>NC_139512.1:167503002-168703002 GCF_947247035.1 Vipera ursinii | reverse complement strand
AGAGAGAGAGAGATATAGAAAGCAGAAAAACGCGGGAAAGAGGGGGGGTGAGCTAAAAAGGGGTGCAGGAGGATGCAACGGCTTCCCTCTCTTTGGTCTTTCCAAACTTAGCTAACACTGTAGCTGAAGTCGGAAAGGAATGGCCTTATGCCCCCGCGGAGGCCAAGAGCGGCCCCGAGAGAAAAAGGGGGGCCCGGCAAAGAGCCCACCGCCCTCGTCAAACTCTCGCCGCCGCCCTCTCTGCTCCGGGCCGCCGCTCGCTTTGGCCTCTTGTTGTGCCTCGCGGCTAGAGCCGCCTGTTTATAAAACGCTAGCCACGAGGGGCCGAGCCAAGGGGGAGGAGAGCCGGGGAAATCACCTATCAGAGCCCAGATGATTTGCATATCTCCGCCCGTCGGTCCGTCTCGGGTGGCTTCTGCGTTTCAGAGGCTGAGCCCGGGCTGCGACCTCGGGGAGGAGGAGGAGGAGGAGGAGGACTCGAGGTTGGGGTTCTTGGCGCCTTTTGGGGAGGCTGCGACTGACAGCAAGGGGGGGGCCCTTTTATAGTTCTGGCAAGGCTGACCGGAATCTCCACCCCTGAGCACCCTCGTTTGCACCGAAACGACACAACACCCTGAAAATAATGCAGGGCGTCCTCTTCGGGCAAGCCTCTTGCCTACCTCTCGAAAGCGTTCAACCCCAAAGCCGGTGTACGGGAGGGGGGGAGATCGTAGCGATCCGGAGATCATTTGGTTATGTTGTAACACCCCCCTCCCCTCGCCTCTTTTAATAAAGTTTTGTGTATTTTAACCTTTTTTCCCCCCCTGTGCGTCGTTTTTTGATTTAGCGCTAGTTTCTCTTTTGTTTTGGCTGTGAGCGGGTTTTATTGATTTTTCCCATCGAAACTTTATTGTTTATAAGCCATTTTGGGGGGGGGGTTGGTTTAATGGGAGCTTTTATTATGGCACGTGTATGTTTTATAAATGAATAAAACAGACATGAACACAACAATGAAGTTTGTCGTTTCGGTGCAAATATGTCAGACCATAAAGTTAAATGTTAAAAAGCTGAGTCTGCTGTTCTCTCATTGGGCTGTCGTTATTTACTTCTTTAGTTGACCTTATTTCTTCTATGCAATATCCTTATTTAACAAGTGAAAAAAATTAACTTAAGAAGGAAAAACCCATAAATCTAAAACAACCTTTTCAAGGTTTCCCCTGCCCCCCCCATCCAAGCTTCCTATGCTGGAATCCTGGAAAATGGGGGCATACCCCTGAAAAATAACGTTTATTTTCATACATGGAAAAACACAGGAATTTGTGGTAGATTAGTTTGTATGCAGCAGTGTCAAACTCAAGATGCCAATCAATTTGGAATCAACAACAATATGATGGTGATCTTTACATATTTGGACTAACATGTATAAAGAAAGATATACAACTGTACATTTGAAAAGAAAAAAAATATAAAACCTCCAAGCAGGTATTTTTTTTTTAAACTGGCAGGTTGACAGGCACTTTTAGTAGTTCTCTATCAAAAACTGGTTCCTTTTAAACAGTGTTTTCCTTTTCAATTATTTTCTTTGTTGTGATACTTGTAATTTGCTTGTTTACTTGTTTGTATATTTTGAAATGATAATTTTGCTTGTTTTTACTATTGATTGGCTCCAAATTTATCCAAAATAATTTGAGAGTTATTGGCAAAATGGGCAATACAAGCTTTTTCTTACCAAAATGTTAGTCTTGGAAAGACTGATTATAAATGAATAGGAAGGGAGGAACCTTAAAATGGAAACTTATTATCATTTCTATATAATTCAATGGTACTTTGTCATCATGAAGCTATTGTGGCAATAAAAGAAACACTGAGATTTTTTTCCCCCTCAAAAAATGGACAAATTAAAAGGGAAAATGATGTACTCGAGGGGCTTAATTTGTGCCCAATGTTTAATTAGTATACACAATGTTTTTAACCCTTATCCTAGAATATGGGAAATAATAATTAATAATAATAAATCAAAACATTTGTTCATTGGGAAGCATTAATATCTTTTCAAAAGGTTTCTAGGGGAGATTCCGTTCTTTGTAAAAGATGTTAAGCATTGGTAATCCATTTCAGTTTCAGCCAAAATATATAGCCTCCCCAAACAGAGTAGAGTTCAGAATAGTACACATTTATAAGTTTATTTCCTGTCTTAATAAATCACATCCATTTTTTAATGGAAGCAAACCCAGAAAGACAGCATATATCAGCCATCTTCTGTTTTCTTATTGTGGCAGTCAAAAGGAAAAAAACCCACTCGGAAATCATCTCGTAACAATCCTATTTATTGGAATCTTTTTGCATTACTCTATTGCACATAGACACTCCGGACAATAGTCACATGAAGAACAATATAAACAATATATGTGCAAATAGTTTACAAATGTTTTTGCACATTAAAACTAGGGCCTAGTAATGAAGTCATAAAGTGCAATTAACTATTACAGAGCCTTTGGGAATGGGTGGCATACTAATATAGTACATAAATAAATATACTATTAAAGAGCAAATGAACAGCCATGCCTTCCCCAGCCATTTATAGGATGAAAAGAGGAAGCAAGCCTAACCACATTGGGGAGAAAGCTCCATAATAAGGAAGCTGCTACAGAAAAGGCCCTGCATCCTTCCAAAGATTGGATAAGCAAAGTGATGCGTTTCCTGTTTTTCAGGGATAGCCCTAAGGAGCAGAATAGGGAATTCACTCAAATGTGGAATGGAGAAACAAAATAAGAAAAAAAAGAGAAAAAGAAAATATCCTCAGAATTATGTTTGCTCTTTTAGGTGAACATATGGATGGCATATTTCAGCCCATACGATGATACAGTATAAATTAAGCTTCAGAAGAGGAATGAAGTTCATAGTTCATTTTTAGTACATTTCCTTGTGAGAATATTTTAAAATCCAGAACATATTATTTTGAGAGTGGTTTTTTTAAAAGATTCTATGTAGTATCTTAATAATTTTTAAATCAAATTGTTAAGATTGGACCTGCAAAGCAATGTTTCTGTGAATCTACTAACACAAGACTCAGTGGAGAAAATGTTGAATATACCAATATTACTGAAGAAGAGAAACAGTATGCTCTGTATAATTTCTCTCAATACTGAAGCTTAAAAAGATTATGAGCCAAAGATCCTTGCATGAAAATACAAATCAAAAGAAAGGCAGATCAGAATCCATTTCACTCCATACATAAGACCTGATATGGTCTAGAACTGCTTTTCAAACAATATTAAGAATCTGAGTATCAGCCAGGAGAGGACCAGGTGAGTACATTGTCCCCATCTCAGTCTGATTCATCCCAGCCAGCAATTGCTTAAAAGCAGACATATAACTGATAACTCTCCTTCATTGATATAACTGATGACCCTTTTGAGGAAGTCTATTGAATACAGAATATGAATATTTCTGATTCTGAAAAATTAGTGGGCAGTATCCTGACAACGCTGAGGTACAACAATTAGTAGGGGTGGATTTCATCTGGGGTGGAGGAAACAATATTCAATTGTTTACTGAATTCAGATAATACAAGTTACTAAAGCCAAAATTTCTTAAGTCCTTCTCATGGCCATGTTAGAAGAAGTGTGCTCATGTATGGTTGAGTGAGATAGATGCAGCTACAGTAACCATGTAAGACCCAAATAAAAGTAAGATCTGACCAGAACAATGTTCCAAAATGTATTTATTTTCTGCAAGCAGTTCTTCAAAATTGGTAAGGAGGCATCTGCTGCTGCTGAATTAAGTATATAGGCCATTGCTGGAGGCATGACTATCAGTTGCAGGGACCAGTAATTTGCTCTCCCATGGAAGTTCTTATTTAAAATATGTTTAAATATGCCTGGGTTAACATGGAGTCAATAGTTATATCAATGAATCACATTGCTAATCTTACCCATGGGAGGAATATCTTCTTGGTGAGGACCTTAAACACTGGTAAGAACATAAATTAATGAATACTTCTGTTAATAGAGAACTTAATATTATGACATAGTTGTGCCATAACAACAGTGTGAATAAAACACACTGCCAGCATATGCACATGGTCATATTCTTTGATAGGATTAATAAGATCACATTCAGCATGTGACTATGTCACTATTGGTAAACAAAGTTTTCCTCTGCTTTCACTTCAATTTGGTTGTGAACTCACAACTGATAGCCTCACCAAAAAAATGATATACAAAGGTACTTTTCTGTTCATATAAACATTTCTAGGCCAGATTGATAATAATAGATTCTAAATAAGAAATGTTTTGGCCTTCCATTTCAAAGAAATGTTTCACAACATTTCTCTATGCATTTCATGGCAGGCTAGTGATCCACTGATTATTATTTTTTCCTCCAGAGATCATGCAGTAGGACTAATACCCTGAATCTTCCTCCCTGTAACAGTTAATGATTGCTTTACAACCTGTGCTCAAAATGCATAAAAAGGTAGCGTGCTTCTGTGCTATATATGTGGCAGTATTGCATACTTCTTGTCTCCTAAACCACTGAAAGACCATAGACAATTTTAAAGATGCACATCTCAATGCTGGGTCATTAGTTCAAGGCACTCTTGGTCATCAAAGATTTGCATCCAAGGAGGAGACTGAGTACTTGAAACTTAAGTGTGGTGAACTTCCTGTTTTCTTACCGCCAGCTAGCCCGAGCAATTTTGCAAAAAAACGATTTGCACAAATTGTAACATCAAACATGTGACAGGGTGGATCCCTGGCTTCTCATATCCAGCAGCTTCAATCAGTCAAAGGAGACAGAGAAAGAATCCTGAGGATTGCAAATGGAGGAAATTTGGTGGGCAGGAGGATGCTAGATAAACACCAGTTTTAAAAATCAGTCAACACATTGCTGGGATAGAGCTGTTTCTATTTGGGTGCAGAGAAAGGGGAGAACTTTCAGAAAAGGCATTCTAACAAAAGAAGTAGCCCTTTCTGAAGTCCTAGAGCTGGGAAAATTACAGGTCTGACATATGTTTGGCAATCAGATAATTCAAGCTCAACTTCCTTCCTTTAAAACAGAAATGGGAATTCAATTTCATCATCACGGGCAAGTTCGCTTGGAACAAATGCTTGTGGGCCAACAGTTCAGTTGGGGAGCAGAGACAGCCCAGGCAAAAACAAGTATTGCCATATCCCAAACAAAGGATGGGCAAACCACTCAGCATATTTGCCAATACCCACACAATCAGCTCTCTTCTAGTCTTCTGGTAGTTCCCCAGTGCTCCAGGATCTTCAGTGGTTCTGAGATCACGTCTGCCAGTTCCTTGAGAACTTTGGGGTGTATAATCCTTCTGGTCCTGGTGATTTGAACTCGTCTAGGCTGGACAGGTGTTCACTTACCATTTTTTTGCCTATCTTAACTTGCATTTCTATTCTGTTTTTTATGGCACTGGGTTTGGTAGGTTGGACTGTTTTTTCCCTTTGTGTAAAGACAGATGCAAAAAACGAGTTAAATAGTTCTGCTTTCTCCCTGTTGCTTGTCACCTTCTTGCCACTTTCCCCCACTAAGGGACCGATCATTTCCTTAACTTTTTTTCTTGTTTTTTATACCATTTCAGACAAACAGCTGTCCAGTCTCTTCTTAAAAACTTCCAGTGTTGGAGCATTCACTGCTTCTGGAGGCAAGTTGTTCCATTGATTAATTGTTTTAACTCTACATATGTGTTGTCTGCAGAAGCCACTAGATAACCCATTTGTTCAGAGTGTCTCTGGATCTTATTGTACCCAAGCACAGTCTATTCAACAATTTCCGTACTTCCCACTTTTGCCAAACCAAGGTGCCAGTTCCTCTATTGGCTCCATCCAGTGTTGGTTCTTTGCAGCTTTCCATAGGGCATAGGTCATCTCTGCTTTTAAATTCTTCAAAAACCTTTCTATTGAAGCATTTCTTTAAGATCCTAGAGTGCCATATATAGTACTTTATCCTTTTTTAAAAAAAATCTTGTGAGTGAGAGAGCATAAAGATTTCACTTTCTCCTTAGCCCATGACCTGTACAGGCCACCCACTGGTTTCTGAGAATAAGATCAGAAGACGTCATCCTCTCACTTCTGCCCCTTTGTAAATGCACCTGCACGATTTCCCGTTTCACCCCATTCCTTTGATGTCCAGCTTCAATTCAAACCAGCTGTTTCCTAACCTGAGCTGTCTTATGCCCTTCAGAGTGGACGGTCTTCAAAACCTTGTTCCAATTCTAACAGCAGCCTCAGCTCCATTGGCTGCAGGGTTCAGAAAGGCCTTCCTCTCCAGCAGCTGGTCGTTGTCCTGTGCAGCCATTTCATTCTAGGCTTTTAGGAGGTGGCTGTGGTTTGTTTTAGAGCAGTGATGGCAAACCTTTTGGGTGTGTCAGAAATTCAGAAAATGCCTATGTTGGCATCTCTCTCTCTCTCACTCTTTCTTCTTCCCATCTAATCACCGTGGACAGCGGCACTTGATGGCTGTGCTGAAGCTAGCCTAAAGTCGAGGCTTGGGCTTTGACTTCAAAGTTAGTGTCACCCTTGCCACTCAGAAAGGCCATCTCATGCTGTTTCCCAAGGTGTGCAAATCTTGGGGGACAGTGTAATTGCCCCTGCAGTTCAATGTTTTCCAAGATCTGTCTCACAACACTTACCATCAGGTAGTGTTCTCTTTCTGTTGACAGGTCCCCTGCAGCCTAGCTAAGGCTGCTCAAGGTCACACAAGACCTTTGTCCTTGAAGCGGCTTTGGAGAATGTTCTTTTGCAGCCTCTGCAGCCTCTAAAAGCCATGCCAAAACATGCCTTGTTTTCGTGAAATTTTTGGAGGCCCTGGAGGCTGCATGAGAGCAAGTTCTCTTGTGCGACTTTCAGAAGCTGCATGAGAACACATCTGTTTCTCACATGGCCCCTGCAGTCTCCAAAAGTTGTGTGAGAATGGGGAGTGCTTTTGAGAATAGTTATTGTCGAGTCTTGGTGAACACTGGCGTGCCACCCGAAAAGTGGTGATGTGTCACCTTTGACTACATGTCATAGGTACACCCTCACTGGTTTTAGAGTCCTGAGATAGAACCCCATTTAGTCAATGAAACCTATGCTCCATTCAGCCTTACATTTCCCAAAGGGCAGTCATCCTTTCGGTTCTGGACAAGGCTCTCCTTGCTTTCCTATGCCCTCCCCACACAATATTGCAACTCTTTCCTTTTCTGTAACATTGCAAAACACAATTCATTTGCAATGTAGGAATTTTGCTATTTTATTTCACTGAAGCCCATCTGTCAGCTCTTACTTGCTACTAAGTTCCTATGGACCTATATAGGAAAGGCATAGAGAGCTGTTCTACGGTATATTGCTTTGATTCTATTGTAGCATTTTAAAATTTCTTGCACTTGACGACCGCGTAGCCTTTACTGTACTTGCTTTGAGGTACAAGAACTGCAAGACGCAAAAGGGATGTGTGGGATAATACCAAGACTTGCAATAATGCAAGGGTACAGATAAATTCTCTAGGTTTGTTTGGCACTGGCTAAAGAAACCAATGGAAATATTCTACATTTATCCCACATTGTGTAGGTTTGCTATATTAAGCATTGCTGGTTATGGAGTTCAGTATTTTCTGATTTGTTATGCTGAAGTAATGTGGACAGATATAAAGAGGAATTCCTTACATCATATGAAATCCCTTTGAATGCCTTTTTTTCATTCATGCAAAGCATTGGTCAAGGTTATGTTCTAAATAAATCCCTACCCATTAGTTTTCTGAATTTGATAACTATTACAAATAAGGTTGGTAGTAAACAGCTAAACAGCTGGTTTCTTAAATAATAGACTGACTTGCTGGATCAACACAGAACTCACTGCAACCTCAGGCTTTATGGATATTAAGTTGTTTTTTTTCCCCAGCACATTGCTCAAGAATTCCGTTCAGGGTTCCAATGTGATTATAAGGGATTGTATTTCTACACCTGTCCACAATTTGCTCTGGCCATTCTCATAAACAATAGTAATGCCATTTCCTTTCTCCTTCCCCAAATATCTTGACCTGTGTGGCTTTCACAAATACTTTTTATCAGTATTTATTTAAGGCTGTGTAGGGAAATCTGTTTGTCTCTTTAGATTGTTCCAGTATTAGAGATAGGAACGGAGAAGAAATCCATCACAGATTCCCTTTATATCAAAATGTTCTGATCTGCCAAGCTTTGCATAAGATAATAATTCATTGATTCTTTATCTGAACTACCAAATGTATTTATTGTATAGTGCTAAAGGAAGACTTGCCATTCCCTCTATCCAGGAGTAATTATGCAATCTTAGAAGTCACTCATTTAATTAAGGCTGTATACCACCTCCACACATTCCAGCTTAATATGATACAAGCTACACCAACCAGCATTTTAGGGCTTTTCCCTGAAACTACTTCTTACAGTTATAACCCACTGGAGTTTTACTGAATATATAATCTGAATAATTCTGGAGAACTAAGACATTTCTGCACTATAATGAGAGGTTTTCGTTTATTTATTTATTTATTTATTTATTTATTTATTTATTTATTTATTTATTTATTTATTGGCCACCCATCTTACCATAGGGCAACTCTGGGTGGCTTACAGTTACATATAAGCTAAAACGTAAACCATTGAAATCAAACATTAAAACCAAAGACGCATAGGGATGGCGGGGGCGGAATTGGGAGGTGGGATCTGTTATTATCCAATCAACCCCTCCATTGTGCCGTTTCCCCCCTGGGGCCCCAAGCTGACTGGCAGAACCACATATTTAGGCGCTTATGAAAAGATAGGAGGGTTGAGCCCAACCTCACATCGGGGGGGGGGGAGGATGTTCCAGAAGGCAGAAGTAACAGCGGAGAAGGCCCTCCTCCTACACCCGCCAACTGGAATAATTGGGCTGACAGGACCTGCAGCACATCTCTCTGCCGGCAAGAGTGGTATGGGCCGATCCCGGTGGGGTGAGATGGTCCCTCAAGTAACCTGATCCCATACCATGATGGGCTTTAAAGGTGACTGTCAAGACCATGAATTACACCCAGCAGCAGACTGGTTATGAATGCAGCTCCCGGAGCAGTGGTGTAACAAGGTCAGTTGGAGGTAATAAAAGGAATTGCATGGTTACTGGTCTTCTTCTAGGCAAACTTCAGTAACATTTCCCTTAGTTATCCAGAAAGGAGAATAAAGAAGGAAGACTTCAGCAACATTAATTGTGCATTTCTTTCGGGCAAAATCTTAATACCGCAACATAGGCCACTTTGGAGATGTCTGCCTCTTCCAAACTGAAGTGAATCTTTTTTGAAATGGTCCAAAGTGAACCAGATTAGTCTGAGGGCAGATTCATACTTTCTTTTTGCCCCAAGGCCAGTATGGACTGGCCACCAATTCCTTACTGGAGGAATAGATAACCTATCCACTCCCAATTCATTGCAACTGCACCTCATACCTGTTTTTTCTAGCTTTCATTCAAAACTGTTACTTTCCAACCTGTTGTGTCTTAAGCTCTTTAAAATAGATAGTTTGAAGCACTTATGCCATTCTGGTTGAAGCCTCAGCTATGACTGGTTGCTGGCATGTTTCCACTCCTCCAGTAATTGATCATTATCCTGGGCAGTCATGTCATTTGGGCTGCTGAGATTCAATATTCTCTGCTGGTCAGCAGTTCCATTTTTAAACTTACTTTGTGGTTGATCCAACAATCAACTGTTGAGTCTTTTTTCGGCCTGTATTTTCCCAATCTCTCTACAGTTTTTTCCCCCCATTCAATTCATCCTTACATCTCTGTGGGCTATCTTTTGATTTAGGCCAGGCTTGGTGAAGAATTTCCCCCCCCTTTTTCCCCCCACTCTGGGCACACACTACTGAAAATAGAGCCTTGGTGGAGCATGCTCTACCTTAATGCCTCCTTAAGTAACACCAGCTGCCTGCAATTAGTGCAGGTTCGCGTCCCACCAGGCTCAAGGTTGACTCAGCCTTCCATCCTTCCGAGGTAGGTAAAATGAGGACCCAGATTGTTGGGGGCAATAAGCTGACTTTGTAATAATGCCGCTTGGGGTGTGTGTGAAAGCCCTAATAAGCAGGCATATGCATAGAATGAAGGCTACTGCTAAGCACATTGGTTTGTGCTTTAAATTGTAAGCCGCCCTGAGTCTTCGGAGAAGGGCGGGATATAAATGGGATTAAAATAAAAAAATAAAAAATATCCTCCCCCCCACCCGTTCCTGTCCCTGTCCCTTTCCCTTTCATCCCCCTTTTCCTTTTCCTCTCTTTCTCCCTCTCCCTCTCCCCCTCTCTCTTCCTTTCTCCTCTCCCTCTTCCATTTCCATTTCCCTTTCCTCTTTTCCCTTTTCTTTTTGAACTTTTAAGTTGCAGTGTAGGCAGATTGGGATGAAGTTAAAAGTTTCAGTTAACGTTGAAGCAGCTTCTGTGAAGCTGAACCATGGTTTTTTTCTTTGCTGAAAAGTTTCCACGGCCTACGGTGGAACATCAGAATGAAGGAACATCTGGTTTCCTTTGCCTTAAATCATTACAGCATCAAAACAATGGTGGCAAAATGAAGGGGCAGAGGAGAAAGAAAGGGCATGTATTTGTGTTCCCTTGGGAAGGGTTTATGAAGGCATCCATGTGTGTGAAGATCTGAAAAAGGAAAAGGGAAGTATAAGGACTGTTGAGGAATGGAACAATCCCATAAAGGAAAAGGCAAGCATTGGTACACTGATCTACTCAGAGCCAGCCGGTATGAAAGGCAAAAAGCCAGAGAAAGACCAATTATGGCCTCTAATGGCCATAAACTGGACTGAGCACTGGCCTCAGCCCCGTTGTTAAACCAAGCTGCAGTTTCGAAAGCGGGCTTCCAGAAGAGCCAGGAGCAGAATGGGAAATGAGCAGGTGAGGTTGCTGTGTGATTGTTATTCTTGTTGTCGTGTCTGACTCTTTGTGACCCTATGGACCATAGCATGCCAGGCCCCACACCAGGTGCTCCACTGTTTCCTGTAGTCTGCCCAAACTCATACCTACTGCATTGATGACACTGCCTAACCACCTCTGCCATCCCTTTTGCCTTCAATCTTTCTCAACATCTTTTTCAAGGAGTCCTCTCTTCTCATTTAGTGGCCAGAGTATTTGAGCTTCAGCTTCAGTATCTGTCCTTCCAAAGAACAACCAGGGTTGATTTCTTTTAGGATTGGCTGATTTGATCTGCTTGCGGTCTGAGGGACCCTCAAGAGTGTTCTCCAGCACCATAATTCGAAAGCATCAATTCTTTGGCGCTCAGCATTCCTTATGATCCAACTCTCACAGCGATATATTCCTATTGGGAAAAACCACAACTTTGACTATATGCTGTGTGGACTTGCTTTAATCCAGACATGTCAAACACAAGGCCTGGGGGCCAGATCCGGCCCGCGAAGTAGTTTCATGTGGCCCGTGAAGCCATCCTGGAAACAGTGAGGGAACGGCCCCCACTGCCTTGGCCCTGGCCCAGAGACCCTCCTTCTGCCAGAGACCCTCAGATCTGTCCCACTCCTGCCCAGGCCCCCATAGGCACCCTTGATGCAAACGATGTAGAGCTGGCCATGCCCATCCAGTAGGCCATACACACTCTAGCCACGCCCACCCAGTAGGCCACGCCCACCCTGGCCATACCCACCTGGCCCCCTGAGGGCAACCGCAATGCTGATGTGGCCCTCAATGAAATTGAGTTTGACACCCCTGCTTTAATCCTTCACATTCCCTTTGGAATTTCATAAGACCTTGTGGAAGATTTAGCTTTTTCCCAAAGGTTTTGTTAGATGAAGAGGAAAAAAAGCATCCTTCTGAAAAACTGTCAAAGACTATCCTATCCTTCATTCTCCATTTTAAATAACTTAACTCTCCTTAGAGCAGACATGACAAACTTGCGACGTCACGTGACATCGTGCGACGTATCGGAGTTTTTTCCCCATTGCTGGCAATAGGGTGTGTGCGGTTTCCTCGTGACATGTCTGGCAGTTTGACACAATTGTCATTCTGTACTAGGTTCCCCTTTTCAATATTCGTGACTTTTTAATATGGAAAGTAGCAATCAACACACAAACACTCCTCTCCGCACCAGAAGCTATAGGAGTGAGGTAAAACGTTCTCACATCTAAACACATCCCAGAGGCCTGACTACTATTTCATAATTTCATACTTCATAATTTGAAGTATGCCACTGCTCATTCTAGATGCCTGATTCCAAAAGGAAAACACACACACAAACACACTGCGGCATATAAAGTTGTCATCCAGAAGTGATTTGTACATGTTCCATTCTTACAGTAATAATGATAGTGTTTTTGAAAGCTGGCCTTCTTATCAAGACATAAACAATAACACAAGTGAGAACATAATAGCTTTGAGTACTCCTCAGTTCCAGGTGCAGTTTATTTGTATTTTGTTTGTACTTCTTGAATAAAACTTGCTGCACTTGTTGAGAACATACCTGAGTCATTTGCCCTGAGCAACACAAAACAACTTAAAAAAACCCAAACTGCTGTTTTTTAAAAGTTCTTAATTTTATGCAGACTCATCTCAAATAGTGTAAATATCAAGTCAAATTCTGAGTGGAACTTAAATAGCTGACAAACTCAGACCTGAGCTGTTTGTCTCTTTCTCCTCTGCCTCCTCTCCCCAAATAAACTCACTGAAAATGAAGTTGGTTTCTAAGTTTCAGGCCTTTTGTTTGCTTCAATCACACTGAAGATTTGATGTTCTGTCCAGGCCACATTTTTCTACTGATTGGCAGATCACCTTGCCTGCTGAAGTGGGGAAGGAAGGGAGGGAGGGAGAGATTTTTTTTTTTACCATTTTTCCTGTCCTGAAGGTGCTTTGCAAAAAGGCAGCTGGACTGTCTTGGGGTTTTTTTCCCCTTGGAAACATTTCGCTTCTCATCCAAGAAGCTTCTTCAGTTCTGACTGAATGGTGGGGAATGGAAGGATTTATATTCTCTGTATTCATCTGGTTGTAAGCACTCTGAAGGTCGGTCATTAGCTCTCTGACAGTCACTCTTTTGAAGACAGCAGAGTCCACATCCTGGACAGAGAGGAACACTGGTTTGAAAGGGGTCAAAGAGGCCATTTATTTGGCACTCACAGGCAATTCCATCCACAGACACATTGACCTACAACTAGCCTACAAACGAATATACGAATGTGCACAGAACACACTAACATGTTTTTAAAAGTTTGGCCATTTAGTAATGCAGGTAGTCCTCAACGTATGACCACAACTGAGCCCAAAATTTATGTTCTGCGGTGAGAAATTTATTAAGTGAGTTTTGCCCCATTTTATGACTTTTCTTGCGACATTTGTTAAGGGAATCACTGCAGTTGTTAAATTAGTAACAAAGTTGTTAAGTGAACTGGCTTCCCCATTGACTTTGCTTGTCAAAGGGTGACCCTGGGACACTGCAACCGTCATAAATGTGAGTCAGTTGTCAAGCATCTGAATGTGAATCATGTGACCATGGGGATGCTGCAACGATCATAAGCGTGAAAAATGTTTTTTTTCGGTACCGTTGTAACTTCCAACAATCACTAAGCGAACTATTTTAAGTCGAGGACTACCTGTATTACATTTTCCAGATGTTATGTTTGTTAACTTGAGCTGTGTTCCGCAATACAATTCTAATTTCAAACACCTATTGATAAAGTAATGAATAATGGTGAGAACTAAAGAAAATTTTGAATGGTGGCACACATATGGTCCACGATATTACACTTTGATAGAAAATATGCCCGTGTCTATAATTGCTTCTGGATGGCATTCAGGTATTCTGGATACTATTCAATTTATCTTCAGATGAGCTGAAAGCCGCCTCATAGAATACTGAGCAATCATACTTCGGGCTGGCAGGGAGGATTACAAATACAAGAGCACCCCTTTTTAGACTAGACCAACAATTCATCAAGAACCACATGTCTCAGGCTTCATTCATATCAGCCAGACTTGTAAACTGAATGCAGTTTCTCTTTCACAGCCCAGTATCAACCACGTGCTTCATAAGTGAGCCCACACAGATCTGACAGATTGGGATATGAAGCCAGTACTAGATTGGAAAGGAAATTGAAAAAAATATGTCTGACACACCCTCCTTATATAGACAAGTTAAGCAACATTAACCAATTAACAGCTCTTGCTAAATGTCATTCTATTCAAATCAGCCCTAGGTAATAAGACAGTCATGCTAAGGAAGCAGCATTCAGTTAATCCACAGTGGCATAAATGCTTTATTGTATTTTATTGTTTTATTTAGCTATGCACTGGTTATTGACCAAAATGATTTTTTTATTTTCTTCTCAGTCAGTCAAAGTTTGTGAATGCTCATCTTCTCATTGTTCTACTTCTTTCCCCTTGGTATTAGGCTCACCATCAAACCCAATAAGCTTTCTTTTAAAAAAAATAAAAATTCTTGGAGGGCTCTGGTGATCATTGATATGCCAACCCGCTTGTGGGGATGAGCAAACAAATTATGGATAAAATTAAACTAAAACTGAAGATTTGTGGAGTAGTATGCTCATCAGTCTGGCAGTGGCCTTGGGTGGTCAAATAGTTGCCATAGATGGGGGTGCTTTTCTGCTCTTTCAGCTGATGCTCCAAATAGACTGATCACAGTAACGCAAGCCTATGTCATCTCCCAATTAGACTGTACAATCTTTATGGATTTGCCATGGAAAAGTATTTATTTTTTTATTTTTATTTTATTTATTTTAATCCCATTTATATCCCGCCCTTCTCCGAAGACTCAGGGCGGCTTACAATTTAAGCACAAACCAATGTGCTTAGCAATAGCCTTCATTCTATGTAGATGCCTGCTTATTAGGGCTTTCGCCCCCACCCACCCCCAAGCGGCATTATTACAAAGTCAGCTTATTGCCCCCAACAATCTGGGTCCTCATTTTACCTACCTCGGAAGGATGGAAGGCTGAGTCAACCTTTAGAAGTCATAGCAATCAAATTGTTGCTTTTTGCATTTCTTTTTTTACCACCTTGTGGTTAATTAACATGGGAAGAAGTTTGCATAGCTGCCGTTTGTTTGTTTTTCTTAAAGACCTTGTCTTTAAATGTATTTATTATTCAAAGAACTAATTGTGTTTCAAAGATGTTGTGAGAGTCAACATATAGGCGGAGTCTCCATATTGCCAAAGGGTGCCTTCTCTGACATCGGAGGGGCTGGTGTAAACCCGGCAGTCACATGATGCTCTCCCTTTCCTCACTCCATCCCATATGAATTTCTAAAAGGGAGATGAGAGGCTTAGGAAAAGAAAGAGGGGGAGGAGAAGAAGGAGGGGGAGGAGGAAGAGGAAAAAGAGGAGGAAGAGGAGGACTGCAACAATTATGCTGGCAAACTAAACAAACCTGTAAGTCAATTATCAGGATGGGAGCTTAGAAACAGAAAGAAAGATATCATGCCTGTTTCAAGGAGTGCCACTGTACACCTCCAGATTCCTGGAGAACAGAAATTTTCCTGACTACTCACTCTCTCAGTGTCAGCCAGACTAATAAACATCTTTTCATTTACCAATCTGTTGATGAAAGGCAGCAAGCACCTTAAGCTAACATTGGTTAAAAAAAAAAATCCAGGCAAGAAGTTTAGGAAGATTGTTGCTGAGATTGAACAGCTATGGCACTGAAAATTCTCCATCCTTCTTTGGTTCTGGCTCTTTTTGAGGAAGGCAAATTATTAAGAAGTATACTTCAATATTTGTATTTGTAAAATCCAAATCATATTTATATTTTATTTTAAGTTAAACAATCGATAACAATAGGAACAACCAAGACTGTCTAAAGCAGCGTTTCCCAACCTTAGGAACTTGAAGATGCGTGGACTTCAAGTCCCAGAATTCCCCAGCCAGCTATGCTGGCTGGGGAATTCTGGGAGTTGAAGTCCACGCATCTTCAAGTTCCTAAGGTTGGGAAATGCTGGTCTAAAGCACCGCATCTACCTTCATACGTAATAATAATGTTGGTATGGGAAATCTTTTAGCAGCTAAACATTTTTCCAAAGGCGAGAATTGCAGAAAGAAAATGATGACTTTAATAATCAGAATTTTCTGGGTGTTTTGGGGGATGTGAGAAAACAATGTGGATTGACTAATATTCTTTGTACTCTCCTATTGGTCAGCTCATGTACTTCAAGATGGTTGACAGGAAAACTGCTCATGGCTCAACTTCATCCTGCTTTTGAGGGGCTGGTAAGTAGAAACAGTTGCACTGTGGAAATGCCCTTCTTGTGATTATTTTTTCTTGGTATATGAGGAGGACATTGGCACCTGCTTGTCCAGTTCACCGTTCACCTGAGCTACAGTAGTGTTGAAGAGAATGCTAGCAAAATCTTTTTAATGCTTGGCATTAAGCAGTCCAATTATCATTTCCCTCCCAGAAGAATCTTTGGAAGTGGGCAGAGTTCTACAAAATGGAGGTTGACATAGGAAAATAGGTGGTAAAATGTAGGTCAGCGGCCTACGCAAGAAAAGGCACATACAACATTTTACGGTAGAGTCTCTGCTGCCAGCCTGGATCTCCTTCTTTCTGCCTCCTGTCAATTATTTTATGTCTTTTGAAAATTAAGCATTTTCTCCTTGGGAAAGGAGAGAGGTAGATTGGAGAATGTGAGCAGGACTATAGGCCAACTTCAAAACAGAGTCAATCTATGAATGAGTTTTCTATTTTTCCACATATATCTGAAATGGTATAGGCTGGGTCTCCTGCTTGAGCAGGGGCTTGGATTAAAAGACCTCTCTTCTTCTGATTCTTTCTTTCCTATCCCAGCCCATATTTCCATTACCAATAAACACATTGCTATGCATTCTGATTCCTTGCTGATTTGTGTATTCTACAACAGTATAAAAATTCCACAGGCAAAAAAGTGTTGGAGAAAAACTTTTCCATAGACTTAAGCTGTAAGAGCACATAATAATTTTAGCTGTGATTAAAGCATGTTGTTGTCATTGCAGGCTACTGGTATATATAGAAATGCAACCAGGTAAAAACACAGTATTAACCCATCAGGAGGATTATTATTATAGGATTGTACTTAAATTGGAAGGGATTGTTTTAGTGGACAGGGAGGAAACATAACTAATGAATAATGCAGCCTTGGCTTTGCAGGTTGGATTTGTATCTGTAGCACGATGGAATTAGTGGGGAGAACAGAGGAGAAAATATTTTCCTTTCTAATTATATGTTGCTTTAAGCTTCGTGTTTGCTTGAGGTTAAACACATCACAGTGCCATGGCTCTCCTCTGATATGCTTTGGTTACAATGTTATCTGATCAACATTGTCCATTTCTGTTTACCTGGGATCAGTTCAATTTCACCGCCTACGCTTAGAATCAAGATAAATCCCTGACCTACACAATCATACACAAAACATGAAAATAACACATGTGTTCCCCCCCTCCAAATCAAAAGCTGTCAGAACTGAACTTACTGCATGTTCAACATTCCAGAGTTTTGAGAGAGGCACTTTGGTTTTAGAAAGATAGTCAGGTAGATAACAGATACCTCATACTGGTAAGGACTTAAAAATAAAATATTGCTTTTACTTTAATGGAAGATATTTTTGGCCTTATCAGTGTATAATGGTCCAGTCTAAACTCTACTTTGGAAAGAATGGGGTTAGGACAGGGGTGTCAAACTTGCAACGTCACGTGACATGTCACGATGTATCGTGACTTTTTTCCATTGCCGGCACTGGGGGGGGGGCGCGGTTTCACCATGATGCATCTGGCCTGCGGGCCAGCAGTTTGACACCCCTGGATTAGGATGTCAAAGGAAAAGAAATTCTTTGGGAGAACTTGGAATAATATCAGGAGGATGCAGCATAAAACACCAAGAATCTAATTTATTTATTTATTTTAATTTATTTTAATTCCATTTATATCCCGCCCTTCTCCGAAGACTCAGGGCGGCTTACAAGCTTAGCAGATTGAAGTGCAATAATTGTGACAATGCAGGTAGCAGGAATTATCCAAAGGTGCTGTATTTAAGCAATAGGAATAAGAAGATGTAGAAGGGAAGGAACAAGCGATAAATGTCTGCCTGTGACTTCTTTCCTCTTTTGCTTTGGCATTCAGATACAAAAGCTGTTATCTGATTGTGCATGTTATGTTACAGAGTCAACAACTGTGCTTGTAACAAGCAGAAGGTTGTCTGGATCCAAATAACTATAAAATTAGTTCTAAGTGTTTATCAACTTTATGGTGGGCCAGAAGAAAGATCAGCCACTTAGTCTGGGGGAAAAAAAAGTCTTACTCAGTGCACTTGTTCTCCTGGTTTTCCAAAAATATATCTTGGAATTCTGGCTAACAGTGCCTGGTTTTTCATCTCCATCGCAGAAAATGCACCCTTGTAGAGATTCTATTTTTGAGAACTTCAGACTGAGCATTTGGAATGCATATACTGTAAGTATTCTACAATATTCTTCAAGCTACAGGATGCAAATCAGCTGCAAATGTAAAACACGGATTAACCAAACACCCTGAACAATCAACTTAAATATGATAAAGTGTTGATTTCCATTTCCTCACTATTTTTAGAATCACAATTCTATATGATAAGAAAGCAACACTTCCCAAAATAGCATCACTGGAGCAGAGTTGTAAATATCCATAAAGATTGGTTAAAAACATGAGTTGATAAAGATAAAAAAAACATGAGTAAAACGTGACATGATAAAGATAAAAACATGAGCAAAAACATGAGTTGATAAAGATAAAATGGAGTGAAAAGGAAAATAAAGAGAAATCCCTGAGGATGAGTCCATGAAACAAAAAGGAGCACAGCCAGCCTCTGCTGCTAAAGGAGACATCAGGCCTAAAGAAGCTCAGAGGAGAGGTGAAAAAGGGAAGGTCCTGGGAATGCTTCAGAAGGAAGAGAGCAGTTTGGCTTAATGATAGGCTACAGGCAAAATGCCAGACACTCCCTAAAATAAAATCAGAATCTAAAAATGATTTATTGTGCTTGGCTTGGGAGGCTCACCTAACTTCTCTCCCTCTATTGAAACATCTAAGCAAACAATATTTAACTACCAGTCATGCAGCAATTAAACCTCACAATATCCTGCTTGCAAAGCTGACTGTGAGAGGAGAGTTGACATTCACCAACAATTAGCTGCATGTCATCATGTCACTATGCTTGTTCTTAAGGCCCAAGAAAGAGGCCAGAAATTCCAAAGCAGGAGTATCATTGCGCTGCCTGCAGAGCAACTGGGTACAGTTTCCTGCCAGGCACGAGCTGCGTTAATTTTGGGGCTGGAGTTATTACCCCTTTCCTCCATATCATTTGCTCTGTTCTTCTCATCAACTTCAGATTGAATATGGCTTGGTGCTAAAGGCATGGCAGGTTAGATTCCCTTTTCCAGATATGTTTGTGACATGGTAGTGGTCAAAAAAGTCAAGAGGTCAGCTGCAACCACACAATGAAAAGCCCTGCCTCTTTTTCATATGTATAACATGTAAAACAATTCCACTTTTTGACTACCTCTGTCTGTTCAGAATGGCCTGCCATATTGTGCATGGCATTTATTTCTTGGGTATTTTTTTAAGTCCTTACAATTTTTGGAGACTCCTGGCAGTTGGCATCATCAAATCAAACAGGCACAGAAGAGAGAAAAATGAAAGTCAAGTAAGATCTAAGAACTTTAATCAGATTGTTTAATCATTCCTCCATTGCCTTCTGGAATATCTCAGTCATCAATGATTTCTAGAAGGCCAAGGTGGCCATTCTCCACTCCTGTCTTAAAGTGGTGACTCTACCAGGGACATTATCAGACCAAACTCCTTAAGAAACTTTATTGACCCCCCCACCCCCAAATGTGCAGTCCTTGCTAATATGTTCAGTAGTAGTGACCCTGCCTAAGATTATGGCATTAATCAGAGTAATAAGGTAAACAATTCATCTGTAAGTGAAAGAAGACTTCTATGATTCATAAAATGATTCCTGATACACAGTTCTAAGGTTTCTAGCTTTCATATGTAAAACACAACCATATGTTAAGGTTACTGTATGGGTACAAGCAAAATGGGCCCCACACAACGTCCTAGGACTAGGTAAAGCGCCTTGCCCAAATCTCCGCTTTTCTTGTGCTTTTCCAAAAGCAAAACATAAGCTAGAATTTCATTTTGTTTTAAACAATTCCTAACTTGCTTTTGCTTCTGAGCCTGCAATTGTGGTTTAAAATAACTTCTAATTCCTTAAATAAGGCAGTTAAACAAGCTAGGTTTTTAAGAGGTGAGCGAAAGCTGGGGTTTATTTTTAAATCATACTTTCTTGATTCACATAAAACAGGCAGAAATAGGCTACTGTGTCATGGAACAAAGAAGAATCTTTTCTTTTTTCTTTCTTTTTGAGGGAGGAAGGAAAAGATACAGGAAGCATCCAAGGCTGGGTGAATGTCACTTGGACTTCTATCTATCTGGGAAGGTACTTCCACTAATTTCTATTTCTTGCAAATGCACCTTATGAAAAATTATTCACTTTTGTTTTGCTTCTCTGATATTTTTCGTGTCTTTTCCACCAAAGCTCTTGAAGGTTCATGTGGGACCTTTGCTAGTGATCTATAAAAACCCAAATCTGATTCCTGTTTCATTTCTTTCATAAAGACAGTCCTACCACATCCAGTGTATCTGCATGAAAATGTACTTGCTATCTTTAATTCAGGGACTGATTGCATCATCTTGAATCTCAATAATTGCAGCCAGACACTTCCTTTAATTGCTTTCACAGCACTGAGCTGAAATTTTGGCCCATCTGTTCTTTGCAATCTGCTTCAAATCAGCAAAATTGTTAGATTTTCTAGCACGAAACTGCGTATTTCAATATATGTCACACGTTTGTCTTTTTGTGAACAAGTTGTTTTGGGTTGATCCCTGAAAGGGAGTTTGAAGAGACAAATAACTGTGTGAACATTTACAATGCAGGAGCTTGGTTTAAGCCTTCTTTTGTTTCATCTTATATCTAGCATAAAAATAATTTGTTTTATCAATTTTAATTGTCAGCCTAAATGTCAGATTTTTAAAATCTTTACTGCTCGCTGATAGCTAATTCCAAGGAAGTAATCACCATCATCGAATGTTACTTATTTTTGATAATGGGTTCTGTAGAGGAGAAGAACGTGAAATGAAATTTGGACAAAACAGAGGTTTAGCAAGGAAAACATTGAAGTCTGTCAATGTGATGGGCTTGTATTCACCCAGAAAAAGCAGCTTTGCAGTTTGCAAGTCCTCATGATCCCTAAATCATCTGGATTTGTAGTTGGCAACTATGATGAGGAACGTGTTTACACAGTCACAGCTACTGTGTCATCTGTGACCCTTCCTCAGCCAGATGGACCTATTAATTTAATTTAATTTAATTTATTAATATTTCTATACCGCCCTTCTCCCGAAGGACTCAGGGCGGTGTACAGGGCAAGAATAAAACACAGAATTTACAAAAATTAAAAGATAATTAAATACATGCCCGATTAAAATACAATTGATACATAATAAAAACCCCAATAAAAGTGATAAAAACCCCACCTATCCCCCCTCAGGCCAGGCCGGCTTGCTCGAACAAGTATGTTTTCAGATCGCGGCGAAAGGAGCGCAGATCGGGCGCCGTCCGGAGCTCAACCGGTAGCTGGTTCCATAGCTCCGGGGCGCCCACAGAGAAGGATCTCCCCCTGGGGGCCACCAGTCGACATTCTCTGACCGGTGGCACCCTGAGGAGACCCTCTCTGTGGGAACGCACAGGGCGCAGGGCGCTTGATGCCGGCAGCAGATGTTCCCTGAGGTACTCCGGCCCCATATTAACATTTATGGGTACATTAACTGTTGGATGCAACACATATCCCAACACATTGTATTATAAGCTTTACTCTTGGTAAACATCCAGAATTTGCACTTGGTGGGGGTTATCCCATAGGTGCTTTTTCAGGAAGCAATTGGACTTGTTTTTCTTTGAAGATGTTTCTCTTCTCATCCAAGAAGCTCTGACTAGATTGTGGGACTAGATGGACTAGAAGCTTCTTGGATGAGAAGCGAAGCATCACCGCCCTGAGTCCTTCGGGAGAAGGGCGGTATACAAATTAAGTTCTTAAATTATTAAATCTGCGAAGAAAAACAAAAAAGTCCAGTTGCCTCCTGAAAAAGCATCTTTGGGACAACCATACCTGGATGACTGAGAATCTACATAGACATTTGATGGGGGTTATTTTTTCTGCTAAGTACTTGCCCAATGACCTGGGTCAGCTTTTTGAGGAAGCCCCCACAACTAGAAACTTGCATGGCTTCTAGCTGTAGATGCCCAAGGAGAGGCATCTGTCCCTTACTCTCCCAACCTTTGTACTGTACCATTTTAATAGTTTAATGGTTTTTAACATTTGCATTGTTTGCATGGCTGTTTTATTTTTTTATTTTTTGGTACTTTTTAGATTTTAATTGCAAGCCACTCAAATGTGAGGTGGGTGGCTATATAAATTGAATAAATAAATAAAAATATTTAAAATAGCAAAAAAACTCTTTTATTAAGTCTTTAATTGTTAATTATTTTACTGATATTGATTTAAATTGCATCAATGTTAATACAATATGCATTAAGTTTTTTTTTATTTTTAACTATTGTAAGCAACCGTGAGTGTTTACATAAACAATGTGAGGTACAGATTCAATTATAAATAAAATATATGAAAAATAAATAAAATTGTGCAGTGGGGTAATGCCATACTTTCACAGAGCAGGCTTTTCTTTCTTTCTTTTTCTTTTTTGTAAACTTTCCTGACCTCACACTGTTATTCCCAAAATTCCCAAGTCAAGATGTTCACTCTTTGGAAATTTGGTAAAAATTCCAGGAGGTGCAGTTCAATCTGATTAAAGTTGGCTTTACAGCTTAAGTTTTTATATTTAAAAGTTTGGGAACTAAGCAATGATGGAGCAGACTGTCCACAGAAATTGTTGAATATCCTCCTTAAGGTTGAAAGTAGGGACTGGACAAATAGCTGAGGGGGACTACTGTAGATCGCATAGGTCAAAGAACTCTTACTACAGGTAGTCCTCGAGTTACAACAATTTGTTTAGTGACCGTTCAAAGTTACAACAGCACTGAAAAAAGTGACTTATGACAATTTTTCACACTTCCAGCATTCCTGTGGTCATGTGATCAAAATCTGGTTGCTTGGCAACCGGTTCATATTTTTGACTGTTGCAGTGTCCTGGGGGGTCATGTGAACAGCTTTTGCGACCTTCTGATAAGCAAAGTCGAAGCCAGATTCATTTAACAGCCATGTTACTAACTTAACAACTGCAGTGATTCACTTAACAACTGTGGCAAGAAAGGTCTTAAAATGGCGCAAAACTCACTTAACAAATGTCTCACTTAACAACATAAATTTTGAGCTCGATTGTGGTCCTAGGTTGAGGATTACCTATATTGGGATCCAGAAGCACCTTCTTCTTTTCCGTAGCACCTGCCCACTGGAACATCTTACCCTCGAATCTCCTATCCTTCTGTAAAAGCTTGAAGACCTGGCTCTGCCGTTTGGCCTGGAGACCAAATGGGGGACTACCACACTGGAGGCGGGTCTAAGAAAACTCGCTGCAGCCATTTTGCTGCAGCCAACTCACTGTGGGACAACTCACCATGGCCATCTCACTGCAGAACAACTCGCTGCAGGACAAGTTACACTAATAGTGAAGGAATAGTCATATAGACTCATTAAAGAAAGGATGCCAAAGGAGGGACAAAAAATGGTGAATGACAAAAATTAAAATAATTTTAAAAATAATTTTAAATAATTAAATCAAATTGTTGAATTGACCCACAGTGAATTGTCCTGTCTTAAGTTGTCCCGTGGCAAGGTGGCCGTGGCGAATTGGCTGTGATGACTTGGCTGAGGCAAGTTGTCCAGTTCTGACTGGAGGTGGCTACTAGATTGAGAACAAACCCCACCTTCCCCCTTGTTCCCTGCTTCCCCACCCACCTTTTATTCCCACATTGCTGTATTGTGTTCTTTTTCATTGTTTATTCTATTATTCCATTATTTTTACTACACTTCTTTTCATTTCTCGTTTTTATTGTTGTAAGACAGCTAGAGTAGCCCCATGGTGAGACGGGAGGCAAACAAATTTAACAAATAAATAAAAATAAATAAACATGTATACCTATGATGAAGACTGTAATGCTAATAGTATTACAACCACTATTCCTGTATTCCTTTATTCCTCCAAATGAATATTAGAAAGCCAGTATTTGTACGACTAAAAGCTCTGAAGCTATCCACATCTCTGAAGTGCTTTGGAATAATAGCAGATGTTAAAGAAAAAGTATTGTGTTCAGGTCATATCACTTCATTTTTTAAAAATAAAAGTTATGTACAAAAGGGAAAAAGAACAAAAACTCACTTTTTGTGACTGGATGGCCATATAAATTTGATACATAAATAAATAAATAGTCCTCCAGGTGGGACTCCTGTTGGTAAAATACTCATTCAATATAGATCAAGATTAACTTGCTGCACAGCAGAAAAAATGAACAATAGTTAAATATAATAACTAGTTCTCTGCTGATGGTACTCTATGGTAGCTGAAAATGCAAATTATCAGTTAGATATAATAATGAAAACCAGGAAGCACAGGGAACAAGTGGGACTATGATTAAATATAAGGAAGATCAAATTCATGACAATAGGAGCCCCGACAATGAAGATAATAATTGTTATATACATAGTTATTGTTCTTTGACAGCTCAGCGCCCGGCAACAGCCGGTGTCAGCGCCCGGCAACAGCAGCTGGCCTCAACTCTCGCCCTGATTGGTCAGGCAGTTCTGGCGGGAGTTTTCATCACAATTGATTGGCCGCCTGCCTGCTGGCGAGAATATTTAAAGGGCTGCAGGGCTGTGGAAGCATAATAATAATAATAATAATAATAATAATAATAATAATAATAATAATCACAATAATAATATTGGAATAGTGATTAGCTTCTTCCTTTTAGGATCTACTATCAACAGTAAAGGAAGCTGAAGTCAAGAAACATGCTGCACACTATCTCTTCATAGGGCTGTAATGAAAGGAAAAGGTATTCAGGTGCTGTGGTGTACCTGTATTTACAGCACAAAGATCATAATCATGCAGGCAATGGTTTCCCCTGAGATACTCTATGTCCAAAATGGATTTTGAAGAAGCAGGATAGAAAGAATATTGGTGACTTTGAATTTTCACGTTGGAGACTCCCAAGAATGTTATGGATACCCCAAGGCAAAAAAGGATCACAGAACAAATCAATCCAGAGTTCTCACACAAGATACAAATGGCCATTAATAATACTGGGAAAGGTGGAAGGAAAGATAAGAAGAAGAAAACAACCAGTAGCACAGCAGTGGCAATGAATTGGACTAGAAGACATCCAAGGTCCCTTCCAACTCTGTTATTGTTTTGTACTGTGGCATGAACTTAAATGGACTCCAGAAGATGGTAGAGGACAGGAAGGCCTGGAGGAACGTTGTCCATGGGGTCGTGATGGGTCGGACACGACTTCACAACTAACAACAACAACAACAACAAACAAATTGTACTGTAATTCACTGTTGAAAGACCTGAAGGACCAGGTTGCAGACATATCATCCTAGACAGAGTCTATCTAAGGTAAAGGTAAAGGTTCCCCCGCACATGCATGCTAGTCGTTTCCAACTCTAGGGGCCGGTGCTCATCTCCGTTTCAAAGCCGAAGAGCCAGCGCTTGTCCGAGGACGTCTCCGTGTAGTGCTAAAAGCTAGCATTGACTTGATGGTGCATAATCAACCAACCAACCAGCCAATCAATCACTATATGCATTGATTGTTTCTTAAAAGATGACTTTTTTAAATCTTCAAGGGAAGAGTCCCTGGGAGGGAATATTAAAAAGCAGGAAACAACAACCCTGGAAAGCGATGAACCCACGCTGCCTCTCCTTTGCTTTCAGTTTTCCAGCACCAAGCTTTGTTTCCTTATTTTAATTGTGCAATAGACTAATAAGCCTCTTTTCCTAATGTATGTTTAATCTGCCATACCTATCCGGAAAAGTTTTCACGGTCCAAAGTTTGACATAAAATAACATTCATAGGTGATATAAGCAGGCTGGAAAAACAATAGTGTTAAAGTTGCAACAGCAATAGGCACAATTGTTCAAGTGTTAAAACGGTACATTTGCACCTGCCAGGCAATACAACTAGCCAAACCAGCCTGTCCTGGCAAACCCAGAATGTTGGTGTATTGGTAGGGACCCAAACCACCCTGGTCAAGTTGAAAGGCAGTCACCTGATGGCATTGTTACAGTTCAGAGCTGAGATGAAAGAATGAGGCCAAACAGGCAGAGATGAAAGGAAAAAACGGGAAGTGCACCACAAAAACCTAAGAAAGAATGGGGAAACAAAGTGTGAGAGTAGATGCAATTTTGGTGATGAAGCACCCGTGGATACAGTTACAGTAATTGTCAGAGGGGGAAAAAAACAACAAAGAAAATAGCTGCACCTCTGTTTCTGTTTCTTTTTTGTCTGTTCCAGGCACTTAGCAACTTATTGCAAGCAAAGGAGGTTGGCTGCAAACCCAAGTCAGATTTTTTTAAAAAGCCGTGGGTTTTTTTGGGGTTGTTTTCAAGAGAAGCCTTTATTGAGTGAATTGTCCCACCCCATTTCTGGAATTGATGAGAAGTCAATTCCAGAGGCTTTTATTTGAATCCCTCTTCCCTGCCCCTGGGGTTTCTCACCAATTATTCCATATTTCTTTAGGGAGAGGACAGAGAATACTTGTTCTTTTAATCAGTAGTGCTACAGGCCCTTCGTATAAAATGAAAATAGCAGATCTGTGGTCTTCCAGGTGTGGTTGAACTACAACTCCCAGCATTCTTTAGCATTCTCCATGCTGGTTGGGGCAGTTGACAATCAGGGTGCAGCAATATCTAGAAAGCTGTAGATACCACACCCCAGATTCAGAACGTGAGTGGGCAACTGTATCCACCCTGAAACTGGGTGAAGATTTAAGGACTGCATGTATGTACAAGTGCACAAACAAATATTAACGCACACTTTATACTCCTACCCAGCAGGGATTTATTCTTTTGCTTGGTGACTCTGTTCAAGAGCACTGCTTACCCACTGCCATTGGCGTATATGAAAAATTCACCAGATAAACAAAACCTAGTAAAGTTAAGGGAGCGCGGTGGCTCAGTGGGTTAGGACGCTGAGCTTGTCGATCAGAAGGTCGGCAGTTTGGCGGGTCGAATCCCGAGTGCCGCGTAACAGAGTGAGCGCCTGTTACTCGTCCCAGCTTCTGCCAACTTAGCAGTTCGAAAGCATGTAAAAATGCAAGTAGAATAATAGGGACCACTGAGGTGGGAAGGTAACAGCGTTCTGTGCGCCTTTGGCATCTAGTCATGCCAGCCACATGACCACGGAGACGTCCTTGGACAAGTGCTGGCTCTTCGGCTTTGAAACAGAGATGAGCTCTGGCCCCTAGAGTTGGCAACGACTAGCATGCATGTGCGGGGGAACCTTTACCTTTTACTAATAAAGTTAAATGTACTGGTATTTCTCCCACCAGCATCTAGTACCTAGCATCTTGTCATGTGGTATCAAGACTTTAATTTGCTTTGATATGAAACATTTATTCCCTAGAATCCTGTTTAGACTGGTTCCTTGATGAAAAGAGGATTCCAAAGCACTTTTCATCATTGCCTATGAATCACTGTAGCAATCAAAGAGAGCAGAGACCAAGCTGTCAAGGGGCGAGACTGATGAGAGTCCACGATTTGCATGCAGAGGATAACAGATCCAATTTTTAATTTTTTTAGTTAAGGCCAGGAAATGCCCTGTGTGAACCTTTGAACTATTGCTTCAGTATT
The DNA here is from genome assembly GCF_947247035.1 of Vipera ursinii. Classification (NCBI taxonomy): domain Eukaryota; kingdom Metazoa; phylum Chordata; class Lepidosauria; order Squamata; family Viperidae; genus Vipera; species Vipera ursinii. The sequence continues at coordinate 168,675,150 of NC_139512.1, read as the reverse complement.
GCTATTCAGTATTCAGAATTCACTATTGCTACATACTGTAGACTCAGAGTCTGGCTTAGTATAAGGCAATTTCCTGTTTTTCTAGACAGAATTTCCAGAAAAGATTGTAAATTTTGACTCATCATATCTTCTTATAAAAGCACTTATGGGAAAATGCAATCAGAGAAGCAATGGTATTGCATCAGTGTTTCTCAACCTTAGCTGCCTTAAGATGTGTGGACTTCAACTCCCAGAATTGGGGAATTCTGGGAGTTGAAGTCCACATATCTTCAAGGGGCTCAGGTTGAGAACTACTGGCGTTACATAATTAAGTCCTAGAGGCCAGCAATACAGCATCTGTGGGTATCAAGGCAACCCCTCTGAACTGTCTCCTTGAAATCTTCATTTTTTGGCAGGGGAAACAATTAAGCTCCAAATATAATGAAACTGCTGAATCTTGTAAGATTGAAATGATGTCCTGGGCAGGAAATTCTTGCAAGATCTCTGGCGAGATTGCAGAAATCTTATTTTGGCAGCCTGACATTGCTACAATTAAAAATACCCGCAGCACTTTGTGGAGCTTTCCCAAAAACATGCAGAGGCCTTTAGCCCTTGAAGATGGGATGTCTAATATAAAAGAACAGCATCTTATCATCTTCTTCAGGTATGACATGCAGAATCATTGCAAGGTTTGCTTTAGCTATCCTTTTTTAAAAAATAATTTGCATTCAGCGTTTTAACAACAATAAGAACTAATACAAACAAAAGGAGAACAAGAAAGGAGGACGGGACAGGGAGAAATAAAAGCCAATGAAGACCCAGGTCCTGACAACCTTCTGTGGCTTGCTGGGAGACAAGTGATCTTCCTCAGGCTCTGGTAATCGAGTGAGGCCTGAAGTGCAGGTAGCAGTTATTAAGCTTTCGTCATTATAATAGGTTACCTGCACCATGGTAACAATCAAGTCTACAAGCTATTGATCCCACTTTCAGACAGAAGGCCAAGCTGCAGACCACAAGGAGCTTTTACTAATGATCCCCAGGCCAGACCAGAATAGCCCACCAAAGCAGTTGGAACAAGATGACCACATCAAACCTGGAAGAACAGAATGTGGCATACTAATGACTTTTGAGGAAGAGAATTGAGGGTAGAAGATTAGGTATATGGGCAAAGAACTACAGTAGTATACACAAAGTTATGGATAAAGAAATTAATTAAAAGAAAGTTTAGTTTACAATATAAAGCAGGGATCTCCAAACTGGGCATCTTTAAGATTTGTGGATTTCAACTCGCAGAATTCCTTGGCCAGAGCAGTTAACCAATGGAATAGCTTGCCTTCAGAAGTTATGGGTGCTCCTTCACTGAAGGCTTTCAAAAAGAGACTAGACAACCTTTTGTTTGAAATGATGTAGGGTTGGACTAGAAGATCTCCAAGGTCCCTTCCAACTTTATTATTCTATGTTCTGAGTCCACGAGTCTTAAAGTTGCCAAGTCTGGAGATCCCTGACATAAATCAGACCACTAATGTATAGCTTTTAAACATTAAGATTAGGTGAGTGGTAAGACAAAATCATAAGACGCAAAGTTGAAGTTTAGGAAATAAGCTAAGTTAATTTCTGCAGTAACAACAGAACCACGAATCACATTTCTGCCTTGCCACTCTTTCCTATGAGATCTCAAGCAACTGTGGGGTTGCAGTTTCTTCATCTGCAGTATACAAGTAAAGAAATAATTACTCTGGAAGTGTGAAATGTCCTGCACTTAGTGCTTTGAGATCTAGCTGACCAAAAGAACTAAACAATTATAGTAATGAATTTTAATTAAAACAAGGAAATATGTTTCCTGGAACCCTATACACTTAAAGTTAATTGCCATGTGCTGTTTATATTTAAATATGGAGGGCATTGTAGCCAAATTGTCAACCTGAACTGCTGGAAATGTCACATAGTGGAAGGGACAATCACACACAGAATATGAGTTTATGCAAATTTATTGTCCCATTTTTTTCTAATGTTGATATTTAGAATATGAATTTGGATTTGTATTACATTTCTAGTCTGTTCATACATACATACACATTCTCTCTCTCTCTCTCTCTCTTTCAAATACATAAATAGGGAAGAAAAAAGAATACAATAAAGAAGAGAAGAATGGGCAAACAAGGGATTTACAAATATCATAAATAGTACAGTAAATTTTTAAATGTATCATTAACTGACTATAAAATTTAAACATGTATTTAAGAGGAGGAAGGAACCCACATTTTGGATGTGGTACATGTTGTGTAGCGGGTTCTTTAGCACAGGAATGAAGATGAGGTAAATGAGTACAGGAAAACTCATGGTTTATTTTGTGCAGAATCTGAACTGGGGAAATGGCTGCAACTAGCCGCAATATATAGTCTAGCCCCTAGGCGGCAGCCAATAGGTTTGAAGCAACCATTGCCACCTAGGGATAGCCAATAGCAGCACTGGAGACTTGTAGTCTGGGTTGCTGGAGAGCCATTAGCTGCTCCAGCAACCCACGTGGTATTACTAATGAGCCCAGTACATAACACCCCTCCCCTCTTAGATCAGACAATATTTAACACAAGTTAGTCTTAATGCAATTTTTAAGACTCATTATCAAAATAAACTTAAATAATAGTAATAGAAAAAAACCCATATAGGTTACAATGTTATTAAACAACGTCTGAATGAATAGGCTTCATTGACAGCACACTAGACAGTTACATCATAGCACCTGAATGAATATGCCTTCATTGACAGTACGCCAGACAGTTAACATCATAACGCTGGTTTCTGTAGCACAGTGGCAAACTGCAATGCAACAATATCATAGCTCTTTATTTTACTACGTAATCAGCAAGATAAGAAGGAGGCTTGTGTTCCCTTATGGAATGTCTTGGAGTTCCAGTCACTTTGTGGTCTACCAGCTTACCCAGTGGGATGGGTAGACCTGTGTCCCTTGGTGCTCCTGAGTCAAGGGAATTAGATGCTCTCTGGCTGGCCTTTCCAGGTTGGCCCACCCCAGAGTCAGACTGGTCAGCAGAGTAGGCACAGCAGTTGCTGAAGTCCGGTTGGCTTGCTCCTTCAGGGGATCCATGTCGCATTCCTGGACTCCCCACTTCTCCCTCTGGTTCCTCCTCAGTTATGAAGGAAAACTCCTGAGAGTCCATGTGAGGACTGGCTTGGCTGCAAGTTTGAGGACCTTGGGAGGGACTTATGATGCAGTCCTTACTTAGTGGCTGTTCTGGAAACTGTTTTCTGAGTTGATCAATGTGGCGTCTGACAACTCGCCCTCCCTCCAACCCCACTTCATAAGACAGGGGCCCAGATGCTTTGGTAATTTGACCAGGAACCCACAGATTCCCATGACCATAGTTCCTGGCCCAAACCCAATCGCCCATTTGCAGCACCCTCGGGGGTTTTGGTTGAGAGGCTTCTCCTGCCACTATCTGGATGCAACCTGTCCAGTTTAGTGATCAAATGCCTCCCCCAATGTAGTTTTGCAGGACTTTTGCCTGTAGCAGTGCAGGGTGTAGAATGCTGGCAGAGTAGAAAATCTGCCGATCTGTGACGCCAGTCACCTGTGACAATACGCTTGAGTGACTCCTTTGTTGTCCTCACCATGAGTTCACCTTGACCATTAGAAGACTGATGAAAAGGCACAGACATTGCATGTCTGATGAGATTAGCTCTAAGGAAGGTCTGAAATTCAGCAGCAGTGAATTGGGCCCCATTGTCTGAAACTAAGACATCTGGCAGCCCATGTGTGGCAAAGAGTTTTCTCAGCACCTGGATGGTCCTAGCAGTAGTCATGTTAGGAACTGGAATTACTTCCAGCCATTTGGAGTGGCTATCCACTACTATAAGGAAGAGCTGTCCCTGAAAGGGCCCAGCATAGTCTATGTGAATCCTAGACCAGGGAGTGTGCGTTTCCTCCCACCTGTGAACTGGAGCCTGTGGCATTTCAGGCCTAGATTGCTGGCATGTATAACAACCATGGACTTGTGCCTCAATGTCCTTATCAAGGCCAGGCCACCAAAGGTAGTTTCTAGCTAAAGCTTTCATTCTGACAATGCCTGGATGGCCTTCATGTAACAATTGTAAAACTCTGTCTCTTAGGGAAGTGGGAATTATGGCTCTGTTTCCCCATAAAATGCACCCCTTGTGGACAGATAACTCATGCCTTCTGACAAAATAGTTCTGAAATTCAGAACCTGGGTTTTTGTCCAACCAGCCCATGTATACCCATGACAATACTCTACTAAGTGTTCTATCTGTGGCAGTTTCAGCAGCAATGTCCCCCACATGGAGGGGGAATTCAGGTAGGTCCTGTATTGACAGTATTCTAGCAGCTGGAGCCGGATCTGGTTACATTAGTGGCAGTGGTAGTCTGCTGAGGCCATCAGCATGGCCCATTTCTTTGCCCGGTTTATGAATCAATTTAAAAGTGTATGCAGATAGAAAAATAGACCATCTCAGCATTCTTGAAGAAAGTATGTGGGGGGTTTGTTTGTCTGTTGTGAAAAGTCCCAACAGAGGTTTGTGGTCTGTAAAGACTGTGAAGTTCCTGCCATATAAATAGTCATGGAATTTTTTTATTCCAGCAACGATGGCTAGGGCCTCTTTGTCAACCTGAGCATAGTTGCGCTCAGCAGAGTACAATGTCCTTGAGTAAAATGCTATAGGAACCTGTGTTCCATTTTTTTCTACGTGACTTAAAACTGCCCCCACCGCATAGGGAGATGCATCGCATGCAAGACATACTGTTTTAGACTCTTTGTGGTGAGTTACAGTGGACTTTTCTGACAATAGTGCTTTTAAGTCCTGGAAACTTTTTTCATGTAAGTTAGTCCATTTCCATGGAGCTTTCTTATCTAGCAGCCTGTGGAGGGGCTCTGCTAGTGCGGCCTTATGAGGTAGAAATGTGTGATAGAAGTTTAGGAGGCCCAAGAATGCTTATAGCTCTCCTTTGGATTTGGGCCTAGGAGCCTTTTTAATGGCCTTCACTTTAGAATCAGCAGGATGAATGCCGTTAGCATCAATTCGGAAACCCAGGAATTCTGTTGTAGGAACCCCAATACTACACTTGCTCTTTTTGAATTTGAGGCCTGCTTCATGAAGCCTCTGCAAAACAGCCCTGAGCCTACTGGCTAGCACATCTGGGGATTCTCCTGCAATAAGAACATCATCAAAATAAGGGCAGACGCCCTGACTACCCTTAAGTGTACGCTCCATGATTCCCTGGAAAATGCCAGGTGCAACACTGACTCCAAACTGTAATTGTTTAATTTTGAAAGCCCCCCTGTGAGTCATGATCGTCTGCGCCGCAGCTGTGGCCTCATCAACCGGCAATTGCTGATAGGCCTGTGCTAAATCAAGTTTAGCAAAAATAGTACCCCCTTGCAAGGAGGCTAAAATGTGGTTGACCACTGGGACCGGGTAAGCGTGTTGCTTGAGGGCTTTATTTAGAGTGCATTTATAGTCAGCGCAAATGTGAATTTCCCCGTTGGCTTTAAGTGGAGTGACTATAGGAGTTTTACGCTCCCCACCATCAACAGGCTGTAAAACACCCTGTTCTACAAGGTTATCAATTTCGGAATCAATTTTATGTTTTAAGGCAAAGGGGACCCTACGAGGCTTAACCCTGATTGGAACTACGTTGGGATCTAGCTTAAATGAGACAGGCGGGCCTGTGTATGTTCCTAGGGTTGAATCAAAAACATCTGCATAGTCTTTGCATACTGACGCGAGGTCTGCAGTTTGTGTCCGGTTGATACCAGTAATCTGAATACCTAAGGCATCAAACCAATCGAGTCCAATGAGACTCGTTCTCTGGCCCCCTACTACAATGACATCCAGGTGCCTATAAAACCCCTTAAATTTTACGGTCAAAGTGGCTTCTCCCTTAACTTTAACTTGAGCATTTTGAAAGTCAGTTAGGATTATGTCTGAGGGCCTTGGTTTGGCCCAGTTGTTACTGCGCCTACACATGAAGTTAAAAGTGTCTTGAGAAATAATTGAAGCTGCAGAGCAGAGTCCAATTCCATCTTACATGGAACTTCTTGTAGCTCTACCAAGAGTCTGAGTTTAGGTTTGAGAGGGCTCTGCATGTGGCTGATCGGAATCTGCAATCGGCGTGAAAATGGTTGCTGCTGCACCCTTTACATCTAGGTATGAGAACTGCCTTTTAAGTGTTCTGTCGCTGCTGGCTGTTACGGTGTTGCGCGTTGGTTTGCTTTTGGAGTCTGTTGATTTCAGGCTCTTCTTCCTCGGAAGATTCTTCGGTGCGTTTGGCGTCCTCATGGTGGACTGTTTCTTCCTGCTTTGTTTGGTCTGGCAAAGAGTCTCTGCTGAAGCGTTTAGTCCTGTAGGCCGCAGACAAGCCGGTCTCGTAGTCGCTCTTCTAAGTTTGAAAATTTGCAAAGGTGTGCAGCCTGCCTCAGGCCTGCTATGAATTCTGAAGCTGATTCACCGGGTTGCTGCACTCTCTGGTCGAACTTGAACCGCCAAGCCATTTTGGACATCTTGGGCTGGAAATGTCCGGTTAGTTTCTTTTTGAGGTCTGCATAGGAGACTGCTTCTATCGGTGTCGAAGCAAAAAGATTCTCGGCCAAATCAAAGGTTGCTGGACCGTACAGGCAGAGTACCGTTGCGGCCTTCAGTCCTTCTTCTGTGATCTGGTTTGCCTGAAGGTAGTTTTCTACCTGTGACAAATAGGATGGCCATTCCTCTGGGTGCTTCACGTCGAATTCTTGAAGTCTCCCGACCTTCAGCATTCTGTCTTTGCTGGTTCCTGCATTTTCTTCCAAATCCTGCTTCCTAGGCTCAGGGAATAAGTCCACTGAGCACGAGGTCGCTAGCGTAGCTTGCTAGCCGACCTTGAGAGGGGGAGGGGAAATGCCTTTTCCCTCTGGCATGCACTGTCTTCCCCTCGTAGACTTCAGCTCTTTTTTTAGGGAAGCAGGATCCCACCTTCGTCGCCAGTCTAGCGGGTTTTTGTTCTCTTAAACACAAATCTACTCTAGAATTCATCTCTCAGGATACAGACCAAATTGTACACCTGTGCTCCAAACTCAATGAGCCAGGAGAATTAATAATCTGTAATTTCCTGATTACTTATAAAGAGGCCATTTTACTTTACTTTTATAATTTGACTGAATTTTGTTAAGGCAAAGGATTTTTTATGGCAAGGAATCACTTGTTAAGAATATTTGAGGTATGGTGATTTTATTACATGTAATAATTTCTTTCCAGAAGACTTTGAAACATCCGCTTAGCATTCATACCTGATGGAAACATCAATATCTTTTGGAATGGGATGGATTTTAAATGACTACTTTACAGGTTCAGAGTTTCATTTGTATGTACGTAAATCATTGCGTAAGCAATTATTTATCCATTAACATGCATTAATGCAATTTACTGCTGCAAGGTGAAGGTGTAATGGCTTCAGCAATCATATTAGCTCTATCATGCCACTCTTTGGTAACACCATCCCTGTGCAAACCAAAGTAACAACAACAACAATAAAAGTTGGAAGGGGGCTTTTGAGGTCATCTAGTCCAACCCCCTGCTCAGGCAGGAAGCCCTATACCATTTCAAACAAATGGCTGTCCAGTCTCTTCTTAAAAACTTCCAGTGTTGGAGCATTCACAGCTTCTGGAGGGAGGTTATTCCACTGATTAATTGTTCTAACTGTCAGGAAATTTCTGCTTACTTCTAGGTTGCTTCTCTTCTTGATTAGTTTCCATCTGTTGCTTCTTGTCCTGCTTTCAGGTGCTTTGGAGAATAGCTTGACTCCCTCTTCTTTGTGGCAGCCCCTGAGATATAAATGAGAAACAAATGGGTGACCTGTCTTATGGATTTCAGGAAGGCATCTTTAAAATCAATCAGATGTAAATACGTAATCGTCCGTAGTAAATTCCTAGGAAGGCTCATTTAAAGCAGAATCTCCTTGAAATTCTTCCATCTCAGATCTGTCACTGGCAGCCTGTCTACCTCTTCTTGCATAAGCTGAACTCCCCCGTCTATTATAGTAATCTGTTGAAACAGGCCCTCAAATGCTCTGAAGAAGTTGGAAAGGATAAAGTTGTCGTATTGATTATTAAAGTGTCCTTACCAGCCTCCTCCTCTTATCTGCTATGATAAGCAGGACTTAGTTTTGTTCCCAAAGACACAGGAGCATTTGTCAGAAGAAAGATGGTTCTTATCCCCTGGATCATTTTCATGAAGAAAGCCACGTGTCTATGATCTACTGTCCCAAATATGTAGATATATTATTTCTTCAACTCACTCTTGCTATAGGTGTAGATGTCTAGGGAGATTCTCAGTCATCCAGGTCATGCTTGTTTCAAAGATGCTTTTTCAAAAGGCAACTGGACTATGTTTTTTTCTTGAGGAAGAAGACCTCAAGATAGGTGTACAGTAGATCTGTGCCCTTGGTCTTTGATGGAACCCAGTTTTAGCAGACTTACATTGTTATTAAAGATAGTAACATCTGAATACTTTGACTAAATTTTTATCTCCTAGATTTCTTTTTGAAAAATTCAGAAGATTGAAATCTTCCTTGTACCAAGTCAAACTTTGGGTTCACGTCAAATTTGGGGTTCATTTAGGCTCATCAAACTTTTAGGATCATTCATAGATGGATCTAGGTGTTCTGATGGACCACCACTTAAATATGAGTCAGCAGTGTGCTGCAGCTGTCAAAAAACAACAAAAAACCCCCCCAAAAAACCAAAGTCATGTTAGGCTGCATTAACAGATCACAGGATCACAGGAAGTGACAGTACTGCTCTATACTGCACTAATAATGTCACACTTGGAATACTGGTCCAGTTCTGGTCACTATGACACAACAAAGAGGCAGAGAAGAGCAACAAGGATGATAATGGGTCTTGAGGCGAAACTAAGGAATGGCTAAGGGAAGTAAGTATGATAGATAGATAGATAGATTGATCAAGTATAATTAGACACACAAGGAATTTGTCTCCAGTGCATAAGCTCTCAGTGTACATGCAAAGCAACAAGTAATAAGAGCCTTGGTGGAGCAGTGGGCTAATGCCTCCTTAAGTAACACCAGCTGCCTGCAATTAGTGCAGGTTCGCATCCCACCAGGCTCAAGGTTGACTCAGCCTCCCATCCTTCCGAGGTAGGTAAAATGAGGACCCAGATTGTTGGGGGCAATTAAGCTGACTTTGTAATAATGCCGCTTGGGGGGGGGGGAAAGCCCTAATAAGCAGGCATATACATAGAATGAAGGCTATTGCTAAGCACATTTAATTTGTGCTTAGATTGTAAGCCGCCCTGAGTCTTCAGAGAAGGGCGGGATATAAATGGAATTAAAATAAAAAATAAATAATAAATAATAATCATAATATCAAAGCAATAATAATCATAATAATAATATCAAAAAGAGACGGTAGTGGAACAGATGAGAAGGATAAAAGTAGTACAGACATACTATGTGGGTAAATTTATTGAGACATAAGACAGTTCTGAAGGAATTAGGTGTTCAACAGAGTGATAGCAAGAGGAAAAAAACCTGACTCTGTGTCTAGTTGAGTTGGCATGCAATGCCCTATAGCAGCATCCTGAGGGGAAGAATTGAAACAGCTCATGTCCAGGATGTGAGGGATGTAGCCTGATTTAGGCTAATGATGAGAAGGCTTAGGAATGACATGATAGCCATTACTTGAATGGCTGTTACAGGGGGAATCCATTTATTTTCCAAAGCACCTGAGGGCAGGACAAGAAGCAATGGGTGAAGCTTGTCAGAGGGAATCCAACCTGGAATTAAGGAGAAATTTCTTAACAATGAGGACAGTTAGTCAATGGAACAGCCTCTCTCCCAGACTTATGGTGCTCCATTGCTGGAGAAAAGACAGGTCACCCATTTGTTCAGGACAAAATAAGGATTCCTGCCTTGGGCAGAGGGTTTGACTAAAGGACCTCCAAGGTCCCTCCCAGCCCTATAATTCTATGTCATCTATGTCTATTTCTTTCTATTTTTTTTATTCAATGCTGAATAAAAAATATTGTTTATACAAAAGCATTGTTTATACTCTGAATAAGCAACTTGATATTTTCCAGATATTTTAGAGATTGCAACTTCCCTGAATCTTGATATTGGCCATACTAGCTAAAGAGGATAGAAGTTTCCAAACCAATCTACTAGAGATAATTTGCTAACTTTTGTCTCCCTAAACCAGGGGTCTTCAAACTTGGCCCTTTTATGACTTCTGGACTTCAACTCTCAGAATCCCTCAGTCAGCGTGCCTGGCTGAGGAATTCTGGGAGTTGAAGTCCACAAGTCATAAAAGGAGCAAGTTTGAAGACCCCTGACCTAAACTATCAGCAAATTTCCACCGCTTTAAACAGGATTGTTCTCACAACCAAACTTGTAATAAGCATGCAACTTGAACTGTTCTTGAAAATATGTACCAGACTACAGCCTTGGTCTTAATATAGTTATATTAAGTGGTCCCAAAGAAACTATATATTAAATGTACTTTACATCACATTAAATATACTTTAAGTATAATTTTACTGTCATTATAACTATCCCATTTATTTCCTCTGTTTTGAATATAAAAACCAGGTATTGTATTCTTAAAATAAAAAGCACACCGTTATATTATATAAAATAAGGCAAATCTTTATTCCAAAAGTGGGGAAAAAACCTTAATCAGTGTAGCATTTCTTTTTCTTTACTGAGATATTTTCTTTGATTGGACAATAACAATAGATGGCTTACTGACAAGTAGTTCACAACAGTTTAAAAGCCAGCCACTGAGTCAATGTATTTTCTAATTTGCAAATGAATGTTCTAAGGATTTGGTTGTTATTTGCAAATCTGCTGTGGTTTAAGCAAAAGAAAAATCTAAACAAGCTTCATCTGTATTAACTGCCTCTGTGAGCAGCAGTGACAAAAACACCCCCAGAAAGAATACAAATAAATGTTTTTTTCAAAAAACCCTCCAATATTGTAAATGAGAGACAGAGTTTAATAATGCCTAAGGTATTATGTACCATGAGAAGAACCAAATAAACTCATTTTTTTCACCAATTGAATGTTCATATAACATTAAAATAAAATACAGCTAGTCCTTGACTTACAACAATTCATTTAGTGACCATTCAAAGTTACAACACAGAAAGAAGTGATTTATGGTGGCCATTTTTCACAATTACAACCTTTGTAGCATTCCCCATGATCATGTGATCAAAATTTGGACGTTTGGCAACTGGTTCATATTTATGACCATTGTATCGTTCCAGGGTCACGTGATCCACTTTTGTGACCTTCTTACAAGCAAAGTCAATGGGGAAGCCAGATTCACTTAACAATGGGGTTACTAACTTGTCAACTGCAGTGATTCAGTTAATAAGCAAGATATGTCATAAAATGGGCCAAAACTCACTTAAGAAATGTCTCACTTAACAATAGAAATTTTGGGCTCAATTGTGGTCATACGTCGAGGACTACCTGTATAGAGATGTACTGAATATTTTCATATAATGTATACAAATTCATAATATTTAATACTATGTTTATAGCATATATGAGAATAAAAAAAGTACATCCAGGCTGCAAGGGCAATTTGGAAATAAACCTTAGTTTAGTTATCAATGGCAGACACTCACAGATATAGACAGTGCTTTTTTTGTAAAAGAAAAAGGTGCTGGAACTCACATATGTCATACAACCCACCTTGCCTACCCTACAAGGTTCCATCCAAAAAAGGTGCCGGAACTCCGTTCTGGGAGTTCTATGAGAAAAAAAGCCCTGGATATAGAACTTTTATTATACACATGAGAAAACTACATCAATATATTTTTGACATAATCACCATTCAAATTGAGGCACTTGTCATAACATCTTACAAGGTTTGAAATTCCTTAGTAATAGTCGCTCGACACCAAATCTGGGCTATGGGGGGGGTGATCAAAAACATCCCAATGGAACTGCTTCAAAAGTTCTTGGGTGTGTCTAGCGGTGTGCGGGTGAACGAACACCACACCGGAAGTCATAATGCCCCAACGCTTGTTATGGATGGCTCATATGAGTTTTCATAACATTTCACAGAAGACATCTGAATTGATGGTCAAACCACGCTCCATGAACTTTACTAGCAGTACTCCTTTGGCATCTTCACATTTGGCGGGATTTTCTATGGCACCACTTCCGGTGTGGTGTTGGTATGTTTTTGATCACCCCCCCCCCCGAGCCCAGATTTGGCACCGAGTGACAACTACTAAGGAATTTTAAACCTTGTAAGATGTTATGACAAGTGCCTAAATTTGAATGGCAATTATGTCAAAAAGTAATGTAATGTTGTAGTTTTCTCATGTTTATAATAAAAGTTATGTATATGTGAGTGTCTGTCATTGATAACCAAATGGTTTATTTCCAAATTGCCCTCTTATTAAGTTTATCACACTTTTTGTTGTGATATCATTCTATTGGTGCTTTTGGATTCACTCTGTGTTTCATTACAATGGAGCATAGTAACATTCCTTGGGGTATTATTTTTATCATCTCTTGTCTTGTACTCTTCTGTTGTTTAATTGTACTGACCAAGTAACTAGAACAAGCAACATAACCGAGCAAAGATTGCATGTGATATATTAGATTTAACAATTTACCCAATTTTATATCAAAATACTGTATTTGCTTGCTGCTTTGCGTTGTAGAATAAATCAAACTGACATTTAATTCAGATAGTTGTGTATTTTTCTTTTTCTTTCAGTTCACCAGTAACAAAGCTAAACTTGTATTCTACACTGAAATTGTTTAGGATCAAGTAGCTGTTAGAGGGGATAAGGGTTGCGTTTGAGATACGTGTTGTCACTACAGTACATTTGTATTGGCCAACTCAGGATAATTTCAGCTCTACAGACACATGAATACAGCTAGACTGGAGTAAGGAGTCCTAACCTCCTGGGGAAATGCATAATTCTTAGAGATGCAATAAAACAATGATTAGGTAAAAACAATGATTAGGTAAAGGTAAAGGTTCCCCCGCACATGAATGCTAGTTGTTTCCAACTCTAGGGGCCAGTGCTCATCTCCGTCTCCATGGTCATGTGGCCGGCATGACTAGATGCCAAAGGTGCACGGAACGCTGTTACCTTCCCACCGTAGTGGTCCCTATTTTTCTACTTTCATTTTTACGTGCTTTCGAACTGCTAGGTTGGCAGAAGGTGGGACGAGTAACTGGCGCTCACTCTGCTACGCAGCACTCAGGATTCGACCCGCCAAACTGCTGATCTTCTGATCGACAAGCTCAGCGTCCTAACCCACTGAGCCACCGTGTCCCTTTTTAAACAATAATTAGGAAATCCTAAAAGTGAATTTCTGAGATCCTTGAGTATAATTCACTATTGGCCACTAGATGTCAGTGCTGACCTTACCATCTTCCACAGAAGAGAAATTTAAAAAGAGAGGAATGAAAATAATTTCCTTACTAAGCACATATTCTTCTCTCCTGAAATGTTTCTTAATTGAAAAGGGCGATTAATTTAGAGTTTCCATATAACAGGTAGTTCTTGGTAAAGGATGGTAATTGGGACTGGAATTTCCATTGCTAGCAAAGCAGTTGTAAAGGACCGCATCATGTTAATTGTGTCATTTAGCAATCCAGGCATCTCTTATTGCTACTGTCAAGTGAAGTTTTTGGGTTGCCAAGGGAGTCCCAGACAGCTTGCATGTGGGACAGTAGGCAGAAAAAGCATAGTGCCAGGGGCCGCTGCTGCCAGGTGGGGAAGGGTGCATATGACTTACTGAATTGACTTGCGACATTCTCTGCTGACTTTCCCATTGACTTTACTTGTGGAAAGCTGGCAGCAAGGGTCACAAATAGTACTCGTGACCAAGGCTGCAATGACTGAGGTGTAAGTCAGTTGCCAAGTGCTCAGATCATGATAATGTAAGCATTGGGTTGCTATGATAGCCAGAACTTTGAAGACCAGCTGTTAACTTTCCTTTTTTCAGCATTATTGTAACTTTGAATGGTTGGTAAGTGAGGACTAGCTGTACTTACCTGGTATGCTGCCTGCTTAAAATAAAAATAAAAAAATTAGAATGGGATACAGACTCTGCTGAGGTACTTAGGAAGTAACGTTATGGCTCCAATGAAAGTCCCTGGACCAGTTGCCTTGCTTCAAATGCTCTCAGTAGACTACTGTAAGCCTGGCTATTAATATAACGTAATGGCAGCCAGTTTGCACGTGCCCAAAGTAATATAAACAGCCACCATCCTGTTATCATGTACAAATCATTAGCATATTTCATGATTTTTTTTTAAAAAAAAGATGTGGCAGCTGCCACATTATTTTCATATGGAAACATAGCAAGTGCGATTTTGTGCAGGGAGAATTTCCCTCCATTTTGTCTCCCCTCACTCTTCCTCTTTTTCTTTGTGCACTACTTGCAACGGTAAATGAATCAGGGAAACATAATGGGATACAACACAGCCAGTGACAGAACAATTTCCATTCAAGGGATTCAAGGACAGCTACCCGGTTTCATGATCATACAAGTGTATGCATAAACGGAGGTACAGTTTGGCATACTGTAGTGGATAAGGTATCAGGCTAGAAAATGGGTGCTGCCTTAGACATGAAGCCAGCTGTTGACCTTGGTCAGTCATTTTCTCTTAGCAATTTTGCCAAGAAAACTACAAGGATTTATCCAGGCAGTCCCAGAATTCAACACTGACTCAAAGGCACTGAACTATAAAAGGACATCAGTGACAGATACTGAAGAAGTGGCTGATGAATTCAGTGGAAAATTGTAATGAGTTGAAGATCGGATAGCAAAGAACTTTCTAATCATTATTGAAAAAATTGGAAACTATCCTGAAACAGTTTGGAAATTTGGACTAAGAACCCACAATGATGCAAAACAATGGCTGATAGAATGGGACAAAGTGGACTGTTCATCTTTGCACATTATTTCAACCCTCTAAAGGCAGTTCTACACATGGATGTTTTCAAAAGTCAATGCTATAATAATACAGATTACATCTTACAGAGTAACATATGGAAAAGCTCTATTTGAATTGCAAAATGCTGCCAGGTACTGTGGATCAGACCATCAAATTTTTAGCATAGAAAAATGCACCAGGCAGAAAAAGTCTACAAAGGGGCCAATCCTCATGAATCCATTTCTGAAGAACATAAGATTGATCTTAGAAGCAAATTCAGAGATCTTGTGGATAGATAGTTTGAAGAATTACTGGAAGAAGTTCAAATCATTGTAAAAGAGAAAGCTGGAAAGCATATAACAACAATCAGAAAGAAACAAAGAAGAAAACTTGGGGAAAAGATTGGCAAAAGCCAGAGGCAATCTTGGAAAAGTTAGAGAATTTGATGCAAACTTCCAACAATGAGAAGACATAAAAAGGCATAACTGAACTCAAAATGTAGACAAAAAGATGAAAAGAACAGAATAGGAAAAACAAGAGATGTATTTAGGAAAATTAGAAAAATCAGGGGAACATTCCAACCTTGTAATCAATGTCATAAGAAACATGCATGGAGTGGAATTAACAATGGAACATAATGTGAAAGAAAGATGGATGATATAAATAGAAAATATATGCAAGAAGATCAACTGCGAAAATCAGATGATGCTGTATCTTAAAGAGAAGACTCTGGGGAGGAACCCTTGGTGCTCGAGGAAGAAATCAAATAGAAAATAAAATAATTGGAACTAGGAAATCGCTGGAAGTTGATAATAATAATAATAATAATAATAATAATAATAATAATAATAATAATAATAATAATAATAATAATAATAATAATAATTTAATTTGTATACCGCCCTTCTCCCGAAGGACTCAGGGCGGTGAACAGGGCAATACATAATAAAAAACAGAATACAAAAATTAAAAAGTGATTAAATAACTATGCCCGTGGTAATTAATACATATTAAAAATTAAAACTAATTATAAAAACCCAACCCCATTCCGTCAGACCAGGCCAGCTTGTTCAAAAAAGAAGGTTTTGAGATCGCGCCGGAAGGAGCAAAGGTCGGGGGCCGTCCAGAGCTCAACCGGCAAGCGGTTCCATAGGTCTGGCACGCCCACAGAGAACGCTCTCCCCCTGGGGGCCACCAATCGGCATTCTTTGATCGGCGGCACTCTTTGATCGGAGCATTCTTTGATCGGAGAATTATGAAATTCTCACATAATATTTAAAGGAGACTGGCAAGGAAACAAAATAAGTTTTGGTCCTTTATTTTACTTATTTAAATAAATTTAAAGAATGCCCAACGTCCAACAATTCTGAGTGCTTTACATTATACAAAAGCTAAATCAATAAAATCAAAGAAAGAGAAATTTATCCTGAAAAAAAGAAGAACCAAATCAAAGAAACCCAAAATTTAGAGAGGCTCGCTGCCACCTGTACCAGATTCCTTTTGTAACATTATTAAGATGGGAGCCATATGAATCTCTGTGAGAAGTTAAATTTAATTAGGGCAGCAAGACTCTTGGTAGCGCAATATTGGAAGAAGGAGGAACTGCCTACTATAGAAGAGTGGACTTTAAAAGTTTCAAAATTGGCAGAAATGGCAAAGATTTCAGCATATTTGAAAGAACACTCGCAACAGAGATATATTTTGGAATGGAGAAGATGGATCGATTATATTCAGAATAAATATGGGACTAGAAAGTTTCATTTAGTATATGAATAAGTATTAGTATTATATGATGTATTATTAATTAGTTATTATTATTTAGTTATTTAGTTATGTTAAGAGGAGTGAAAGTGCGATAGAATCTAAGGTGTCTTTTTTAAGTTGGTTAGCATATTTTAGTTTAAGTTGGTTAAAGTTTATACCCTGTATTCAGCTCTGGGAAGTCGGGGGGGGGGAAGGGAGGGGAAGTGGGGGGGAGGGGGAGGAAGGGAGTTTATGTTTTTAAAAATGTATTTTAAAACTTTTCAATAAAAAAAAGAATCTCTGTGAGAAGATGCCTTTCTATATTCCTTCTATGTTGTGGAAGAGAAGGAATATTTCTGAGGTCCCACTAGATGAGTACTCTTTCTTTTTCTTTCATCACTCAGAACTGCTCAACAAATTCTTATCAAACTTTAAGGTGTAGAAGGAACATCAATAATCTTAGATACCTGGACAACATTACTGTGGTTGCAACAAAAACCTGAAGAAGGCCTAAGAACACTCAATTATTTTTTTATTCTAAAAATAAAACCTGAAGAGGGAAGAAGTAGGACTTGCTTTGAACATCAAGAGAAACATGATTGGAAAACTGGAAAACTAGCGAAGTTTAAGATAAACAGTGATGGTGGAGGCTTCAATTTGGTAGGCTTCAGCATTGATAAAGATGGTGAGAGAGCAAAAGCATTCAGACAAGAGTGACACTGCACAAAAAAGCATTTCAACCAAGACAAAAATTAGAATGACAATCTTTAAGGTATTTTCCCGTTAAGATGTCCAGATGCAAGGGTTGGGCTATGTACAAGAGTAAGAGAGAGAGAAAAAAAAGATGGAGTCCTTTGAACTATAATACTGGAGAAAATTGCTTCACTTTGGACAAGCCAGGAAAACCAATCATTTAATATTAGACTGAATCAAACCAGAATGCTTCCTGGAAGCAAAGATCATGAAATAAATCTGTTATCCTTTGGATATATTAAGAGGGCTGATATGTGAGAAATAATAGCGTTGCACAAGTCATATGGAAAGAGAAGAGGCTGACAGTGCATGAGTAGATAGATGGGATTTTGGAAGCTATGAGAATACATTTTTCATTGTAACATGGGATAGGACAGCTCAGACTGATCTTTTCCATAGAATCATTGGAAGTCGACTACAACTCAGTGAAACCTAGCAACAACAACAACATGAACAGATGCATCTGTAGGTTCTAGGTCTTTAAGCAAAATAACAAAAACAGTACCATGTCATCATGCCACAAATTCCATCCCTTTCATATTTGCACACAATATCAAAATCTGCATACAAAAGATATGGAGCTTATGGCATGATACTCCTTTCATCCATTGTATGCTGTCATGAATTTGGATTTAGTGTCTTGCACATAAATACATCCATATGTACTTTTGATCCCTTCCTCAACCACAGGGACACCTGCATCTATAAAACTCCCTTCGGGAGAAGGGCGGTATAAAAATTTAATTAATTAATTAATTAATTAATTAAATAAATAAATAAATAAAATAATCTATAATCATTGTTTCAAGTATTTTATCTGCTGATACAGGGTGTTAAGATTATTATTTGCATTTTCCTCTGTAGTGGCCATATTATTAATCATGCACTTGCAGTATCAGTTGGTTATACTCTGGTTTAACTGTAGTTTGGTAACCACTTCATTGCCCTTTCATCTAAAAAACATGTAAACCTCGGACTGAGTGAGAATAAGAACTTTTAAGTTCCGATTCACTTTTTTAGTCTTTTATATTGTAACTTTTAATAGTCCTTGAACAGTCCTCTTCAATTAATCAGTTGGCTGCTGCTAAGAATTTTTTAAAAAATAGGTGAGCTCTCGAATACCAATCATTCAAGCCAAACATCACGGATAACATAGCCGGCAGCATTCGCTTCAGTCCTTTATACTAATTTTGCTTTTCAAAATGCTTGCAAAGAGAAGGTTATTTGTTTTTAGACACTAGGGCAGCACACAAAATACCAGGAGCCCAATGAAGAGTCACCGTTCTGCCTATTTTAATTATTCCGGTGCCTAAGGGTTTGCAGTTGTCTTATAGAAAGCAGTTTGATTTTATTTGATTGATGACACCAATTATAGTTAAAAATATCTTAACCTGGCTTACATCACAAAAGACATTCTCCAATACTACTGTAATTGCAGTCTAGGACTCAGGCAGTGCTTACAAACTTCTTGCACTGTTGCCAATTTATTTTAGGGGAAGGGGACGACAGAGAATGAGGTGGCTGGATGGAGTCACTGAAGCAGGAGGCGTGAGCCTAGATGGACTCCAGAAGATGGTAGAGGACAGGAAGGCCTGGAGGAACATTGTCCATAGGGTCGCGATGGGTCGGACACGACTTCGCAACTAACAACAACAACAATTAAGCTCAGATTTCCCCATTTTCCAGCAGTTGTGTTGTTTCTGTGCCAGGAATTTTCTCAATTGCACCAAGGAAAGGAAAGGAAAAAGAGAAAGAGAAAGAGAAAGAGAAAGAGAAAAGAAAAGTTACTCTTCAAATGTTGTTAGGAGCAGGTACTGATCCAAAGCACTATTGGAAAGTTTCGTGGACTAGAAGACCTCCAAGGTCTCTTCCAGCTTTGTTATTCTGTTATTATTCTGCTCAAACTGAGGTCAAGATTTGAAACTTACAATTTTGTGGATGCCCTTAAATGTGAGGAAAAGGAAAACACTGCTGAGCATAAGTCTTGAGGAAGCACATCCGATAGCTTCTTTTATTTATTTTATTTTATTTATTTTATTTTAATTCCATTTATATCCCGCCCTTCTCCGAAGACTCAGGGCGGCTTACAAGCTTAGCAGTAGCCTTCATTCTATGTATATGCCTGCTTATTAGGGCTTTCACACACACACACACAAGCGGCATTATTACAAAGTCAGCTTAATTGCCCCCAACAATCTGGGTCCTCATTTTACCTACCTCGGAAGGATGGAAGGCTGAGTCAACCTTGAGCCTCGTGGGATGCGAACCTGCAATAATTGCAGGCAGCTGGTGTTACTTTCCCCGCAGACGGACCCATCTTTTTTCTGAAAGGAGAGCCGATTGTCAGAATCCATTTATATCACATTTCATAAATGTATAGGTAGAATATTGTGTTTATTCTGGGGATTCTGCCATCTCTCCAATGGGCGGGGGGAGAGGATGGTTACTTAGATTGAAATAGGCCGTCTTCAAACACCAGGGAAGCATTTGATCTGGGGGAGAGAGGGGGAGAGAGAGATCTGGATCGCATCTCCATTTGCAGCTGAAAAGGAAGAAGCAATAACAATAAACACAAGGAGAGTTCCCTTTCCCAGGGAAGGGCCTGACACCTAAGTAAATGATGGGAGCCTGACCAAATGGATGAGGGGAGGGGGTTGAAATGGGAATGCTTTATATAGGATTGAAATGTAACTCTGTTAGATCCCGTCTTGTATTGCCACAATCGATCTCATCCTAGTAAACTTTTCCTTTTTGGACAAACTTGCATCCAAGAGTTCTTATTTCCTAAGATGTGGATTGAGGTGGGTCCTGACAAGGTGTTTGATAAAAAAGATCCTGGGAAGAATTTTTTGGAAAATTTCTTCTGCCAACAATAACAGGCAGAAAAGTGAAACATAAGGAAGGCCTGAATAGTTCCAAACAACAGTACAATTCTTGTTGCATCAGGTAACATGCATATTGCCTGGGGAGTAAATGGTTTCCTAACTGATTAATTAGTTGTCAAAATGTTGCCAAACATCTAGAAAATGTCTCAACTTGGCTTCTTCCATTTAGGCTGGTAATCATCTTTCTTTGGTCCCCACCAATAAAGATCAGTTGGTCTTAAGATATGGGTAGACCAGTATCTCGGATCTGACTTTAAACTTAGTTATCATTATTTTCAATTTTTGTAGAAACAAGCCGATTACGTGATGCATATGCGCTATGAGGTCATATACTTACATATTCTTAATGTGAAATATCTTCTCTTTTTCCCTGAACAAAATCCTTAACCTTGAGAAGATTAATTGGGTTTTTGTTCTGTTGTCCTACTGGATTTTATCATGAACCAATTCCTGAAAGCCCAGGTTGAAAAAAAATTAGATTTTGGAAACTAGCATAACAGTTTTCTCAGCCACAGCTGAAGAAGTCAAAATCTGAGCAGCTTGGCTGGCAGAGTTACATACTGAGAAAAGAATTTTGCTGCCAAGAGATTGTCATTAGCTTTAACGTCAATCTAAAAGGGAGAAGATTTGATGGTGAGGAAGCTATGCTCTTTGCTTGAATTTTGAAAATGAATATGGCGATAAGTACTGAATGATTCTTTCCACTCCCATTTAAATAACCTGTCTTCATAATTACACTAATGATAGTTGAAACACTCATGATATAGAACTACCATACCAGCTTTGTTTTCTTACTAAAGTTGTAGTAGGGTAGGGTCAGAGGAAAGTTGCCATTGAATTTTGGCTGAGAAAACAAATATAGGATATTTGAGGTTATTTTTAAATGGGATCCCTCCTTCTTAATTGAGAATAAATTTAGTTTCCAAAAAAGTAGTAATAGTAGGGATATAATAGTGATCTAATAGATAATAGATATAATAGAGATCAAATTGCCAACATACGCTGGATCATGGAGAAAGCTAGGGAGTTCCAGAAAAACATCTACTTCTGCTTCATTGACTATGCTAAAGCCTTTGATTGTGTGGATCATAACAAACTGTGGCAAGTTCTTAAAGAGATGGGAGTACCAGACCATCTTATTTGTCTCTTGAGAAACCTATATGCGGGTCAAGAAGCAACAGTGAGAACTGGACACGGAACCACTGATTGGTTCAAAATTGGGAAAGGAGTCCGGCAAGGCTGTATACTGTCGCCCTGCCTATTTAACTTATATGCAGAGCACATCATGAGAAAGGCAGGGCTAGATGAATCAAAAGTTGGAATTAAGATTGCCGGAAGAAATATCAACAACCTAAGATACGCAGATGATACCACTCTAATGGCAGAAAGTGAAGAAGAACTAAAGAGCCTCTTGTTGCAGGTGAAGAAGGAGAGTGCAAAACTTGGGTTGAAACTTAACATTAAGAAAACCAAGATCATGGCATCTGGCCCTCTCAATTCCTGGCAAATAGATGGGGAAGAAATGGAGGTAGTGACAGATTTTATTTTCCTGGGCTCCAAGATCACTGCAGATGGGGACTGTAGCCAAGAAATTAAAAGACGCTTGCTCCTGGGGAGGAAAGCCATGGCAAATCTAGACAGCACACTAAAAAGCAGAGACATCACCCTGTCAACAAAAGTGCGTATAGTCAAGGCTATGGTCTTTCCAGTTGCAATGTATGGTAGTGAAAGTTGGACCATAAGAAAGGCTGAGCGCCAAAGAATTGAGGCCTTTGAACTGTGGTGCTGGAGAAGACTCCTGCGAGTCCCTTGGACTGCAAGGCGATCAAACCGGTCAGTCCTAGAGGAGATCAATCCTGACTGCTCTTTAGAAGGCCAGATCCTGAAGCTAAAACTCAAGTACTTTGGCCACCTAATGAGAAGGAAGGACTCCCTGGAGAAGAGCCTAATGCTGGGGAAGATCGAGGGCAATAGAAGAAGGGGACGACAGAGAATGAGGTGGCTGGATGGAGTCACTGAAGCAGTAGGCGTGAGCTTAAATGGACTCCAGAAGATGGTAGAGGACAGGAAGGCCTGGAGGAATGTTGTCCATAGGGTCGCGATGGGTCGGACACGACTTCGCAGCTAACAACAACAACAACAAATAGTGATCTAGTCTCCAAATCTTTATCTTTCATAAAGAGATACGTGTTTGTGTGGTTAGAGAAAGGAATAACACTGACCGAAGGTGATGAATGGAAACAGCCAGCTGGGAGATGATAAAGAGATTATGAGATCATATAAGGAAAAGGAGGGGGTGATTTCCAGGCCAAAAAACTATTTCCTAGCCTAGCATTTCTGCTCAGAAGGAGATGGGTTATGTCAGTGGCAAGAGGACATTGACTCTTCAGTCTGTGCTGTTTCTGGATTGCCATCTTGGTAATGATGGGAAAGAAATCCGATATTCATAGAGTTATTTCTTTATTATGAAGACTCATGGGCAGGTATACAACAAACTTTAAGGCCTCTGCTTTTTTACAAAGATCAAATCTGGTGATATTTATTTTTTATTTTATTTTAATTCCATTTATATCCCGCCCTTCTCCGAAGACTCAGGGTGGCTTACAAGCTTGACACTACTTAAACAAAACGTGTAGTAGTTGTCCTCCTCATGGCTTTTTTTTTTGTCATAGAAGGCTCAGAACGGAGTTCCGGCACTTTATTTGGATGGAACCTTGTAGGGTAGGCAAGATGGGTTGTATGATGTGTGTGAGTTCTGGCATCATTTTTCTTTTACAAAAAAAGCACTGGTCCTCCCCCACCCTAAACCATTTTATGAAATATTTCTGAATAGAGAGACTCCTCCATCTGAAAATGGGTTAACAGTTCAAACGATTACCTAAATGTTCAGGGATTGATATGGATTGTATATTAAACTCTGCTCATGCTGATTATTGTGTAGTTTTCTGCTGGTGGAGCTTGGGATCACTATCTGCCCTTTGATGATGGATTTATTATGTATTATTACAAAAATTGCATACTGCCTGCCCCGAGATGAATGACCGGGAAAAATTCAGCAGTACACTTGCAATGAGATCTTGGAACTCAGGAAAAGACATGCTGGAAAGCAGGATGGGCAGTACATTAAGAGTATCCTTAAGTTGTCCCTGCAGCCCAGCTTCAAGTATAGGCACATACAAGCTATCACCTGCTGAATAGAGCACTAGGTCACAGCCAAAGTCTCATCGATGACCCTATACCATCCAATATCCCAGCTTTGGAATCATAGTTGCTAATGCACCTGAACTCCAGGAGATCACATCTTGGACAAAGCAAAATCACCATCCTTACCCAGGCAGACATCATTAATGCCTGGCTGGTATGTTCCTATATCATAAAATTACCCTTTTCCCATTCCTGGCCAGGGAAAGTGCCTTATCTGAGCTTCAGTCTCTGAATTCAGCAATGGCAATGGTCTGGCTGGACAAAATAACATCACCACTTATGACTCTCTGCCAAACTCACTAATTCCTGGCTGCCCAGCCCAACTTGTTTTCCGTACGAGCCTTCAATTAGTCAACAGGATGCCTGCCAAAATGATTTCCTCCTTGTTATAATCAGACAGTTTTGTAAACAGTAGAAAATAATCCCAAACACTGTGATGTTCAGGGGTGGGCTTTGGAAGACTTTCTGTGATGTTCTGTTTATTCCCCAGACGGATGCCCAGGTCATCAGTGTGGCACTTGTCAACAATAGGACCTTCAGAGTGAGACAGCAGCCTGGTTATTTTATTTCAGGACCAAAAACTTTCAGGACAACAAAGCCATACCTATGATTACCCTTGAGTAATCCTTGATGAGATTTGCTCTTCAGTTTGTTCCTCATGAAGCCATGTTTTCTGAGTGATTCTCCCCAACAAATATACTAGGGACCCTTTTTACAAAACTGCTGGTTTAATGGTTTAGGAATGGGGCTGACATAACAGTAAGCCTTCATAGAAATTTCATTTACTTAAGGTCAGTGACCACTGAAATAGCTACAATGATAAAACAGCACATAAAAGCAGGGTCAAATTGGAATAACCTTAAAATAATGCATCATTTCCATATGGAAGGGGAGACAGTGATTTAATTGGCTGTTGATTGTAATAATAGGTTTATTTCCCATTATTGTCTGGTTTCTGAGTGCTTGGGATTGCAGCTACATCTAATTCCTTTTCCAAGGCTTATTGACATGGCCGTGCATTGACCAGCATCAATCTGACAGATGTTCCTGTGGGTGCTATGATGAGTTCATATTGCTAAAGTCTCATTCACATCCAAGTCTTGCATGAATCATGGTGGTTTTTTACGTTCTGCTGAAAGGTTTTGCAGTGGGGGTATTTGCAGAATCTCTAGGGATTGGGATGGCTTAAGAATATTGCTAAATAAAATCAAGTAAGCAAGCAGGAGATGAATGTTACTTTTATTTGGACAGACTATTTTCCCAACAAGTATTGCTGGTTCTCATGTTCTCTGAAATTCTCTGTAACTTTGAGATTAGAGATAAACAAGGTGGTTGGAAATATAAAAGGTTCCAATATAGCCCAATGGAAAAAGTTAAAATCTTTATATATTTCAGTATTTCAGCCTTCTGCTATGCATAGGTCCTATTGGGATTATATTGTTCAAATACCCCCAAATGTTTCTACAGTATTACTCTACAAGGTCCTTATTTATACTGGCCACACTTAAAATGTCTGCAACAAAAGTCCCTGCCTATCAGGTTCATATAGCTCTTTGATTCCCATAAGGAGGATCCAATCTAAATTTCTAATGGTTATTTTCCAAGTGATATGAAGTGTTCCTAAGGTGGACCTTTTTTGTGCAGATGGTGTGTGCAGTGTATGCCTCCCAGCATACACAAAGGACAGCACAGCAGGAGGCTGATGGTGCAGATCAGCAGAGGGGTTGGACAGCTCCGGGCGATAACTGCTCACTCAGGATAAGCCTAATGAGTTAAGCTGTTGACAGCCCCAGGCATGGTCAGCCTGGTGGGAAGCCAGGATCTACACCCATTGTCACCTGCACTGGCAGGAAGCCCAGGTTTGAACTGATTGGATGCCATCCACCTGGGCAGGTACAAATAGACGCCAGGCTTCCCTGTTTCCCCAGTTCGTTCTGTTCAGAATAAACTCATTTTTACCCCAGCTCTGTGTCCGTCTCTATGTGAAGCACACGACCTTACAGTGTGATTAAACTGCAGACAAACATTTGGCTATGTATTGGTCCATTAGTGGGGGGAAATGGCAATAAGGTGACAAGCAACAGGGAGAAAGCAGAACTATTTAACTCATTTTTTGCATCTGTCTTTACACAAAGGGAAAAAACAGTCCAAACTACCAAAACCAGTGCCATAAAAAACAGAATAGAAACGCAAGTTAAGATAGGCAAGAAAATGGTAAGTGACAACCTGTCCAGCCTAGACAAGTTCAAATCACCCGGACCAGATGGATTACACCCCAAGGTTCTCAAGGAACTGGCAGACGTGATCTCAGAACCACTGAACTGTATTTTTCAAAGATCCTGGAGCACTGGGGAACTACCAGAGGACTGGAAGAGAGCTGATGTAGTTCCCATCTTCAAAAAAGGGAAAAAATAGATCCAGGAAACTACAGACCTATCAGCCTGACCTCAATAGCTGGGAAGATTCTGGAAAAGATAATCAAACAACAAATCAGCGAACACCTTGATGCAAACAAAGTCATCACTAAAAGTCAACATGGGTTTGTCAAAAACAGATCATGCCAGACAAATCTTATTGCATTCTTTGACCAGGTGACAAAACTAGTGGACCAGAGGAATGCTGTAGATATAATTTACTTGGACTTCAGTAAGGCATTTGATAAAGTAGATCACAACCTACTACTTGATAAGATAGAAAAATGTGGGTTAGATAGCATCACCACCAGATGGATTCATAGCTAGCTGACAGGCCGTACTCAGCGTGTGGTCCTCAATGGAACTGCATCTACATGGAAGGAAGTGTGTAGTGGGGTGCCCCAGGGCTCTGTTCTGGGCCCAGTGCTCTTCATCAACATCTTCATCAACGATTTGGATGAGGGGATAGATGGGGAACTCATCAAATTTGCAGACGACACCAAGCTGGCAGGAATAGCCAATACTCCAGAAGATAGGCTTAAAATACAGGAGGATCTGGACAGACTTGAACACTGGGCGCTATCTAACAAAATGAAATTCAATGGTTAAAAAAGTAAGGCAGGAAAAATCAAATGCACAGGGAGGGCTTTTTTTCTCATAGAACGCTCAGAACGGAGTTCCGGCACCTTTTTTGGATGGAACCTTGTAGGTGGGTTGTATGACATGTGTGAGTTCCGGCACCTTTTTCTTTTACAAAAAAAGCACTGTGCACAAGTATAGTATAGGTGGTTACTTGCTCAATAGTAGTAACTGTGAGAGGGATCTCGGAGTCCTAGTAGACAATCACTTCAATATGAGCTAGCAGTGCTGCAGCTGCCAAAAAAGCCAACACAGTGCTAGGCTGCATTAACAGAGGGATAGAATCAAGATCACGTGAAGTACTAATACCACTTTACAATGCCTTGGTAAGGCCACACCTGGAATACTGCATCCAGTTTTGGTCACCACGATGTAAAAAAAGATGTTGAGACTCTAGAAAGGGTACAGAGAAGGGCAACAAAGATGATTGGGGGACTGGAGGCTAAAACATATAGGGAACGGTTGCTAGAATTGGGTATGTGTAGTTTAACGAAGAGAAGGGTGAGGGGTGACATGATAGCAGTGTTCCAGTATCTCAGGGGCTGCCACAAAGAAGAGGGAGTCAAGTTATTCTCCAAAGCACCTGAAAGCAGGACAAGAAGCAACTGATGGAAACTAGTCAAGGAGAGAAGCAACCTAGAACTAAGGAGAAACTTCCTGACAGTTAGAACAATTAACCAGTGGAACAACCTGCCTCCAGAAATGGTGAATGCTCCAACACTGGGAAGTTTTTAAGAGGAGACTGGACAGCCATTTGCCTGAAATGGTATAGGGTTTCCTGCCTGAGCAGGGGGTTGGACTAGATGACCTCCAAGGTCCCTTCCAACTTATATTATTATTATTATTATTATTATTATTATTATTATTATTATTATTATTATTATTATTATTATTATTATCTTTTCATTCTGGTTGAAACTCCTGCTTTTTCTAATGGATCTAGGCCCCTTGGTTCTGGCAGATATCTTTGAATCAACTTGGAGAAAAAAATTGGAGTTATGACTTTTCACAGGATATATTACTGATGATGAGCTATAATCAGGCAGTGTCAAGTGATAGAGGATGTTATAGATATAGAAGGCGAGTATCTCTCATTTTTTTAAAAAAATAAGTGGTCACTTTTCTTAGACCATCCAGATATCTAAATGAAATATGCATCCTTGTATTTAGCAGAACACTAATCCTAGCCTGTTTTAATATCTGTCCTCAAAAGGAAGTTCAATAAATCTCTTATTACTTAAGGGTCTGTCCTTGTTGCAAAGGGGCAGTGGAAAATATGATACTGCTGGCTCATATTTAAGTGGACCATAACTTAGATATAAGCCAGCAGTGTGCTGCAGCTACCAAAAAAGCCAACACAGTTCTAGGCTGCATTAACAGAGGGATAAAATCAAGATCACGTGAAGTGTTAGTACTACATTATAATGTCTTGATAAGACCGCACTTGGAATATTGTGTCCAGTTTTGGTTGCCATAAAATAAAAAAGATGTTGAGATTCTAGAAAGAATGCAGAGAAGAGCAACAGAGGTGATTAGGGGACTGGGGGCTAAAACATATGAAAAACAGTTGCAGGAATTGGTTTAATGAAAAGACTAGGACTAGGGGTGACATGATAGCAGTGTTTCAATATCCAATGAGCTGCTCCAAAGAAGAGGGTGGACAACCTATTCTCCAAAGCACCTGTAGGCAGAACAAGAAGCAATGGATGGAAACTAATCAAAGAGAAAACCAACCTAGAACTAAGGAAATTTTTTTCCTGACAGTTAGAACAATTAATCAGTGAAACAGCTTGCCTCCAGAAACTGTGGGTGCTCCAACACTGAAGATTTTAAAGAAGAGATTGGACAACTATTTGTTTGAAATAATATAGAGTTTCCTGCTTGAGCAGGGGGTTGGACTAGAAGACCTCCAAGGTCCCTTCCAAGTCTGTTATTCTGTTATCCATGTTTTGTTGCATTGTTCATTTTATAGAAGTGCATTACTATGTTTTACCATATAATCAGCTTATTAACTATATTTCTGGGACATTTGGATTTATTTTATATACAGTAGTTAGCCAACCAATAAAATTCACTTTGGGCAGTGTTGGGATTCAGGGTTTAGTGACTGTGGTCTACAGAACTGATGTTTGGCTAGCAAGCGTGGCTGGCATCTTCAGAGACAAGATGAACAGAAAAACAGCTGCACACTGACTGACTGGGAGCCTGTCTTTACACTCAGACAGGTATCCTGACTTCTGATTGGACTTTAGCTGAGCTGCTTTCTTCGTGTGCACTAGTCTACACCAACTGGAAAAGAGCTTGGCAAAACACTTATCAGATGTCAGGACACTATAGCAGTCTTTCCTAGAACACACAGATTCCCAGTTTCTAGACTGGTGCCTTAACCACTACAGCAAACTGACTCTCTCCATCAGTAGTTACAATTCAACTTTTGGCATTAGTGCTCTCACTTTATTTCAATCAAATTCAGAAACTCAGAGCTAATTTTGTAAGTATTAAATAAGCTCACGTCGCTATAAACAGTATTTTCGTTGTACGGCAAGTTAGGAAATTGAGCAATCACTTCTCCTTGAGATGCTTCAGTTTTTTGCATTTCTTGCTGAAGTTCTTTCACCACAGTGCCATCTTCGAAAGGAACAATTTTGGGATCGTTTTCTAAATTTATTTCAAGACTAATATTGAGATAGATGGTCATTTGGCTGTTGCTAAGGGGTGGTCAAGCCAAATATTATTGATTTCATTTAGTTTTGGGTTTTTATTTTGGCCTTTTGAAATAAGTGATTAGTAAGTGAATGAGCTTCCCATTAGTTTCCCATCATGGACACTTTCTTGTGCCTGTGCTCTTTGTGATTGCAATTTGCAGTTGATCTCAACAGCCTCATTACCTAACTACATGGTGTGTACATCACAGAACAATTTGTGGGTCAAAATATTCCTTTCCCCAGGTGTTTAGAATGACCTTGCGTGTTCATTGCCATGTTCTCTGAAGTGTTTCATGTTAATGTGAATCTTCTGTGTTGCACACTGATGTGGAGCCAGGCCAGGCTGTTTCTGCCTTGCCACCATATGTTGAGCAGAGAGTTCAAAAAGAGGAAGGAAGCTGTATTTCACCCAGGACCTTCTCTCTCGGCCTTGGTTGTTGTCATCTGTTTCTTTTCCTGTGTTGATTGCCTCAATTCTTTCTCAGTCTTGTTGCTGTGTAGGAGAAGCAGCAGATTCAGGCCTAACAATAGCTGTTTGCTTTGTCTTCTAATCAGCCCTGTTGTTGCTTTGCAGCGCCCTCTGGTGGTGAGCAGGCTCTGTCTTGATCCCTGAATGAAAGCAGACAAACACGGTGTCATGGTTCCAATAGATGAGACCAAACAAATCTGAACTCCGAGGCTAGAAATTTTCTCAAAGAATATGTTTATTGGCTACATAGTATCAGCACGGTCAAAAGTGAAATCAAGTCTGAAATTCCGTCCCAAGAGACACATTATTACAAAGTTAAACTTCCCACCCCTGTGCTATGCAATCAACTACGTTCCCCAATAGAATAGTTTGGCGGGCTTTCTAACCAAAGGCTCATGCCTCCCCATCTAACTGGCAGAAATGACCTTGGTTCCCATGGGACAGGAAAATGTTTAGTCTAGTAGAAATCTTCCACACACCCTCCCATTTTTGTGGCAACCTAGAATGAGCAAAATGGCTGCATCCAGTTTCGTTGTAGAGTTGACACATGGACTGTTAACACTGCCAGTTCGCAGCCTTTGAAACAGATGAAACCTGGAGACGCTAAAAAATTTTGTGCCAGGATTGGAAATGGTTCACCTATCAGTGAACTGTACATGCCATTGGGGAGGATTCTGAAGAGAGTCCAGATAGAAATGCCTGGAATGTAAACTCATGGAAGTTATTGTAGTTGTAAAATCACCAAGAAAACCAATTCAGACTGGAAGGTGGAGAGATACTTTGTCACAATATTATCAGGGATGATAACATTCACAGTGACCTTTAAGGTTTCCATTTCGAAAGACCTGAGTTTATTTAACAGTTCAAAGATTTCAGATTCAGGTTAGTCCCTCAGTTTCAATTGTTCTTTGCTATTGAATGAGTTCAAGAAATAAATACGAAAGCTGTTCCTGTAGGTAGTTTTCTATGACTCCAGACTTTAGAATAGTCTAAATCTTGCAGGGACCATGAATTTGAGAAGCTAGATGAGAATAATGAGGGTAACCATCTTTGTAGATATTTCAAAATGTTACTCAAATGCTGATCTAGTTCCTATTTACCTGAGCTTCTTGAACTGCCAAAATTCTTCCAGCAACTTCTTACCTGGTGAAGAAAAGCATCATGCTCCTTCACAGGTGGGTTTGGAAGAGGAAGGCCTATAGCAGGGGTCTTCAAACTTGGCCCTTTTATGACTTGTGGACTTTAACTCCCAGAATTCCTCAGCCAGGTTGCCTGGCTGAGGAATTCTGGGAATTGAAGTCCACAAGTCATAAAAGGGCCAAGTTTGAAGACCCCTGGCCTATAGGGATGACTATTGTGACTTGAATGGCTTAAAAGACTGAAATAAAGCCTCTGTCTATGGAAATGAAATTGAAGGCTTCTTTTTTTGTTATCAAGTCCTTTATTATTAGAAGCTGAAGGAAGAAGAAGGAATTAATATTTTCTTCTGGCTGAAAACCCTGGTGATATTATGACTTTCAATAGTCTTGCATTATTCCATGCAGAATCAGAGACACTCCAAAGTAGAATTTCAGAGTCACTCACCATTATCAGGTCTGTTCTCTGATTATGCACCTGCAAGAAAGTGTGGAATTCTAGCATGTGAATGGACTTAAAATGTCAGTCCTGCTAACAACGATTGTGGTTTGGCTTGGTTTAATTACCAAAAAAAAAGTTTTATTTACAGAAATGTATATACTATGTCACCAGCTCTTTAGATTCTAGGCTGCTTACAATAACAAAACTAGAAAATGTATAAAAAAACACAGTCCATCTTTTTAAATTCGGATAAAACGGACCACATCTATATCCCCTGTTGTGTCCTACTGAAGACCTTCTACTCTGAAAGTCCTGCAAAGAGAATTTTCCCTCAGTTTTGGAATGCAAATATAGAGTGGGCCATTTTAGCCTTGGGAGCATTTACAATACTTTGCAAAAATGTGTCCTTAAATGAAACGGAGTAGTTAGGTTCTTCACACTGCAATATATGGTATCCTGCCACAGTCTTTTTGCCTAGTTGATGACAGGAGTCAGTACAAATATCAGAGAATTATTGACCAATAAATGTTACAGCAATAAACTTTCTGAAGTATAGAAACAGTAGGATGAGTAACATGTGCTCCTTCCAAAATTTTGGGAGCTTTTGGAAGTGCAGGTTCACAGTTACTAATTTCATATATACAGTAAAGATTAGAAAACACATGCATGCTCCATTTCAGCAAAACTGTCTGTTCAAAAGAATTTTATCACCATTATTGCTATTTTATTATTATTTATTCCAATTATTCTCTCCAATGTAGTTGCAGAGAAACGCAGTAGAACACAGGTGTCAAACTCACCACGCCACGTGATGTGTTGCAACATATCACTACTTTTTTTGCATTGCTGGAGTTGGGGTGGGCATGGCCTCTGTTTGACACTTCTGCAGTAGAATATCCACAGATGTTGTTTTCAGTACACCAGTGAATGGTTGCATAAATGAAATACAGGCTCAGTATTTTAATGCGAATTGATCACGTGGTGCCCAGCTGTGGGATCAACATGGGTAGTTCTTGTAAAAGTAATCAGCCTTTAAATATGTTTAAAAATGCATGAGACCTAGTGTAAGGCAAATCACTCAACATATTGAAAAGATAACTACACAAATTCACTAATGTAAATCAGTTTCCAACTGTGCAACAATATTCTTTTACAGTGAGTTGATTTTGTATTGCAGGTCATTTTTTTTCTGAAAAAAATCAGCTGCTCTGCCTGAATGTTTTTCAAAAATCACAATTCTACCACACAGTCAAGATGTGGTAAAATTTTTTAATGTTTTATTAATATTTAAATAGGTTTATTATTTATAAATAATAATTATTTATAAATATTATTAGGAATCTATCTATCTATCTATCTGTCTGTCTGTCTGTCTGTCTACCTACCTACCTACCTACCTACCTACCTACCTACCTACCTACCTACCTACCTACCTACCTACCTACCTATCTATCTATCTATCTATCTATCTATCTATCTATCTATCTATCTATCTATCTATCTATCTATCTATCTATCTATCTCTCCTGTCTAATCTAACCTGTCTTTGTACTGCTTTCAAGCATTTTGTGTGGCAGCGGCATTTTTTGAAGCCTGAGCCAATGTAATAGATGTTATTGTTATTATTGTTCAACACACAGCCAGATGTTCAGACTGTATTTGGCATTTTTTGTCCACTTATTGAGTCCTTCCCAAGGACTTGGGTTAGGTGGATATGGATGTTTGTTGTTGTTAAAAATATTGTAGCGGGATCTAAGCAATTCTAAGTAAAACTGCCTTTTGCAATTGACTGATGGTGAATTTGTCAATACAGGTGCCCCACTTGTTTTGGGATCGTACTACTAGGTGTCTACTACTATTAGGTGCCTACTACTATTATTACTATTGGTACTACCTTTGCTTTCTTTTGCTATATCATTGTGTTTGCAGGTCTTTGTATTTTGTTATGTTCTCCAGGTCTTTCTCTTCTCTTCTGCTGTCTCCAAGTACTGCCACATCCACTGTTCAGACATTTTGTTGTTTTTCTTATCGACAATTGTTAAATCTGTTGTGTTATGTGGCAGGTGCCTATCGGTTTGAATTTAAAGTCCCAGAGCACTATAGCATCTTCATTTTCTATTATTTTCTCAATGTTATGGTCCCACCAGTTCTTGCTTGCAGGTAAATATTATCTCTTACAGGTCTTCCAATGTACCATTGTTGCTAATTTGTTTGTAGTCAGTCTGTGTGATTTTTTTGCAGCAGCTAATTAGGTGGTCCAATGTTTCCTCAGCTTCTTTGCAGAGGCAGCACTTACTGTCTCTTGCTGTTTTCTCAGTTCTATTTTTATATGCATTTCTTCTTAAAGCTTGGTCTTGTGCAGCCAGAATTAGCCCCCATGTCTCTTTCTTCAACTTTCCTACTCTTAGCCATTGCCAGCTCCTGTTATAATCTGCTTTCCCTGCTATTTTTTTTAATGTACTGGCCATCCCATGCCTCCTTTCTCTTCTTTATTTGATCTTGCTTGTAGGCCATTTTGGCCTCTTCAGTAGTCAGTAAGCCTTCTTGCTCTATTAGTTTCATTCTTTTTCAATATCCTTTGGATATTCTTCCAATGCTCTTTTTTTTTTCTTCAACCATCTGATGTACTTCCAAAATTCCATGCCCACTTATTTTCTTTTGTAAATAGAGTCTGTTGACATTGCTGCGAGGATAAAATAATAATAATAATAATAATAATAATAATAATAATAATAATAATAATAATAATAATAATAATAATAATAATAATACTTTTATTTATATACTGCCCTTCTCCCGAAGGACTCAGGGCGGTGAACAGGGCAAGTATATAAAAATACAAAAATACAAAAGTTAAAAAAGAATTAAATACAATGCCCAAACTAAAACAGTAAATACATATATTAAAAAACAACAATAAAATCCCAAACCCATCCCCCATCAGGCCAGGCCGGCTTGTTCGAATAAGTGCGTCTTCAGATCGCGTCGGAAGGAGCGAAGGTCGGGTGCCATCCGGAGCTCGACCGGCAACCGATTCCATAAATCCGGGGCGCCCACAGAGAATGCTCTCCCCCTGGGGGCCACCAGACGACATTCTGTGACCGGTGGCACCCTGAGGAGGCCCTCTCTGGGAACGCACAGGGCGGAGGGAAGTTGATGCTGGCAGCAGTACATGATTCATTATCATTACTTTTCCTATCCAAGGCCTATAGTTCTGCTTGAGTCCAGTTCTCTATTTCAGCTGTTTATCTAAAGACTGGAATTGCCTTGATGGTATTTCTCCACTGAGTTGGACTTTAAGATGTTCTTCATTTTCTTCATGCAAGATAAAGTACTGAGAGTACTTTACCTTTTGTAACTGGAGATGCTACCTTAGTCTTTTGCTAAGATGGGCCAAGCCAGAAGAATTTTAGCAGTACATAAGATGTCATTGATGAACCAATCACAAAGTCAAATCAGAAGTGGGCATCCATTCTGTTTACAGGGTTATTGTATCTGTATGTGCCCTTAGGTTCTCAAATGCCATCAAATGTTTCATCTATAAAGATGGAAGACAATTAAGCAGTCTTAAAACATTTTGAGGCTAAAACATTGATGCAAATTCTTTATGGGGCACAAATAGGAATTCTTTTGAAGAAAGAATCTCTGGAAACCATATAAACAAAATTCCTGTCATCAATTTTAGTTGCGCTTAGTGCAGGGGTAGGCAACCTCAGCTCTTTTATGACTCATGGACTTCAACTCCCAGAATTCCTGAGCCAGCCATGCTGGCTCAGGAATTCTGGGAGTTGAAGTCCATGAGTCATAAAAGAGCCAAGGTTGCCTACCCCTGGCTTAGTGGGACATCAAATGCCCAGCTGAGAATTGAGGCAGGAATGCCTCAAATTTAGGTTAGGACCTGGAGGATGATGATAAAGTACTAGTTGGAAATTCAATTTTTCCCAGAGGACTTAACCCCTTTAGTCCTGATAGATAACTTCTCCTCTTCCTGGAGAAGCTATCCTTCTATGGTCTTCCCCCACTTTTCTTAATCTCCTTTCGGCTATGATCAAGCCAAGCAAGTGATTATTAATAGAATAAGATATGTGGAGTTCCAGCTAGTTCCATAGCAGAAATTAATTTAGGTGAGGTATCTGAAAGACCTGACCTTTCCTAAAATTAGAATAGTATTTTTTTCAGAACCAGATTTAATATCCTCCCCTTAACACTCCTGCAGGGTAGTTATGATAAAACCCCAATAGCTGGGTGAATGTACATGTGGCAATGGGGAAGCTGAAGATATCTCATATGTCTTATTGCACTGCAAGTTCTACAGAGACATCAGATCAATGTATATCCTCTCTCTAATTCTAAGATCAGATAATTTTTACATGAGGCATCTTCCCTGGCTCAGATACAGCGACCACTCATGCAGCAGCCAAATTTTGTGTTGCTGCAATGATAATAAGGCAAAACCATTTATTTTTGTCAATTTCTTGGTTATTTTTAATAAATTTCAGAGGACATATAGTTTTATTAGATTTATTAGTGTTAGGTAAATAAACATGTTATTATTGTAATAAGGATATTCACAGTATACTATATTATACTATATTTTTTATTTTTTTATTTTATTTTAATCCCATTTATATCCCGCCCTTCTCCGAAGACTCAGGGCGGCTTACAATTTAAAGAACAAATCAATGTGCTTAGCAATAGCCTTCATTCTATGTATATGCCTGCTTATTAGGGCTTTCGCCCCCCCCCCAAGCGTCATTATTACAAAGTCAGCTTATTGCCCCCAACAATCTGGGTCCTCATATTCATTTTTATTTGATAGTTGTCAATATATAATTGCACCCATTTTTCTCTGTTGATCCTGATTGTAATTGTTTTCTTTTATTCCTTTTTTATAATTTTATATTGCTGGTCATTGACCAAATAAATACATAAATAAATAAATAAACATAAAGAAATACCTATGTGTGTCAAACTTTTCAATTTGAGTCATGAATTGGCAACCATGGAAGGAAATGCAATTCCTTTATTTGTGTTATTATAGTCAATGCCCAGATTTTTACATACTTTTAATGCAATAAAAGGGTCACAAGACTCAAATTAAAAAATTTCTGGATGATTACAGATAGTCCTCATTTAACGATACAATGATACTTCATTGCTAAGTGACATAAACATTAAATGAGATATCACATATCCACAGTGGACTTACAATCTCATTTCGGTCACGATCATTTAAATATATCACCCGTAGTCATTAAGTGAAAAGTCAGGTAAATTAAAAGAATTTTTGAAAATAATTTAAATAAAGGTACAGATTTGAGAATGGTCTGGGATGCAAGCAGTGGTGGGATTCAGCCATTTCGCACTACTTCGGCAGAACCGGTAGCTACTTTTTTGTTTCTCAGGCCCAGAATGGACTTCTGTGAGTGGTATCCACACAGATAACCAGCTGTTCACATATTTGAATCCCACCACTGGATGCAAGTAAACTTTTACAAGTTACCTGATATAGCATAATTTTGAAATTACAAGAAAAAGAGAAAATGCAAAAGATTTTAAATGAAATGAAAAGAAAAGAGGAAGAATCAAGGAACTGATATCCCCTTTAAGAAACTAGATGAATATCTTAGAAAGAAAATCTATTGAGGATCACAGATGAACAAATTTATGAATGAGCCTATAACAATAGTATCAAGTTGATTGGTTCAGAAATTGCTCTCCTGTGATGCATCATTTTGCTGAATTGAAAGTTACAAATTTCAGCTTTTCTCTCCAGCTGTTCTGTGGACCAATGGGACTGCTCTCTTTGCACCACCACAACCCTGGTTAGCAGCCACGTCAGCCCATCAGCTCTTGTGATACTACAGCTGCCATTCAAGGCCAGAATTGAGAGGCTTCTTCTTTTTTCTCACTTCCTTGGCTGGCTCATGCCAGCCAAACAGCAACCATGCCTGGCCACTAAAACCCACATGCCACACAGATACACAAGCTATATAATTGTAGACAGGGCTTTTTTTTTTCTCATAGAACGCTCAGAATGGAGTTCCGGCCCCTTTTTTGGATGGAACCTTGTAGGGTAGGCAAGGCGGGTTGTATGACATGTGTGAGTTCTGGCACCTTTTTCTTTTACAAAAAAAGCACTGATTGTAGGACTTACAATTCAGATCTCTAGATTGCTTCTAATTCATTGTGTGATTATATAACCCCACTCCAACAGCTTGGAAAAATAGCACAAAGAAATACTCATGGAAGCAAGCTTGGAACAGCAGAGAACAGAGCGAAATCTTTAATTCAGAGACGCTGGAGCGGATGGGAGAGACATTCCCTAAGTCTGACATCATTCAGAACTGTGGGATGATTTCTTAAGGCCCATGGAAAGCATCTCATTGTTTGAGCTATTCAAAGCTAGATTGGAAGAAAATGCTTGAAGGGATCAGAGGGTGTTTTGGTCTGGGAGAATGGAACAAAAATCCTAAACTCTTTCTTCCATTTCCCCTGCTTACTGCTGCTGCTGTTGTTGGAATCAGACAGGAAAGCTCTGAAAGATGACATCATTGTAACTCTAAGACAGCTAAGCAGAGCCAGCACCAAAAGATCAAGGCAAATGAGATGAGAAACAGATTGGGTGTGAGAAAAATCAGTGGGTTCAAGTGGGAGAATTGACTCATTTGCAGATGGGCACTTTGTTTAAAAATATATATATATGAATACTGCAGGAAACATTTCTGGGAATGTGAAGGTAGCTGAAATATTTAGCACTGGCATACAATAAGTATATTTTACAGTGTCTATCCCTGTCCGTTTCCCAATTACCGATCTCATAGTCAAACAGGAAAATAAAACAGAAGCTGGTCCTAACATTTTTTGTCTGGGTAAATTCAGTACAACCATGCACTTGCGTGATGGCCTCAAGCCCAGAGAAATGTAATATCTGGTGACTTACTTTGTAAAAAACTTCGCCAAGCAAATTGTATGGAAAGACCAATAGCCCATCTGGACCAGGAACTTTCCCTTTGTTCATCTTTTTTAAAATGGCTTCACAAACTTCCCTTATTGGTATTGATACATTCATCATCCGTCTTTGAGTCTCTGTTTTCTTTGTTTCTTTAAATATTCGTCTGCCCTTAACAGGAACAATTCTTAAACTGTTTGTAATGGGCCTCCTAGACTGCTTTGTGGGAATTAGGATAATCTCACTTTCTTTCAGTTTGTTTTAAACTGAAATGGGGCATAAAATTAGCCATTTTGGGATATCACAGATTAATATTTCCCAATATTATTAAGGGTAAGATACAAGAAACTTTTCCACTGTGATATGTTAAATATCCATAGATTCCCACAATGTATAGTACAAGCTCTGAATTAAGATGCTAGAGTTTTGTGAGAAATCATTAGGACAATATTCCCCTAGGAAATGGGACTCCCCCCATTGGGGACTTCTCTCTGTAAAGTCACACTGGGCAAGGAGATTCTATTCAAATGTACAGTTATTGAGGTCCTGAGCCATAAAGGTTTTTAAGGATAATGACCAGGACCTTGAACTGCAGCCAGCATAATATTAAAGAGTATTCACATACAAACGCTTGAACACAACAATGCTGTTCCAGAAGATTATGTGAATGTAGCTGTAGAGACTTATATGTGAACATTGCAACACATCACACGGGGCTGCCTTTAAAGATGATCTGCAGGTTTCAGTTAGTGCACAGGTTGGCAACCCGCAGCTCCGGAGCCACATGCGGCTCTTTAAGCCGTCTCCTGCGGCTCCCAGTTGCCTGGTGCGTGCGCACCTCTCCAAATGGGTGGAGGTGCGCGCGCACCTCTCTGAATGGGCAGTGGCGCCGCCCTTTTGGAAAGCTGCCGTGGCCCGTTTGCAAAGCTACCGCCTTCCTCCGAAGGCAGTAGCTCTGCAAACGGGCCGCGGCAGCTTTCCAAACCGGCGGCAGCAGGTCTGCAAACGGGTGGCGCCGCCCATTTGGGCGGAGGTGCACATGCACCTCTCCAAAGGTTTGGAGAGCTGTGCGTGCACCTCTCTGAACGGGCGGCGGTTTGGAGGTTCTGGGGGTGGCTCCGGTGGCACCCGCGCAGAAGGCGCCCATTGCCAGGGAGACCTGTCGCCATGCAGGTGCCTCCCGTTTTTCGCATGCACAAAACATTTTGTTTTTTGCACATGCGTGGATGCATGCGCCCGCACATTTTGCGGCTCCCACTGTTTTGTGTGCATGATGGAACCGGTTCCGAGTGGCTTTTTTGCTTTTTCAGGTTGCCGACCCCTGAGTTAGTGTAAAATGCTGTGGTCTGGCTTCTCATAGGAATTGATATTGGGCACACATTACAAGTGTTTTGAGGGCTCTGTATTGGCTTTCTATTAGCTTCTGAGTGTGATTTAAAGTGCTAGGATTAATTTATGGTTTGATGCCTAGTTTCTACAGGACTGTTTTCTCCTTTGGGATTGTCATGACTATATTAGGACAAACATCTGCTTCGTATATTAAAAACAACACAGTAAATATACAAATGCCATAAAGACAATTTCCAATTACATATTTCAAAGCCTGAACTTCAGAAATTCTCCTGATCTAGGAATTTACATTTATCTGCAGTGCTTTTGTGATCTTGTATTCACTCCAAGTCAAGAACGTTGTAGATGTGTAATGGAACTTACTATGGTTGATTTAAATTGTGTCATATTGCTAATAGGCAGATTTTGTGACTATTCTGACTCTGAAAAACTGACTATAAAGACTAATGCAGATTCACCCATGAGGCCAATGTTCATATCTATTTAAAAAGAAGTAAGCTTTCTTCATGTTTTATGAGTACGCATGACTTTTAGTGAGCATACAGAAGATAATACAATAGTCCTCAACTTAATAACTGTAACTGAGCACAGAAATATGGTCATAAATAATGCCGGTCATTAATTTAATTTAATTTAATTTATTAATATTTCTATACCGCCCTTCTCCCTGAGGACTCAGGGCGGTGTACAGGGCAAGAATAAAACACAGAAATGTACAAAAATTAAAAGATAATTAAATGCATGCCCGATTAAAATACAATTAATACATAGTAAAAACCCCAATAAAAATGATAAAAAACCCCACCAATCCCCCTCATGCCAGGCCGGCTTGCTCGAACAAGTATGTTTTCAGATCGCGGCGAAAGGAGCGCAGATCGGGCGCCGTCCGGAGCTCAACCGGTAACTGGTTCCATAGCTCCGGGGCGCCCACAGAGAAGGATCTCCCCCTGGGGGCCACGAGACGGCATTCTCTGACCGGTGGCACCCTGAGGAGGCCCTCTCTGTGGGAACGCACAGGGCGCAGGGAGCTTGATGCCGGCAGCAGATGTTCCCTGAGGTACTCCGGCCCCATGCCATGGAGGGCTTTGAACACCATTACTAGCACCTTGAATCTCACCCGGAAGACAACTGGCAACCAATGCAGCTCACGGAGCAGAGGTGTCACATGGGAGTATCGGGAGACTCCCAACACAACTCTCGCAGCTGCATTCTGTACCAGCTGGAGCCTCCGGGTGGTCCTCAAGGGAAGCCCCATGTAGAGAGCGTTGCAGTAGTCTAGACGAGAGGTCACGAGCGCGTGAGTGACCGTGCATAAATCATCCCGGCTTAGATAGGGCCGCAACTGGCGCACCAGGCGAACCTGGGCGAAAGCCCCCCTAGTCACGGCCACCATGTGATCTTCCAAGGTAAGCCGCAAATCTAGGAGGACTCCCAAGTTGCGAGCCCTATCTACGGGGGGTAATAATTCACCCCCCATAGAAAGAGATGGAATATCCGAATGGACCCGGGATGAAGGTATGCAAAGCCACTCGGTCTTGTCGGGGTTGAGTCAAAGTCTGTTCCTCCCCATCCAGACCCGAACCGCCTCCAGGCAACGGGACATCACGTTGAGGGCATCACTGGGGTGGTTTGGGGTAGAAAGAAAAAGCTGGGTATCATCAGCATACTGATGATACCCAACTCCAAAGCCACGAATGATCTCACCCAGCGGTTTCATATAGATGTTGAACAGGAGAGGCGAGAGGACCGACCCCTGAGGAACTCCACAAACGAGAGACCTCGCGGTCGACCTCTGCCCTCCTGTCAACACCGACTGCGAGCGTCCCTGGAGATAGGAGGAGAACCACTGAAAAACTGTGCCTCCCACTCCCAATCCCCTGAGACGCCGCAGCAGGATACCATGGTCGATGGTATCGAAAGCCGCTGAGAGGTCTAATAGGACTAGAACAGAGGAATGACCCCTGTCCCGAGCCCTCCAGAGATCATTCACCAGCGCGACCAATGCCGTCTCCGTGCTGTGCCCGGGCCTGAAACCCGATTGGTACGGGTCTAGATAATCCGCTTCATCCAGGACCAAAGGGAGCTGATGCGCCACCACACTCTCAACAACCTTCGCAAGAAAGCGAAGGTTGGAGACCGGACGAAAGTTGTTCAATACATCTGGGTCCAAGGCAGGCTTCTTGAGGAGGGGTCTCACCACCGCCTCTTTCAAGACGGCAGGGAAGCTACCCTCACTCAAAGAAGCTGATATAACTGCCTGGAACCAGCTGCGTGTCCTCTCCCGGGCTGCATAAACCAGCCAGGAAGGGCACGGGTCCAATAAACATGTGGTGGAGCTCAGTCTCCCCATAATCCTGTCCACTTCCTCCGGAGTCACAGAATCAAACTCCTCCCAAATGATATCGACAAGACCACCCGCGTCCTGATCGCCAGACTCTGCCCAGTCGGAGTCCAAACCGGTCCGAATCCGAGTGATTTTGTCCGACAGATAATTGTTAAACTCCTCAGCACGACCCTGCAAGGGTTCCTCCCTCACCTCCTGATTAAGGAGGGAGCGAGTCACCCTAAACAGAGCGGCAGGGCGATTATCTGCGGACGCGATAAGGGTAGCGAAGTGATTGGACCTCGCCACCCTCATCGCAGCGAGATAAGACCTAATATGGGTTCTTAGTCGCAATCGGTCGGATTCGGATCGGCTGGACCTCCAACCGCTCTCTAGGCCCCGTCTCCGGCGCTTCATCTCCCGGAGCTCCGCGGAGAACCATGGAGCTCGACGGGATCTGCATCGGGTCAGGGGCCGC
Source organism: Vipera ursinii (assembly GCF_947247035.1). Taxonomy (NCBI): domain Eukaryota; kingdom Metazoa; phylum Chordata; class Lepidosauria; order Squamata; family Viperidae; genus Vipera; species Vipera ursinii. The sequence goes on along the minus strand of NC_139512.1, from coordinate 168,632,742 downwards.
AAGGGTACAACTCGGTCAAGAGCCTCAGTGGCTGCCCTTTCCCAAGCTTCCACTAAGGCATCTGCCGAGCTGTGAGTGGGGGAGGCAGGTGGGGACCCCAGCGCTGCCTGGAATCTCGCGGAATCCATTAAGCGTCTGGGGCGGTACCATCTAACTGGTTCCACACACCCACGGCGGGGGGTGGCAAAACGGAAGACCAGCTGCAGGAGATGATGATCGGTCCATGACAGGGGCATAATAATTGGAGAGCCCCCACCAAGATCATCTAACCACCGACCAGATAAGAAAACTAGGTCAAGGGTGTGGCCTCCCTCATGAGTCGGTCCTGAAATTACTTGCGTCAGGTCCATGGCTGTCATGGAAGCCATGAACTCCCGAGCCAACTCAGATGATCCTCCCAGAGATGGTAGATTGAAGTCCCCCAAAACTATAAGTTTCGGGAACTCAGCCACCAACCCAGAGAGGACATCGAGAAGCTCAGGCAGGGCTGCTGCTGCGTGACTAGGCGAAAGGTACACCAGCAGCAAGCCCAACTGCGCACCAGGGCCGCATCTCAAGAAGAGAGACTCACACCTGACTATCTGCGGAACGGTGGCCTCCCGCGGAGCTAAGGTCTCCCTCATAACAACAGCCACTCCCCCACCCCTACCCTGAGCCCGAGGCCGGTGTAGCACCCGGAAACCTGGTGGGCAGAGATCAGCCAGAGGAATACCGCCCTCTGGGCCCAACCAAGTCTCCGTGATGCAAGCCAGGTCTGCCTGCTCACCCTCGACCAAGTCACGGACGAGAGGAGCCTTATTAACGACAGACCTGGCATTCAGGTACACCAGCCGGAGCTCAGGAGGCTGCACATCCTCACTCCCGGGACCTCGAGGTAGAACAAGAGGGTCGGAACGCCTCACCGCTTGCAAGCCACCAGGTGACCGTACCTGATTTTATAACCTTTTGCTTTGCAGTCATTAAGTGAATCACCATGGTCAATCAATGAACTTGGCAGTCATTAAGCAAATCCATTGTCTGCAATAGGTGTTTCATGCTGGAATTAAATACAGGTTTCTGGCAAAAGTTGTTATAAATTGTGGCAGCAAGACTACAGCATGCTGCAAATGGCCATACAGTAAATGTGGATTGATTGTCAAGCACCCAAAATGCGTTCACATAACCTTAAAGGTGAGGGTCAGCCATGGGAACTTTGAATCTGGGTCACAGGTTGTCCTGGGAAGATCTGTTGTGACTGGTGATAAGTCAAGGACTATCTGTAAATATATACTTTTAAAAACAGTTTAAATAACTGGCATGTTTTCAGCACCAAGTTTTCTCTGATAGAGATCCAAGGGCTGAAATAATGGTTTTTGCTAGTGGTACTATAACATTGGAAGTTTAATTTTGGCATGCAAATCCTGTTGAGTATGCTGTTCACTTTAAAAGAAAGTAGGAAGAAAGCAATGTTAGCTTGATGCTGTCTAAACAACTATAACATATAATGGGAGAGATGAAAGGACTGTAACTTGAGAAGGTTAATTATAAGCTACCTCACAAGGCAGTTGGGGAGGAAGAATAATCACTTAAGAGGTGCTGTAGTTAGAGGAAAAAAGGAAGGAAACATGAGTTGGATCGCTCAGTTCAATAAAGCCATAATGTGTTATTCCGTGACCTTTCAGCAACTAAGGTTTAATTTTCTACAAACATCTCTAAAACGTTTTTAAGTAAACTAAATGTGCAGCCACCAGGAGGCAGTGATGCATCGTTGCATCCTTTTAGAAACTAATAACATTTCATTTTGCATTTCTACTTCTAGCTGTACTCTGCAGATATTTATCTGCTTTCTTCTTAGCAATTTTGCTGAACAAACTCAGACTTGCTTTCTGACATGTAATAATCCCCATAATAATTTTGCCTGAAGTTTGTTTTCAAAATAATGGAGCCCATCAATTTGTTCCTTAATTATGCTTCTTTTTTCTTTTTCTTTTGTGAAGCTGCAGGATGGGATATACAGCATCAATAGCCCTCTAAATGTAAAATTACACAAAGGGCAACTAGTAATCTTATTCAAGTTGCCACTCTTATTTCTTCTCTGCATGAAATATTCTAAAGGTCTTCTGCAATAAACAGATAAAAATATAATAAGTGCAAGATAAAACAGTATCAATTATACAAATCACAGAAGATTAAAAAGATATCCTGAAAACACTAACGTAGGCGAAAAGCACATTGAGCAATCTTTGCTTGCTTCTGAAAGATGCCTTTGTCACTATGATTTATTAAATAGCCAGTTTATCCCAGTTTATTCTACTTTAAAAGCTTGGAGTCAGAAAAAGAAAACATTTCAACATCTGAAAACAATTGGATAAATCAAGATCACAAGCCTGTGCTATGCAGATAGCAAATAGCACCATTTCTTAGCATTGCAACTGGGATCTTTGTGTGGCAAAAAGAAAAAAAAGAATATTGGCTAAGTATTATTAATATGTACTAATTAACATAGGGATATGCAATCCAAACCTGATCTGTATCAGTGTGTGGCAAATTTCTGTCTATTCTATAGTCCCAAATATTTGAAAGTAGGAAAATCTGCAGATAGTCCATTTGCATCTGTAATATATGAATTTCAAGACCCATTTTTCATTAATATATTCTCTTTTCGAGTGTGAAGTTTTGAGAAGAGGAAAATGCACATTAGTGAATTTGATTCACTGCTGCAAAAACCAGAGGGAATTTGAACAGCGGAACATTACCTGTTCTTGTTGGGTCCAAGAAAGAAAGGACCTCCTCAAGTTTCAAGCCACAGAAGACAGAATTTGAAACTTTGATGAAGTCTTTAAGACTGATTTGTTGAAGGTTCAACCACATACAAACTTATTTCTATTGCAGACCTCTTAATATACTGTATCTTGCTTATATCAGAGGTATGATAGAAAAACCTATCATGTCATCTTTTGCAGGAAGTTGAGCATCAACTAACCAACCAATAAGGTAATAAAAAAAATCTTGCAAAGGATTTGGGTGAGGATCTAGAGCAGGGGTGTCAAACTCAATTTCATTGAGGGCCGCCTCAGCATTGCAGTTGCCCTCAAGGTTCCAGGTGGGTATGGCCAGGGTGGGCATGGCCTATTGGGTGGGCGTGGCTAGAGTGCATATGGCCTATTGGGTGGGCGTGGCCAGCTCTACATCGTTCGCATCAAGGGTGCCTATGTGGGCCTGGGCAGGAGTGGGACAGATCTGAGGGTCTCTGGCAGGAGGAGGGTCTCTGGGCCAGGGCCAAGGCAGTGGGGGCCGTTCCCTCACTGTTTCCAGGATGGCTTCGCGGGCCACATGAAACCACTTCGCAGGCCGGATCCGGCCCCCGGGCCTTGTGTTTGACATGTCTGATCTAGAGATATCTCAATGTTTTCACATTAGCTCTTTGTGATGTCAATGAATCTCATTATTTAACTTCCTTTGAATTAATATAAAAGGATAACAGAAATGGAAGGAACCTTGGAGGTCTTCTCGTCCAAACCCCTTCTCAAGCAGGAGATTCTATACTATTTCAGACAAATGGCTGTCTAATCTTTTCTTAAAAACTTGCAGTGATGGAGCACCCACAACTTCTGAAGGCAAGCCATTCCACTGATTAATTATTGTAACTTGAGAAACTTCTCCTTATTTCTAGGTGGGTTTTCTCTTTGATTGGTTTCCATTCATTGCTTCTTGTCCTGCCTTCAGGTTCTTCTTTGTGGCAGCTCCTCAAATATTGAAACATTGCTATCATTCTCCCCTAGTCCCTCTTTACACTAGACTAGACATACATAATTTCTGCAACTGTTCTTTTACCAGGGATAAAATTAGAGCATACACAATTAGATAAAATCCTTCTAGGAACAGAAGACCAAATGATAAAAAAGATAGATCAATATTTATTAGAACAGGATTTGTTAGAAGAACAGGTAAAAGAAACAATGTTAACCTGGAGTAAAAATTTTGGTTACAGTATTGACCTAGATAATTGGCAATCACTATGAGATAGAAACAGGAGGTTAACACTATTTATTTATTTTATTTTAATTCCATTTATATCCCGCCCTTCTCCGAAGACTCAGGGAGGCTTACAAGCTTAGCAGTAGCCTTCATTCTATGTATATGCCTGCTTATTAGGGCTTTCACACACACACACCCCCCAAGCGGCACTAGCCACCTCCTGTAAAGAAAATCTGTACAAGATGTTTTATAGATGGCACCTTCCCCCTACAAGGCTAGCAAAAATAGATTAAAAAATCTCACCGATGTGCTGGAAATGCAGAAGGCTTCCAGGGACTTACTATCACATGTGGTGGGAATGTTCAAAAGTGCAAAATTTTTGGCAGCGGATAAAAAATTGGTTGGAAGAATTATTACTACAAAAAATTGATTTTAAACCAGAAACCTTCTTATTAGGGATTATTAATGATAAACTCAGCAAAGCATCTTTCTATTTACTATTGCATATTTTAACTGCAGCAAGATTGGCATATGCCCAAAAATGGAAAAGAAAGGAAACTCCCACTGAAGAAGAAATAATAAATAAAATTTTATCCTGTGCCGAAATAGGTTAACTCTAGAGTTTAAAAATAAAACTGAAACAGAGTATTATGAAATTTGGCAAAATTTGTACGATTGGTTAGAGATAAGGAGGATCGCTGAGATGACTATTGATAGATTAGTTAATAACATAAGGACTTCTGATTAGCACCTGTATCAGGACACAGCTGAAATATATGTAAATATAACGTTGACGACTGAAAGACAATTTACCCAAAAATTTAAAGATGTTATATGTACAGTTTGTTATACTCTGTCCTGTCATAGAATGTATTTTAAGTTTCTGTGTTTCTTTTTGTAACATAAGGTAATACTAATAGCAGTGTTGTAGCCAGGGAAGTTGAATCATATCCACTTTCTTTTTTAAATGTACATTTAATAACATTTTCTAAAAAAAATAAAATAAAAAAAATAATTTCTGCAACTGTTCTTCATATGTTTTAGCCTCCAGTCCTCTAATCATCTTTCTTGCTCTTCTCTGCACTCTTTCTAGAATCTCAACATCTTTTTTATATTGTGTGACCAAAACTGGATACAGCATTCCAAGTGTTGTCTTACCAAGGCATTGTAAAGTGGCACTGAAACTGCATGGTCACTTTTGTCCAGCATAGATACAATTCTGTGAGAGGAGAATAAAAACAAAAATGAGACAAAAATGAGTTAAGGGATGTTAATAAAGGAGCCATAAATGAAGTGTAGTTTTGCCAATTGCCCCTGCAATGGTCTGAGCCTTGTTTCCCACACAGAAAAAGTCCAAGCAAATGTGGAGATAAAACTTTCTTTGGATTCATTCCTCTTGGCATTTAATCATAGCATAAACATGCCATGGAAAATTCAGCGTTCTCTCCTGTCCCCGTGATATTGCCTTCATCTCATCTCCTCCCATTAGCAAAGAAGCTAAGAATTCTGTAGTTCTACGCTTGGTAAAATAATACTTTCTTCTTTATTCCAACAATATCCATTTGTGGCCTCCAACTGAATAAAATCCAAGCTGAGTATAGGGGAGTGGGGTGACTATTGTTACTTGAAACAGAGACAAGAGGAGCAGAATAGATACTGATAATTGAGATTCCACTGATTCAAGGATGGGGTCTGTTATGTACTGGGCTTGTGGTACCTCACCACGTGCATTGCTGGAGAACTAACGGTTCTCCAGCAACCCAGACAAGATGTCTCCGGTCCTGCAATTGGTCAACTTTGGGCGGCAAGCATGGGTTCAATCCGATTGGTTGCTACCAGAGGATCTGGCTATATATTGTGGCGGGGTGCACCTAAGTTCTCAGTAGAGTTTCAGCTTAATAAAAGAATGAGTTTCTCTGTACTCAACTGCGTGTCTTCATTCCTGCTCATCAGAGCCCACGACATAATAGTGGCGACGAAGGTGGGATCCTGCTTCACCGCCTAAGGGCTGAAGTCATGAGGGGTTGGCATTACTCGCTGGAGGGAAGAGGCATCTTCCCCCCCTCACTAAGCCGGCTAGTAAAGGTACACTAGCGGCCGCGTGCTCAGTGGACACATTCCCTGAGCCCAAGAAGCAGGATCCAGGAATGCAGGAATCGTGAAAAGATGCTGAAGGTCGGCAAACTCAGAGAGTTCGACATCAAACATCCAGAAGATTGGCCGTTGTACCTCTCACAAGTGGAGAACTATTTACAAGCAAACCAGATTGCAGAGGAAGGCCTAAAAGCTGCGAGGTTGCTGTGCGTGTGTGGGCCAGCAACTTTTGATCTGGCAGAAAACTTCTTCACGCCAACACCCATTGAAGTGGTATCATTTGCTGGCCTAAAGAAGAAGCTGACCGGGCATTTTCAACCCAAAATGTTGGAGATGGCATGGCGTTTTAAATTTGACCAATGAGTACAGCTTCCCGGAGAGACAGCTTCAGAATTTATTGCGGGCCTAAGGCAGGCTGCATGCCTCTGCAAGTTTTTGAATTTAGAGGAAAATCTGAGAGACCGACTCATCTGTGGCCTGAGAGACAGAACCTTGCAGCAGAGATTGTTTGCCAGACCAAATCTCACATTCACCGAAGCACAGGACGAGGTCATGGCTGACGAAGCAGCCAGAGGTGCAGTACAAACAGTGCAGCCCACCAAATCTTCAAAAATAGAAGATTCCATCCACCACGAGGTCGCCAAATGCAGCAGAAAATCGTCAGAAGATGAAGAACCCAACATAAAAAAACTCCACAGACAGCCAAGCATGCAAAAGTGCGGCAACCAGCAAAGAGAGAACAACTACAAGGCACTTCTCTTACCTAGATGTAAGGGGTGTGGAGGCAACCACTCCCACACCAATGGCAGATTCTGTTCGGCCATGTGTAGAGCTTGCGGAAGGACTGGCCACATCGCGGTGGTGTGCAGAGCTCGCCAGAGAGACAGGCCACCCAAGCACCAGTCGGAGGAACTGACTAGGATAGGTACTGGGGCCCTGGGTCCAGTTAGTGTAGGGTTCTTCAGGTGCCGGAGAAGCGTTTGTCGCACTGGGGCTTGTCGTCCCCTTAAGTCTAAACTCAAGCTCTCGGTAGAGCTACAAGGAATTTCATGCAAAATGGAATTGGATTCTGACTCGGTGGTCTCAATCATCTCGCATGACACATTCAACTTTGTGTGCAGACGCAGCAACCAGTGGGCTAAACTAAGACCCTCAGATATTATTTCAATGGATTTTCAGAATGCTCATGTTAAAGTTAAGGGTGAAGCCACCTCATTGGTGAAATTTATAGGGTTTTTGGGGCACCTGGATGTCATAGTAGTAGAGGGCCAAAGAACAAGTCTTATTGGACTTGATTGGTTTGAGGCTTTGGAAATTCAAATAACAGGCATTAATCAGACACAGACAGCAGACCTCATGGCTGTTTGTGAGGAATTCGCAGAAGTTTTCGAGTCAAAACTGGGAACTTATACTGGGTCACCAATTTCTTTTAAATTAGATCCTAACTTTGTACCAATTAGGCTCAAGCCTCGCAGGGTCCCTTTTGCCTTGAAACACAAAATCGATTCTGAAATTGATAAGTTAGTAGAGTAGGGTGTATTACAGCCTGTTGATGGGGGGGAGTGGGAAACTCCTATTGTCACCCCACTAAAGCCCAATGGGGAGGTTCGCATTTGTGCAGACTACAAATGCATGTTAAATAAAGCCCTCAATTAACATGTATACCCGGTCCCGATAGTCAGCCATATTCTAGCCTCTTTGCAAGGGGGAACCATTTTTGCTAAACTTGATTTAGCGCAGGTGTATCAGCAACTGCCAGTAGATGAGGCCACAGCCGCTGCTCAAACAATAGTAACTCATAGAGGGGCATTCAAAGTCAAATGCTTGCAGTTTGGAGTCAGTGTTGCACCGGGTATTTTCCAAGGGATTATGGAATGCACACTTAAGGTGTCTGTCCTTATTTTGATGATGTTCTCATTGCCGGGGAATCCCCAGAAGCATTGGCCAATAGGCTCAGGGCTGTTTTGCAAAGGCTCCGCGATGCGGGCCTCAAATTAAAGAAAAACAAATGTAGTACTGGGGTCTCATCAATGGAATTTTTGGGGTTCTGTATAGATGCTAGTGGAATCCACCCCACTGATTCAAAAGTAAAGGCCATCAAAATGGCTCCTAGGCCAAAATCAAAAGCAGACCTGCAAACATTTTTGGGCCTCCTGAATTTTTATCACACATTCCTACCTCATAAGGCTGCAGTAGCAGAGCCCCTCCACAGGCTACTTGGTAAAAAGAGCCCCTGAACTGATTTACATGAAAAAAGTTTCCAGGATTTCAAGGCCCTTCTTTCAGAAAACTCCACTGTAACTCATTACATCGTGTCTAAACCTATATGTCTTGCATGTGATGCATCTCCCTACGGGGTGGGGACAGTCTTAAGCCACATAGAGAAAAATGGGAAACAAGTTCCTATTGCATTCTATTCTAGAACCTTATCTGCTGCTGAGCGTAATTATACATAAATTGATAAAGAAGCCTTAGCCATAGTGGCTGGAGTCAAAAAATTTCATGATTATTTATATGGCAGGGATTTCACTGTCTACGCTGACCACAAACCCCTTTTGGAGCTATTCACAAACTCCCCACATACTATCTCCAAGAATGCTGAGATGGTTTATATTTTTGTCTGCATACAAATTTAAGTTAATTCACAAACCTGGGAAGGAAATGGGCCATGCAGATGGCCTCAGCAGACTACCACTGCCACTAATGGATCCTGATCCAGCTTCTGCTGCTAAAATATTGTCCATTCAGGACTTGCCTGAGTTTCCTCTCCATGCTGGGGATATCGCTGCTGAGACTGCCACAGATAAAATTCTGAGCAGAGTACTGTCATGGGTATACACGGGCTGGTTGGAAAAGAGTCCAGGCCCTATTTTCCAAAGTTATTTTGTCAGGAGACATGAATTGTCTACACATAAGGGCTGCATATTATGGGGCAACAGAGTCATTATTCCCACATCATTGAGGGACAGAGTCTTACAATCCTTACATGAAGGCCATCCAGGCATTGTACGGATGAAAGCCTTAGTTAGAAGCTACCTTTGGTGGCTGGCCTGGATAAGGCTGCCGAGGATCAAGTCCATGGTTGCTATACCTGCCAGAGGTCTAGGCCTGAAATGACTCAGGCCCCAGTTCATAGGTGGGAGGAAACACATACTCCCTGGTCCAGGGTTCATATAGACTACGCTGGGCATTTTCAAGGAAAGCTTTTTATGGTAGTAGTGGATAGCCACTGAAAATGGCTGGAAGTAGTTCCAGTCCCTAATATGACTACTGCTAGGACCATCCAGGTGCTGAGAAAACTCTTTGCAACACACGGGTTGCCTGATGTTTTGGTTTCTGATAATGGGGCTCAATTCACTGCTGCTGAGTTTCAGGCCTTTCTCAGAGCTAACCTCATCAGACATGCTACATCTGCACCATTTCACCCCTCTTCAAATGGACAAGCTGAAAGCATGGTGAGGACAACAAAGGAGGCGCTCAAGCGCATCATCACAGGTGACTGGCATCATAGACTGGCAGATTTCTTGCTCTGTCAACACTCTACACCCTGCACAGCTACAGGTAAAAGTCTTGCTGAGCTTCATTGGGGGAGGCATTTGATTACTAAACTGGACAGGTTGCATCCAGACAGAGTGGCATCTGAAGCCTCAAAACCAAAACCCCAGAGGGGGCTGCAAATAGGTGATTGGGTTTGGGCTAGAAACTATGGGCCTGGAAACCTGTGGGTTCCTGGTCAGGTGATCAAAGAATCTGGACCCCTATGTTATAAAGTGGGGTTGGAGGGAGGGCGACTGGTCAGAAGACACATTGACCAACTTAGGAAGAGGGTTCCAGAACGGTCACTAAATGTGGACTATGGCACAAGTCCCTCCCGAAGTCCTCAAGCTGGCAACCAAGCCAGCCCACACCAGAACCACGGGGGTTTTCCTTTCTCAGTGGAACTTGATTCCGAGGAGGAACAAGGCAGCTCAGAAGTGCAACATGGGACCCCTGAACAGGCGAACCAGCTGAATCTCAGCAACCGCTGTGCCTATTCTGCTAAACAGTCTGACTCTGGGGTGGGCCAACCTGGAGAGGCCAGCCAGAGCATTCCAATTCCCCTGGACAATGGAGCACAAGGGGACATGGGTCTACCTAGCCCATTGGGTAAGCTGGAAGACCACAAAGTGACTGGAACTCCAAGGCATTCCTCCAGACCTCGCAAACCCCCAGCATATCTTACAGACTATATTGTAAGATAAAGTGATGTGTAACGCTATGACATTGTACCACTACCTACAGAAATTGGGGGTAAAATTGTAACTGCTGTCAAGCATGTTCACTGAGACGTTGTTTTATCTCTTTGTAGTTATACTGCATTGACAAGCTATTTTATCCGTTGTTTAATCACATTGTAGTCCATTCTACAAGGCATGTCTGTAAAGGTCGCGTAATAACATTCTAACTGTTTTGACTTAACAAGCATTATTATTATTATTTAGTATTTTGGTTGTTGGAGTGAGTTATAAATCTTGACTATTGTCAAGTTAATAAAGGTATTTTAGTCTGATCTTAGGAGGGAGGGGTGTTATGTACTGGGCTTGTGGTACCTTACCATGTGCGTTGCTGGAGAACTAACGGTTCTCCAGCAACCCTAACAGGACGTCTCTGGTCCTGCAATTGGTCAACTTTGGGCGGCAAGCATAGGTTTAATCCGATTGGTTGCTACCAGAGAGTCTGGCTATATATTGTGGCGGGGTGCACCCAAGTTCTCAGTAGAGTTTCAGCTTAATAAAAGAATGAGTTTCTCTGTACTCAACTGCGTGTCTTCATTCCTGCTCATCAGAGCCCACGACATAATAGGTTCAATAGCACTTTATCTCAGTGGTGGGAAAGGGCTTTTTTGATAGGCTCAAGAAAAAAAAAGTTCAACAAATCAACAACAACCAGAGAATAGAAGACAGACAGAAGCACATTTATATAATTTCTGTCTAATTTGGGCAACCTGCACTTTATTATTCAGAAGTCTGGTGTTATTTCAATGAGAAGGAACTGAAGAAACGCCCTGCTTGTAATTCAACTAGGAAAATCAGTGCTTTTTTTTGTAAAAGAAAAAGGTGCCGGAACTCACACGTGTCATCCAACCCGCCTTGCCTACCCTACAAGGTTCCATCCAAAAAAGGTGCCGGAACTCCATTCTGAGCATTCTATGAGAAAAAAAGTCCTGAGGAAAATAGTAGGTTTTCTGGAACCATAGAGTCTTTGCTCACTTACAAAGTACATGGAAATATATGTGTGTGTTGTCTTCAACCCTAAGCTACATAAATTCTCTATTAGATATATTTTTCATAAGAGAAAAGTGAATGTTTACTTCAAGTAGGAAAACTGCAACTTCAGCAGCTGGAAATACAGCAAATCTTTTATTTTTCCAAGCCTTGAATAAAATAGCTATATGCCTGTCAGGTTTGTTGAATGACATTCCCTTCACCATTCTTTGCAATAACTCCAATATATGAACAATTTAACATATGACAATGATCTAATAAACACATATAAAAATCAGTGCAGAAGAGCTGATTCTCTGGAATCTAAAATACTCTGCCTATTGTTTATATATTATTAATCTCTGGAATAATGCTTTCAGAGAATTATGTCATGACCAATTTGAGAGTGTAGGATTAATCAGGTTGAATTATCTAGAAAGATGTGAGCTGGGAATTTTCCACTTCTAATTTAAATTCAAACTAAATAAGAATTTGGAGCCTTGGAAAATTCATCTCCTCCTAAGGATTTATGAGCACTCAAAGGTTGATTCTGATCCGAGTTACGTGAACTTTGCTTATATCCTTGGATGAGTTTCTGCAAATCCTGGGAAATGAACTGGTTGTTTCCTGATGCATCCAATACTTTTCTTCACTTCCTTATTATTAAAACCTGTAAGAAATTTCAGGCTGCACTTATTATTTGTTCTTGTACAATAGGAGTTTCTTTTTTCTTTTTGTGTCCTCTGTATTTCCATCCAAAGTCTGTTCTGGAATGTGTCCCAAGCTTCAGTAGCCTATTTTGTGGTAGTATCTGAGAAGGAGGAAGCATAATCATGGCTTGAGGTCATTACCAGCTGGAGTAAGGCTTCATAAACTGGTTTTCAAGCCATGGAATACGGAATTGCTGGTTGAGCTACTTGTCAGCATATTTCAGATTATTATCACTGGTATCTCATTCTTTCTAAAGAAATAGATAAAAGCCTAAGAATATTCTGCCTCTGGGTTGAGTGATTGCTTTGCAAAAAGCTAGGCTATATAATACATTTAATCACAGTGGGAATGTGACCCTTGTTAGATGCTTGGTCCATTGTAATTCAGACTATACTGAGTCAGTTTGGGTTTAATAAAATGTTAATGTTTCAGGACTCCTCAAATGCTACAAGAGCTTCAATCATACCTAGGATGGATTCTGTCATTGTTGCTGTGTATAAAATGTTTTTTTATGATACTTTATGATGCTTTTTTTATGATGCTTTTTGGGAGTGGGAGGCACGGTTTTTCAGTGGTTCTCCTCCTATCTCCTGGGACATTCACAGTTGGTGTTGGCAGGGGGGCAGAGGTCGACCTTGAGGCCTCTCGCTTGTGGAGTCCCTCAGGGGTCCGTCCTCTCGCCTCTCCTGTTCAACATCTACATGAAACCGCTGGGTGAGATCATTCGTGGTTTTGGAGTTGGGTATCATCAGTATGCTGATGATACCCAGCTTTTTATTTCGACCCCAAACCACCCCAGTGATGCCCTCGACATGATGTCCCGCTGCCTGGAGGCGGTTCGGGTCTGGATGGGGAGGAACAGGCTTCGACTCAACCCTGACAAGACTGAGTGGCTGTGCGTACTGGCATCTCGGGATATTCAGGATATCCCATCTCTTTCTATGGGGGGTGAGTTATTACCCCCCGTAGATAGGGCTGGCAACTTGGGAGTCCTCCTAGACTCACAGCTTTCTTTAGAAGACCATATAGTAACTGTGACTAGGGGGGGGGCCTTCGCCCAGGTTCGCCTGGTGCGCCAGTTGCGGCCCTATCTAGACCGGGATGCCTTGCATACGGTCACTCATGCGCTCGTGACCTCTCGTTTGGACTACTGCAATGCTCTCTACATGGAGCTGCCCTTGAGGACCACTCGGAGGCTCCAACTGGTACAGAATGCAGCCGCGAGAGTTGTGTTGGGAGTTTCCCGATACTCCCATGTTACACCTCTGCTCCGCGAGCTGCATTGGCTTCCAGTTGTCTTCCGGGTGAGATTCAAGGTGCTGGTAATGACCTACAAAGCCCTACATGGCATGGGTCCGGAATACCTTAGGGAGCACCTGCGGCCGGCATCAACTTCCCTCCACCCAGTACGCTCCCACAGAGAGGGCCTTCTCAGGGTGCCACCGGTCAAAGAATGCCGACTGGTGGCCCCAGGGGGAGGGCGTTCTCTGTGGGCACGCCGGATTTATGGAACCATCTTCCGGTTGAGCTCCGGATGGCGCCCAACCTTCGCTCCTTCCGGTGCGATCTAAAGACTTATTTGTTCGAACAAGCTGGCCTGGCCTGATGGGATGGGGTTGGGTTTTATTACTGTTCAAAGTATTTTAACCTATTGTTATAGTTTTTGGGCACTTTGTTTAATCTCTTTTAATTTTTGTATTTTTGTCTTTTAACATGTATTGCCCTGTTCACCGCCCTGAGTCCTTTGGGAGAAGGGCAGTATACAAATAAAATTATTATTATTATTATTATTATGATGATGATGATGATGATGATGATGATGATGATGATGTTGAAATGAGCAATGCTTTTTTTCTAAAAGAAAAAAAGGTGCCGGAACTCCCATCTTGGCGGGCACAGGAGGTGGGGGGGGTGGGGGAGGGTGGCGCTGCTGCGGTCATCGGTGCGAGGGAGTGTTGGTGGCGGGCTGCCCCCTGGGGCCGGACCCAGCACAGCTGGTGCTGTGGGAGCAGCGGGGCCTGCTCTATATGGCGGGGCTGCATGGTGTGGGTGGCGGAGGCGGTGCAGGCCAGGCGATGCAGAAAAAAGCCCTGCTTTTATGTTTTAATCTTATGATTTTAAAAATATTGTAAGTTGCCCCAAACCTTGCCATGTGGATTTGCTACAAATATTATATAATCGGTAAATAAAGGTAGAACATATGTTAAATATACATCAAATGATAATATGCTTCCCTACAAAGTCAATTCTTGCTCAATGACAGACCAAGGAGTTAACTCAGAAAGGCAAGAGGAAAATCTAGAAGAGGTCTGTGCAACTTGTAGAAGGGAAAAGCCCACACTGATAAATTAAAAATCTTTGTGGTCTGCAAAGGAATGTTGGTGGGCTAATTAATGATTTGGTGATGAGAGGAGCATCTACAGTGTTGGAGTTCATGGTCATGGTAAGCCATGGAGGCACTAAGCAATATGACTTTCAGGGCAGTGGTCGTGATTTTATTACTTTTTTTTTAAAGTCTGTGCTCTGTCCAAGGGTCCTTGGTAGGCTGCATGTACAGACCTGGTCTAGAATTTATTTTGGAGCATTCAACTATCTAGAGCAGGCATGTCAAACTCATTTTGTTTGAGGCAACTTCTTATAAAAGAATTGCCATTAATTTGTTTTAATAAAATAATTTAAATCAATTTTTTCACTTGATTTCAAATTAAATGAATTATATTGGTTGACAATGAGATTTTTTTAGTGCAATTGCCAAATGCAATAAACTGGTTTTAGGTATATGTGTGCACCAATTATTTCAACACCAATACATTTTAACAACATATTCTATTTGTAAATGAATGCAAATGCAAATTATACAATTTTTTGTGCAAAAATAAAACAAAATAACAGATTTAAGAGCTGTTATCATTAGTTATCCTTAGATAAAATATTATTCCATCATCCAAAACTTTGTTATACTTTGCAGAGATGTTAACATAGGAAATAGATTATTTTGTTATCTAATTTTACCTTCCAAAAGACAGAAGCAGATGAAAAATGTGAGGTTCTTTCCTGTTGGCTTTTTTGAATTAGCTGTTTTACATTCTAAAAGTTTAGTTCCTAAAGAAGTAACCCTGTAAATAATTTTAATGTCCTCCTCTAGTGCAGGCTCTTTTATGACTCAAGGACTTCAACTCCCAGAATTCCTGAGCCAGCCTGGCTCAGCTTGGAAACCTCTCCCTTTCCCCTCATCATGGCTGGCTCAGGATTTCTGGGAGTTGAAGTCCATGAGTCATAAAAAAAGGCCAAGATTGCCTAGCCCTGCAATAGCCTTTCAGAGGGAGCTTTTTTTGCAAAAAAAAAAAAAAAAGGTGCCGGACCGCCGTTCTGAGTGTTCTATGAGAAAAAAAGCCCTGGAAATGAGAAGTCACTTCTGATATACATCAGGCATACAAGTTTGCAAAAACAATGGAAGATTTCCAATATCAATGTTTATTAAGAAGTAAAAGGAGGATTAAGTGCCATTCCTGAGAGCTGCTTGCATTATTCAGTACTATATGAAATTAGAACATTGAAATGTGTTGCCAGAAGGAAGGATTAATATTAAAATTTGCTGATTAAACAAAATATTTGATCCTCCCCTGGAATCTCCCACACCTATTTTTATAAATCTGCAATGATTAAAGGGAAATGCATTCAAACTTATACATCAAATTCTTTAGAAGACCAAAAATATGGAGGGGTAAAAATCCCTGAAAATATTGGAAAAGGCAAACAGTGCCATAGACATAATATGAGAAATGAAATTAAATTTCAATTCTTTCCACCAGGTACAACTCCAGAATATATTTATCAGAAATATTACAATTTACTGAGATACTACATGCTCATGATTTTGCCTAACACAAGTGATATCTGATAAGAAGCAGCAAAAGCAAAACTAACAGGAGAATATTCACAACAGAAGATTAATCAAATTCAAGCGATAGTGACTTCCATATATACAATATATCAAGGCAAATACAAATAGAAACACAGCATGGTTTTTAAGGGGTCCAGGGAAAGAAATTCCTGATGCCTGGGTCAGGGATTTTTGTGCCCAGGAGGAGAAATGTTTTTTGACCCAAATGTCAAAACGGATGCCAAAAATGAGGTTCGGGGTTAAATTTCATGATTAAAAATGGTGCTTTTTCTAGTTTTTGAAAATCAAGCTTTTTTGGGGGGTCCATGGAAGGTCAGAGATTTTTGTCCCCAGGAGGCGAATTATTTTTTTTGACCCAAATGTCAAAACAGACACCAGAATGAGATTCGGGGTTAAATTTTATGCTTAAAAATGGTGCTTTTTCTAGTTTTTAAAAATCAAGGTTTTTTTGGTACCCGGGGAACGAAATTTATGATGCCAGGATCAGGGATTTTTGTGCCAGGAGGTGAAGTTTTTTTTTGACCCAAATGTCAAAATGGATGCCAGAATGAGATTCGGGGTTAAATTTCATGCTTAAAAATGGTGCTTTTTCTAGCTTTTAAAAATCAACCTTTTTTGCTGTCCGGGGAAGGAAATTCTTGATGCCGGGGTCAGATATTTTTGTGCCCAGGAGGCAAAACATTTTTTTTGACCCAAATGTCAAAACAGATTCCAGAATGAGATTCGGGGTTAAATTTCTTGCTTAAAAATGGTGCTTTTTCTGGTTTTTAAAAATCAAGCTTTTTGGGGGGTCCAGGGAAGAAAATTCCTGATGCCGGGGTCAGGGATTTTTGTCCCCAGGTTTTTTTACCCAAATGTCAAAACAGATGCCAGAATGAGATTCGGGGTTAAATTTCATGCTTAAAAATGGTGCTTTTTCTAATTATATACCATTTCATATTGCTTTACAGTCCTCTCTAAGCAATTTACAGAGTCAGCATATTGCAATCATCTGGTCGTAATTTTACAGACCTTGAAAGGATGGAAGGTTGGGACATCCTTGAGCCAGAGAGAATTGAACTGCCAAACTGCTGGCAGACGGCAGTCAGCAGAAGTAGCTTGCAGTACTTCATTGTAACCACTGTGTCACTGCCAATGTGACACCTCTGCTCTGCTACCTGCACTGATTGACAAGTTTGCTTCTAGGTACAAGTCAAGAAGCTGGTCATGATGTATAAAGGGCCCATCTATACATGGCATAGAACCCAGTTATTTGATATTTGGTATCTTCCACACCTATTTGATTAGGATCCAGGAAACATGTCTACCTTTTGGAATGAGGTTATTTATTGATGGGATTTATATCCCGCCCTATCTCCCGAAGGACTCAGGGCGGCTAACAACAAAACATATAATAAGTACAGAAATCAAGATAAAAATAAAATTGAGAACATCTGTGCAATAAATTAAAATTAGAGAATTTAAAAAATAAATTAAAATACTAAATATAAATTAATTAAAATGCCTGTCAGTCTAGGTCAGCCTGGTGGAACAGGAGTGTTTTGAGGCCGCGGCGAAAGGATTGGAGGTTTTGGGCCATCCGAAGCTCAGGGGGGAGCTGATTCCATAGGGCTGGCGCTCCCACAGAGAAGGCCCTCCCCCTGGGGGTCGCCAGCCGACATTGCCTAGCTGACGGTACCCTGAGGAGGCCTTCTCTGTGTGAGCGTACTGGACGATGGGAATTTGTTCCCGGCAGCAGATGGTCCTGCAAGTATCCCGGACCTAAGCCATGTAGGGCTTTAAAGGTAAGTACCAGCACCTTAAATCTCACCCGGAGGGCAACTGGTAGCCAATGCAGCTCACGCAGGAGGGGTGTAATATGGGAGTATCGGGAAGCTCCCATCACAACCCGTGCAGATGCATTCTGCACCAGCTGAAGCCTCCGGGTGGTCTTCAAGGGCAGCCCCATGTAGAGAGCATTACAGTAATCAATACGGGAGGTAACGAGTGCGTGGGTGACTGTACGTAGGGCATCTCGGTCCAAAAAGGGGCGCAATTGGTATATAAGACGAATCTGTGCAAATGCCCCCCTAGCCACGGCTCCAATATGATCTTCAAAACTGAGTCGTGAATCTAGGAGGACGCCCAGATTGCGTGCTCTATCAATGGGAGGTAACATCTCTCCTCCTATAGTCAGAGATGTAACCTCTTGGACTAAACGAGATGACGGTATGTACAGCCACTCAGTCTTGGCCGGGTTGAGTCGAAGCCTGTTTTCTCCCATCCAAATCTGTACCGCTTCCAGGCAACGGGACATCACATCGAGGGCATCACTGGGTTGGTTCGGGGTGGAGATGAATAGCTGGGTATCATCAGCATATTGATGATATTTCACCCTGTAGCTACGGATGATCTCTCCCAGCGGCTTCATATAGATGTTGGAGGGGCGAGAGCACCGAACCCTGAGGCACTCCACAATTAAGAGGCCTAGGGCTTGACCTCTGCCCTCCTGCCAACACCGTCTGCGAACGGTCCGAGAGGTAGGAGGAGAACCACCGCAGAACGGTGCCTCCCACTCCCAGCCCCTCAAGACGACGCAGTAAGATACCATGGTCGATGGTATCAAAAGCCGCTGATAGATCTAATAGGACCAGGACAGAGGAATAACCTCTATCTCGGGCCCGCCAGAGATCATTCACCAGCGCGACCAATGCCGTCTCCGTGCTGTGCCTGGGTCTGAAACCCAATTGGTACGGATCTAGATATTCAGCTTCCTCCAGGTTCAAAGGGAGCTGTCGTGCCACCACGCTCTCAACGACCTTCGCAAGGAAGCGAAGGTTGGAGACAGGACAGAAGTTGTTTAAAACAGCTGGGTCCAGTGCCGGTTTCTTGAGGAGGGGCCTTACCACCGCCTCTTTCAAGGCAGCAGGGAAGTACCCTTCACTCAGTGAGGCATTGATAACTGCTAGGAGCCAGCCTCGTGTAACCTCCCGAGATGCATAGACTAGCCAGGAGGGACACGGGTCCAACAAACATGTGGCGGCACTTAGTTTCCCCATGATCTTGTCCACTTCATCCGGAGTCACAGGATCGAACTCTTCCCAAATGTACTCGGCCAACTTCATCGTTTTCCTCTCGTTAGATACTGCCCAGTCAGAGTCCAGACCAGCCCGAATCTGAGCAATTTTGTCCACCAGATATTTACTAAATTCCTCAGCCCGTCCATGTAGGGGGTCCTCTCCCGTCTCTTGACTTAAAAGGGAGCGGACCACTCTAAATAGGGCGGCCAGGCAATTATCTGCGGACGCAATGAGGGTGGTGAAGTAGGCGCGCTTTGCCACCCTCATTGCCACAAGATAAGATCTAGAAAAGGATCTTAACTGTGTTCGGTCAGACTCAGACTGACTGGTTCTCCAAATGCTCTCTAGGCCCCTTCTCTGGCGCTTCATCTCCCGCAGGTCCTTGGAGAACCAAGGAGCGAGTCGGGACTTGCGCCGGGTCAGAGGCCGCAAAGGGACAACGCGGTCGAGCGCCTCCAAAGCAGCCTGTTGCCAGGCATTAACTAAGGACTCGACCGGGTTGTGGGAGAGGGAGGTGGGAATCGGTCCAAGCGCCATCTGGAATTTATCTGGGTCCATCAGGCGCCTGGGGCGGAACCACCTGGTTGGTTCCGCCTCCTGACAGCGGGGGGTGACGTGACGGAGGCCCAACCGCAGGAGGTAATGGTCTGTCCATGAAAGGGGTTGTGATGTTGGAGTAACCCCACCCAGTCCATTTAGCCACTGCCCAGAGACAAAAATAAGATCAGGCATGTTTCCTCCCTCGTGAGTTGGGTCCTGAGTAATTTGAGTCAGGTCCATGGCCGTCATGGAGGCCATGAACTCTCGGGCCACTTCTGATACACTGCCCAGGGAAGGTAGATTAAAGTCTCCCAGTACCATAAGTTTTGGAAATTCGACCGCCAATCCTGAGATGGCATCAGGTAGCTTGGGTAGAACCATTGCTGTGCAGCTTGGAGAGAGGTATACCAGAAGTAGGCCCAACTGACCACCAGGACCCCATCTTAAGAGGAGGGATTCACATCCGTCTATCTGAGGGGCAGTGGCCTCCCGCGGATGGAGGGTCTCTCTGATAACGACCGCCACGCCACCTCCCCTACCCTGAGCTCGAGGTTGATGTAGCACATGGAAACCTGGAGGGGATAAATCAGTCAGAGGGACCCCTCCCTCTGGGCCCAACCAGGTTTCCGTGATGCACGCCAGGTCTGCGTCTTCCTCCTTGATCAAGTCATGGATGAGGGGAGCTTTATTCACAACAGACCTGGCATTAAAATAGATCAGCCTGAGCTCAGGAGTCTGTCCTCCCTCTTCCCCAAGACAGCAGGCGAGAGCCAGAGGGTCAGAGCGCGCCACAGCAAGAAGATAGCGTGGGCGTGATCTCAGATTACGATATGGCCCTCTGCTCCTCCATCTGCTGCCATTCCCAATTACTGTGGGGATCGGTATCCCTGTCCCATCCCCCTGGGTTACAAGACTCTCCTCGGCCCTCATATTGCCGCGACCATTGGCCAACCTAGACTGAGACAGGTCCGGTAGGATCTTCCCCTCATTCTGCCGGGCCTGACCCTCCCCCCTCTCTAACCCTTCAAAAAATTTTAAAAGAAAACCCAAGAGCCTCTTCTTGGCGCCATGCCACCTCTCGGGGTCCCAGGACCCGTCATTAAGGAAACGGCGGCGTAGGTCTGATGGCCACCTCTGAGAGAGGGGGGAAGCTCTCAGGGCAAGTAGCTCACTTCTGGTGTAAGCCATCAGAGGTGGAAATAGGAGTAAAGGACGAGCTGGTTGGAACAACTGCATATCAAGACCACAGAGCTGAAGTAGTGGCTCCTGAGAACATGGTCACCCTCTCACAGTGATCAGGATCTCAGGGGACCACCATCCAGCCCTGGGTAGGTCGCAGGAGGAGAGAGAGTCCGGTAAAGAAGTTGTTTATACATTGACTTAGAATGTTCTTTGGCTATGGAAGAAACATGTATCCATTTTAAAAACACATCCATCTTTAATGATATGTATTCTCTGTGTGGGCACTTGGGAATTTAAAAAAAATCTATTTGGAGGTACATAAAGGGTGGCATTTTCAAAATTTTAAATCATTAATGGAGTTAGATTAGATTACACTAGGTTTAACTTTACATTAAATTTAACTTTCAGAAAAAAAAATCCTCTGAAAATCACTTGGGACTTGAAAAGATGTTTGGCATACTTAAATGCATCTGTTCTATCTGTTTGTTTTCTGTACTGTTCAGTTTTGACCGTAACTATAACATTCAACTAAAAATCAGGAGTAAAATATATTTACTGGACCTGAACAGCTGTAATTACTGGCCTACTATTTACTGCACACATGTCCATGTTCAGACTCTAAGTGTATAATTGTCAAAATCCAGAATGCTTATTAGCCGTAGCTAAAAATGGAGCCCAGCTGAAAAAAGATCATGATTGAATCAGATACAGACTCCACCCTCTTTAAAGAATTTCTTTTCCGGGCTGCTGCTGTTTTACAGTGGTTTAATGATCAAGACTACCATCTCAGCAAAGATTCTTCTCTCTGTCTCAATGATGACTAAAAAGTTTCCACCCACAGATGTTTTAGAAGTCAAATTCTTTCACTTCTAACCATCCATTCAAGTTGGCTGAGGTTTTTGAGAGCTAAAGGTCAATCCATCTGGAGAGTAGATCATTGCAGAATTCTAGAATGACCTGAGCTACATATGATAAATAGGGGGAAACAAAAGGACTGAGTTTTTGCCATGTAGTATGTTTGGTTCGAATTGACGAGGACTCAGAGTGGTTAACACTGAACGAGTTTATTGAATACACAAAGTCAACTGTCAAATGTCAAATGTTGCAACCCTTTTATAGAGAAAGCGTTTGAACTGTAACCAATACAAACTGTCTGTTTTCCCGCTCCTTGGTTGTGGCGTCCAATGATTGCACCTTATTTTCCCGCTTTAAACCTTGCAAAGCTGCACAGTGTTTGCAATATCTTCTATGGCTTATTGCTAACTATTTACATACACAACACCCCTTACCCCCCAGTTGGTGTCATTTCTTTACAAAGTCCATTAGGTATTTTGGTGGCCTATGTATTCTAGAAGGGTATCTGTTACTTTGGCTGCTAGGGACCCTTTTTCCTGGTTGACTGCTTGGCTGCTGGTTACTATGCTGGTTACTACTGGACCTGGGCTCAGGGTTACTGGCTTCAGATGTACTGCCTTGTGTATTAGGTTGTGTTTGGGATTCAGTTGTCACTGGCCTACTTCGCAGGGGTATTTCCCAATCAATTGGACTGAATTGTTGTTGATGGGCATCTGGAAATATGTCATCTTGCCCCACCACTACACCACTTTCAGGCCTAATGTTATCTGTACTGTTTGCCCTAACTGAGCTTTGGTCCCCCTCAGCTGGCACACACCCACTAGATCTTTTCCTCAGCTGGTCTATGTGTCTTTTACAGACCCTATTCCCTTCCCCCTCAATGATGTATGATAAGGGACCTAAGATTTCAGTTACCACCCCAGGAATCCACTTATCCCCTTGGGCGTAGTTCCTGGCCCAAATCAAGTCCCCCACTTCAAATGTTCTGTTAGGAATGTCAAATTCAATGTTTGGTTGGAGTCGGTCGGGGTGTAGTCTGTCCAACTTGGTCAAGATTTTTCTTCCCCACCTCATTTCAGCTGGACTTTTCCCTGTAGCCGAACAAGGGGTTGTGTGTTGAGCCAACAAGAACTCAGCTAGTCTCTGATGCCAGTCACCTCGAATAATTCTTTTAAGCGCGTCCTTCGTGGTCCTCACGTTCCTTTCAGCCAATCCGTTGGTGGAGGGGTGGAAGGGTGCAGAAGTCTTATGCTTAATCGAGTTGGCCTTGAGGAAATCCTGAAATTCAATAGATGTGAATTGTGGCCCGTTATCAGACACTATTAAATCCGGCAACCCATGAGTGGCAAAGAGGCCCCTTAATGCCTGTATTGTTCTGCCTGCCGTTACTGAACTGACCGGTACTACTTCTAGCCATCTAGAGTAGCTGTCGACCACTACAAGGAACGTTAACCCCTGGAAAGGTCCAGCGAAGTCAATATGAATCCTGGACCAAGGATTCCTAGCTAGCTCCCATTTATGTGTGCGGATGTGTTGTTGTTCAGGCCAGGAACGTTGGCACAGATGGCAATTGGCAACGCATTCCTCAATGTCTTGGTCCAATCCTGGCCACCACAAGTGACTCCTAGCTAAGGCCTTCATCCTTACTATTCCAGGGTGTCCTTCATGCAATTCAAATAGAATAGCTGATTTGTGGATTCCTGGGATTACTACACGAGTTCCCCAAAGTAAGCAACCCATATGAACTGATAGTTCATCCTTCCTTCGGAAAAATGGACTGTATTTTACGTCTGGGTTGGCGTTGGGCCAACCGCTCATGACCCAGGCCATTACTCTCCTTAAGATGGGGTCCTTATTGGTTGCCTCAGCTATGTCTTTAGCAGTTAGGGGCAGATCAGGAATATCTTGTAGGGACATTACTTGTCCCACTGGGGCAGGGTCCTCCTCTGTTGTGCTAAGGGGCAATCTGCTAAGAGCGTCTGCATGACCCATGTCTTTACCTGGTCGGTATTGGAGGGAAAATGAATATGCTGAGAGGAAAATGGACCATCTCAGCATCCTGGGAGACATAATTTGGGGAGTCTGTTTATCTGTGGTAAACAGTCCCAGCAGGGGTTTGTGGTCTGTCAGAATTGTAAAGTTCCTGCCATACAGGTAGTCGTGGAACTTTTTAACTCCTGCCACTATGGCTAAAGCTTCCCGGTCAATTTGAGCATAGTTCCGCTCTGCCTTGGTTAGCGTGCGGGAGTAGTAAGCAATGGGTCTTTGCATTCCCTGGGTGTCTAAATGGCTGATTACTGCCCCAACGCCATAAGGCGAAGCATCGCACGCCAGGTAGATTGGTCTATTTTCTATAAAGTGGGTTACAGTTGAGCTACTGGAAAGGATATCTTTTAAGGTCTGGAAACTCACTTTGTGCTTGTCTTGCCAATGCCAAGGGGTCTTCTTATCTAAAAGCCTGTGCAGTGGTTCTGCAATGGCAGCCTTATGTGGCACAAAAGTGTGATAAAAATTTACCAAGCCTAGGAAGGCCTGTAGCTCAGCCTTGTTCCTTGGTTCAGGAGCCCCTTTTATTGCTTTAATTTTTTCAGGGGTAGGGTGGACCCCGCTTTTGTCAATCCTGAACCCCAAAAAATCAGTGGATTTAACCCCTATGCTACATTTTTCCTTTTTTAATTTTAATCCAGCCTTTCTAAATCTACCCAGTACCTGTTCCAGCCGCTCTACTAACATTCCTTCATCTTTTCCAGCTATTAGGACATCATCAAAGTAAGGGCATACTCCAGGTATGCCCTTTAAGGTCCTCTCCATCACTTCTTGGAAGATGCCTGGAGCAGCTGCAATCCCAAATTGCAGTCTGTGGACTCGGAACGCCCCCTTGTGGGTAACAATTGTTTGCGCCTCTGCAGCCTCTTTGGAAACAGTCAACTGTAAGTACGCATGCGCCAAGTCGAGCTTGGCGAAGATGGCGGCGTCCTGGATCGTGGCGAGGACCTGCTTCACCGTCGGGACCGGGTAAGCATGCTTTTTCATTCCAATGTTGAGGGTCGCTTTATAGTCGGCGCAGATCCTCACATCCCCATTGGGTTTGAGGGGTGTGACGATCGGCGTCTCCCATAAACCGCCCTCAACGGGTTCTAAAACTCCGAGGCCTACAAGCCGGTCGAGCTCGGCCTCGATTTTTTCTTTTAAGGCAAAAGGTACCCTCCGGGCCTTTAGCCTGATTGGATTTACTGAGGGGTCTAGGTTAAAATTAATGGGGGGCCCTTTGTACTTGCCTAGAGATCCATCGAATACGTCTGCAAATTCTTTGCAGACGGATTCGAGGGTCTTATTTTTAATCACAGAATTTATTCCCCCTATCCAAATTCCCAGGGCAGGAAACCAATTAAGCCCTATTAAGCTAGTCCTATTCCCCTCCGTAACTACCACATCTAAGACCCCCTTAAATCCCTTAAAATTAACTCTAAGGCTGGTCTTTCCCTTTACGATTATTGGACTTTTTTGGAAGTCCATTAATTGAATATTTGTTGGGCTAAGTGGAATTCTTTTTCCACTTAGTTGTTCAATTTTTTTCAGGGTTTCAGTGGAAATTATCGACACTGAAGCCCCAGAGTCGATTTCCATTCTGCAAGGAACCCCTTGCAGAAGGACTGTGATTTTTAATTTTCCGTCCGGAAAATTGTGCCCCCTTCCCTGCCTTTTCCGATTGACTCGGGCCACCTCCCCTGGGTTTGAAAATTTCGCCCGGGATCTAGGGGTCTCCTTGCCACTAGCATCGGGGGTTACCTTACCCTCTGGCCACACATCGACTTCATTCAGACGGGAGTCCCGGACGCGGTTTCTGCAGATGGCCTGGATGTGGCCGGTCTTGCCACAAGCCCTGCACTTGGCGGTGCGGAATCGGCAGGAAGCGCGGGGATGGTTGCCGCCACAGCTGCCGCATCGGTTCTGGGTGTCGTTGTCGCGCGGTCTGGTTGCGGTGTCCCGCCACGGTCGTTGTGCCCCGGTCGGTGGTCTCTGCGGTGTTGCGGGTTGTTGCCGGCGGCCGGGTTCGGGCCCTTCGCTTCTAAGTTGTCTGGGTGCCATCTTCCCAAATCGCCTGGAGACTTCGGCGATCTCTTCCTCCCACTGCTGATCCACCTCCCCGCAGTCCACATAGCCCTCTTGGTTAATTTCAGGTGCTGTCGCCATGCTACTGCGGGGGGGGTCGCGATACCCGGTAGACTCATACGTTAGGAGTTCGTCGAGCACTTCCTGTAAATCGCCAGTAGGTTTGGCGATTATTCTGTTTTGTAATTGTTCATCGCGTAAGCCTAGCACAACTCTGTCCCGAATCCTAATTTCTAAATTATCGTATTTGCAACGAACTGCGGCTTCCCTAACGGCAGCGACGAATTTCTGTATGGATTCCCCCGGTCTCTGATTTCTCTTCTCGAAGATGCGCCGCCAAAAAAGTTCGGACCTTCGGGGAGTAAAGTGCACCTTTAGTTTTGCAAGGAGGTCGGCATAGGGCACGCTGGAGACTGGTTGTGGCTGGCACAGCCCGACAGCGACTCTGTAGACCGGTGTGCCGCAAATTGTCAAAAGTGCCGCCGCTTTTTTTCGGTCGTCGGTGATTCCGTTCACTAACAGGAATCCTTCGACCTGACCAATATATTCTTCCCAATCTTCGGGGAAGTTAGGGTCAAATTCCTTCAATGACCCGATTTGCGCCATTCGGAGAATTTTTTTCCTATTCTGCCGCGGCCGCTCGGTTGACTGTGACTCGCTCAGACTTTGCCGCCTTCACGACAATTCTTCCTAATCTCTGGTCTTCTGTCAATCCCACCTTCGTCGCCAGTTGTTTGGTTCGAATTGACGAGGACTCAGAGTGGTTAACACTGAACGAGTTTATTGAATACACAAAGTCAACTGTCAAATGTCAAATGTTGCAACCCTTTTATAGAGAAAGCGTTTGAACTGTAACCAATACAAACTGTCTGTTTTCCCGCTCCTTGGTTGTGGCGTCCAATGATTGCACCTTATTTTCCCGCTTTAAACCTTGCAAAGCTGCACAGTGTTTGCAATATCTTCTATGGCTTATTGCTAACTATTTACATACACAACATAGTAGTTATTTGAATTTTCAGAGCCTAGCTACGATAGCATACCTGTCGGATTGCATTTCACTCTTCACTTTAAACATTAGTACTTATGAAAGGTAGCTCCTAGATGGGAGCTTTTTAAAGTGTTGTAAATGTCTTACAGAAGGGACGCAGTGGCTCGGTGGGTTAGGATGCTGAGCTTGTCCATCAGAAGGTCGGCAGTTTGGCGGGTCAAATCCTGAACACCGTGTAACAGAGTGAGTGCCTGTTACTCGTCCCAGCTTCTGCCAACCTAGCAGTTCGAAAGCACGTAAAAATACAAGTAGAACAATAGGGACCACTACGGTGGGAAGGTAACAGCGTTCCGTGCGCCTTTGGCGTCTAGTCATGCCGGCCACATGACCACGGAGACGTCCTTGGACAAGCGCTGGCTCTTTGGCTTTGAAACGGAGTTGAGCACCGGCCCCTAGAGTTGGAAACGACTAGCACGCATGTGCGGGGGAACCTTTACCTTTACCTTTAAATGTCTTACAATGCTCTCTTTCTCATTCAACAGAAGTCAGCCAATATTTTCAGACAATTTATATCTCTGGTACGTGGTCATTATTTTATTTATTTATTTGCCTTTAAGCAAACCACCTGAAGTGGTTTGTCACTGATTTCTTCCTAGGGAATGAGAGGGAATGACTGGTCCAAGGGGGTCTAGGACAATTTGCCCTGGCCAACTCGGCATGGCCGACTTGCTGCAGCCAACTCACCATAGGACAAATCGCCACAGGACAAGAGTTACACTAATATCCAAGAAATGGTGGAATAGAATCATTAAAGAAAGGATGCAAAAGGAGGGGCAGAATGAAATGTGAATGACAAACATTAAACTGAATTGTTATTTATTTTAAATAATTAAACTGAATTGTTAAATTGTCCTATGGTGAGTTGTCCCATGGTGAGTTGGTCGCGGTGAGTTGGCTGTGGCACATTTGGCTGCAGCAATTTGATTGTGGCAAGTTGTCCCATTCTGGGCCCAAGGTCACCCATCTGGCTTTGTACCTAAGGTAGGACTAGAACTCATGTCTCCTGGTTTCCAGCCTAGTGCCTTAAGCATGATACAAAATTGGGTCTCATATGATTACTAAGCCTGCTAAATATCCATTTGATATTGCCCTTCTATTCAGGTCATTTCCTTCCAAATTTAAAGTTCTGAAATCTTGAGCTATAGCCAAAGCAACATTGCTTACAGCAAAAACTTCACTGAAGGATCCTGATTACTTTTCGCAAACTTACCTTTGGTGATGTGTGTGTCTCCAGGCTACTGTGATATCGCATTTATTTTGATTTTAATATGTACTTGACATAGCATGTCTGTGTTGAATGATAAGATCATTTGAGGCAGTTATTAGCTCTTGTTAAATATTCACATAAATGGCTAGTGTTCCTTAAACTTTGAAATACAGTGCTATGTGTTTACTACTGTTTCTGGGTGATGGATATATCACTATTAAGATTTAATTCCAAGTAGTGATATTTTTCCCATCCTTAGTCTACAGTAACCCAAAGCATATACTTGTCTAAAATATAACTGCTAAAAATCTTACTAGACTGGATATCATTTGACTTTCACTACCTCTTTTTCCCACTTATTTGGCTGTTCTAGAAGAGTCTGCGTGTTGAACTAGTTGAGCTTACTTTCTTTGGTTGGTATGATGCTGTCATTTCTGAGTAAGTCAAAGAAAAGAGGGAAACTTGATTTATTCTTTTTTCTATCAAGCTCTTATTTTGTCCGAGTACATATGATTATTGTCCCATTAAGGGACCTGAAGACCTGAAGTGTGTCAAAATATCACCTTATATAATGTGTGATTCCCCATTCAATAATCTTTATTTCACTCTACCAATCTTCCTTTATCTAAGATAATCAGATTCATAGAATAAAAACAGCCTTCGGTCCCTTTTCTGCTTAACAATGTAACAATTGAAATAGTCATTAAGCTGATGATCTTTCGACCTATATAAGTCATCTTTTCTTTGGATAAATAATCAAAATCTTAATTCTGGGCTATGTTAAAATTACTGCTTCTAACAGAACCTTCATTGTATGCCAGATTTTTTTTATCCATTTATATCTCACTGCAATCATGATAGATCAGTTTAAACATCCTCAATGGGCTCCCAACTCACAATGGCAATAAAGATAACACTTCAAGAAAAATATAAGAAAAATGTAGCCAATTTGGCTAGAATGGCTTCCAGAGTAGCTGAGTCTTTAGGATCCTCCTTGAATATAAACAGGGAGTATACCAACCTGATTTCCATAGGAAGGCTGTAGCATATGTGCTGCAAGCAAGAAGTAACATCTCCTGAGTTCAGTTCCCTTTACTTCCCAAAGTTGGCTATCAGGAATAGTTTCTCCCTACGTGGATTAATTCTAGCTGCAGCAGCAATCTGTAGATTCCCACAGGCCAAACCCAAAGCAACATTACAAGTCAAAAGCAGCATGCTAAACATTTTCTTGAGATACAAAAAGCATTCCATAAAAGGGGAATAGACAGTGAAAAACTGAACATAAAGAACATAGAACATAGAGTTGGAAGGGACCTTGGAGGTCTTCTAGTCCAGCCCCCTGTTCAAGCAGGAGACCTATACTGTTTCAGACAAATGGCCCTCTCTTTTTAAAAACCTGCAGTGATGGAGCACCCACAACTTCTGAAGTCAAGCCATTCCATTGGTTGATTGCTCTCACAGTTAGGAAATTTCTCCTTAGTTCTAGATTGCTTCTCTCCTTCGTTAGTTTCCATCTGTTGTTTCTCGTCTTGCCTTTTGATGCTTTGGAAAATAGTTTGGCCCCCCTTGTGTTCGTAGGAGCCCCTCAAATATTGAAACACTGCTATCATGTCTTCCCTAGTTCTTCTTTTCATTAGACTCAACATACCCACTTCCTGTAGCTATTCTTTGTAAGTTTTAGCCTCCAGCTCCCCAGTTGTTTAGTTGTTCTATTCTGTAGTCTTTCCAGAGTCTCAACATCTTTTTTTATATTGCGGTGACCAGAACGGGATGCAGTATTCCAAGTGTGGTCTTACTAAGGCTTTTAAAGCAGCACTAGAACTTCATGTGATCTTTCTTTTTTTTTTAAAGAATTTTATTGGATTTTATAGGGTTAGGAATAAAGTGGGGTCAGGATTGGGGTTAGGGTTTAGGCTGGGGTTGGGGGTCGGGATAAGGATTAGGACAAAGTTGGGGTCAACATTGGGGTTATCCCCCCAGTAATATTTTCAATATTTAGCAAACAGAATATTGTCTGGGTATATATGTTTAGCTAACAATAATTAGTATAGTAATAGATAACAATAATAAGTATAATTGATTATCATAGACAGTATTAATTAATCAATCCATAACATTCTTCTTACTAGTATGTATTCAAAATAACATATCACATTCCTTTCTCCCTAGTTCGTTTTCCTAACCATTGATAAAAGTTATCTCATGTTCTAAAGTAAACTGAATCTTCTTTCTCTTTAATCTATAAAGTCAATCTATCCATTTCTGCACATTCTAAAATTTTCTTGATTAATACTTCAGTTGGTAAATTTTCATTTTCCCAATACTGGGCAAATATAATTCTTGCTGCTGTTAATACATGTAATATTAAATATTCGCTCTCCTCATAGTTAGCTCCTAATATTCCTAATAAAAGCAGTTCTGGTTTAAAATCTATCTGGTTTTTAGTCATCTTTTCCAACCATACATGTATTTTAACCCAAAATCTTTTTGCTTTAGGGCATGTCTACCAGATATGATAATACGTACCTGGCCTTTGTTTACATTTCCAACATTTACTTGAAGTATTTTTGAACATTTTCGCTAATCGTACTGGTGTCATATGCCATCTATAAAACATTTTGTACAATTTTCTTTATATGGCACTGCTTTAGTTAATTTAACATTTCTATCCCATAGTTTTTGCCAGTCTTCCAATTCTATAGAATACCCAAAGTTCTTTGCCCATGTTATCATTGTTTCTTTCACTTGTTCTTCCTCCATCTTTAATTTAACAGAAATTTATAAAGTTTCTTAATCAACTTTTCATCTGTTTTTAGCAATATTTGATCAAATTCTGTCTGTTTTTTATAAAATCCCACTGTTTTCTCATCTTTTTCATATTTCGTGTGAAGTTGCAAATATGGCCACCATGCCAAATCAATAGAACCTCATGTGATCTTGATTCTATCCTTCTGTTAAAACAGGCTAGAATTGCGTTGGCGTTTTTGGCAGCTGCTGCTGCTCCATACTGTTGGCTCATATTTAAATGATTGTCCACTAGGACTCCAAGATCCCTCTCAAAGTTACTGGCATTGAGTAGGTTTTATCTAGTTTATACCTAAACAGTTGGTTTTCCTTGCCTAAGTGTAAAAACCTTACTTTTATCTATTTGGTTAAACAATGAATTTAACAAAATTTTATTTTGTTAAAGAAAGAGGGTTATGTCCACAGGCATGATAGCCCTACAGATTACCATTGTGCCTTATTATTGTAGGGTGTAGCTTATTATGTGGGCAGTATCTCAGCCTTTCCTTCTTGATGCTAATCAGTTTGGAGTGGAGTTTTTAGAATCTGGACAATACAATGCTGAGGAAAGCTGCCCTAGATAATGTCTCTAAGGCCATGCAACAGGTTTTACCTGTCCTGTGAAATCCTAAATTTTAGACTGCGGTTTTTACTCTAGAGATGAAGTCAGTGCAAATCTAAAATCTAGAAAGGCATGGAAAAAAAATGGTAGATCAAAATATGTTCTTTCCAGGGGATTCCAAAAGCTTCTTCAGGCCTAGCAATCTAGTTCTCAGTTAAAAGCTTTTATTATCAAAACATAACATACCCTAGAATAATTTCAATTCAAAATTATAAATTATCTTGAACTTAAACAATTTAATGTAATTATTTAAGGCCATGGACCGATTATTGAACATATGCAGAACTTAAAATCCGTCTGGATTTAAAACAATCTGTTTAACAAGGAATGTACTTATTGTCTGGACGTGACAAAATGATGACAAATGACATTTCAGTTCACTGAAGTACTTTTCAACTGATGCAACTGAGGCTGGAACTGTCAGCAACATCTGCAAAGCTATAATAGTATTTGGAAATGCTTGTTGGCTCAGAGAATATGGATGTGCAGACTCCTAGGGGAAAGTGTCCTGCCTATTGGCTTTTAAATTCTTCTATTACATTCTCCACATCCCCTTCAGGATGTAAAGAAAATTTGATACTAGCTTTATAGTTCATTCACATCACTGAATGTTTTGATGTAACTGATTACATGTAAGAAAGCTACGCTTGGAAATAAATCCTGTATTTATTATATGCAGGACAATTTTAATTGTACTGGATGTAAATTGCAAGGGAGGGCCAGAAGGCAAGAATCCTGAATGCTGCTCTATGTGCTGGCTGGCAAACAGCCACTTTGCAATTTTTGTTTGAATTTTCCTAACATTTTCAGTGTGTCTGCAGTTGATATTCAAGAGGAATTATAATATGCTCATAGGAATACGAAAATTTGTTTTCTGCTTGTTCAGAAATTATTGTTCAATGATTTTTGAAATCATGTTTGTTGATCCCACAGTCAAGAGGAACTATATCAGGTTCTGCCATTAGTTTAATCATGGTTTTGGTGACTGCTTTAGGCTACGCTATAGGATATATTCTCCCAAGAAGAGATGGAAATATGGCTCTTTGTATATCAACTATAACTTTTTTTAAATATTTTGTTAATTTTTGTTGTTAGAAGTAGCACATTTATGCCTTGTTATCCAAAACAAGCCCTGCTGATAAGAAGAGATGACATCATACCATCATTTGCCCTCTTAGCTCTGCCCATGCCAGCTAAATAGGGTAGAGGCTCACTTTCTTTCTGTATAGAAACCTCTGCCCAAGAACAGTCAGGTTGCTGGAAATACTATTTAGAAACAGCTTGACTGTGTACTCAGATGTTAGAATGCAGACACTGTTTTGCTCACCTAGACCTCTGATTAGCCCTTATGATGCTGTTCAGCTGATCCTTTGGATGGTGTATAGGGGATGTTACACAGAGATAGCCACTGACACCACCAGGGTGCGCTGTCAGGATTGTCAGGGCAGTCCTTGGCGGGAAACCCCGGCAATGGGATTGGTTCCAAGTATACCTGGCTAGGTATATAAGAGGGGCAGTTGCCCCTTTGTTTGCCAAGTCTGTGCTTCATAAATAAAGAATGTTATGCTGAACCCTGTTGTCCTGCATCGTCCATCTTGGCCATGCGTTCCAGAGCCCACAATTTAACAGTGGCGACAAGGATGGGATGCTGTTTCAATCAGAGCTGAAGTCACTCGGAAGCGGGAAAGGCAGAAAAAAAAATTCTGAGACCTTCCTAAAGAAGCAGCATTCAAGGACCGGTGCAACATGGCTAAATTTGGAGCAACCAGTGAATTTCGCTTCAACATCGACGAACCAGAATGATGGGAAGCGCATCTGGGATGAGTCGAAGGGTTCCTGATGATCAACAAGATCACAGAGGATAAGATGAAAGCGGCAGCGCTTTTGTGCCTAAGTGGTCAGGACGTGTATGATGTGTCCGTTGGTCTGTGCTCACCAACACCCATCGCAAACGTCTCTTATGCTGACTTAAAAAAGAAGTTGGAGGAGCATTTCATGCTGGCGAGAGCTCCAATCTATTGGCGGCACCAATTCATCCAGTGCAGCCAGCAACCAGGTGAGTCGACCGTGCAATTCGTCTCGGCACTGAGACAGGCTGCTTGTCAGTGTAAATTTCCTGATCTTGAAGACAGGATCAGGGATCGAGTGGTGTTTGGACTGAGAGACCAGCAATGCCGACAAAAGATCCTTGCAAAGCCGCCCATGAATCTGCAGGAGGTTTTAGATGAGGTGATGGCTCATGAAGCAGCCATTGACTCTGGCAAGTACACACACCGAAATAGCAGCAGCTCAGGAGCGACCATACATCACGAGTGTGCTTCGAGCGGCGGAAGCAGCGACCTGGACAGAGAGGCAGAGGTAGATGCGGTACAGCATAGACCTGGGAAGCATCCACCATGGCGGGACAATAACGGAGGCCAGCAGAGACAAGCAGCAGCCAACAAAAGTATAGCGTGCAGTTGCGGCTGCAAGGAACCGAGGGGAGCCACCTCATCCAACCAGAAATTTGCCAGCTGTGGGGGAAACCATCCGCGAGCGACCTGCCGGTTCAGATCTGTGAAGTGTCATTCCTGCGGCAAGATGGGGCACATTGCAGCCATCTGCCGGAATTGAAGCAGAGACAGCCTGAATGAATTACAAGCTATGGCATCGGAGCTTGAAGGTACTGTTCTCCCTCAGATCAAACCCCGGCTCAATGCCTCAATCCCTGAAAAGAGCAGACGGACCATGTCTCACATGGAAGTCCATCAGCTGCTCAAACCAAAAATAACAATACAGGTCCATCTGCAAGGGGTACCTTGCATGATGGATCTGGACTCCGGCTCTGCAGTCTCAATAATCTCCTATGAGACATTTAAAAGAATTTGCGATTGGAGTAGGCAGAGGGTTCCCTTAAAACCCACCAGTCTGTAGCTGTCAGATTTTCAGCACACCCCTAAAAATCAGGGGAATAGCCACTGTGCGTGTGGGGTTTAAGGACTTCCAGGGTCCCTTAGATATCTTGGTGACCGATGGGTGGAGAACTAGTTTAGTAGGGCTGGATTGGTTTGATGCCCTGGGCATTTGGTTGGGGGGAGTGAGTAGCATCCAGCACAAACATCTTGAATCCGTTTGTAATGAATTTGCAGATGTATTCGATGACAGGCTGGGAAAGTACACAGGCCCTCCCATTAAATTCAAACTAAACCCGAATGTTCCACCGGTTCGAATCAAGCCCCAAAGAGTCCCATTTGCTCTCAAACATAAGATTGAGAGCAAACTGGACAAACTGGTGGAACAGGGAGTGTTAGAACCGGTG
Organism: Vipera ursinii; assembly: GCF_947247035.1. Classification (NCBI taxonomy): domain Eukaryota; kingdom Metazoa; phylum Chordata; class Lepidosauria; order Squamata; family Viperidae; genus Vipera; species Vipera ursinii. The sequence goes on along the minus strand of NC_139512.1, from coordinate 168,598,125 downwards.
GACGGGGGAGACTGGGAAACTCCAATTGTGACACCATTAAAGGCAAATGGAGAAATTAGAATATGTGCTGGTTATAAGGCCACAGTTAACCGAGCCTTAAATCTGCACGCTTACCTGGTTCTGTTGGTCTGGCAAGTCCTCGCCGCTGTCCAAGGTGGCGCTCTCTTTGCAAAACTTTATTTGGTGCAAGTGTATCAGCAGCTGTCAGTTACTAAGGAAGTGGCTGATGCTCAAACAATAGTGACACACAGAGGAGATTTCCAAGTTATCCGGTTACAGTTCGGTATCTCAGTAGCTCCTGGGATTTTTCAAGAAGTGATGGAAAGGATTCTGAAGGGCATTCCCGGTGTATGTCCCTATTTTGACGATGTCCTCATCGCTGGGGAATCTGAAGAGATCTTGGCTGACAGGCTGCAAGCAGTTCTAAGCAGATTTCATGCTGCTGGGCTTAAACTTAAAAAAAGTAAGTGCAACATTGGGGTGGTATCTACTGAGTTCTTTGGGTTCAGGATTGATGCCAAAGGTGTTCACCCCACCGACTCCAAGGTAAAAGCAATTAAGTTGGCTCTGACCCCAACAAATAAGGCTGAATTCCAAGCTTTTCTGGGGTTACTTAACTTCTATCACGCATTTTTACCTCACAAAGCAGCAATTGCAGAACCTTTACACAGACTGCTTGATAAGAAAACCCCATGGAAATGGACTGAGGTCCATGAACGGAGTTTTAGAAATCTCAAACAACTTTTATCCAGTGACTCAACAATCACACATTTTATAGAAAATAAGCCTATCTGCATCACATGTGATGCATCCCCTTATGGGGTGGGCGCTGTATTAAGTCATATAGAGGAAAATGGGGAGCAAAGGCCTATTGCATACTACTCCCGAACTCTGTCAAAAGCAGAAAGGAATTATGCACAAATTGACAAGGAAGCTCTGGCAATTGTGTCAGGAGTAAAAAAAATTCCATGATTACCTGTATGGCAGGGAGTTCACCATTTTTACTGATCACAAACCATTGTTGGGGTTGTTCACAACTGACAAACAAACACTACACATTCTTTCCCCAAGAATGCTTAGGTGGTCCATTTTTCTATCCGCCTATGCTTGCAAACTAGTCCATAAACCGGGAAAGGATATGGGCCATGCAGATGCATTAAGCAGATTGCCATTGATGAGCAATGACCCTGACCCAGCACCGGCGGAGCAGATCCTACTCATCCAAGACCTTCCAGATTGCCCTCTACAGGTGAAGGATATTGCTGCTGGCACCACAGCAGACAAGGTACTGAGCAGGGTCATCACATGGGTAGCATCTGGGTGGCAGGACAGGAGCCCGGGTCCAGAATTCCAGGCATATTTTGTGAGGAGGCGTGAGTTGTCTTTTCATAAAAGACAACTTGTGGGGTAGTAGAGTTATTATTCCAGAGAAATTGAGGGAAAGGGTCTTACAATCATTACATGAGGGGCATCCTGGCATAGTAAGGATGAAGGCACTAACTAGGAGCTACTTATGGTGGCCTGGCCTTGACAAAGCCATAGAGGAGCAGGTAGCGGGGTGCTACACGTGTCACAGGTCAAGGCCAGAACAGCCACAGGCTCCCATTCATAAATGGGAAGCAACTCACACCCCATGGTCTAGGTTACACATCGATTACGCTGGGTCCTTTCAGGGAAAATTGTTCCTGGTAGTAGTGGACAGTCACTCTAAATGGCTAGAAGTAGTTCCAGTCGATAGCATGACCACTGCAAACACAATTCAGGTGCTCCGGGGTCTTTTTGCCACTTATGGGTTGACTGATGTCTTGGTCTCTGATAATGGCCCACAATTCACATCTGCTGATTTCCAGGCATTTACCAGAGCCAACTCGATTAGGCACGTCACATCAGCGCCTTTCCACCCATCAACTAACGGTTTGGCAGAACGAATGGTGAGGACAACCAAGGACGCACTGAGGCGCATCATCAGTAGAGATTGGCATCACTGGTTAGCTCAGTTTCTTTTGGCACAACATACCACACCATGCACAGCCACAGGCAAGAGCCCTGCTGAGTTGCATTGGGGAAGGCGACTCATTACTAAGTTGGACAGACTACACCCAGACAGAGTGGCAGCTCAACAGGAGCAACCAGACACCATCAGAGAACTTCACATTGGTGAAAAGGTTTGGGCCTGGAACTATGGTCGAGGTCATACCTGGATTCAGGGGGTGGTAGTGGACAAAACGGGGCCTGTATCATACATTGTAGAGGTGGAGGAGGGTCGCAAGGTGAGAAGACACATCGATCAGTTGAGGAAGAGACAACTCGAAAAGCCACATAGTGTGATTCCAGAGCAACATCTGGCTGGAAATCAGAACCCAGTTGGCATCCCAATTGATGACTACAATGCAGACCCAGTTGCTCTTGCTGACCCGGGTGACCAGAATGCGGGGCAGACAGTGAAACAGTCAGCAAGGATCCATAGGCCACTGGCGTATCTCAAGGACTATGTAAGGTCTTGAGGCTAGGGTTATTATGTGCTAAATCAAGCTCCACTCTGAAAGGGTTTTTTTGTCCATTACTTGTTTATTGTTTCCATTATTATTTGTTTTCTTTTTTTGTATTGGGGAAGGGGTGTTATGTATATATGTATATAGGGGATGTTACACAGAGATAGCCACTGACACCACCAGGTGGCAGGGTGCCCTGTCAGGATTGGCAGGGCAGTCCTTGGCAGGAAATCCGGACAATGGGATTGGTTTCAAGTATACCTGGCTAGGTACATAAGAGGGGCAGTTGCCCCTTTGTTTGCCAAGTCTGTGCTTCATCAATAAAGAATGTTATGCTGAACCCTGTTGTCCTGCATGGTCCATCTTGGCCATGCAGTCCAGAGCCCACAATTTAACAGATGGTGCATCCTGTCTCTTAATCAAGACTGAATTTTGCTGCAGATCTTGCATTTAAAACATGTTTGGAAATCTGATGTTGGCTCTTTTGATACAGTTCCCTTTTGGCACAACTTCGGTTTTCCGCATCTTCTCCTAGAAGGAGAGCTTGCTAAAGTTTCTAGCAACTGTAATTTATTAAGGATCACCTGTAAAGTATTTCAGTACACATTTTAGCACCCTCCTCAAATGATCTCTGAAGAAGGAAATCTGTCTGTCTGCCTGTCTCTCTGTCTCTCTGTCTGTCTGTCTGTCTCTGTCTGTCTCTGTCTGTTTCTGTCTCTGTCTCTCTCTCTGTCTCTCTCTCTCTCTATTGCTAGCCCTTATATAGAATAACTAAGAGAGTGACAGATGTTGAGCAAAGAACTAGGTATGCCTCTTGTGTAGGTTAAGGTTGAACCACCCATGCATTCATGTGGGGAAAATCAATTTTCAGCGGAATTGGACTGTTCAATAGACTAATTGAAACATAAAGTATATGGCCTTGCAGCTTACAGCAGCTTACCAAAGTGTTATCAGAACATTCCCATTGCAACCCCTGACTCTCAAGATGCAAATGTGTCTTCTAAACAAGATCATTATTTTCTGTAAATAAAGGAGAGAGTAACCTGAAGGTTTAAGATTTATTAACTGACCTTTAAAAACCAACTGGACATAACCCAAGTAGGTAAGATGAAGGGCTATCCATCAAGCATTTAGAATATGAAAACTCTGAGAAATGTATTCCTAATGAGGAGGTCTTCCCACAGCTCCCCTGTTATCCAAATCATTCCTTGCTTTTTTTGTGGATACCGTATTTTCCGGCGTATAAGATGACTTTTTAACCCATGAAAATCTTCTCAAAAGTTGGGGGTCGTCTTATACGCCCAGTCGTCTTATACGCTGGAAAATACTATTCACCTCTCTGATCTTTTCTCTTTTCTGCTGGACGGCGGGATCGCTGGGTGAATGGAGGTAGGCGATGGCGACCCGTGGTTAAGCGGCCAATGGTGAATGGGTGATGGAGGGCAAACTCTCGTCAGCTCCTGGGGCGGCTACTGCAGCCACCGCCATTGCTCTCTGTAGGACTGGCCATGCTGGCGCTTCCAATGCTGGCTGTCAGGTCCCCGAAAAGAGGAGGGGCAGGCGGTCCCCAGAGGTGCGCTGCTTGACAGTAGGAAGGGAGCACCTTTGCTCCTGCTGAGGCACCGCCTGACCCGCGCCGACCGGAAGAATTGCTTGTCTGGTCACAGAGTGCGGAACAGCGGTACATGGTGCCACTCTTGCCCGCAGACCATGCAGCGGCCCTCACCAGCTGGCCTCGGCATGGCCGCCCCAAGCCCGGCTCTCTAGCGCATCTTCTGGGCCCGCCTGGCCAACCGTCTCCTGGGCGGGGCTTGGCTCCAGACGCGGCGGCTGCTCCATCTGCAAATGCTATCTCAAAGCCGGATCGCGCTTGGTTGTGCAGGCTGACGAAAGGCGGGGACTCAGAGTTCTCATGGTGGTTGCTGTTTGCAGAGTCTGGCCTGGAAGAGCGCGTGGCTTTGCACCATTTGCATCAGATGGGGCTGAATCGGGCTTGTGTCGGACACTTGGCAACTGGCATGTAAGTATTTTCCAGCGTATAAGACGAAAAATCTTGAAAATCTTCTCAAAAGTCAGGGGTCGTCTTTTACACCCAGTCGTCTTATACACTGGAAAATACGGTATTCTTAAGCAACCTTTCCTGGCATTCTCATGTTGAACCTGTACAGCAGAGGTCCCAATCTTTCGGGCACCAGGGACCGGTTCTCTGGAGAAAGGTTTTTCCATAGACTGGTGAGTGTGTGGTTTTGTGTGCTTCCTGCATCCCACAGATGGGGCTTTGCTTGTTTATGCAGACAGGTTGCTGGCATGCCATGGCCCGGTACCAGTCCACGGACCTGGGGTTGGAGACCCCTGCTGTACAGAATGAAGTTGCTGAAGCAGGAGCCAAACTTCCAGTTTAGGAAGAACCATATATCGTATCTACCCCATAAACTGTTTTTATTTACAGATGACTCCCTTCTGTCTATTTATAAACCTCATACTGTTCCTCTGTTGATGCAAATGTAAGATGCCTTTACATAGATAGCAGGATATTTTATCACCTGGTCCAAATCGGAGTTCAACAGAATGGTTGATTCCATGCATGTAGCCTTACACTTATCCTTGGGAATAGATACATGCACCCAGAAGATTCAAATCTAGGCCTAGTCAGCGTTGTGCATGATTGGCCTCCTAGCCACCACTGTTGCTGATCAGACATAGCCTCTGCTTTATTTCTATGGCCAAAAACACCATCCAGTGAAAATATCACTTCAACAATAGTTATTACAGTACACTTGAGCTGATGTATTCTAATTTAAAGATTGGATCCCAAACAACCATCTCTTATCCATAGTAGTAATTTGTTCCACAGCTGCTTAGAGAAATTGGATCAAAGGCTGATGTTAAATCAATACAAGCTGCCAAGAACTTGGATTCTTTGGTTTTGTATATTTTTTCTGCTAAATGGAACAAAACTAAACAGTGAACCTGGACAGTGTTCTGATTTAAAGCAATTTGCCCTTTTCCTAGGATTTTTGTCATTACATGTTATGTTAACTCTGCCTTAATTTCTATATTAGGCAATAAACTAAGCGGAAGAACCCCAGTCCTCTTCAAAATGTTTTTATCAATAAGATTGTAATAGTTTTTGAACATATGAGTGGAATTAGTCTGATTTGCCCTGAGGTTTTGCTGGAAGGTTATTTTAACCACATTCATGAACCCAAAGGCCAATAAGGGAGAAGATTGTTGAGTTTCAGAAAGGGAAGCCATGACAATCAAAACTATGATTCCAATTCCAGAAATGATAGTGGTCCCATAGTTCAGGCATCCCAAAGTTTAGAATGTAATTTATCTTATTAGCATCTTTATTACCAAAAAGACATTTTGCCACTACTTAATTTCTATTTACTGCAGTCCTTAAATATATACATATTCTTAATGACAAGCTACAAAAATATAAAAATAAATGTTAGTAGGTCACATTGTTGCTAACATAAAATATTGCACATGTATCACAGTGCAAATCATAGTTAATGGCCTGAAACTTTCTAGATGTTTAGGGCTATAAGTCCCACAATCTTTGCTATCAAACCTGCTGTCTAAAATCTAAAATCTCTGGAGGCTATGAAACTGCCTCTCCATGAAATAAATAATTTTAGAAAAGCTTTTAGGAAAGCAATACATACATCTCTGCCTCTGTTTCCCCTCTCCCCCCATGTAAACTCTCTTGTCTTTTTGTAATCTTCATTTGGGAGAAATTGGAAAATATTGGACAACAATTATTGAACTAAGGTAACTTGCTAAACCGAATCTTTAAACTTAAAATAATGGACTAATTTACATAACTTTGGGATCCATGGCTCCTATATAAATAAAATTTGGAAAAGTTGTGGCTGCTTCAGGGCCACCACACCTTCCATCTACACTTCCCAGAAACCCGTAGGTTGTGTGAGGCTAGAAAAAAATGGGAGGGGCAATTCTCCATCTTCTTTCCTGTTTCCGTCTGATTTCTACATCCAATCAGCTGGTGGCAAGGCCCGCCACTGACTGCTTTGAAACTGAGCTCCAAATTTGAAATCTCTTAATGGTAGTGGTTGGTGAGGGAAAGATGAGGGAGTGACTTGGATGCCTGCTGGATGAGCCCTGCAGGGAAGGGATCTTTGGGGACATGCCAGAATGGGGAGCAGAAGTGCAGTTTTCCTCAGAGTCCCTAGCTCGCTTGGTTTTCTCTCTCCATGGCAGTGGCAGGCAGTTCCATAGATCAGCCATGGAGGTGGTGGAGGAGAAGGAGGAGGATTTATGGGGCTCTCCCAAGGGTTATGAGGGAAATGGAATTGGCACAGGCCAATATTATATATGGAAAGAAGAATGATCCAATGGTTCATGGCTTATCTAGTATCCTGTTAAAACTCTGTTTATAACCTTCAATTGAGAAATCAGATGGTATGGGGCACCAATTATTGAACCAAAGTAACTTAAATGGACTAATGCACAAAATACTGGGATCCATAATACTAATGAGAATGATATTTAGGAAAGTTATGATTACTTCAGCAGTCAGCTGAAGAGGAGGAGAATTTCTGACACGCCTTGCCAGCTTCCTACAAGCAAAGTCAATGGGGAAGCTGGCAGGAAGTTGGAATACACTCCTGCTTTTATTGTTCATACTATCCCACCTTTATTCATTCTCTTTCTCTGTTTATATAAGGAAATATCTTTGAAAAGATGATCCAATGGGTTATGGCTTGTCTAGTCACTATATCTATGGCTATAACTCTCCACAGGATAGACAGTCACAGTACACACACACACACACACACACACACACACACACACACGGAGAGGGAGAGGGAGGGGAGGGAGGGAGGGAGGGAGGAAGAGAGTTTTTAGCCTTAAATATATATTTTTACTCAGTCTGAATACAACAGGATACTTTCCCATGCTTCTCATGAAAAACCTTTGTTTCATAATATTCGCTGCTGATTCCAGTCTGCAGGATTTTCACTGAATTTAGCAAGGATCAGAACTGACTGATGGTTTCAATCTACGCTTTCTCTTTCATATTCAATGTGTTGGAATGAATTTGGGAACTTGACGTCTAAGATACATAAAAGGCAAAACTGAAGGTGACAGACAGCACTCCTGCAATTAGCAACTGTGCCAAAAGCTTTTTAAAAATTCTAAATCACTATGCAAAGACTTGATATAGACCAGGTCTATTGTATCTCGCAGTATGTTTCTGTATGTTAATGTTTGTGAGGGAGAGAATTCAAATCTTCTTACACCAGCCCTCTCCATCTGTAATTCATTTTACCTTTTTTTTTTAAAAAAAAGAAGGCAATTCATACAATTGTTAATTACATGTCATGTCTACTTCAGACTTCAGTTTCAAAATCACTGTGCATCACTGCCAGAAAAGGCAGAACCATTGCCTCTGTCTAGGGATTTCTATGGTAAAATCATGCACATGTATTTGCTTATTCAGATGACTTTTCTCATTCTCATTCAACGGGAGGCATGATCCACAAGGGCCTTTTTTAGAGGTTGTTAGTCTAATTGCTTTTGTTGTTATTATTATTGGAAATGAAGGAAAGAAAAAAAACACAAAAGCAAACTTCTCTTGTATTTTAATGAAAACTAGTCTTACATATTGCACAAATTGTTAACACTTCAGGCATTGTACTCAGAAAGGGCTTTCTCCTTAGAACAGAGGTTCCTAAGCTTTCTTGGTTCACCAGCACCCTTAGTGCTGCAGTTATTTTTTTCATGGAACCCCTGGCCAAAAGATCACCAAAGCACCAGCTGTGTAAAATATCCTGTGATGACCTATGAGTTTTCTCTGGCACATCAAGGTGCTGTGGGGAACATTTTGGGAATGGTGGTCTTACGGGGTCATTGTCTTGTGATAAGGAAAGAGCTTGTGAACTTAGGGATGCTATGATAAATTGGAACTGTACATTCCCAGAAATTTTACTCATGATGGACATGTCAGAGGCGATAGGTGAGATCAAGTACAATCCACAGGAGAAGGAAATGGTAGCCCATTTTTGTATTCTGCCCAGAAAACAAAATGTTGTTCCTTAGCCAGGACAATGTCAACATGATACTAGAAAATGGGCTTCCCAAGGCCAGAAGGGATCTCAACAACAATTGAGGAATAGCAGAGGGCAAGAATGTATAGCACTTTGCTTGTATTATAGTTGGAGTACAGGAAAACCAAAAGGTGTTGTAGCTGCTGATGTGGCCAGAGACAATTTGAAAGTTCAATACCAGAAAAACATGCATTTTGCTGCTTTGTGTACATGTTTATAAATAGTTATAAACAGGCATGCTATTTTGAAAAGAACACGTTAGACTCTCTAATGCTAGAGGGTCTTCTGCAGCACTCAGGACTGCTGACTCAGTCTTACATATCCAAAAAAGTTTTGGAAATATTGGTACATTCCTTTCCCAAATGTATTATTTTATTCACCTAAACCTATCAAGCCAATTTCCCTTTATGGAAAAGAAATCTCTAACGATTAAAAGGAATTTATTAACAACAGAATATAATATATGCTCTCTTCTTCTAAGTCTGATAGTGTCCTTTTAACTGAAATGTATTAGCTCAGGCATGTCAAAATCGTGACGTCACATGACACCGCGTGAGGTATCACGACTTTTCCCCCATTGCCCGGAATGGGGTGGGCATGTTTTCATTGTGATGCATCCGGCCCGCAGGCCGGCAGTTTGACATGCCTATATTAGCTAATCAGAACAAGTAGGATAAATACACCGTGTTTCCCTGAAAATAAGACCTATCCCCAAAATAAGTCCTAGTAAAGACCCCACTCACCCACCCGCCTCTTCCCTTTCACTCCCCTTCTGAGCCAAACTGCTGGTGCTTTTGGCCACCTGCCCCCCTTCACAACTCTTCCCACACAGTCACCGAAGTAGCAGGCGGAGCCCTGGAGGGTTAGAGAGAGTGCTGAAGCAAACGGGCATCCTGCCTGCAGTGCCCATGCCTGCTGCTCCTTCCCCGCCAGAGCTGGAATGCCACCACATTTCAGTACATGGCGGGCTTACCTCTGGTGGGCCTGGCCAGTTGCTGGAGAGAAACTAGCTTGTTTCATTGTCTGTTGCCCTTGGAGAGTTTGCCTTGCCACCTGCTTTCCAGCTCTGTTGGATTTCTCTGCCACTGCAGAGCTGGAGAGCTTGCCGCACCCCAGATGCCCTCACTTCTCCCAAACATTTCTTTCCTAATCTGATTTCCAGCTCTGTCACATTTCTCCATCACGTTTCTCCACCCGCCACCTGCAGGGAAACCAAAAAAGTTGGGGCACTAATAAAAAAAAAGTTCAATCAAACCTTCCAACCTCACGAGAAAAAAAACACGATCTCACGAAGTTGGAAGATCTGACTGAACTTTTTTTTTTGTCTCACAAACTTCTTTTGTTTGCCTGCATGTGGCGGGGGAGAAATGTGATGGAGATATGCAATGGACAAACGTGACGGAGCTGGAAATCAGATTAATGAAGAACTGCTTGGGGGAAGCGAGGGCATCTGGGCAATGGTGCGGCAAACTCTCCAGCTCCACAGCAGCAGAGAAATGCAAGAGAGCCAGAAAGCAGGTGGCGCGTGGGGCAGACCAGAGGGGAAGATCTGCCAAGCCTCAGGCAGCAGCATTGGTGCATGTGACATGCGATGCAGCATCCTGCCATGAGCAAAGTGGCTGCAGAAAAAGTGGGGAGGCATGGGAGGCCTGGCTATTGGAGCCTGTGGCATGGTAAGCGGGACGTGTGGGGCAGATCCCCCCTCACCTGCCAAGCCTCATTGCAGTCATAAGCCGAGGGACCCACATCATCAGACCTATTTTTTCAACTGTTTTATTACAGTGGTTGTTAAGTAAATCATGTAGTTGTAAGTCCAAATCATGTGATCATTAAGCATATCCATTTTCCCAAATGGGTGTTCTTTGTTGGAAGAAGGAAAAAAGGCGGAGCTCAGCAAAAATCTTTGCAAATTGATTGCTGATACAAATTGTTGCTTCAACCAGTAATAAATGTGAGTTGATAGCAAATCACCTGAAATGTGGTCATGTGATTGTGGGATTGAGGGGGTGCTCAATGTTTTATGATGAGAGAAAATGCATTACAGACCATAAAGTCTGTCTTTCTTTGGATTTTCACTGACTTTTTTTTGCCAAGTCTGTAATCTTGTGATTTTTTAATATTCCCCCCCTCCAAGTACTGCATGAGTTTACTCCTGCTTAGCTTTTTATAAATATTTGTTAGGTGTTGTCACTTAGTTGGGCAAAATTGCATTTGCCAAACGTAGTAATTATACTTCATTATTTAGGAAAGGAACATAAGACTGTTTTGTTGAAAGTATAGACATAAGTTAAGTTGCAAGATACCATTGTGGGCAATTCCAAAACATGCAATAGAAAATATACATGCTGGTTTCAAACATGATGTGACTACGTACAAGGAGATCCTAAGCTTGGAAAGAAATGTTTGGTCTTTGAAATCATATAGCCTCTTGCGAGAAGAGAAGGTTGTTCAAAATTGGTTTCAATATACTCAGTTACGGGCCAGGTGGAAAGAAGACCAGAAAAATGGATTTGCAATGACTGATGAAAATTTGATAAAGCAAATTAGAAATCAGGGACCAGTACATATCAAACGGATATATCTTGCATTGATAGAGATTGATTCAGAAACAGAGCTTGTTAAGGATTGTATGATAAAATGGGCCCGAAACATTCAGGAAGTTATTACAATGGACACGTGGGAAAAGATTTGGGTGAGGAACGTAAAATTTACTCAAGCTCAAAATCTAAGAGAGAACTTTTACAAAATGTTTTATAGATGGCATTTAGATCCTAAAAAGCTTGCAAGTATGTATCCGAATTACCAGCCTAAATGTTGGAGGTGCGGTGATGAAGATGCAACATATTTTCACATATGGTGGACATGTAAGAAGGTTAAGGCTTTTTGGATAAAAGTCTGGTGGAATATGCAGAAGATTTTTAAACAGAGGATAAAGTTTTGTCCGCAATTTTTTTTGTTGGGAATAATTGTTGACGCTACAGTTGTGGACTCCAAGTTGATGTTGAACTTAATTACGGCAGCAAGACTTTTGATAGGCCAATATTGGAAGAAAGAGGAACTGCCGACCATAGAAGAGTGGACTTTAAAGGTTTCCGACCTGGCAGAGATGGCGAAGATTTCGGCCTATTTGAAAGATCATTCGCAAGAACGTTACATTATGGAATGGAGAAAATGGATTGAGTTTATCCAGAACAAGTATAGGGTTAAGAGGTTTTATGTAGCATTCGAATAAGTCTTCTTTCGTTTTTTTTCTTTTTCTATTTTAGTTTTTTATATATATTTAATATTGCTAAGGTTTGTTTTATCCTATATAAGCTAGAGAGTGATGGATTTTAGAATTTATAGTTGTTAGTATATGATTGTTTATGATTGCTTTTTTTATATATATACCTTGTATTTAGCTCTGGGAAGTTGGGGGGGAGGGGGGGAGGTAGGGGGGGAGGAGGGAGGGGGGGAGGGGGGGAGGTAGGGGGGGAGAAGGGAGGGGGAAGGGGGGTTTTTTAAAGGAAAATTGTATCTTAAAACTTTTCAATAAAAAAAAAGACTGCCTTTATGTGGTTGTGGGCCTTGTGTGCTATGAGGAAGATAAGAAATATGCCAGAGGTTTAATCATGCTGGACAGGGCTTATCAGCGGAGCCAAATGAAGAGCGTTTCTCCCATAAACAGTATGGTGAGATGTAATTTACAGAAATGCATACAAGATCAGTCGTTGACTGGGTCAACAAGGACTGTACTAGGTGTTGGAGATCCTGGACATCTAATGACAAATGGACAGATTTCAGGATTGTTGGCTAGGAACTAGCAGTCAGCAGCTGCAAGATGACTGGAAGAAAAGTTGTTTAATGGCACAAATATACAAAGATTGAAAATAAGGAATGAAATGTTATTACAAATCAAGTCCAATGAGAAATCTGAAAAGAATGCACCAGAACAATATCCAGAGTCAGAAATAACAGAACAGAGGCAAGCTGATCAATGTCAATGTATAATAAGAAATAAAGTATTCACAGAAGTAGAACTGGAAAATCAGTAAAGGTCTACCAGGGCAAAGAAACTGAAGACTTGCTAGAAGTAACAGACTGTAGAGGCAAGCCAGGTGGAGACAGCAGTAGAGGAGGCTGAGATAGTTACAAATCTTTGTCATTCCCAAATCAAGCACCCTCTCCTCTGCCTTCCCAGAAGGAACAAAGATCTATAATTTAAAAAAGGAATTGAAACAAAGAATAACTGAGTATCTAGAACACCACAAAAACAACAGAATAAGATTGCCTGCATTCCGAAGAAAGAACTAGCATAAATAGTAAGAAATGCCAATACTGTAATATCAAATATAAGCACCAGCTCACTGCAAGAAACAAACCAACATGTATACAGCATGGTTGCATTTATAATTAAATATCTTGGATGTAAAATCATCAAAAAAAGCCAAATAGTGTGCCACCAAATTGGAAGACAAAGTTGGAAAGCTTGCTAAGCATGCTTAAATCAGCATGCTAGGATTAGATGCAAGCAACATAGAAGATATGACAGAAAAGAAGTTGAAGAACAAGAAGACAAAAAAAAAAGTACTGGATCCAGATACCCACACACAGACACACACAGAAATAATAGGAGTCAGAAGAAACATCAGGAGCTTTATGGAAAGATGAATGGCACAATGGAAGACACAGTTAGTAGTCAGTGGTTACTGACTGGGAATGATTAATATCGAGAGAGGAATCTTTCAAGGAAACTCACTATCATCATTATTGTTTGTCGCTGCACTGATTCTTCTGTCAACAATACTTAATCTCAGATCATGGTTATCAAACATAAAAAACATAAAAAAACAACTGCCCAGCTATCCCATATCTTTGCATGGACAATCTGAAGCCGCATGGAAAAACAGCATCTAAAATTGAATTGCTGCTCCATAGTGCCCATATATACAGCCAAGATATTGTAATGAAATTTGCATTGGGCCATAGTCCAAAGTCTTAAGAACAAAACCAGAATTGAGAAGACAGCAACAGGCCACAAATACTGCCTCTGCAAAGAAGCCAAGGAAACAGTAGAAGATCTAGTTAGCAGCTACAAGAAGACTGCACACACAATTGAATGACAAAGTAGCAATTACGACGCATTGGAATAACTGCAAAAATATCATTTGTCTTCAAGTGAGAACTGGTGGGCCCGCAAACCAAAGTAATAGAAAATGAAGATGCTAATGTGCTCTGGGATTTTAGAATTCAAATAGACAAGCACCTGCCACATGACACCTTCTCCTCCAGATTTAATAAAAAAAGACAGAAAAGTCTGGATAGTGGATATCGCAGTACCCGCAGACAGCAGAACAGAAGAGAGAGACCTGGGGAAAATTGCAAATGACAAAGACCTGCAAATAGAATTAGAATGACTGTGGCAAAAGAAAGCAAAGATAATACCAATCAGCACTGACAAAATCACCATTAGTCAATTGCAAAAGGCAGCTTTGCTTGGAGCAGTTTACATCCTGCAACAAATTCCTTCAGTACCATCAAACAACATCTGCCTATCCCAGATTTTTGGGAAATTAGATTTAGAATTCTTTATTGGCCAAGCGTGGTTGGACACACACAAGGAATTTGTCTCTGGTGCATAAGGTCTCAGTGTACATACAGGTAATAGTGAAAAATCATGATAATAAAAACGTGAAAATACATTAATCATAAATTGAATATTCAATAGGTAAATAAACATACCAAATCCCATTTAAACATCTGCCTGACTGGACGACCAACCATAATAATAACACCATAGTACAGAACAGATCAGAAAACAGAGATCTTGAGTGATTTAGGTTTTGTTTTGTTTTATACTGAATACAAAAGGGGAGGGGGCGACAGATTTTTATAAAAACATTAAATTTTAAGTTGTTTGTTTGCTTTGATGGCCCACAGCTGCCTGCCTAAAAGTTTAGCAAACAGACTGTCAAAAATCATTTATTTCTTTCCTGAGCTGAAAACCACAAGTGCCCCACTAGAACATGAAAGCTGCCAGGTTTGCCTTGGAACTCAGCCATGTCTTCCATGGCACATTTTCAAGCCCACAAATGCTTCTCAAGTGCCCTCTCACAGGCTCCTGGAGAAACTCCTTTCAGTATAGGGTGGGAACAAAATCACCTGATCATTTCCTGTGCTGTGTTACATAGTGGATAGCTGTTTCCTTCTATCACGCACCAAAGAAATTCCTGGAAAGAGGCATCTCTGCCCAAGTAAGCAAAGAAGTGTATTGTTGTAACCACAGGTCATAATATACCAATACCATAATATAGAATAAAATAACAGTAAAACAGTAAAATAGTATTCTACAAAATATAGTGATAGAAGAAGCCATTCCAGCCAGGAAGAATGTCATGCTAAAAGCCATAAAGATACGCTTCCAATGCTGCTTTGTGTTTTTTTAATTCAGCAAGTTAAGGCAAATATAGGTTTGCAACTTTTATTCTGTTTCTGAACGAACAGCCTTAACCATGCTTGCCCATACATACAGTTCATAATCAACTCAAATCTAGCTCTAGCTGGCTAGGCTTGAGTTCCTGAAGAACTGCAGTGGGAACCCACTATGCAGGGCACCTTATTGTATGTCATGATTCCAAAAGACTACAGTTCCCATAGAGTTTAATAGCTTTCAACAAGGCTAAGTTCATTTTTAGCATTTTTCTCTTACTTGTTGGTACTTTTCCATCTGAGTTCCACTATATCTCCTTGTTCACATGTAACTGCGATAGTGGCGAATATTTGTAGCTCAGGTGTAGAATGAGGGTGCAGGTTCATTCTCTGAGCTTGTGGGTTGGTTTCTGAACGTTTCATTACCAGACTAGCTAACATCTTCAGCAGACTCTGATGGGCCTCAGGTATTCCATCTTTCATATCTTCATAAAAATGGATAGCACAAACTTGAATTGATATTATGATAGTTCCATAGATACCATAGTCACCTCTAGGATGAAATGGGTGGCACATACATCTAATAAATAATAAATAAAATAAACAGTACGTTGCGGTGGGAACCAATCCTGCATGGTGTTAAGTATTGTGGGTAGACCGGTCAGGACAGATGACAAGACGTCGAGGTTTCAACTAAAGCTTTATTGTGGTTGAACTGAGGAGTCTCCACAGCTCGGCTCCTTTAAATACTGTTGCCGGCAAGCCGGTGTCCAATCCACATCCTTAAAGGGTCCCGCCAGAACGGGCTGACCAATGGGATGGGAGTTAGGACGCCACCTGTTGTTGCCGGGTGCCACACAGCTGATGTTCAGCTGGGCTGACAGCATAACCATGCTTTATACTCATATTCACTATATAACATTCCCTTCCCCCTCAACAAGAAAACACAACAATAACAATAATAACTTTTCTATCGGATGACCTATGACCTTAAAAAATCCTGCAGATATGCTGGGGGCCTGTGGATTCTGTTGGAACGTCTCAATGGCAGCTCTGCTCTTCCTGGAGATTGGCTATGATCTTCCCTGCTAACCTCTGGGCTGGAATTGGAGTCCCCCAGTTGTTTCCCCAGGTCTTGGGATGCCTGACTAGTGTCATGACTGTCCCAGGTATGCGTGGTTGGCATGTAATCAAGTGAGGGCCCTTCAGGTGTTATAGTGGTTGCTGGGTCAGATGTTGAGTCTCTTGTGTTGGCCTCACCCTCGGGCTGGTTTTCAGGGGCTCGCCTCCGTAACTGGTCTAAATGTCTTCTAAATTGTCGCCCCCCTTCCCCCTCAATAACATAAGACACAGGCCCAGTTTTAGCAATCACCACCCCTTGAACCCAAAAGTCCCCTGAAGTGTAATTTCTGGCCCACACAAGGTCCCCCACTGACAATTCCTTCACGGCAGGGTGTTGTTCTGGTTCCGTCGCCACACGATCAGGGTGTAGTCTGTCCAGTTTTGTTTTGAGGCGACGGCCCCAACGCAGTTCCACTGGGCATTTGCCGGAGGTGGTGGATGGGGTGGTGTGTTGGCTCAAGAGGAATTGTGCCAGTCTTTGATGCCAGTCTCCAGTGATGATGCGTTTCAGGGCGTCTTTTGTTCAGCAACCTATGCAGAGGCTCTGCAATGGTTGCTTTGTGGGGTAGGAATGAATGATAGAAATTGATTAACCCCAAGAATGCTTGTAGTTCTGCCTTATTCCTGGGAGTTGGGGCCAGCTTAATAGCTTTTACTTTAGAGTCGGTGGGGTGGATGCCTTGTGCATCTATCCTAAACCCTAAAAATTTGGTTGATCTTACTCCTATGCAACATTTTTCCTTTTGTAGTTTTAGCCCGGCAGTTCTGAACCTGCCAAGTACCGCTCTAAGCCTGTCAGCTAACTGTGTCTCCGATTCCCCGGTGATCAGCACGTCGTCAAAATATGGGCACACACCAGGGATACCTTTCAGCGTTTTTTCCATGATCTCCTGGAAAATTCCAGGAGCTACGGCAATTCCGAATTGTAAATGATTTACGCGAAAGGCTCCCTTGTGTGTGACAATTGTTTGAATTTCAGCTGTTTCGCAGGAAACCGGAAGTTGCTGATACGCCTGCGCCAAGTCAAGCTTGGCAAAGATGGCGCCGGACTGTATCGCTGCAAGGACGTGTTTTACCGAGGGGACCGGGTAAGCATGCGGATTCAAGGCCCGGTTTACGGAAGCCTTATAATCCGCGCAAATTCTTATTTTACTGTTCGGTTTTAGGGGGGTGACAATAGGCGTTTCCCATTCCCCCCCTCTATGGGTTCTAGAATTCCCTGCCCCACTAATTTATCTAACTCTTTCTCAACCTTCTCCTTTAACGCGAACGGGACCCGTCTCGCTTTAATTCTTACGGGCAGGACTTCTGGGTTAAGTTTTAATTTTACTGGGGGCCCAGTGTATTTTCCCAACCCCCCCCGAACACATCTGTAAACCCGTTACAGACGGAGTCTAGGCTATTGGCTTGGACATTGTTTATTCCCCCTAGCCAGATTCCCAGGGCCTGGAACCAATCTAATCCCACTAAATTCGTCCTTTTCCCTTCAGTTATTAGAATTTTTAGCTGACCCTGGAATTCTTTAAATTTAACTTGCACCGTGGCCTGTCCCCTTAGTTTAATAGGGGAACGTTGGAAGTCTGTTAATTTAATTTTGGTGGGTGCTATGCCGATCTTCTGTCTGTTCTTCGAACAAATTAGAGAAAGGGTCTCCGATGAAATTAAAGAGACCGGTGAGCCTGAATCCACTTCCATTACGCACGGGATTCCCTCTATGCTAACAGTAATTTGGATTTTAGGTTCGAGTGGGGGGTGGATTGCTGACTGGCAAGCCACTTCCAAATTTTCTATAATCTGGGGTGCCCTGGTCCCTGGTTTTTTTTGGGGGGAAATTGTACCTGCGGACTGCTCATCGACGTAATTTTTGTTGTTGCAGTTTCGGGCTCGGCAGACGGATTGATGGCATTTGGCCCCACGGAAGCGGCAGGATGCCCTGGGGTGGTTGCCCCCGCAGCTGGCACAATTTAGGCTGTTTCCACTGGTGTTGCGGTTAGGGGCTCTAGCATTTCTGCTGGCCCCGGCCGGCTTCTTTTGTGTTAGGTTGTGCTCACGGCGGTTCTTGAACTTCTCCAGCCTCTGTAGAATAGCGTCGATTTCGGCTTCGTTGGCTTGTTCACCTTCTCCGCTGTCAGCAGCATTTTCTTGGTGCACGGAGCCGTTCGGGTTGTTGTTATGTCTGAGCGAGTTTTTTTCGTTAATGGCCTCCCGAGCCATTATTTCGTTGACCACTTCAGACAGGCTCAGGGTTGGTTTGGCTATTATTTTTTGCTGGAGGTGATCGTCACTCAGGCCGAACATGATTCGGTCTCGAATCCGATCTTCCAGGTCCAGGAACCTGCACATTTGAGCGGCTTGTTGCACGGCGGCCACGAAGTCCATCGCCGATTCGCCTGGAAGCTGGTTCCTCTGGATGAATTGGAGCCGCCAGTAGATTTCGGACTTCTTTGGCATGAAGTGTTGGCTCAGTTTGCTGACGAGGTCAGCGTAGGGTAGTGTCGAGACAGGATCTGGGATGCACAGTCTGACAGCTACATCGTACACAGCCGGCCCGCTGATGCACAGCAACGCCGCTGCCTTCTCCTTGTCTTCAGTGATTTTATTTACGAAGAGATACCCCTCGACTTGTCCCAAGTGGGAGTCCCACTGTCCCGGATGGCGGACATCGAACTCATGAATGTGTCCGATTTGCGTCATTCTGTCCAGGTCTGGTTACTGCTTTCTGGGAAGGAATCGATCGGGAGAGTTTTCTCTTCCCTCCTTTCCCGCGATTGCTAGTGCTTCAGCTCTAGTGACTCAGCTGGTGCTTCAGCTCAGCAGCAGTATCCCATCCTCGTCGCCACTGTTAAGTATTGTGGGTAGACTGGTCAGGACAGATGACAAGACGTCGAGGTTTCAACTAAAGCTTTATTGTGGTTGAACTGAGGAGTCTCCACAGCTCGGCTCCTTTAAATACTGTTGCCGGCATCCACATCCTTAAAGGGTCCCGCCAGAACGGGCTGACCAATGGGACGGGAGTTAGGACGCCACCTGTTGTTGCCGGGTGCCACACAGCTGATGTTCAGCTGGGCTGACAGCATAACCATGCTTTATACTCATATTCACTATATAACACATGGTACCTAATTCATTGCCATTCTTCCACGGTGGAAAGTAATTATAACTCACATTGCTACATGGGTGACCTGAATGATGCTTGTGGCCTTGAAAGTAGGCCCAAATCAAGAAACATTGCTTTCACTCTAAATAGCTAAAGATCCTTTAAATGGTTCCAGGCAATTGTGAAAAATCACTGAACGGGGAAGAGCTGCTGATTTTCAGAACATTTTTTTAACAGCCTTTGAATTGTCTTTAAAATCCAGCTTCTTGGTTTTAGCACAACAGACAGCACTCTGACCTGCTGGCACAGCATGACCCAAGGCTGGATTTGGAATGAACGTCAATTGTTCAAAATAAATTTGGTCTACAATGAATGAAAACAAGTGTCTTGTCAGGAAGCAGAAAATGAGAACCATCTAAGCAGAGGAGAAATTGCCAGTTGCGCTTTCTGCCCAGTGAAAGACAGCTTTCGCCAGCTGCTGTGTGTTTCTCAACTTGCAAAATACAATAACAGAAGCTCAGTAATGCAGGAAAGAATGAATATATCATCATGATGGGGTCAGTAAATCCACAGCTGGAAGAGAAAGCAAATTGTAATCATGCAAAAGCAGCAAAAGCTATCACTTCTGAAATTCATATGAAACCATAAAATGGAGAAAGAGGCAGAATATGTTTTAAAATGCAGCCTGAGAAGTTAAATAGATGATATAAATGTTATTCTTGGATTTCCATGTAGTAGGTTTTGGAATGCCATACAATCCCACTTGGCATGAAAATTATATTTCAAAGTCCAGATGCTACCCTAAGTATGGTTTTCCAAACTTAATGGTCACTTAAAGACTTAAGCCTGTTTTAAAAAGCAATGATCTCACAAATGCAATATAACTATATGCATTTATTTTAGGAGGTATAATAGCTATTCTAAGGCAATACAGACGGGATACTATCACATATTTTTACATAATTCTGGGGTTAGAAAAAAATTATCCTCTCTCTTTTTCTCTAAACTAAAACCAAGACTTTTAATAACGGTAGAAAACATGCCACTTTATATATCCATGCAGCTCTATAAGCATCCTTAAATAAAGTGTTTTGGTCTGTTGCTTCATTCTAGAGATGCTATATATATTTTTTAATGGGTTCTGATACCAGATTCTGGATCCTGCCCAGCTTTCAAGATACGAGGGCAATTCGGAAATAAACCTTTGTTTGGTTATCAGTGACAGACACTCGCAGATACAAAACTTTTATTATACACATTAGAAAACTACAACATTACATTACTTTTTGACATAATCACCATTCAAATTGAGGCACTTGTCATAATGTCTTACAAGGTTTGAAATTCCTTATTAGTAGTTGCTCGGTGACAAATCTGGGCTATAGAGAGGGTGATCAAAAACATCCCAACGGAACTGCTTCAAAAGTTCTTGGGTGTGTCTAGTGGTGTGTGGGTGAACATTATCTTGAACCAACACCATACCGGAAGTGGTGCCATAGAAAATCCCGCCAAATGTGAAGATGCCAAAGGAGTACTGCTAGTGAAGTTCATGGAGCATGGGTTGAGTATTAATTCTGATGTCTACTGTGAAATGTTATGAAAACTCAGACAAGCCATCCATAACAAGCATGCTGACTTCCAGTGTTGTGTTAGTTCACAATAATGCTCGCTCCTGCATCACTAGACATACTCAAGAACTTTTGAACCAGTTCTGTTGGAGTGTTTTTGATCACCCCCTCCCAAAGCCCAAATTTGGTGCTGAGTGACTACTACTAAGGAATTTCAAACCTTGTAAGATGTTATGACAAGTGCCTCAATTTGAATGGCTATTATCTCAAAAAATAATGTAATGTTGTAGTTTTGTAATGTGTATAATAAAAGTTCTGTATCTGTGAGTGTCTGTCACTGATAACCAAATGGAGGTTTATTTCCGAATTGCCCTCGTATGATCAAGAACTGTCCTATGCTCATTCTTAGTTGGCTTTTAAAAAGATCTGCTGCACCACAGTGAATTAAGGAAGTGATTGATGTTCATATGCCAGGCTATTTTCCTCTCAGAAAGGGGCATCCCTGACAGGATGGGGCAGGCTAATTCCTGCCAGTTTTAAACTGAGTCTGTCATGGCAGGCACCCCTTGGACTGAGGTTAGAGATGTGCCCTTTTAAAGTGCTCATTGAAAAACTGGGGAGGCTGAACTACATGCTAACCTCATTAACTATACGGTCACATTTAATTAAACTTGTCTGAAAACAACCTGAAGAACTCATACTGGATTATTTTTATTTATTTAATTTATCCAATTTGTATAGCTGCCCATTTCCATGAGTGACTCTGGGTGGTAACAAACATCAGAGAAATTAAAAGACAGGCATCCAAGAAACAACCCAAATCACCAACACAACCAAGAAGTGTGTCCCTGCACACACTTGGAGGCCCAGGCCTAACTATAGCACTAGGTTTTTAGGGTTTTGTGAAAGGCTAGCAGGGGTTTGCGGCCATGTTAATTTCTGGAGGGCAAATGTTCCATAAAGTGGGCCCTATGGCATGTCTTCTATCCCCCACCAGCCTGCATTCTGGGACCTGAAGCCTGCCTGTTCTAGCCACCCTGGATTGGATGGCTAGAAACAATTGGGGAGAGATGTTCACTCAAGAAGCCCAGTCCTAAGACATGAAAATCTGTAAAGACAACAACCAGCACCTTGAATTGCATCTGAAAGTACACTAGCAACCAGCTCATGGAATAATGGTGTTATTATGTGTGTCATTTAGTAACTATGCTGCTGTATTCTGCACAGTTGAAGCTTGGTTATTATTCTAATGCTGCCTATTTTAATCTTTATATCCTCCAGCTGTTAGGACTTCAGTTCTCAGAATTCAATGCCCATACAGACTGGAGAAATCTGGGATGAAGATCAGGTACTCTACTAAATATGCTTCATACTCTATAGTTAATAGTAGTTAATTTCTTCAGCAGATGCCTGCAAAGGGGAGGAGTGGAGAACCTCTAAATATTACAGAATTCAGTAAGCATGGCCAGTGGTGAAAGATTCTCGAAGCTGTTTAGTCACAACTAGAGACTCACATTCTTTTCCCATCTAGAATTTATCACATCACTAATCTTCAAAACAATGGGATCCTAACTTTTTAAAGGATGAACATTTAATTTCTAGCTTCTGACTAGCTTTATCCCTTCATAGAGAAGGGTTTTTTTTCTTTTTCTTTCAGAACTATTTCTCCAGAGTTGCCGATTTGGAGTCAAGGTTCACAGGTGTCTTGAAAAAACCATTTCTGCCATTTGTTGAAGTTGGCTTTCTTTATCTATTCAACTGCCAGTTATATTCTCTTGTGCTGTTCTATTGCATGGTGTTTTGATGATCTCACAATATAGGCTTGGAACAATCTCCTTCAAAGGATGTTGGATTCCAAGTAGAAACTATCCATCATCTGGAAACTGGAATTAATAGAGCTGCTTCTCCTGGCTTCTTTTCATCTCTCTTTGCTTTTTCTGACTACACCAAAACTTTCTAGGCAATTAGGATATATAATTCTGGCTACTTAGTGTCTTCTATTTAAAAGCCTTCCATGTTGGAAAGTGTGGGCTCTGCTTCTCAAAACCAGACCCCATGAAATAAATTTTGGTAAGTTTAATCCTGAAGACCATCTTTGAAGATAAGTAACTTCAAATACCTTAAATCTGCCTATTTTCCAGAGCAAGGAAATTTTGGACTGAGTGCTTGGAAGAAGCTACTATTTGTTAGTCAGACCTGCAACTGGCCTTTAATTTAGTGGCTGCACTCCATACTCTGGAGACCAGTGATAAAGTTAGGATGAAGAATTCACAGGTCTTCCAAGGCACATATAGAGTAGACAACAGAAATCATATCTGCCCCAATTCAGTTTTAGTAAACTACTGTCCCATCTAAAAAACCAGACACATACACAACTATGTAGAAATCTCCTTGGATCTTTGGAAGGATGATAGGTGTGTACTTTTTTCTTCCTTTCCCATGAGATAATTTTTATGCTACTTAGAAAGAATAGGAAGAAATACAGTGGCTGCCATAGAAAGAAAAAGTCTCTCCAAATTAAGCAGAGGCATATTATGGAGACAGGAAGAAATGGATAGAAAAGTCTAATTTCTGAGCTATGGGTATTCCTCAGTTCTCAGACTATATTTTTCCAGTTGCCCCTTTTCATAAATATGAAGACTAAGGGTTTTCTACCAAAGATAAGGAAGGTTTGGAAGACTGGTATATTCACTTACCTTTTACAAATACATAATATTCTTTGGGGCAAACTCTCAATTACCACATTTATTCTTCTAAGTATTGGACCATTACAATGTGTTCTTTCCAGAGCTGGTCCTGAAGACTTTCCACAGCTGCAGCTGGATTTTTCATTTCTTGCCCTGCATTTAAAATATAACCTCCTTTTCTTTCAAACATGTAACATGTTCCCTTCTTCCATCATTTTCTAACAGCCAGAGTGTTCCAATTATTTTAAAATGATCAGAGTCAGACCTTGTTGTAATGATTAGCTTTAAGTACTCTGGGCAGCGCAGAAAATGAAAAATAAGCGTTTCCTTTAACCCATCTCTCATTCCTACTTTCTTACCTGCTGCTTTATATAAACAGAGATCCATTTATCTCATCATTCTGGAATTCTTAAAATTGCACAAATAATTTTCAGCCCAGCACTTTTAAAATGTACTTCTGGTCCAGCAGTAAAAATTCCCTCCCAATAGCACAGTTGTTATTTTTTCTAGTGACATGAACGACTCCTTAAAGGAGGTGGCGACATGGTTCTGGGCTGTCTGCCCAAAATAAAATTCAATGTTTGAAATGATTATATACACACATTATTTATTTGTTTGTTTATTTCATTCAGGACAGCAAAACTGAAGAATTAAAATACAAAGCCAAGAGTTATTTCAGAATTGTTCCACACGGTTCATATTACTGGTACACTGACTTCAGTTGACCCCTTACAGAGAGAGAGAGAGAGAGAGAGAGAGAGAGAGAGAGAGAGGGAGGGAGGGAGGGAGGGAGGGAGGGAGGGAGGGAGAGAGAGAGAGAGAGAGAGAGAGAGAGAGAGAGAGAGAGAGAGAGAGAATTGCATTAATGTAAAAATGAGAAGAAAAGGTGAAGGAATGGTAAATTCAACTGAACATTGTGCCTTGGATATCTTAAAGACCTAAAAAGACCTTGAGAACATTATTTATACAGTATCTGGCCAGTCATATTTAAACAAATTTTCTTTGAGAAGGAATCCCCTCCAGTTTTTTTCAGTAATGTACTTCTCTTCCCAAGCTTTCTGGCTGCACAAAATACAGCATGTATTATTTTTGGACCATAGACACTTTTGTAGATGATGCCACTTATTTACTCCTCTCTCCTTTTTCTTCTTCTTTTTTGTCTCCAATGAAGCGAATCAAACTTGGTTAGCTGAGTCAATGTAAGTGGCCAAAATTCATCCACATGGTCTGTATCAGTGGTTTGCGCTCATTAAGGTCATTTTCTCAGACTTTCCTTCAAAGGAAGGATACCTAGCCAGTGAGTCAGAACTTCACCATATTTGGCTGTATCCATTTATTTTCATTCGTCAGTTATTGCCTGTGTTTTATTCAATCTGAAAAAATACAGAAAAAGGAAATAGCATCATCATCATCATCATCATCAGCAGCAGCAGCAGCAACAGCAGCAGCAACAACAACAACAACAACAATAGCAGAGTCTGAAAAGTGACTCATCTCAGCAGCTTGAGGTCTGGTTTTGTTGATGGCACTTCAGTTAAAATAGCTACATTTTCCAAAGAGTAATAATCAACCAAAGATGATAATTGTGGTTTTGCTAAGCTAATGTAATATAACTATGCATAAAGGACCAGGAAAGGACATTTCAATCCATGAGCAGCTCCTCCCTTTGAAATTCCTCTTCCGTTAGTAAAGTTGCAGGAAACAATTATCTCAGAGTTTACCACACCGCAAGCTAGAAATGAAAAAGAGAGAAAGAGAGGTAGTTCAGCTTCACAGCTTTGTAAATTCAACTCTGAATTTGTAATGTCTACCATCAGACAAGGGACGCGGTGGCTCAGTGGGTTAGGACGCTGAGCTTGTCGATCAGAAGGTCGGCAGTTTGGCGGGTCGAATCCTGAGTGCCGCGTAACAGAGTGAGCGCCTGTTACTCGTCCCAGCTTCTGCCAACCTAGCAGTTCGAAAGCACGTAAAAATGCAAGTAGAAAAATAGGGACCACTACGGTGGGAAGGTAACAGCGTTCCGTGCGCCTTTGGCGTCTAGTCATGCCGGCCACATGACCACGGAGATGTCCTCGGACAAGCGCTGGCTCTTCGGCTTTGAAACGGAGATGAGCACCGGCCCTTAGAGTCGGAAACGACTAGCACGCATATGCGGGGGAACCTTTACCTTTACCTTTACCTTACCATCAGACAGTAGATAAATCATTACTATCTGAATCAGAAACGACTGGATGTTAACATTTTGTGGAATTCAACATAGCAACTTAGGTTCAGATTACTGGGATGCTCAACGCACGATTAGGAATTCTCTCAATTTTTTTTATTTAATTTACCAATGGAAGATAAAGGCTGATTTTGTTTATTGACATGACATATATAGTCTGCGTACATAATAATGCACAAAAGTGAGTCACAGGAATAGAGGTAGTCCTTGACTTACAACAGTTCATTTAGTGACCCTTCAAAGTGAACTTAGACTTACACCATTTTTCAGACTTATAACTGTTGCAGCATCCTCATGGTCACATGATCAAAATTCAGAAGCTTGGCAACTGAGGCATATTTATGATGGTTGCAGTCTTCCAGGGTTATATGATCATTTTTTTGTGATCTTCTGACAAGCAAAATCAATAGGGAAGTCAGATTCACTTAACAACCATGTCACTAACTTAACTGCAGTTATTCACTTAACAACTATGGCAAGAAAAGTCGTAAAATGGGGCAAAATTCACTTGACAAATGTCTCACTTAGAAATTTTGGGCTCAATTGTGGCCGTACGTTGAGGACCACCTGTACAACGACATAGAAGGCAGTGGAAAGCCATTTTTTAAAAAAGCATAGTGGACAGGTACAATGCAATTTTATTTAAGGAACGGCAGATAGGTGCTATATTTGCCCTGCACACGTTGAAACACCTTTTTGCCTTGACTTCTGAAGCTCGGCACAGTGCTGCCATCCAGCTGGTGAATTAAAGGTATTTTCATGCATCTGCTTTTGGGTTTCTGGATTTTCCCCACCCCCCACACCATCTTGCCAGTGGAGGCATCGTTCCAATTCTGCAGCTTTTCATATTGTAAATTGCTGCGAGTCAGAATGCAGTTGCTTTGATCCTGTTCATACAAACTGAGCTCCTTGCCAAAGATAATATTCGACTGCTTCTCTATAATTTACTACTCCACCAAAAGGTTTCCTGTAGTTATATACCAATGGGCGTGCTGTGCATTCTTTGGTATTTTTTTTTCTTAGAATCTAATATTGTCTTGGACTTTTCATTGGGCCTGAGCCATTTTTTTTAGGCATATTCACTCTATACTGCAGAGGCATGTATTTCTCATTACAAAGAAAAAGATAGATTTCCTGAGCAAGCGACTTTGAAGAAAAAAATTTCAGTTAGTTATATTTCCCACCTGCCCCTGAATCTGGTTTTAGTTATTTCACTGCCAGTAGGTCTCTGCCAGACTGTGTATTTCACCACTGATTTCTGTGCCTCCTTCTTATCATCTGTGTGAAGATATGAAAGATGATCCTTGCTGTTTACCATTCTTCTAAATCAGGGGTGTCAAACTCAATTTCATTGAGGGCCGCATCAGCATTGCGGTTGCCCTCAGGGGGCCAGGTGGGTGTGGCCTGGGTGGGCATGGCCTACTGGGTGGGCGTGGCTAGAGTGCGTATGGCCTACTGGGTGGGCGTGGCCAGCTCTACATCGTTCGCATCAAGGGTGCCTATAGGGGCCTGGGCAGGAGTGGGACAGATCTGGGGGTCTCTGGCAGGAGGAGGGTCTCTGGGCCAGGGCCAAGGCAGCAGGGGCCGTTCCCTCACTGTTTCCAGGATGGCTTTGTGGGCCACATGAAACCACTTCGCGGGCCGGATCCGGCCCC
Organism: Vipera ursinii; assembly: GCF_947247035.1. Lineage (NCBI taxonomy): Eukaryota > Metazoa > Chordata > Lepidosauria > Squamata > Viperidae > Vipera > Vipera ursinii. The sequence continues at coordinate 168,570,795 of NC_139512.1, read as the reverse complement.
CGGGCCTTGTGTTTGACATGTCTGTTCTAAATAGAAATAATGATTTGGTTTTTTTAAAATTGTCGCATCCTTCTTTTTAAAAACTAGGGAATTAATAGAGAAAGAGGCAGCCTGTACTGTCTCAAAACAGCAGTTACTTGCAGAAGAACATCAAATAGATTTCACAGCCTCCTATCTGGCAGCACTGATGTTCCTTTTTAACTCATGGTCTCTCAATAATACCTGTGTCTATATAATGATTTGTAATTTGGGAGCTTGGGCTTGGATTACCATTCAGAACCATGTCTCCCAGATCATTTTCTTCATATAGTAGGCATCAGGGTTAATTTCTTTATTTCTTTAGAATCAGAAGCCCAGGTCGTGCCTTTATCCCATCATGGCATTCATAAGAGAAGTTCGTGATTCCATAAGAGTGACAAGACATGGCATGTTCTCTGGATGACAGTGATGCACAGCCCTCCAGAAGTTAAAGCATCCTGGTGTCTTGTGCTGACCCTGTCATCCTTGCCAATCAACCCAAGGTAAACCTCTGCCATGGCTTTGCACAGTGCCTAACCTTCACTTTCATCCTTACCCTTTCCTGGCTGCCGAGCAAGCATGGCAAGGCAAGGAAGAGGATTGAGAGCACAGTGCTTTCTAGAGCGCTGATCTTTGGCTTCCATATTTGTAGTGGACTGGGTAGTACTCCTCATGAGGCTTCTTGGCCTCCAGAAAGTTGGGATGGTGATGAGGGGGCTTTAGTGCAATTGCAAGAGTTTGGTGTGAAAAAGTGCAACTTCCTGGAAGCGGGTTATGGTCTTCAAATTGACCCATCTGAATTTAGCAACAGAATCTGCCCTTAATATAATGGAATATTTTTATTTTTACAATGTCATAACTTTGCTTCTGCAGCATAATACGTAGTGCTGTTTAAAGGGATTATCTATCTTCCAAAGAAGCTTTTCTGAGGACTAGAAGGCACTTAGACCTCATCATGTTCCCACAAAGAGAACTATGCTGAATGCCTCAGGATCTAAGTTACCAGATCTTAGGGCTATCATGGCCCCAGGAGATGCCAGTGAATTTATTATGTTGCTACTTCTCCTGATGTATCGTTCTCTGCAGTGGCCATTGGAAATATTTCAAGAGCTTTTACTAATGTTAAGGGATGTCTTAATCCTTCCTAGATAAATCTAATCTTCTCATTTCAGTGACATGAATTATTTTATGATTGGAGATGATAAATCTTCCACACATTAATAAATACACACTTACGCACCAGTTAAAATATACATTGTAATCTCAGTCAATGTCACATAGTAGATCTGGTGGTCGATAGTAAATCTTTATGCTGACATATGTTTCTACATTTTTGATATATTAGTATAGAATCCATAGAACGATAGTGCACAATCTTCAGTCTATCTGTTAAAGTACCTTGCAATTTTCTCACATCCTATGCTGAGAATTCCATTAGCTTCAAAGTGCTATATGAAAAAGGAAAGATAATACAGTACTATGTGTTGTCGCATTTGCTGTGGTTCTGCTGACTCTTTACTGTACATGCAGAGCTCATGGTGTTTTCAGAGAACAATCTTTGAAATTCAGAATAAAACTCAATAACCCCTACCCCATTGGGCCCTCATTTCTGAGATATTTCCTTATCTAAACAGAGAAATATAATGACCATGGGTGGGCAAAAGAAGCAATGGGAAGTGGGAATAGTTTAGTTGTTCTTAAAATTCATTGTCTTTCACTCTCACCCCAGATCAACAGAGTGTTCTGACAAGACTTCCTGATTAATCCCAGGTGTTCATAAAATTACTTCTCTAGAAATACAGGAAGAGAAGGTTTCTATTCTTTCAGAATTGAAACTGTTTATCTCTGGTTTTTATTTAACTTAACTATTTCTGATTTGGCTCAGTATGGTTTATAAAAAAATTGGATATCTATTCTCTTTCATTACATTTCTATGGAATTATCTAATGTACAAATGAACGTATTGAGAATAACTAAGTTACTTAGGAGTTTTAAAGGAATATGTGGATGAAAGAAGTTCAATAGGGATTTGAATGTTCTGTGAATGTTTGGTGGTGTGGATTTGTAATTCACTTCCAGATATGTAGAATTTCCATTAGTGTTCATATTTTCTGAATGTTCCAACACAATGCTATCAAATATAATAAATTATTAAAATGTACCTTTCAAATTTTTTTAACAATAGCTACGTTGAAATACAAATTTTAAAATATTATTAGAATTCAACATTGTATAAGATTTTTTAAAAATATATGCAATCAAATTAATGTGGAAGCAGATTAGAATAGATTTATGAGGAATTACACGAAAGGTGGTATGAATTGGTTAATAGTTAACAAAACCTGTTCCAATAAATGTGCCAGGTATAAGAATTATCTTTCTGACAAGAGAAATCATTTCACCTGACAACAAGTGAAGAAGCTTCTAGGATGAGAAGTGAAACATTTTCAAGGAGAAAAATCCAAGAAAGTTCAGTTGCCCTTTAAAGTACCTTTTGGATAACCATGACATGGATGATTGAGAATCTCCATGGATATTCAAGTTTGCTTATTAACAGGGCTTTTTTTTCATAGAACGCTCAGAACGGAGATTCGGCACCTTTTTTGGATGGAACCTTGTAGGGTAGACAAGGCGGGTTGTATGACTTGTGTGAGTTCCGGCACCTTTTTCTTTTACAAAAAAAAAAAACACTGCTTATTACTATAAGTATATATTTATCTTACTCTAATTCTGAGGAACCCTATCCTAATAAACAGTGAATAGAGAAATTATGCAATAAAACCCTACTTAAGTTTAAAACATTAGGTCTTAATTGTATTGATTTCACCAATTTTCACAAATGTTCACAGTTTTTCTGTCTCTGCAGTGCAATCCTGTATATAGCAATCTATAAAGAAAACCCACCATCTTTAATGAAACTTACTGATATTGTTCAAACTATAAATCACTGACAGAAAACCCGTTCTGAACAGCAATAGGTATCAGGTCTAGTTTGATGTTGTGATAGGTGAAACTACCGGTATGGGATTAGCTCTGAAAAGACTCCTGAAGAACACTAGTGAGTTTGGGTAGGTCATTATTCTCTGCCAAAGCTACACTCTAGGGTTCTATAAGGATAAAATGGGCAGTGATGACAGACATCTTTACTGCCTTAATCTCCTGAAACAATATGGGACAAATTCTCTGTGGGCTAAGAGAATTTCTCTGTGCCTTAATCTTCTGAAACAATGTGGGACAAATTTTTATCTTGTAAGAAGTCTTGTTACAATAACCCAACTAGTCCAGTATATTCACAAATAGTGTGTGAAATGTGAATAAGGGGGTTTAAAAATGCTATTAAATAAATACACTGAATTAATATATTCTTGGATTTTAATGGCAACTGGGACTGGGATAAAGGATGGCACCACATAAACACATCACTTAACAGTGGCAATCTTCACAGTTCCTATTGTGTAGTGGGTCCGACGCAAGAGAGATGCCAGCCGGTGTGTGAGTTCAGCTCTTTATTGGAAGGGGAAGTGAACTGGGGAATGAGGGCTACCTGGCCTCCTTATATACCTGGCCAGGTAAGCTAACAGCCAATGGGGTTGGCCCTAGGTTTCCCGCCGAAACTGTCCAGGCCAACCCCCCCTGGTGGCTGTTGCTATGCAGGTGCCTGCATACATAACAGTTCCTGTTGCCATTGTAGCTCCAAGCAGGATGCAGCAGGAGTCCAGGTAAGGAACAGGGAGTTTGCCAGAGTGTCATGATTCAGACTTCAGACTATGACTCTTTTGTTGAAGACAAGGCTCCAGCAAAACCTGTGGGATGCCAGCTTCAAGAGACGCAAAACCATAAATAACCGGAGGCTGATCAAACACAAGTACCACCTGAACAGTTGGAGCCATCAGATGATGATGATGATGGACAAGTGAGTAGAGCAAAAACCAGAGGAAAGAAACTCTGTGACACGGGCGTCAAACTCCCTTTTGCAATTTAAGGCATCATGTTTCTGATTTAATTAGTAAACAGCAGTCATAGCTACTATAATTACAACTGATAAACTCATTGAATTTTTAGTCTCTATTTAAAACATCTGATGGTGGCAAGTTCTAGTTCCACATGTATCTGGAAGAGCAAAGATTCTTTACCTATGAATATCTAGTTAGAGAACATTTCCAACATGAGGAAACTATAGTTTAGCCTCTCATACAGTGATATTTTTAAAGACTCAGAATTAAACTGCTCCACAGAATCCAAAATGTATTTGGTTAAAGTTCTGAAGAATAATTGAATTTATAAATAACAAACAGGCACAATACATTTTCAAGTAAGATTTTACTGAGACTTTCATGAAGCATTCAAAAATCTGCTCCACATATGGATTCAATCCAGAACAGTGTAAAAAAGTAATAAAAGACTGGAAAGAAGACAACAGGGAGAGAAAATGGAAAAGTAAAAAAAAAAAGTGCATAAAAGGACCTTTTCTTTTAATAAACCTGTTTTTCATTCTGCATTTGAAATCACTTTTCACAGTTTTATAATATTGTTATGCTGGGCTACGGTTCCATTGGTGACCAACTCAAGATGAATGATATGCTCTGTGGTTAATTAGCAAACAGACCCAAACCGTGGAATTTAGTCTGGTTTTTCTTGATTTCTATTCTAAATCTATTTTCCTGTAAAAATACGTACCAGAGAAATGGGAATTTCCATTTTTTAAAAAACCTGCCGGCGAATAACAGTTATTAATCTGCCAGAAATAATGAAATATAAAAATCTGAATATTTAGCATTGAAATTCCCTCCTTTCAGCTAAACTGGAGAGAATAACATTTTGTCCTTTAAAATGAATTTTAGGTTTAGGACTAGGTTTAGTGTTCGGGATCTTGTACTCTGTTGCACCCCCCCCCTGTCTGCCTGTGCTCCGTAGCAGCCCCCACTCACACTCCCCACTCACACTCCCCACTCACACTCCCCACTCACACTCCCCACTCACACTCTGTAGGTCCACTCACTGCCTCTACCCCGTCTTTTGCACCTCGACTGACTTGCCATTGCTCTCTGCCTACACATGCGTCTCCCCAGGGCTTGCTGTAATATTAGTTGCAGTTAAATGAATTCAATGTAGAAAAAAATGGGAAATCCCATTTCTTTGATAAGTATTTTTACAGGAAAATAGATTTGGAATAGGCATCAAGAAAAAACGGATTAAATTCCATGGTTTGCATCAGCATGCTTAGAAGAAGATAAACTACAGTAGGGACACTGAGTTGCTGAGAGAGGCCATAAATCCCTAAAAGAGTGATGCTTGATGCTAAACTGGACACATCTACTCTCTGCCTGGTAACAAGAACTGTTTAAATAAAAACAGCCTTCAGTGCAGAAGAGTACAACCTAAGGACCCATACTTAAAACCTGTGACCCCAGAACTCATCTAAAATTGTGGCTTCGGAACCCCACTTGTGGCCGCAGAGTCCATCTAAAAGTTGCCTCTGAACTATTATTCTTAATATGATTGAATGGAAACATTAATAAATCCAGGGTTTGCTGTAATGTTAACTGTAATTAAGTGAATTTAATGTAAAAAAGGGACGCGGTGGCTCAGTGGGTTAGGACGCTGAGCTTGTCGATCAGAAGGTCGGCAGTTTGGCGGGTCGAATCCCGAGGGCCGCGTAACAGAGTGAGTGCCTGTTACTCGTCCCAGCTTCTGCCAACCTAGCAGTTCGAAAGCACATTAAAATGCAAGTAGAAAAATAGGGACCACTACAGTGGGAAGGTAACAGCGTTCCGTGTGCCTTTGGCATCTAGTCATGCTGGCCACATGACCATGGAGACGTCCTCGGACAAGCGCTGGCTCTTGCTTTGAAACAGAGATGAGCACCGGCCCCTAGAGTTGGAAACAACTAGCACGCATGTATGGGGGAACCTTTACCTTTACCTTTAATGTAAAAAAAGGAATTGAAATTTAATTTATTGGAGACCATTTCTTTGTCCCGTGCATAGCTTCGTACTTAGGAACAAATTGTATAGAAAAGCTACTGAGTGAATCCTATGGGCTTGTCCCTGATGGGAATGTATGCACTACATATCACAAAAATGTTTTGAGAATTATACTTTATTCACAGATAACAAAGAAACTGGATTCATTCGTAAGAGATGAACTCCAAAGTTTCAAAGTTCTATTTGCTGAAAATGCCCTTTTTGAAATGTATGATTAAGTGAAATGCTATTCAGAATATGATTTGTTTTTATTATTATTGTTGTTATTGTTGTTAATAATAATAATAATAATAATAATAATAATAATAATAATAATAATAATAAAAGTTGGAAGGGATCTTGGAGGTCATCTAGTCCAACCCCCTGCTCATATTTAGGACCATGTTCATTTTATTATTCATTTCACTGAAAATTGTTCTTATGATTGCTATTTGGTGATTCTTTGTGCAAACAGTGTTCCAGGACTCGACGTCTGTGGCTCTAAATGGCTAGTTAGAAGAGAGTTGTTGAACTTAATATTCTTGGAACATGAGCAGTATTTTACATGAATATTGGAGAGCCCACTAGGTTTTGGAATGGAGTTTTTGCCCAAAACTGTTAGGCAGAAAGATATATGCACGTGCCAGCTTATGGAAAAGACATGTTTCTGTTTCCACAGCTGTGGTTTACCAATGTCTATCTTGCAAGCAGATATGTGTGTAATCTTTTTCACACAATAATTAACTCCTTCTCCACATAATTGTAACAGGAGTAACTTGTGGCAGGGCTGCATACATAACTCTCTGTTAACTGAACTCTGCATTGCATAACGTGTCTCTCATCACCCCATCACTGATCCTTGGAAAGAAAGCTTATACTATTACTGTGAGTGCCAAATATAAAACAAGAGATTAAAAAGACAAATGAGCACCCTTTTAATTTTTGCTGAATGTTAATCATCTTGGTGATTGTGAAAGATTTGTGAAAATATTTATTCAACGCTAGTAAAGAGGAATAAGAAAAAACTAGCTGCAATGTATATCCGTTTTGTCATTCTTGCATATAATTTAATTTAAGAACTCTGTCAAGTCTGTCATGAAGTGCACACTTAGAAGTATTGGATTAATTGGTTTCACATTTTGTGTAAAGATTTGTGGGGGTGGGGGAGAATAATTCGGCTACTACCTCAACAATCTGAATGGGGGAAAAAGGGAAAGGGTAATGGAAAAAGCAAAATTGGAGTGCAGGAAAGTCCCCCCCCCTGTTTCCTTGTATTTTACCTTCTTTTGAAACTTAATACAGTTTGGGGAAAAATAATCTGAATTGGAAACCAGGTCCAAATGTCTTTGTAACTTAGAGAGCCGTGGTGGAGCAGTGGTTAGAATGCAATATTACAGGCTAATTTTACTGATTGCCAGCAGCTCCATTCTCACAGGCTCAAGGCTCCCTCAGCCTTCCATCCTTCTGAGGTCAGTAAAATGAGGATCCAGATTGTTGGGGGCCATAGGTTGACATTGTAAACCACTCAGAGAGGGCTGTAAAGCACCATGAAGCAGTATATAAGTCTAAGTGTTATTGCTAACTAATTTTCATTCCTTTTCTACTGCTTGACTACAGATTTTGGTTTGAAGTGTGAGGTGAAGACTCCACTCTGAGGCCTAATTTATGAGTCTTTGCTGTTTGAGTTTCTTGAATATCTTCCTTATATGAGGGTGGCTGCTCAGTTGTAAAGCAGGATTAAGTAATGGCCTCAGACCACTGGGTTTACTGTCATGGAAGAGCATTAAAATTATTGGCATTTTTTGAACCAGACACCAAAATAATTTTACTGGCCTTCTGTATTGTCCACTTTGGTTTGTGGGAAGAAGTACTCCACTTGCTCAGCACCTTGAATAGCAAAAGTTACCAATATATTGATGCTACTCAACTGCAGTGCCTTTTGTGAAATGTGTGCTTCTGACTTCTCAATATCCTATGAAGGGCTTCATGCTGGTATTTGACATATCCAAGTTATTACTTCCTGATTAAGCGTTAATCATTTATTAGCTTTCAGCAAAAGGCCATTGCATTATATGTGTAGTACGATACATAAAATAAGCAAGAGTTTCAGCTATAAAGAGATAACATGCCAAAATTTTCTTCCTAATTGGGTGAACGCAATACCATGTAAGTAACATAGATGCTCTTCTGTGATTATCTTGGTTATTTCTTTTGCTTTCCATCTTTGTGCTTTCTTTGTTAAAATAAATAATGTCTCTTTAGAAATTTCCAATGAATGCCCTTGAACCTTTCCAACACTGTCTTAAAAAGTAGACAGATGGCTCCTTGGGTCTTTGCACAATGCAGAATGTTAGAAATACAAAAAGGTGGTTTCCCAAAGGAGTATTAAAATATGTACTACGTAGGCAGTGGGGTTTATTTAAATACTAGATTTAATTAAAAAGCAGAAATTTGGGGGACAGGATAAATACCAAAAATAGTTTGTTTTAAAATAGTAAGTCTCACATCAAAACATCTGAAGAAATGGGAATAACGATTTACAGTTGTTGTGACTGCAAATATGGTTCCTTAGGAAAGAACAAGAATCATCTGTGAGTTAGACTTTCATTCTGAGATTGCATTTCTGCAGTAGACTCTGTGCCAATTCTTCATTTCCCAGTCTCAAATCATGGATATTCAGGAAGTTAATATTTTCCACGCTGGTTGGCAGTTCTAATTTTAATTCTGTTCTGAGGAAAGCTGTAATTTTCCCTAGGGAAATTCCAGTACTTACTCAGAATTCTTCAGAAGATTCTGAGCAATTACCTGATACTCAGCAGCTAGATAAAATTCAGGTCCATTTTCTAGAAATATTTACATTAAAAACCAATACTTAAAGAAAATATTTAAAGAACCAAATTTGTTCCTGACAATGTCCATCAAGTGACCATTTGAGTTTTTGGCCCTTGAAGTAGTGACACCCACACCCTCACAATATTAGGCCTGTGGAGGTCCTTCAATGAAGGCTCCTTAGTCATGACTGAAGCACTTCTGTAGTTCAGTTCTTCAAAGATGAAGAACATCTGCAATGAAGCTTAGAGTGACTGCTTCAAAAGCAGTCTTCAGGCAGCTAGAGGTACTTCACAACTTTAAGGTAAAGATTTAGATTTATGTATTTATGTTCATTTTTATCCCACCTTCATTATTTGTTTACAAATAATTCAAGGCAGCAAGTATACCTAATACTATTTTCTTCTCCTATTTTCCTCACAACAAGAACCTTGTTAGGCGTGTTGTGCTTGGAGACAGTGATTGGCCCAAAATTATCTTAAGGTAAGACTAGAATTCACAGTCTCCTGGTTAATTAAAATAAAATTAATTAAGCTCTTTGGACTAATAAGTGTTATTTTAATCAGAGTAGTTGATGAACACATTTTCATTTCTTCAGAAATGTCTACATCTAGATAATGTTCTAAAAAGCCCAGCTTTATTTTAGTTTCCAAACCTGATCATTGACCATATGTCGACTTTGAAATTCCCAAATGTAGATGGGAAAAATTCAGAGATTGCCTTATCTACTCCTGAATCCATTCCTGAATTGACAGAATACATATTGCTTAACAATTCCGTATAAATATTTAACAGAATGAATCCCATATGCTATAGGTTGTGACTTAATTCTGAAGGGTTATCTTGGTGCAATAGAAGGATAACCAACCTCTCTTTTATATCGGTGGTAGGACCGATTGATTCCTGTCTATCAAATTAAGTGCTAATAATATTTTATGAAGTTCATGAAAATACGCTTAGTCAGACCTTTCATAGACTGAAAAATGAGATTATTCCATATTTTTATTTAATTTATTTAATTCCATTTATATCCCGCCCTTCTCTGAAGACTCAGGGCGGCTTACAAGCTTAGCAGTATGAAAATCTGGCCCATTATACTTCTTACTCCAATTGGTTTCACACGTGCAATGTTTCACAAATGTGTAGTTTATTCAAATGGTTGGGTTCTTGATGTTCTCTGAGAGGTTATTTCTCTTTCTAGAGACATTTCATTACCAGTCTAGGTAACATCATGGGACAAAGGGGTGGACTTGGGTTTCTGGTTTGCCGTTGTTTTCATTGCTGATGAGTACGTCCAGAAAGATGTTGGTGTTTTTCTCTTCTTCTTTTGTGAAACTGCTTCCATGAAAGATGTTGATGGTTTTATGTTTATCTTTTTTAAAAAATAATAATGAATGTGTCTTGCACATTATGGTTCCATGGGGGGGGGGCCCTATTGTTTGGAGATGTTGCATCTGTGTGTGGGGGAGCTATTGTTTGCAGATGTTGCATCACTAGTTCTACCATGAATCCTGAGATAGGTGATCTCATGGGTGTTCCCTGATCTGTTTGCATATTAGTCCAATCTATTGGAAGTAGGTGGTGAGGCAGAAGTCCATAAATTGGCATGTTATGATTTTTTTGTGTTCTACAAGGTTATTATGTGTGTTGTTTAGTAGTGCTTCATTTGACTCTTTGGCCACTGTCAGATATATGGACTTGAAGAATTCCATGATCTTATTCAAGAAAGGTTTGGCTTTATTATTGCCTAACAGAATAAGTGGAACTTCTTTTGCATAAATACCACTAGAAACAAACCAAATCATAGTTCAAAATACAACGATATATTGTAATGTTTCATCTGTTAAAGTCTAAACACTTGTAGTACCATATAACTTTGTTAACAAATCTTAGTCCGGAATCTGATTTGGCAATGACTGCAACAATTGATGTAGCTGCCTCAGTTGTTCTTCAACTGGGAATTCTCAACTCATTTATGCAAGTATAAATTCCATGTTGGGCTGTATCAGTTTGTAGTCCAGAGAATAATTCATCCGAGAGTATGTTCCATAACTGTTCTTAGAAGCTTCCCATTGCTTTTTGTATAGTCAGGGCAATAAATAACATGGAAGACTGCTGCTGAAGCCCGCTCCCTTCTTTCTGTACTGGAAAGAAGCATTGGCAAGGCAATGCCACATTCTGAACTGAATGATTGTCTGTCTAGGAACAATGAATGGATTTACTTCTCAATCCCAATTTATTTTTATTGGAATTCAACTTGATCTGAGCCAAGCTGGTTTTTTTTTTAATTCTGTGAAGTTTGGGAATTCATTTAAAAAAACAAAACAAAAAACCTCCTATGCATTGAAGCTGAAAGTGTGGGCGTAAATAATTTAGCTCTTTAAAATTTTCTTCGAGTGTCTTATTATAATACATTTTCCATCCATTGACAATAGAATATTATTCAAATGTCAGCTTATTTAAAATGAAAGAAGGCCCACTTATGATTTTAAAGTAATTAATTAAATTTACATATTCATGCAAATGAGAGCCAGTTTAATGTAGTGGTTAAAGGCTTCGGGCTAGAAATTGGGAGTCTGTGCATTTTATTATGAAGAAAGCTGGCTCCCAGTCACTTTCCTTCAACCCTAGGAAGAAGCTAGCAAGCCACTTCCAAAACTTTTGCTAAGAAAACTGGAGGGACACAACCAGGCAGTCGCCAGGAGTTAAAAAATTGACTCAAAGGCATATACTGCACATAAATAAGAAAAAAAGGCCAAATTATTTTGTAAACAAAATCAAAGTTTGTTAAAACACCATATTTGTTTGCTTACTTAAAACATAAAAGACTAGCTGAACATTCACCACTCAAGTCCAAAAATATGCTGAAGGATATACTTTAATTCTGTTAAGTTGCCTCCTAAGAAATCTACCCGCAGTTTGAAATTAATATATCAAAGTTTCTAAAATCTGAATCTTCCCTGATATTTTCCATCTTAGCTTACTTGATAGGGTTTTAACTCCATGTATTGCATGAAGCTAAAATGTGGTTTGTTTGGCTTGGGTTACCCTAGTATGAACCCAACCATTGTTTGTCAATCATGGTTTATGGATAATGTGTCCCATGTACTCCGTTATGGTTTATTCAGTAATCCTTCTTTAATGAAGCATACTGCAGCATAAGAATCTAGTCAGTACTTACAACTTTTACCATCTTGGGATGGTGGAAGTCCGAAGACAGATTCTCGTTTTTCAGTAATGGATTTACTCAAGATACAAAAAATATATTAGGATTTAATAGTCTGCAAAAAAGAAACAATAGTAGGGTATTCGATTGGTACACAATAACAGTTTTGATCTGACCAAGCTCCATTTAGTTCATTTTTTATTACTTCATTCACTCTTTAATTCCCAACCGAGTACATTGGGTGTACAAACAATTTCAAGGATTGAAACTTGTTAATCACTGTTGGTAGAAGCCAGAGCTGTCATTACTGGTAATAGGCAGTGCTTTTTTTCTAAAAAAAAAAAAAGGTGCCAGAACTCTCATCTTGGCGGGTGCAGGAGGTGGGGGGGTGGGGGCGGAGCTGCTGCAGTCACAGGTGCGAAGGGTGTTGGCGGCAGGCTCCCCTCCCAGGGCTGGAGCCAGCACAGCTGGTGCTGTGGGAGCAGCAGAGCCCACTCTATATGGCGGGGCTGCGCGGTGCGGGCAGCGGAGGCGGTGCAGGCCAGGCGATCTTTTAATCTTATGATTTTAAAAATATTTTTTTCTATTGTAAGTTTCCCCAAACCTCGCCATGTGGATTACATACAAATATTATATAATTGGTAAATAAAGGTAGAACATATGTTAAATATACATCAAATGATAATATGCTTCCCTACAAAGTCAATTCTTGTTCAGTGACAGACCAAGGAGTTAACTCGGAAAGGCAAGAGGAAAATCTAGAAGAGATCTGTGCAACTTGTAGAAGGGAAAGGCCCACACTGATAAATTAAAAATCTTTGTGGTCTGCAAAGGAATGCTGGTGGGCTAATCAATTATTTGGTGACTAGAGGAGCATCTACAGTGTTAGAGTTCGTGGTCATGGTAAGCCATGGAGGCACTAGGCAACATGACTTTCAGGGCAGTGGTGGTGATTTCATTACTTAAAAAAAAAGTCTGTCTCTGTCCAAGGGTGCTTGGTAGGCTGCATGTACAGGCCTGGTCTAGAATTTATTTTGGGGCATTCAACTATCTAGAGCAGGCACGTCAAACTCATTTTGTTTGAGACAACTTTATATAAAAGAATTGCCATTAATTTGTTTTAATAAAATAATTTAAATCAATTTTTCACTTGATTTCAAATTAAATGAATTACAGTATATTGGTTGACAATGAGATTTTTTTAGTACCATTGCCAAATGCAATAAACAGGTTTTAGGTATATGTTACTGAAAGGAAAAAGCAATCCCTGCTGTGTTACTGATCCCAGAGAAATATTTGCATGTATGTAGGTATCCTTAGGGTGCCATAGTTAGGGATGAGAAATATTGGTTGCAAAGTTGGCATTTCTGGATGTAATACAGATATTTTGGACTTAGTTTTGTTTCTTTGCATGTTTGATATTTTAAAAAAGGCATATGCTACTGACTATGCTTATGCACATATGTAACATGATCACTGCTTGCCCAAAATTTTACTATACAGATAATACCCCCAGAAATTATTTAGCCTTTTTAATAAATGTTGTTATTGATGTTAAGCTCACCAGGGAAAACATCATATATTGTTATGTATAAAGGTTAAAGGTAAAGGTTCCCCCGCACATGCGTGCTAGTCGTTTCCAACTCTAGGGGCCGGTGTTCATCTCCGTTTCAAAGCCGAAGAGCCAGCGCTTGTCCAAGGACGTCTCCGTGGTCATGTGGCCGGCATGACTAGACGCCAAAGGCGCACGGAACGCTGTTACCTTCCCACCATAGTGGTCCCTATTTTTCTACTTGCATTTTTACGTGCTTTCGAACTGCTAGGTTGGCAGAAGCTGGGACGAGTAACAGGTGCTCACTCTGTTACGCGGCACTCGGGTTATGTATATACTAGGTTAATTATTTAAAGACTGAAGTGCAACATAACTAGATTCTAAATAATCTATTTTTCAAAACACACAACAGTCGAAACAGTAAAAGTAAAGTCCAAATTAAGAATATTTCATTCTTAAGAATTGTTTAGATTCAAAATAGTTTTCAAGAGTGTACAAAAGATACTATTTATTTTTCTAGAATCAACTAAATTAGACATATTACATTGAGAAAAATGTTTCTCATTTCTTTCCTGTTACCTTTGATTTCATTGCAGAGATGTTAACATAAGAAATAGATTATTTTGTTATCTAATTTTACCTTCCAAAAGACAGAAGCAGATGAAAAATGTGAGGTTCTTTCCTGTTGGCTTTTTTGAATTAGCTGTTTTACATTCTAAAAGTTTAGTTCCTAAAGAAGTAACCCTGTAAATAATTTTAATGTCCTCCTCTAGTGCAGGCTCTTTTATGACTCAAGGACTTCAACTCCCAGAATTCCTGAGCCAGCCTGGCTCAGCTTGGAAACCTCTCCCTTTCCCCTCAGCATGGCTGGCTCAGGATTTCTGGGAGTTGAAGTCCACGAGTCATAAAAAAGGGCCAAGATTGCTAGCCCTGCAATAGGCTTAGGAAAGCCAATAAGGGAGCTGGTTTTTTTTTTTTTTTTTGCAAAAAAAAGGTGCCGGAATGCTGTTCTGAGCGTTCTATGAGAAAAAAAGCCCTGGTAATAGGACAAGCGGTAGCAGCAATAATAATAAAAAAGGGCTAGAAAAAAAACCCAGAGTTGTTATTAAACTATTGAAGCAGAAGATCTTATTCAAATACATTTTTGGTTTGCTGAATATGCATATTTTAAGTTTCTTCACTTTAGAAAAGAAAAAAAAATGCTAGTTTTAGTTTTGGTGGTTATTAAAAATCTTAGGTCACATTTGAAAGCACGATTGGATTTATCTGTTTAATGCTATATGATATACCTTGTTTTTCAAATTACCGCCGATTTGTAAAATATAAGGTCTTTTTTTTTCTTTTCCACGTACTGTATTATTTTTGCATTGTAACAGTGCCTTATAACACTGTGCCAAGAAAAACATTTCTTAGACTGGGGAACCGTGCTGTGAGCATTCCAAGGTTCTAGAATCCACATAAATATTTAGCATGATAAACATTCTGATTGTGTTGAATCTTGCAAACAATTTTTCATTTACTATTAGTGTGTGTGTGTGTGTGTGTGTGTGTGTGCGAGAGAGAGAGAGAGAGAGAGAGAGAGAGAGAGAGAGAGAGAGAGAGAGAGAGAGAGAGAGAGAGAGAGACTCTTGCAAGTTGTAAGTGAAATAGTTACATTGCATGAAGGATGGTTTCTAAGTTGTGTAGATAGTAAATAGATACGGATTTTGGGGAGAGACCCAGTCGTAAAGCTTAGGCAATGGAAGGAGAATAGAACTGAGGAAAAGCAGTCAGTCTGGAAGATGCAAGAAAACAGAGCTAGTTCAGGAATACATATAAGACCCCCAACTTTTTGTTGGAAGGAAGGAGAGGGAGAGATAAGTAGAGAGAAAGAACGATTGAAACCAGCGAGTGGGCAATACTGCAGATTGCCAGAATAGTGATTGTAAAATATAACACCAGGAAGACTACAGAACCCGTTCAGCCACCTTCTAACTAAACTAAATTGAAGAAGCAACCCAGGGGAAAAGACATTTTTGATACTGGCATTTACTTTGGGGAATTTATAACAATTTGGGCAAGTCAAGCTCAGTCATGAGCTCCAAAGATTCATTAATGTTTTTGTCATATTTTTATTCACAGTGATTTGACTGGGATGCAGAATACAGATTTACAATTTCATCTGGAATACCTAATGTGTTCCAAATGAGTAGATGGCTACATGTTAATGTGCTTTGTGGATTGTAATTATTTAGCCATTTTATTATTCTATTTTATGATGATATAGCAGAGGTCACACTGACCGTGTTTTCCCCTTGAAAGATGGGCTACAAATTGTTGAAATATAATAACTGAATACATCACTGAGGGGTTAAATACTTGTCACATCAGTTCCCATAATAAAAGATACCAGCTTCTGTCCATCTATAAACAGGAAAAAAGGGTATACACATGATTTAGGGCTGGCTACTAAAAGGAACAAGGAGACTCTATGGCAGGGGTGTCAAACTCAATTTCATTGAGGGCCACATCAGCATTGTGGTTGCCCTCAGGGGGTTGGGTGGGTGTGGCCTGGGTGGGTGTGGCCTACTGGGTGGGCATGGCTAGAGTGCATATGGCCTACTGGGTGGGCATGGCCAGCTCTACATAGTTCGCATCAAGGGTGCCTATGGGGGCCTGGGCAGGAGTGGGACAGATCTGAGGGTCTCTGGCAGAAGGAGGGTCTCTGGGCCAGGGCCAAGGCAGTGGAGGCCATTCCCTCACTGTTTCCAGGATGGCTTTGCGGGCTGCATGAAACCACTTCGCGGGCCGGATCTGGCCCCCAGGCCTTGTGTTTGACATGTCTGCTCTATGGGAACATACATACTTCTCAGACATCTGTGCTTATCACTGTCTAACGTTGAAAGAGACACATTCAAGAAGCCACAACAAGACAGGTAGCCCCACCCTGTCTGCCCAAAGCTGATCCTATGTTTATGTAGACTGAGTTAGCATCTGAATCAAATCGATTGATCATTATTTCGTTAGAAATTTTTATTGTCAGGGATGGGAGAAAATATTTGTGGTTCTTTCTCTTCATTTGTTAAAATAGTTCGACTGGTCAACAAGAGTAGGCCAAGAGGTGCCATTTACTTTGCCTCAGGTGTGGGGAGAAACCTGTAGATTGGTCTCCCTGTGCCCTTTCTGTGTCTTTTGCCTTGATCTGTTCTCTTATTGTTTCATCCTTGAAGTATGTGAAATACTTCCTATTTAGGCATTTAGGCATGCATTAATGTGCAGATGGTAAAGCAATAGAGAAACATATTTCTAATGGAGCTTCCAGATGTTTAAATTAAGGCATATTATGTCTTTTTTTTAATCTCATTCTTTTCTGTGCTTAAAGAATGGGGGTCAAAGAAGACAAACAAGGAATTCCGAGTTCTTGGGTTTATATTTTAATATGAAGGAAGAAAAGGTGTAGGAGAACTGACGAGGAATTTAAGGGCATAAATACTTTATCCACTAACCTCTCTTTCCATCCTGCCATGAACACCCCCCTCCCCCTCCAAATTTAGATAGACTGCCTACACCAGTATTTCTCAACCTTGGGAGCTTTTAAGATGTATCGCCTTCAATACAGAATTTCTCAGCCAGCTTGGCTGGTTGGGGACTTCTGGGAGTTGAAGTTGAAATCCACACACCTTCAGTTTGCTAAGGATGAGAAACATTGGCCTTGGCTGAAGTGGGGGCGCACGAAACCCAATACATAGATACATAGATGCACACATACATGCACACATACATACATACATACATATCACTTAATATGAGGCCCAATTTATATTTGATAGTATAATACTATAAGAGGAAAATGGATTGCATATGAGTGCAGAATTGTAATAATTTATTACTAATCCACTTAATTGTCAAATGGAAAACTGAAAGTTGTGGCATGGTTGAAGATTGTCATGTTTATAGAAGGGATTAGATTTAATGGCTGGAATCACTCATTGCATAATAGTGGCCTGGTACATACTTAACACAGAATTATAGGGATGATTTACAAACTCCTGTGGCAGAATTCAACATCAGGCTAAGACAAAACCAAATCATGGTTTGCTATAATCTGCAAACCCACAATGTGCAGAGAACACATTGTTGCATACTGTTTCTAGGGCTTATTAAAATTTGTTACAATAATTTCATTTTTTAAAAAAATATATACCTCCATGATTCAGACTTGCTAAAATCTCTTAGCAAATCCATTTTTCTTAGTAGCGCAATTCAGCGTAGTACAGGCAGATTTCCTTTTTCTGCTTGGCCCATCTTTAGAGTGGCCTGGCATGCCTCACCCTCTCCAGCAGCTATTCACATAGTCCTACACAGCCATTTCATCCTGGCACTTTTTAAAAAAGTAATCTTGTAATTGATCCAACTATGACCTCTTAAATCAATTACTGCCATCACTACTAGAAATTCATGCTCCATTCAGTCCTGGCACTCTTTTGGCTCCTGTTCAGGCTGGAGGAAGCATGGTCCCATAGTCCCATAGAAATATCTGGGAATGGTACAGGAAACTATAAGCTTAAAACTGCAATATAGAATTGCCCTAAATAGCATCATACAGCAGATTTGGACAACTGCTTGAGCCCTACCACTCTGGCAGGGCTCAGCAGTACAGCATCACTTGTCCTGGCATTGACTGGCTGTGTTTGGGAGCTGCTTTTTAATCATCTCGTAATGCCCTAAACAAATATTATATTAGGACAATTAGAATGGCATCTTTAAGCCACCTACTATGAAGCAAGGCATGTGATTGCCTATCAGCTTTGAAAAGGCTACAAAAGAGACATTGTTACTATTTCTAATTGACTCTTGCCATTGGTCTGATATGAGAAAACTTGAGTCACCGGGCAATCTGGTGATTCAGGACAGTAGGCAGCTTCCATCCATCCATCCATCCATCCATCCATCCATCCATCCATCCATCCATCCACCCACCCACCCACCCACCCATCCACCTACCCATCCATCCACCTATCTATCCATCTGGGCAGCCTCTGGGCAGAAAAGTATCAGTGATAAGCAGTGGAAAAGTCAACAGCAAAATCTGTGTAAGAGGCCTTAGTTTTCCTTAATTCATTGCCATGCAATTTCCCAGGAAAAAAAACGGGGATCTATCTTCTGGATTACTGTAACTGAGGTGAATAGAGAAGAATTTGATTTGCCTTTCTCACCTTTATGCTTCCGGATAGGAATGGACTTCAGTCTTCATAATTTCAGCAGGAAAGAGCTGTACACGAAAAAGGCAGGTTAGAAAAGCAGGATCAGGAGAAGGGCAAAGCTTAGGCTGACTGCAGCTATGAAGGAGGATGCTTCCTTTCAGAACCTAAAGTTTGCTCTGAAGAATGCTTTAGCATCTCGTCGTCTCCTCCTTTTCCAACAATCTGAATGGCCAAATAATTTTTACTGGATCAAATATGTTGTGGATCCCAACCTGTTCTTTCAAGGGAGAGCTTTTCTTGAACTGCAACAGAGAGAGTTAGCTGTTCTCAGAAACTGTGTGGTTTTTTTAAAAAAAAAAAGAGAGAAAAAGAAAGAAAGAAAGAAAGAAAGAAAGAAAGAAAGAAAGAAAGAAAGAAAGAAAGAGGAAAAGTTTGAGGGAAGAAGAGCGAAGCTTCTCCTGATTCGATTGTTTACCATCAGTCACTCGATTCCTTGCCAGGGACTGGATGATTATTAGGCTGAAAGGGGGCAGGAAAAGAACTGGAGGCAGCATTCTTCCTATTTAAAGCTGCATCACTTGAGGGGGGAGAAAAAGTGTTCGCAGGCAGGCTGCGCAAGAGCCAGAGCTGGTTAAAAAGAAAAGGCAAGCAAGAGAGGAGAGCTTGCAGACTTTCCCTGTGTCCTGTGGGAGTGCTGAAAGAAAAGAGCTGGCTTTTATGATGTCCATATAATCTTCTTTTGTACACTTTTTTTTGTTTTGCACTTTTCCTCGCCCTAGGACGAGGGGGGATATACATGTCTAATATTTAGACATGATGGCCATCTGGACCCGAAGAAGAACGTTTGTCATTCTTATTGCTTTTCTAGGACATTTGGGGACGATACGAACACAAGAAGAGGACGAGTTTGAAGGGGGTGAGTTTCACTTTAGAGCGCCGAGTGTGACTTTTGTGCTTTCAAGCTGAAATAAAAATGGACTTGGGAGCGCAGGATGCTCTCTGTGTATTTGTGTGGGTGTATTGTGAACCAGGGGATTGATCAGAAGCTCAAAGGTCAGTTAATGGGAAATGGATTTTAAAGGCTAAAGGTTTTTTTTTCCCCCTGCCATCTGCGTGGTGGACAAGGAAGAGAGGAAGAACAATGGGGAAAAAAAATCCACCGAGCTCTTAGGGATAAATGCAGTTGTCTGGCTTTATTTCTGTGTAAGACATTTTTAAAAAGAAGTCTTATTACTGTTTGTAATAAGTTTGCAGTTGTGATGAAACACAAATGCAGCCTTTGGAAACAAGCCTAAACTTTCTGAACAGAGGGAGAGAGAGAGAGAGAGAGGGAGAGAAGTAAACACAAGGAATTGGAAGGGTGGAGTCCTTTTGCACTGCCTAAACTACATCTGTTTTATTCAATTCTTTGTTAGGGAGAATTGCACAGAACTTCTTTCTTTTTTGGTTTTCCTTCCCCCCCCCCCGCTGCTTCTCTGACTTTCTCTCCACATTTCTTTGCTTCTTGGAGATAACCGTTTTCCCCCTTTTCCTAAGTGGCTGGTCTTGATGAAAGCCAGACTTTGTGACACACTGTTCTCTCACCCTTCTGGCTGGGCTATCAGCACCCTGCATTTTGCTCCCTGGTGCTTGAGGACAGGAAGTCTAGTCAGGAAGCCTAGTATTTGTCTTCGTGGCATGGCAATGGATTCCATTTAGCCAGCATGTTGGCTACCAGTTCATATCGGTTCAAGGTTAATGTTGGGAGGATTGCTAAATGGCTTTCTGTGACACCCACTTGGATTCAGCTGTTCCGAATTTGTTCTGGCTAGATTAAAAACTCAAGTGGAACTGCGAAAAGGATGAGGATTTTTATTTATTTTTTTGGCTTATCTGCATTGGCTAAAACTCTGATTTATAAGAAATTGGAATGGTGGATGAAGTTTGTATGTGTGCTTGTATATGTGTGTCTGCATGTGTGCAAATGTGAACGTGTATCTGCAGATTGTTGGACTGTATTACTAAAATGGCTTGGACGCTTTTGGACAGGAGACATTGCACACTCAGCTTTTTGGATGGACAGTCAAATTTGAACAAAAGTTTTTTTTTCTACCCTGCTGTAAGTCCAATAAAGATAAGGATGTTACTGTGCTGTACACTGTAAAAGGAGACCTCTAGAGGGTGCCCTTTGTGTAATCTGAGCAGGCTCTAAGATAATGTCAGAGTTGCATGGGACATACTTCAGAGAGATAGATTTGCAGTGGAAAGACAAGGCCACTATCCAAATTCACAGTCCTATGCAGTCTTCCCTCGAAATGTGTGCCATGGAATTAATTTGATTTGCAGGGCGATCCTTAGGAAGCACTAAATTCCATTGATTTAATGCGGCTTATTCCTGGGCAAGTGTGAATCAAATCAGCCAGTCCATCCTCACCGTTAAAAGACAGACAAACATGACAGTGGAACTTTAAGCTTAAGATTTTTAACTGCCAAAGAAATTAAAAAGCACGCCCTGAACAAGCTAAGTGGGGTTAGGTTAGTACATGCTATTTGTTTTGTTATGTACAGCCTGGGGGTACGCCAGCGATCTTGTGTTGGGCAACACATTTTCCACTATATGTCATATGTAGAGAAGTTTTCATTAAGCATTGAGAAGGCCAAAATATGAGCTATTTGTACTGGACTGAGAAGTTTAATTGTTGTCTCATGTAATAATGCGATTTAGCTCTTGCACTTTTGAGGGCTGCCAGCCTTCTAAAATCAGGATCTAACTCAGCCTGGCTATAATCTTGTTTTTTGTGGAAGGCTTACCAGCTTGTTTCATGGTAAGGATTATCTGATGTCATGAACTCCTATTCAGAAACAGTGCGTCTTCGTTAAGTCGAAATAATACTATACATTGTATTTCATATAGGATCAGCCCTAGGCCAGAGAGTGAAAAACTGCTGACATCTGGCTCACAAAATCCATCAACTATTCCCACAGCTGCCTCTACAAGCTGGATGGCAACCTAGAGACAGGGTGCTGTCTATGATCCATCACTCAATGTCTTACTCAGGGAAGGAAAATCAGCTTTGAATCCCTAAATTTTGCCTTACTCTCCCAGGATCTGAGGTCCTCATTTCCAGCTGGGTGGACATTACCACCTTTAGTTATAAGCTCAGGCTTATGACTCACTACTTGCATACTTGTGAACTTGTGAACCTCCAAAATTACTGAACTAGGAGTATGACTAGCCCAACCAATGTAGCTAGGTTGAGAAATGCTGGGTGTTATGGTTAGCAACATCTTAAAGACCACTGTTCCCCCCTCCCCAATACTGTGAGAATGACTGGCAGGTAATCAGTTGTGCTTTTCCTTGACTGTAATGTTCAAAGTGTGGCTGGAGGCCTTTCCCTCCTTTTAAAGTGGACCTCGGATCTTTTTTTTGTTGTTGTTCCAAGTAGAAGTAATTGAATCTCACCTAATCACCCTCTCCTTCCTCCTATTTTAGCTATAATTTACAATGCTTCAGATTATTCTTTTTTCCTAGTTTTGGAAGTTTTGGCCCCCGCTTCCTTTTAAAAAACTGAATCCAAAGCTTTGGGAGTTACCCTCAGTGGAAAGTATTGACTTATTTTATGAACTGTTAAGGCAAATATTGACCAATTTTCTGGGCAGATATGGAATGTTATACTTCATTGATGTTATGAACAAAACTTCAACTTTGCATTCACTCAAAATCTGATGGGTTTGGTAAGAGAAATGAAATTAGTGTTTATTTAATAATTTTATATGCCAGACTTTCTGCATATCAAGGGACCTTGGTATCTGGTGTAGAATCAGTAAAACAAGGTAGCCATTAACATTAAGGGGAAAGAGAAAATTAACTAGGCATTCCTAAATTCTATGCGGATGCAGAAAGAATGGTGCCTTATAAATAGATGGGTTATGTTTTGACTCCAAGTATCATGGGGTGCTAGGGAGTGAGTGTCTTAGGATGTGATTTGTCTATCCAATTATTCTGTACATGACTTCCCACTTTGGACTGAATCATAGTTTGTGTCTGACCATGACATTTACATTACATAAAAAAAGAGAAAGGTTAGCTAATTGTATTCCCCAGAGTGTACTTCATACTGCTTTTTTTTCTTGTGTGGAAAAAGAACAAACATAAAATTGTATTGTGCTTTATTTTCCTCAAGAAAAACTGGGACCTCAAGTATATGTTTACAATGGCAGCTTTTCAAGAGGTAAACCTAAATCCTTGTTGCTACCAGTGTTTTCAATAGGACACGTAGCTAGACTCTTAGCCTAGGACAGTAGAGGAACAAAAGACCATTGCTGATACTTCTTGCAGCCCTAGGAAGGAAGCAATGGCAAACCATTTCTGAGAAACTTTGTCAAGAAAATTGCAGGGACTTGTCCAGGCAGTTCTTAAGAATCAGACACAATTAAATGGAAGGGGAAAAAATCTTTATCCATGGCAGTCATTCCTGCATCCTTATAATGTGATGAATCCCGTGTGTCTTACCAAACTGACTGGTACAGTTAAACATGTAAAATCTAAAATCTTTGCAGGAGATCAGGTTGCCCTCCCCTGCTTGAGCCTGTGAAGGGATGTTTGTCATGTGATCAACAGGAGAAGTCAAATTAGTAATATGAGTTTGCTGTAAACTTCTCTCTATATATTTACTCAGAAATAAGACCCATCTTGGTCAATGGGCTAACTTTCCACTTGGACCATTATTACTAGCTACCATAATATATATTATTACTTACTAAGCGCAGAAGCAATTATTTATACAATTCCATTACCAGAAACTAGAACTAGAGTCAATTTCCACAACTATTTGACATTTCTCTACTTTACCCT
This sequence comes from Vipera ursinii, assembly GCF_947247035.1. NCBI lineage: Eukaryota > Metazoa > Chordata > Lepidosauria > Squamata > Viperidae > Vipera > Vipera ursinii. The sequence goes on along the minus strand of NC_139512.1, from coordinate 168,547,250 downwards.
GTGAGAACCAGACATGTTACTCATAATTCTGCAGACTTAATCCTTTTCTATCAGTTTTTTTTCCAGGGAGTAGAGGGAATAGAGTAGAGGGAGAAATATGCAAATAAAGCTAGTGTACATTCAGGACTGCATCTAGGTTCCCTGCTTATATCAAATTTCTATTTCATATGATAATTGGTTGTAGATGAATGAGTAACAATTACTTTCCAGACAGTAAACATAATAATGGTTGGTCATTGAATATTACAACTTAAGAAAATGCTAGCAAAACTGTGTGACATTTGCTTTCAAAATAGCAACTGCATAATGGCAGCCCTGTGGGGAATATATAGCTAAAATGGGAGTCAAGGAAGAATGTAGATTTCTTCATGCTGATTTACTATAGAAGAAAACATTTCTTCTTCTTCTTCTTCTTCTTCTTCTTCTTCTTCTTCTTCTTCTTCTTCTTCTTCTTCTTCTTCTTCTTCTTCTTCTTCTTCTTCTTCTTCTTCTTCATCTTCTTCTTCTTCTTCTCCTTCTCCTTCTCCTTCTCCTTCTCCTTCTCCTTCTCCTTCTCCTTCTCCTTCTCCTTCTCCTTCTCCTTCTCCTTCTTCTTCTTCTTCTTCTTCTTCTGAAAACTCAATTTACTTTAACAGGAATGGAAGGAAGGTAAAGATTACCTAGCAGTCAAAGCTATGCCAGTGATAATAAGCTCATATTATAGAAAAATGCAACCTTATTTAAAGGACCACAATAAATTACAATGAAATGCCAAGGATAGATCAAGGAAAGGCATGCCAGAAATGCCTGTAGGATATGCTATAATGAATACATTTAGAGCAAAGGAAACCCAGATGGTTCCAGTCAAGCAGATAGCACATGTTCCATACGAATGCCAAGGAATCCATTGAAAATGATTTCCTTAGTTTTCATAAACAGAAGTGAACATGGTTGTATCTCCTTAACTCCTATGCCACAAAAGCTTTCTTTTCCCTGAAGCCTGAGAGATTGAATTTGGGGGTTCAAAAGGATCACTCAAGCTGCACTATCAGTGTACAAGGGATCCCAAGGAACAGTTCCTGATCCAATAAGCTCTGTAAAGCCTTCAGCATGCTCTTGTTAGAACATCTCAAAAATTATCTGGAGATAGACAATTATTAAGTGGATGGGGAACATGTCTATTCTGTCCCGGAATTCTGTCTAATTTTGAGAGTGCTGGCCCAGGATGTTATTCCAAGGTCAGCCATTGTCTTTCAAGCAAATCTAAAGAGCAGAATGAGAATCCCTGTATCGGAGTTCAGATAAACAAACAGTCTACATAATTTTTTTAAAAAAGTTTTTTCCAGCCCAATGGAATGTTGGAAAGAAATTATGGGAAAGAACTTTGCTCTTTTGTCTGACTATTGATCCACAGCAAGATAAGTCTCTAAAACAAAAGGGGAGTAGCTAGAGATGCTGGTGAAAACCTCTCGTCTTTCTCCTTTTTGGTCCCTTTGAGAACCAGGATCCCAAACAAAGATTTTTTAAGGTGTTGGAAAGAATCCCCAAAGCCATGATTTGCCGTGTTTTCCTACTTTGTTTATAAGTATTCAGCAAGTAGATGGTAGAAACCTGTATGCCCTCAAATCCCATCTTTTTTTAACGGGAAAGGAGTTTGTCCCCTCATGATTAATTGAACTGAGCTCTACAGGGGTCCACCAACCCTCAGTCCGTGGACCAGTACCGGGCCGTGGCATGCCAGCAACTGGTCCACACAAACGAGCAAAGCCATATCCGTGAGATGCAGGCAGCACACAAAACCACGCCCCCTCTGGTCTGTGGAAAAACCTGTCTCCACGGAACTGGTCCCTGGTGCCCAAACATTTGGGGACCTCTGGCACAATTCTGTTTCTTTGGGCCTTCCACAGTCCTAAACTTGTTTTATTAAGTTGATGCATTATCCTTACATTTCCCCCTCTAATCCAATCATTATTATTCAGTTTGTTAATCAACACAGACACCCCACACAATATTACTATGTTTGGGAATATTTTTTTCATTAGATTGTTGCTTTTTCATTTTTTAATAATGTTTTCCATATTTTTTCCCTCCACCCATTAATAAATCTGCAGAAAGGGAACTAGTTGGTTATCTCCTTACCTGGGAAAATTAATCTCCGTCCCTTGATTTAAAGCTAAGCTTATTTCCAGCTGAGCTAACTGGGCCCAGGAGGTTAAATGGTTTAACCATAATTGAGATTAGACATCTCAACATTGCTTCTTTGCTCTCTTGACTCTTTGAATGATTAGACCACACAAGATCTGCTGCTTTTCTTATGGCATATAATGGCTTCTTTCTTGAAAAGAAGGGACGCTTCTAGATGAAATGAAAACAAATGACAATATGTCAGTTCTTTTGCATCTTGCATCCTAAAAAAGCACAGTAGAATTGAACTACAAGGTGTTTTCTGTTTTATTTTTTTAAAATCCTGGATGGATGGCTTAAGTGGAAAAAATCTGGCAACATTCTATACCAAACAGTCCCAGATAAAAAAGCTGTGGTAAACACTGTATGACGCTGCGCAAGGCTGCATCCAAGAAAGTGTGTAATGCCTTGCATAAATAGAAGTACATCTTTGGATTTCGGTTCTGTGCTGGTGCAAAGATTGTGAACTAAGTTAAAAAAGAGGGAGGTAATGCTGAGCAACATTTTTGCTTTATTTGTTTCTTTTCCTCATTTGCTTCACTTTCTTAGGGTCTTACGGAAGAACAGGGTAGAACAACGGCTAATGACCCTCTTTTACCGATCTACTATAGAGAGCGTCCTCTCGTATGGTATTGTGGTTTGGTATGCTGGTCTGACAGCCGCGGACAGGAAAGTATTACAGAGGGTAGTGAGCACAGCACAAGACATTGTGGGCTGTCCCCTGACACCACTGGATGACATCGCCAGGTCTCGTTGCCTTGGAAGAGTGAGGAAGATTCTCAGGGACGACTCACACCCTGGACGGTATCTCTTTACTCTCCTACCATCCGGTAGGAGATATAGGAATATAGCCAGCCGTACCAACAGGCTGAAAAATAGCTGTTATCCGTGGACTGTTAGGCTTTTAAATGGGACATAATCATATGCAGAATTGACTTGGGAGGCCGGTGTGTGGTGTAGATGGTTCACATGGTGTGGTAGGATGGAGGGTTTGTTGTCACTGTGTGTTGGGGGGAGAGAGCACGGGGGGAGGCTCAGCTAATCTCAATGTACACATGTTGTACTTTGACAATAAAGGTTTATTTATTATTATTAAAGGCAGTGGGGAAGTAGCATAAAGTGGAATGACAAGAAATGGGAACCTAGGAATTCCTCCAGGAGGGGAGCAAGTGGGGAACAAAGAAGAAGGGGAGGAATGAGAGGCTTTTTTGCTGGTAAGTTAGGGATTCCCCCCCGTTTTAAAACCAGAATGTGCATGCTTGTTACATGTACAGGGGTCTCTCCTTTCTTCCCCATTCTTCTTAAAGAATGCAGGCACTTGACTTACAACTACAACTGAGTTTGGAGTTTTGATCGTTAGTCAATGTGGTTGTTACGTGAGGCACCCAAGTGACTACCTCGCTCAATGACCACAAACTGAGTTCTCATATTGCAATCATTAAGCAACCGTGAGGGGTGCTTCGGGGTAAGAGAGGCCCTGGGAGGCCAGGTGCCCATTGACATGCAGAAATGTGCTGTGGAACAGGAGGCCTACCAGCATGCAGAGCCTCTACCTGCTCCACCATGCCCAGTTCTGAGTACCTGTCTGTTGCTTTGCTCTGTCCTGTCCAGGCTCTGTTCTAATGATGGTTTGTAAGGCTCCTTCTCTAAATCGTGCAAGGCGGCCTTCTGAACCACTGTGAAAACACTGGTTTGGAAGTGACCATACTAGCGAAGATGGCATTCTGAAAAGCTCTGAACCTCAACATTTCAGAACACTGAGGCCCAAAGCCTTTTTTTAGTGTTTTCTCATCTAGAGTCCATTTCTTTTGCTAGCATTTTTCTGCTCTCCAGAGGAGAAAATGCTACCAAAGCTGGCATTCTGAAAGGCTGGAAGAGTTCAAAAGACAGTAGGGAATGTTGCAAAAAAAAAAAAAAGCAATCACATGATCGCAGAGTACATGGCAACTGGTAGCAAATGCGGACAGATTGCCAAGTGTTGGAAATGCGGTCATGTGACCATGAGGAGGGCAGCACAACATTGTTAAACGACGATCATAGGTTGAGCACTACTTGTATTCAATTCACCCACAGTGGAAAACATGGTATACCGCTGAGAGCAAGAAAACACTTGTTTTTAAAAAACGGGTGTGGGGGGGGGAAGCAAAGAAAAAAAGAACAAAGCAAAACTACAATATTGCTCTTTCTTTCCTCTGGATTTATTTATGATGAAGGACAGTTTAATTCCTTAGAAAAGAGGCAGAAAATGGTGCCACTTTTACAGGAACTAAAGAATATCAGAAACTTTGGCACAAGATTTGGCCAGCCTTTAGCAAAAATTCTTTTGTTTGCAGAGGATCACCTCTTTATTCAACAATGAGGAATGCAGTAGTCATCCACAGATCACTTCCTGAAGTGTTAGAACTATATTTCCCAGGATTCTTGATCAACATAAGCTGTTGGTCGTGATGACTGGGAATCTTAGAAGTTATAGTCCCAGGACACGTGGAATTTTCCTGGGCTGGAAAAAGCTACAGAAGAAAAACAAGACTTGGAAGAGTTTACTTTCAGTGTAGTCTCTGTTATATTATTATTCAAGAAAATAAAATAAAATAAATCTTTTCAGAGTTTGTTTTTGCAGTTTTGGAGGTGCAACAAGATTTACGGGAGTGTCTAAAGATATAATGTTTATAAAACATTGCACAAATGCTCAAATGCCTAATAGAAGTCTGGTTTTTTTTTAAAAAAATGTCATATAATAGCTAAACGATGGGATTAGGTAGCCCTTTATAAAAAAAAATAAAAGCATTTATACCCTATTTTATTTGACTTTTACAACCATGATGATTTTGTAATGGATGCCTAAGCCAATGCAATAGCAGTCTGGAGGCCTCTGATCTCCTGTCTCAGGGTCTTCTGAATCTCTTCCCTGCAAAAGCTTGATAGATCCTGCTGCTCCCTTCTATCTTCCTGAGCAAAATAGCTCTATATTAAGCAACAGTTCTGGCTCCCCAGAGATTACTTTTAAATATCATCTTCATCACTATCACCACCTTCACCTCCACCATTATTGTCCTATGCTGTTTATTATATGAATAATGTAACATGTTCTCCACTTGCCTTGGCCTTCCACTTCTTGGCAATTTTATCTCCACCATCTCTCATGGAGAGTGTCATGGAATGTGTGGATGAACTTGGGGGATGAGGGAAACAGATGCTGGTTAGGGAATGATCAGAGAAGAGACCATGGTCACTTAATGGTCAGAGAAAGAAACTTGGGAAGGGCACGCCTTAATTGACCAGGTGGCAGGAAGTTTGTCCCTACAGACTTGCAAGATTTTGTTAATGTAGCCTTACAATAAAGTAGAATTAGCTCATCTAGTCATGTTTCTTGTTTGGTTTACCTAGGAGGACTGACAAGAGAGAGGTATTAATCATCTGCTTTCAACACCTCAGTTCATTGATTCTGGATTATAATTTTAGAATGATCAAGGTTTTAGTCCCCAGCAGTGTCAGATGTTGGGGTGATGTGATTCTGAACATGACTGGAGAGTCATATCTTACCTAAGAGAATATGGATTGAGGTCTGAGTCTTTGTACAAACAGCCTTCCTTCACAAGTTACCTTTGAATGTGAGTAGTATTAAAAGTTTTCAGTTAATTAAAAGCTGCAAGATTGCATAGTCAGATGATCATGATAAAAATGGGAAGGATGGGAGTCTGTAAAATAAAAAATAATAATTTGTTTTTAAAAAAGAATGGCCATTTATGAACAAACCTGTAACCCTGATCTATATATACATTGTTAAGTCATTTTGGGGTTAGCACATTGTTTTAAGTACCGGTAACAGGCCAAATTCAGTGCTGCAAAACCACTACTATTGTAATAGTTAAAGCATTGTGGAAGTTCATCATTGAAACCTCTGACCTCAGGCACAACTGAAATCCTGTTTAAGGCAAAATAATGCCATCTGGCACTAGAAACACTGCGAAAGGGAGAAATAGAAAAAAGCAAACTCTATCTAAGCAGGAAGAGGTGGGTTAAAAGGGTGAAATGGGGTGAGCAGTGTCCTACCTATCAATACTTAGTTATGTGACTTTAATTGTTTACAGTATGACTATAATTTACACAACTCAATTAGCATGTAATAAACATTTTTGTTTATCTGGCAGGGAGGGATTTTTGTAATTCATTTTCTCCCTTACAAAACAACTGCTTTATTGTACTCATTTTATCAGCAGTGCTTTGGGGGTTCCTCTGTTTATTGCCTTTTTAGATTTATTAGATAGCAAATCCTTCACAGGTGGTCCTTGACTTAGGATTGTAATGGAGCCTGCCCATTACCGCCACTGTGACAGCCATAAAGCAGGTCATCACATGACTGACCTGATTTTACAGCCTTAAGTGAACATGACAATTGTTAAGTGTAGCCATTGTTTGCCAAGGGGTATTTTTATAGAAAACCAGAAGTAAAAGCCAACTTTCATCAAAAATGTAATAAATTGTGTCTGTGTGTCTGTGAGAGGCTGCAGATGGCTGTAAATGCAGGCCACTTGCCGAATGCCTAAAACACAGTCATGTATCCCTGGGGGGGGGGGGCTGAGGGGAAGGGATAAGTACCTTTTGAGGGGGCCCGTTGTAACTTCAAATTGTTGCTAAACAACCAGGTCTAAGTCAAGGACTATCTATATAAGGTGTTGCAGTGTTACCATTAAGGAAATTCAAAAATCTGATTTTAGAAGTCACTGTTCTGAAAATCTGTCATTTTTCATTAATGAAAATCTGCTAAGCAGATGGATTACAAATTTTAAAATGCTTATTGTAATGTATTGGGCCTTGTTTTACTGAGTGTACCATGTGGGTTTTGAATGCTGGAAGGATGTTTAAGCAGGTTGCTGGCTACCGGCTCCCAGCTCCTTAGAAAACCGGTCTCCAGGGCTGCTATTGGTTGCTTCTAGGGTGGCAATAGGTTGTTTTAAACCTATTGGCGCTGCCTAGAGGCCAGAGTATAAATAGCTGCATTGCAGCCCTGTTTCCCAGTTCATTTCCTGCTCTTCAATAAAACATGTTCCTGCCTGAACTCACTCACCTCATCTCTTCATTCAAGAAAAGAACCCAGTACACAACACTTATTTTGTCCTGTTCCCCAGAGTTTATTTCTAAATATCATCATTATCATCATCATCATCATCATTATCTCACCCTGTGGTTTATTATATGACTAGCAAAATATTATGTTGGCTTGGATTGGATAAAAGGCCAGGCCAATATGAGTGGTTCAGATGCAATTGGATGATTGACTATGTGCCATCAAGTCAGTGTTGACTCTTATGATCACAGAGATTGTCTCTCTGATCAGGTGCAATACGAGTCATTCATCTAAAACTGAGATTTACTGATAAAGAAGAACATTTGTAGCTCAGGGTTGAAATGAGGAGCCCTTGGTGCTCTCTGAGCTTTCTTGTGTTCTGGCAGACATTTCATTACCCAAACTAGGTATTATTTTCTAATTTGGGTAATGATATGAATGCAAGAGAACAACCAAACTCAGAGAGCACCAAGGACCTTTCAAAACTTAGACTTGTATGTTTCTTTTTCTCTACTTCATGTCAGGATATCTTCCCTCCTTTTTTGTTGTTTCATTATTTTGCAGTGTCTGAACAATCCAAACAATTTATTTGGTGTACTGTAAAAAAATAGAGATTAATCCTAAGACATTCCTGAAGGCATCACCTGCCCTAGGCAAATTGCATTAACTTATCTTGAAAAAGCTTGATTTCATTAGCATCTATAGTAGGACAGACTAGATAAGCAATTATAATAATTTTCTTAAATTAATTTTATAACAGGCTGATGTATAGAAAAACATCTAGGGAACAGGAGGAATAAAAAAGTAAATAAAAAAGTTATGATGGCAGCCACAATGGTTAAACAAAACTCCACAGACCACCAATTAGACTTTTTAAAATTCTCTCCTGAGGACATCCAGTTAAATCTCTAAATGTGGATAGGCTTGTTTTTGCACCAATGGATTGGGTTGCATAAGAAGTCATCTTGTCCTAGTCATCTTGTGATGGGACTCTGTGTGGAATGTGCTGTACACAGGGCTGCCCTTGAAGAGTATCTGGAAACTCTATTGGTCCAGAATACAGTAGCTTAGGCAGCGATGGGCATGCCACAGTATGCCTATGTGACACCACTGTTCTCTGAGCTGCAATGGTTGCCAGTGAGCTTCTGAGTGCAATTCACTATGCTTGTTATCACCCACAAAGCCAGGATATTTGAGGAGCTGCCCTACATTCTATGGTTTTTGTCTATTCAGTAATATTGGGCAGAGTTGGCGCACTTTGGATCTCATTAATTAAACACCGCCATCTATCAGGATCCAGAAGCATGTCTTCTCTGTCTCATCACCTGCCCAGAGATCAATATGGCCAACCTCCTAATGGTATTCCAGAAATCTTTAAAAAATTGGTTGTTCTTCCAGGCTATGTTGAATGTGGGTTTTTTTTGTAGTATAAGGAGTTTGTTTGCTTCCTTTACATAATGTTTCTTATTTTTTTAAAATGTAAGCTGCCCAGAATAGGGTCTCTTTTTAACTAACTAACTACGGTAACCAACTAACCAGCCAGCCAGCTAGCTATTTCTGAACCCACTAATACTCTCACTATGAAAAACAGAGGGAATATTTAAAGAAGAACAGAGGCACACATGTCCTCAAAGTATGGATATTGCTTTCATAACCTCCCAACAAGATAGTTAAATATGTAAGACAGTAAAGGCCTCATCACTGCACAGTGATTTTAATCTTGATTTCCTCAGTCCTAGTCCACTCCCTTTTTCTTCAGTTTTAGAACTTAAAAAACCCCTTCATTTGGGTTAAAAATGTTGAGGAAGCAAAAACAAAATCTTTTCATAATAAATTTACGTTTATTTCTCTACTCTTTTAGTTTGTGTCTAGATGCATAATTATGTCTGCCTTTGATCAGTTGAGTTAAATTGCATTCCAAAATATTTTAATTCTGTACTTTCATATTTGAGTTGAATATTTTTCCTGTTGTTATTAAGTATCTGGCTTAGCCAGTAAACCCAAGAAAAGGGGGATAAAATTGGCAGATTAAAAACATCTCCAATTCATCTTCTAAAGAAATTCATGGCATATTTTACAGCAATTAAATATAGAGGGGCATTTCATTTAAAATATTTAATCTGCTGTGTTTTGAAATAGATTTCCATCTTTTCCAAATGTAAGAGGTGATATTGTTTAGTTAAACATTTATTAAAGTATCAGGCATTGCAATTCACATGTTATAATCTTAGTTAATTATATCTTGAGGCACTTCAAATGAAAGAACAATGTATTTTATTAAAGGCTTTAGATGATATAGATAATTAAGGCATTTTAAGTGCACAACAGTTTATATTTAATGTTTACAATTATTCTCAGGAAATAAAGTTAGTTTGCAATATTATAATTAGACAAAATATATTTTAATTGCATTTGCTATCAGATTAATTTTTCTTTTTTCTTTTTCTTTTAAATTTCTTCCTTCCACTAATGTAAATATCCATAAAAAAGATTTTTGATTATCTTCTTCACAATTCTTGCTGAAAGTAACTGAAACTAGCAAATTAATTCACAGAGTGAAACCACAACGAATGCTTGTTCAACAAGTCATGGTTTAAGATGATTTATTTACTCTAGCCTGATATATAAATCAATAGCTCCACACTAAGTTTGGCGAGTACTTCACGAGTCTATAAAATCAGAAGAGGGATATATCTAAAAATATTTTAGAATTTCTTTTGTGCTTCTATTATTTCTTACAAAGTTTGTACTAGCTTTGGCAACCACAGTAATGGTTTTAGTAATGGTTTGATAATTAAAAAAGCATTGTTTGGCATTATTTTTCAGTTACATAGGAAGATACATACACACAAATACACACACAAAAAAACTTAATTTTTCTTACACAGTTACACAATTTATGTGACAGTTAAAATAGACCACAATATGAAGTGCTTTATATTGATATTCAGAGCTAAGATTCTCTATATATCCCATGCAGAGAACATTGAACATTCCTTTTTATAATGAGTTATGTGACCACCATATTGTTTTATCAATCATTGGATGCCCTGGAATAATAGTAATAATTAGTAATAATATTACTAATAGTAAAAAGGCACCTTGGGTGCTTTTCAAATCTTCTGGAGCATAATCTGAAGACCATTGGCATTGACAAAAATACCATTAGTCAATTGCAAAAGACAGCTTTACTTGGAACAGCTTACATCCTATGACAATATGTTTTATACCATCAAATATCCACATCTGCCTATGCCAGATCCTTGGGAAGGACTCGATTGTTGGACAAAAATACCAAATCCAGTCTAAACATCTGTCTGTGTGACCAACCACAATTTTAATGGATAAAAGAAGTCAACACTGAAGTCCTTCATAACTGAGGTTAGGGTGGTTTATGAAAATCTAGAAGATCAAGGATATGGTGTAATGGATAGAGAAAAGACAGCAGTGCTATTCATGATGAATGCATTAAGGCCTTGAAGTAATTCATGATGAATGATGATTCATAAATCTAAAGCAAAAAACTGGACAGATTAGTCAACTAATGTTTTTGTTTATTTTTAAAAAATGTTATCCTAAGGAATATTCACAATAGTTAAGACAAATGCAGCATCTCACTAGCAGAAATTTTGAAGGATGATTTCCAGATGTTTGAAAGCTCAATTTGGCAGTACATACTGGTTTCATGAAAGAAAAAAAAGAAAGAAAGTGAAGTCCTGATGGAAGTAGCATGGAGCTCTGACAGACTGGCATAATTTGCAGAACATGACAAACTATGGAACATATGAAGACAGTAGTAGCCAACAGTGTAATGTGGCTGCCCAGAAGATGTTGACTCTCAGAACTATAATTCATACTTGATCATAGAGGATTGAACACATACTGTATAATTGTAAGTCTATTTTTATTCATCCCTTTCATCAAAAATGTAGGCTGTCCACTTTGTCAAATGCTGCCAATGCTAAGTTATCCTTTGATTTTAGATTAGAATGAATCCTACCCTTTATGTTCAGGAAATTCTTTATCTCCCAGAAGAATAGGTTTTTATTTCTCTTTTGTCAACTCCCCCTGCATCCCCCTTGGTCACCTAACATTTCCTAGAAGCTTTATGAAGCAGGACAGTCCTTTGAGCATGCAAACTCACAACAAAGATCTTTTTTTTAAGTAAAAGAAACAGTCAAACAGCACACACTCTCCTCCTGCAAAATAAAACATGATATATAAATTCCAAAGCAGCAAAAGCTACCCCCTAAATAGTTATTGTGGACAGTCATTCAAAATTATATTAAATTATATTATATTAAATAAAATTAAATTAATTTTAAATTTTAATTTTAATGTTATCTTAATTTTGTGGGCTTGTATTAATTTAATCTTATTTTATTCTCTCTTTTTGTATTGTTTTTAACTTGCCCTGTGAACCGCCCTGAGTCCTTCGGGAATAGGGCGGTATATAAATTCAATAAATAAATAAATAAATAAATAAATAAAATTGAGAGTGACAACTCAGTTCTTTCTGTGACTTCTCCTTTTCGCTTCCTGCCTCTCAAAGACTTTAAATCTCTCAGTGTCAACTTCTGGCATGCAATTTCCATTCCTCATATCATATATCTTTCCTTTATTGAGGTCTGTTGCGCAGTGAAATTACTGTAACTCTCCTATTAAATGCATTTTACTGATAACAAACCTGTGATGGTACACCAGAAGCTGTGAAATTTTGATTCTTAAAAAAAAACAATTTCCTTTCTTTACTTCATGGCTTTTTTATTTATTTTTATTGAAAAGTTTTACAGTACATTTTATTTTTAACAAAACAAAACAAAACCCCTCCCAACCCCCTCCCCTCTTCCCAACCCTCCCCAACACCTCCCTCCCTCCCCCTCCCCCCTCCCCGACTTCCCAGAGCTAAATACAAGGTATAAAAGTACAAACAATCATAGTCTACCATATGCAAACAACAATAAACTATTAAATCTATCGCACTTTAACTCTTATAAAATAACTACAAGCAATATAAATATCACATCAATACTTATTCAAATGCTAAGTGAAACATTTTAGTCCCATATTTATTCTGGATATAATCAATCCATTTTTTCCACTCCACAATATATCTCTGTTGCAAATGGTCATTCAGATACGCTGAGATCTTTGCCATTTCCGCCAGGTTGGAAACTTTTAAAGTCCATTCTTCTATAGTCGACTTCATGGCTTTTTGGAACATACTTTCCTGAGAGAGGGTTTTAAAAATTCTTTTCATTCTTGACAGCCCAATAGAAAGTTGCATATAAGAGTGCTCGATCCTTTGCCTGTCCATTAGCTGGATAATTCTCAACAAGCAGAAGACAACAGGACCAAATGGTTGTTTGGAGAGAAGCCAAGAAAGATTCGATTTGAAAATGGATTGGATTCAGCCATGTACTATCATAAATGAGATAGGCTTGAAAAAGAAATGCAAGAACTGTTATATAAACACTAGCTTGGCCCTGAAAGGTGATTAGGTAAGGAGGAAACTGCCCTACCTTGATTTTCTTGGGCATGGTGATAGAGATGATGAATCTCTGTGAGACTTTTAAGATTTTATTATTATATTCTATAAAGTAGAGATCTGGAGTTGGTTTCCTGCCCTAGCTTATCACAGAGGGCTGACAGAGAGCTACAGGGAAAAGAATTTTTTTAAAAAATCCCTAGGGCATTTATTTGAAAGAGACAATTAGGGAGAAACGTAGAATACAAGCAGATTTTGTATTCCTTCTAGGGCCAGCTCTAATTGGAACACGGTGATAGTCAGGTGTTCTGTGTTTAGTTATCTGACAGGTGTTAAATAACTATCCTATCTGATCCAATTCTGTGCTTTTCTGAAAATAAGATTGATATTTTTCACCCAATTCTTCTCTTTAGAAATGGGAGGGTTTTGTTGGATCAGTTGAAAATATGGCAATAGAGATAGATAGATATCTTTTTCACTGCATTCTGTCTAATTAGCAATACTTTTCAGTGGAATAAGAATTCCAGGCTGTTTTCCTTTTGGATAAATGTGATACTTTAAGGGTTACTGTACAGGTATACTTCAGTTAACCATGGCAATTGGGATTGGACTTTCTGTCACCAAACGTCAGGATGGTAAAGTATGACATCACCCGAACCCATTGCTTATCAACAGCAATTCTGGCACTTCACAGTTGCCACCTTTAAGCAAATCCAGTGCGGTCGTTAAGTGAAGATGTCATGTGGTCACCATGTTCAACTTTCCCTGCTAGCTTCCCCATTAACTTTTTTTTTAATCCCATTTATATCCCGCCCTTCTCCAAAGACTCAGGGCGGCTTACAATCTAAAGCATAAATCAATGTGCTTCACAATAGCCTTCATTCTATGTATATGCCTGCTTATTAGGGCTTTCGCCCCTCCCCAAGCGGCATTATTACAAAGTCAGCTTATTGCCCCCAACAATCTGGGTCCTCATTTTACCTACCTCGGAAGGATGGAAGGCTGAGTCAACCTTGAGCCTGGTGGGACTTGAACCTGCACTAATTGCAGGCAGCTGGTGTTGCTTAAGGAGGCATTAGCCCACTGCTCCACCAAGGCTCTTTTTGCTTGTAGATGGTGATCATATGACCAGGGAACATTGTGACAGCTGGAACTTCAAAGACCGGTCATAAGTACCAATCATTCAGTGGCATTGCCCATGTGAATATTTGCTGAATGTTAAATGAGGACTACTTGTAGTTACCCTTAACAAAGGATACATGGTTTTCTAACATATATAAATGAATCACTCTGAATTCCTGATTCATTTTCCCCCAGTCATAATTTTATATATTAGCTGTTTTTATTGTAGCATTTGCCTCACAACTCTAGATGTAGAGAAATATCGGCTCTTGTTCCTCTTCTGTTTGCTGAAATATTTTTTTCCTACCAGTGAGTTTATAATCAGAACAAGGACCCTTTAATGCAGGGGTCCCCAACCCCCAGTCCATGGACTGGTACCGGCCGTGGCATGCCAGCAACCGGTCTGCACAAACAAGCAAAGCCCCATCTGCGAGATGCAGGCAGCACACAAAACCAGCCCCATTCTGGTCCATGAAAAAACCTCTCTCCATGGAACCGGTCCCTGGTGCCCAAAAAGTTGGGGACCTCTGCTTTAATGCATTCTACATAATATATCTGTGCACTGTTCATGTGACTTGAGTTGTTGATTAATATTTATATAGCTAGATACTAAAACTGAAGCTCAAATACTTCGATCATCAAATGAGAAGAGAGGACCTTATTGGAAAAGACCCTGATGTTGGGAAAGATTGAAGGCCAAAGGAGAAGGGGTCAGCAGAGGATGAGATGGTTAGATAGTGTCATTGATGCAAAGAACATCAATTTGGACAAAGCCAGGAGATAATAGCAGATAGGGGAGCCTGGCATGCTATGGTCCATGGGGTAGTGAAGAGTTGGTCAGGACTGAGTGACTGAATAAGAAAATGCATATAACCAGATTATTGATAAATAAAAGTTAGATTGTGTGAATTTTGTACTATCTAGTTTAATTATCCATTAGAATAATAACACAACAGTCGTCACTTATCAAAACAGATGTATACTACAGTTAGTCTCTTGACTTAGGATGGGTTGCTTAGTGACCATTTGAAATTATGACCATTTGAAATTATCCACAGAGGTTACTTACTGCTAAGCTTGTAAGCTGCCCTGAGTCTTCGGAGAAGGGCGGGATATAAATGTAATAAAAATAAAATAAAATAAATAAATACTTATCACCTGTTTCCAAAATTCTGATGGCCGTTCTCCCACTGTCACACAATAACATTTTGGGTGCTTGACAACTGCTCCGCATTTATAGGTTAACTCATTAAACACTGATTAATGCCAGTCACAGAGAATGAGGTGGCTGGATGGAGTCACTGAAGCAGTAGGCGTGAGCTTAAATGGACTCCAGAAGATGGTAGAGGACAGGAAGGCCTGGAGGAACGTCCATAGGGTCGCGATGGGTCGGACACGACTTTACAGCTAACAACAACAAATGCCAGTCATGCATAAAAGCCTAGAAAAAACTGTACTATTTTAATAGTATACTCATGCCCCCATACTGTTGCTAGCACATTTTTGACTAATTTTTCTTGCATGCACAGCTTTGTTTATTAGCTCCCTTCCACAAAGATAAATGATCTCCTGTGTCCTTTTGCATCACAACTGGGAAAATTTGCTTTAAAAACACAAGCCTCAATAGTGTAATTCTGCAGTAAAGTTTATTATTTTATCCATTACAAAGTATTCATAAACATCCCATCCCTTGAAACAGTAATATACTAAACATTAGCTTCAGCGAAAAATTATAGGGAGTGAATATTTATTTTTTAATAATAATAATAATAATACCATGGTTTCATATATTTTGGAGATTATAAATTTTTATTATGGTGGAAATGTTGAACTAAAAGAAAATAAAAATTGATATTTTGGGAAGAAAGATAAATAACCTCAGACGTGCTAAATAATGCTACTTTGATAGGCGGAAGTGAGGCAGACTTAAGGAATCTCTTGCTGAAGGTGAAACAACAGTGCAAAAGATAGATTGCTAATCAATATTTTAAAAAAGCTAGACTTATTTCAGGAGGCAATGAAAATGAGTTCAAATAGGCAAAAAATGGAGTATTTTCCTAGACTGAAAAATGTACAGATCTAGACAGATCTAAACAACACATCAAAGTGTAAAGACATCAAATATTAAGACCAAGGTTACCCAAGTTGTAGCACAGAGCTGGATCATCAGAAACCCTGGAGAAATGAAAACTGATGCCTTTGAACTGGGATGGTGGAGAAAATTGTTGGGAATTTATTTGGATTGCAAGAAGACGAAGTCCTTCAATCCTTCCTTTTATTTTATTTTTATTTTATTTTTTGCTTTGCTAGCATGAGTGGAAGAATGAAAGAATAGAGGAATTTACCAGTGGTAAATATAATCTGAACAGAATACCTTTGACAGCATCATTGCCAAAACTGAAACGTACTGTAGATTGACATCTGCAGGGTCCTTGGTGCTCCTTGAGCTTGGTTGATTTCTTGCACACATTTCATTACCAAATTAGGTAACATGGCAAGTGCTAGCAGGGAGTGGGGTTCTTCTCATTTTATATACTAGCAGATTGGGAGATCACTTGGAGGGAGTGATCTTGGTCAGAGGTCCCCAACCTTTTGGGCACAGGGACTGGTTCCATGGAGAAAGGTTTTTCAGTGGACTGGAGGGTGCCTGATTTTGTGTGCTGTCTGCATCTCATGGATAGGGCTTTGCTTGTTTGTGCTGACCGGTTGCTGGCATGCCGCGGCCCAGTACTGGTCCGTGGTTCCTTGATTAGACTGCTGCTTGCTGTTAGCTTGTGTATCTGAGTTGGTTGACATCTTGACAGCAATTTTTATACCCAGCTTTATTGTTAGCCAGTTTTGAGATGAGAGTCAAGCAGCTTCGGGATGTTGCACAGAACTCACTTTTGTGAGTTTAGCCACTGTCAAGGGGCCCTGGTGAGTTTTTTTTTTGGGGGGGTGTGTCATTAAATGTTAAATAAGACAGGCCAGGGAGAGCAAGAAGGGTCAGTTGGAACTAGAAGAATGGATGATGAGATGCATTGTAAAAATCCTGAAGAATGTGGGTTAGGTAATCCATTTGCACAAAGGGAAAGTTATTACTGTATGAATGATAAAAGGAATGGAAATGTTGTGGAACTCAGATAATTTGGAGTAAATTGAATTATAATAATGAATTATATCCCTTATATTATCTGAGCAAAGATATAGGTTGAAGGCACTGAGGCGAGGTTGAAAAATGTTAGGCAAATGTTACACAAATTAAATGTATACATGCACAGTATCTCAAGATCTGAAAACCACAGTAATAACTGTCAGCACACAATTCCCTTCCAACAATACCACATAAGATGGATTGTTGCCCTTCTTGGCATCCCTTAAGAATTTTGGAGGAAATTTTTACCTTTTCCCCTACCCCCAACTCCAGCAATTTCCCATCAATTTGTCTCCATCCTTCCTGAGTTAAATTAAGGGAAATGAAGAACTCAGCCCCACGTCATGTGGATTATCTTTTCTGTCTTAAGGATTAACTTCAAGGAAGAAAACAACAACTTTTTCATTTTAAGGAAGATTACCAACTTTGTTATGTGTAGCTATGATCTGATGGGATAGTGATCTGTTTTTACTTGTCCAGAACAACTGTTAGTGGCTCCCTGGTGGGGCTTCAAAAGCATTTTTGCTCTAGTAAAGGATTTAGAATTCATCCCTCCCTCCCATTAGTTATTGTTGTTGGTGATGACTATAATAAAAAGCAACTGCAACAATGCCCGCAGCCCCCAAGCTTAGTAAAATGTAAGCTGCAAGTAAAATACTGTTAGATGGAAATCTCAAAGTATAACTTTGAACTAGTTACAGTTTTCAGGCCCAAACTAATTATGACACATTGCACATTATTGGCAATATTGTTTAAAATCAAAATCGGCTTGGAACATATGAAATGAATGAAGCATGAGAAAACTTTCATTTCTTGAAAATTACCATTCCAAGCACCCTTAAAAAGGATTGTTAATATTGTTCATCTTGTTTCAAGAACTTTCTTAGATTTTTTTTACGCTAATGATTAAAAAACTAACAATTAACGGTAGGAAAAATTAAAAAAGAGAGAACAAAACCATAAGTACAGAAAGAAAAAGAAATGTAAAGAAGCAACTTCTGATTTTCTTTTACCAAAGCTGTAAGTATAAATTTAAATTGGCTTCTTGCTCCAAGGTTATGTTGAAAGAAAAATCTTCATCAGGGTCCAGTCCAAGCTGGGAATAATCAAAATGGAGACTGCTTTAGAAAGAAGGTTGCAATTTATTGAAGAGGAGAGCCAGACAGAAAGATGGCTCTGGAAAAGACTGAATAGATGGAGCAGAGTGGTGGGCTTTTATACCTTCTGGGGCTCTTGAGATTGTTTCCTGTTCCTGTTTGAGGCTTTGTATTTCCTGTGTCATGTACTTTGACCTGAGTCTTAATCCTATTAGGTCTCCTGTCCTTAGAATTTGAGTGGGGGTATGTAGATTTTAGGTGCCTTTGTCTTTCTAATTTCTAACTTCCTGGCTCCAACCTGCCTGAATGGATTATTGAAATTGCATTTCTAAAAGCTGGCCTCTGCTTAGCAGCTGGGGCTGATTTCTGGAGGCTGGTTTCTATCTTTTTAAAAATCCTCTCCCATTATTCCTTTGGGGAAATATGTTCTTCCTTTTTAATATTTCCCAAAATATTTCTTTCTCTGGATTCTTCCCAGAGTTACATTATTTGTTTTCTATTTTTCTTTCTTTCTTTCTAACCGTCAACCCTACGTGGATTATTAATATTTTTCCATCTTGTGAATGGAAAAGTAACCTCTCTCTCCCCCTCCCTCCCTCCCTCCCTCTCTCCCTCTCTCTCTCTCCCCCTCCCTCCCTCTCTCTCATTTTGTATTCCTGAGAATTTCTCTATGTATGCTGACCTGAGATTTGTTGAATTCAGATGAGGGCAGCTTCCGAAATGATTATAAGGAAGGATAGGAAGACAAATCAATGCTATACTGCTAAAGAAGCATTTTGGTGGCATTCCTGATTAATAGTAACAGTTTTAGTAAGCATTGGATAAGAATATTTAGCCCTTTTATTCTGGCATAGAGGTTACGACTTGTTTTTAGCACATATAATTTTACTCCTCCTCCTTGTGTTTGTTAAACTTTTTTGGCAAAAACATTTGAAAACTGGAATGTTATCCTAAAACAGACAACATTAATAATTTTTTGAGTTTTAACATACATTTAACATAAATGTATGTTAAAACTTTTCAATTAAAAAAATAATTTTTTGAGGATTGCAGTGTCTCACAGACATGTGACTGCAATTTGCAATGTTTTCTGCTGTTTTCCAGCAGAAAATGGTAAAAAATGCTCACTGGATATGCTGGATTCATGTCTTAACAATTGCAGCGACTTAGGACTAAAATTTCAGACTCCATTGTAATCATAAATCAAGGACCACCTGTATACAAATACGGTATATAAATTCACTAGTATGTGTAGATGTAAGATGTATAACAAGAAATAAGAATTAAATATAGGTTATAAAAGTATAGGGATAAACATGAAAAAATAATTGAATAACATAAAATGACATAAAATACCAGCAAATAAGACGACAGGCTAGGAACTGGGAGACTGTGAGTTCTAGTTCCATTTTAGGCACAAAGCCAATTGGGTGACTTTGGGCTAGTCACTCCTTTTCAGGCCTAGAAAGAAGGCAAGGGCAAACCATTTCTCAAAAGTTGCCAAGAAAATTGCAGGGACTTGTACAAGTAGTTGCCAGGAGTCAAATGTTGACCAAGTAATCTCATATTTCTTCTCTAAACTCTTACCCAATTGATATGTGTTATCTGGTTTATTTTGTTATCTACCCAATTGATATGTGTTATCAAGTTTGCATCTGTAGGAGTTATAGGCAAATTAGAACATACACTTATTTCAAAATGTTGAAAAGTGCAGATTTCCATGTGGTTTGCAGTTTTTAAAAAATGAGAATGAAGTAGGAAACCCACATTCAAAATTACATATATTAAAGAAAAATACATGCAAACTGCAGTATATTAGGAAGCATTGCTTATAGAAACTATGTATCCTGGGAAAAAGCATGTGCTGGAAAAGCATACAAATCTTTGTGCAGGTTTTTATTCATAACCTGATGTAAAAATAACGCCAAACTAAACAAATGCTTGAGAAAATGAATACTGAAGAAAATCAGATGTGATACTTTTGTTCCAGAATTGATAGAATAATCCAGCTGCACTCACATTGTCAGAAATGAATCCAGAACAAAAGTGTTGTGTATTTGTTTTATACATGCAGCACCCCACCCTGTAGATTGTGCCACGTGGGAATTGTGTGATGTGATGTAATTTCTTATGGCTAGAAGATTATGGTTGAATGACACAACCAAATGGGCAGGGCATCTCAAGTAATTTGCTCCAGAACAGCTGACTATGATCCATGTTTGGGCTAAATGAAAGAAAAAGGAAAGTTGGGAAACAATAACACAATAGGGTAACTTACCTCTATAGGCAACGTAGTAGAACTGCACAATATGTCAAATGTAAGACAGAAAAGGTGCTGCAGAACCTGCCAAAGTACACATGAAGAACCCATCTACAGTCAAAGGAGTCATTGCCACATAATCTTGCAGGTAGAAATCAGTATCTGATACAAAAGGCATTGAAAAAAGGTCACAAAATTACACCATAAGTTTGCAACACAAACCCTGAGATACCCTGCTAGCCTAAGCTGAAAAATGGTTAACCTCCCATATGTGAACAGACATTGTGTCCGATTGTCCTGTTTTAAAGCTAGTAAACAAGGCAATACACACACACAAATACCTGAACACTTGTGCATAGATAGCTATAAAGATAGATTATTGGAACAGGATCTTTTAACATCAAAGAAATTTTTATATATAATTCTTTTTCAAACTAGGCATGAAATAGCTTTGTAAAATTTTCAGTACCATTTAATATGGTACACATTTCTATTCCTGTGAACTTTTACTATACTCCAGATATAATTGAAAGGTAAGCCACATACAAGATCTTATGAACTACAACTCCCAGAAACCCTCACTGATGGCCAGGCTTTTGGAAGTTGTATTTATAAATCTAGATTCTTTAGGTTCTCTAGTCATGTTTTCCAACAGAAACTGGAATTAGGAAAGAGTATTGCCTATGGTGAAGGATGGTATGCATAGAATAAACTCTTCTGATCTCCAAAAAATTTAACATGCAGAAGCATCTTTTATCATATTGAGCTGTGATGGTGCAGTGGTTAGAGTGCAGTATTGCAGGCTAACTCTGCCCACAGCCAGGAGTTTGCTCCTGACTAGCTCAAGGTTGGTTCAGCCTTCCATCCTTTTAAGGTCAGTAAAATGAGGATGCACAGATTGTTGGAGACAATATGCTGACCTTTATAAAGTGCTCAAAAATGCTGTAAAGCACTACGGAGTGCTGTATAAGTGCTATTTCTATTGCTATCATGTTATCATGCTTTTAAAATTTATTGTATAGCACAGTTGGTGACATATATTAACCAAAGTGAGCATAATGATAGTTAACAGGCTTAAAAGTCACATATTTTAGACTGCACAAAAAGTATTTTGATATTTTACCTAGTTATTTAATTCCTCATTATGTGTGGTAATATATAGTCAGTAATGACCACTGCTGAGTTTTTCTATGTCTGTCCCACAAGCATATAAATACACCGATTTTAGTATTCATAACAATGGGGAATATTGTCAGAGAGAGTGAGCAAGGAGGAAGCTGTTAAAAATGTGAAATATATATTTTTATATATTTAAATAATATAAACATATAAGTAAATAAATAAATATAAAAAAGTAAATAACAATAAAAGATAGGAACTTCTTTACATCTGCCCTCTCAGCTCTGTGGAATCCAAGTGTCAATTATTCTACTTTACACTGTATAAATTGCAATAAAAAATGGTGCAGGTTGTGTTTTTATAAGTGCAGGTAAAAGTGAAGACCCAATGGGAAAAAAAACTTAATCATATGCTCCATATGTCCTTATCCAACCCATGTAGATGATTATAACTTAATATTTCTTCCCTTGGACAACCCTTTGGTCTTCTCCCTTCTTCCCCCAAATTGCTGACCCTAATTGCTGGCTTCAGAAAACTGATTTCCCTCCTCTCCTAGCATTGCTGTTGCAACTCATTCTCTTTCTCTTGCTAGCACTTGGAACATCTGGATTTTGCACTGTGATGGCACTGCAGAGTTGTCCTTTCCAGTACTGCTTTGGTTCCTTTCCTCTCTCCTACTTTTTTTTAGGTTCTTCTTCAGTCTCCTGCAAATGTCACTTGGTTCTTCTCTGTTCCTAAGCCATGGATTGTTTAGGCTCCCCACATTTCTGGTTACCTCTCCTTGGTTCACTTCTGGTCCCATAACTTCTCTAACTGGCAGCATCCCCTGCAGAACCTCAAAGAAATACCCCCTCTTAGCTTCCTACTTGTTCTTATCTCCCAGAGTTTTCCATTCCAGCTTACAGGCAGTGGTGGGATTCAAATATGTGAACAACCAGTTCTCTGTGTGGATGCTGCTTCTGGAAGTCCATTCTGGGCCTAGGCAACAACAAATTAGTTACCGGTTCTGCCGAACTGGTGCAAACTGGCTGAATCCCACCACTGCTTGCAAGTCTCCTAGAGAATTTAGGCTCCATATCCCATCCACTCATAAGGCTGGGCTTTGCACTCAGCAGTAGGACTTCCCAGGGAAAATAAACCTTTCCCCTTCATATGTACAATGTTGCAAAGAAGAACCATTTTCTCCAGCATGGCGACTCTCCCTGTCAGAGATATACCTTAACTGTACATTATAGAAAACGTACAACATGTATAGAGGTTGACTCAAATTGCAGAACTGTGAACTCTACATCTCATTTTTAAAAAAGCACTTTCACTGTACTATTTGTTAATCTTACTATAGATTAACAAATAGTACAGTGAAAGTGCTTTTTAAAAAAATGAGATGTAGAGTTCACAGTTCTGCAATTTGAGTCAACCTCTATAGTAGTTGAGTCAATCTCTATAGTATTGTAGTTATACTAGATCAGGCACACTGGCTGAGGAATTCTGGGAGTTAAAGTCCACAAGTCATAAAAGAGCCAAGTTTGAAGACCCCCAGTCTAAAACATACATTTAAACTGTTTTTAAAGAGCTATGAATGTTTGGTGCTTACACGTCACAATGGCTAAGATTAGATATGCTTGGTAACAGTCCAAGAGCAATCCATGTTCTCTTAATCTGACTTATCTATAGAACTAGGAGTAAAATTAAGATAGTATAATTATTTCTTGAATGAAATATGAGATACTAACTTCGCTAGTTTCCAGTCTTAATCAAGCAATAGTAACTGGAGAAAACTTTCAGATAAGTAAATTAAATGAGTGATGTTTGTCAAATGATTTCAAACATTATTCCCACTTACAAAATTTCTGTGACTGTACTCAGAGTTGCTCATATATGATCCTGGTTATCTAGAACTCAAGAATTCCTTGCTTCTTCTCCTTAGCACTTCTATTTCAAGACGCTGGAGAAGTACAAAGTTTACTTTGGTTCGCCTCAATTCTTTGTCCCTTGGAGATTATGAAATATTTTCAGAGTGAACCTATCTTATTTTCCTATTTTAAAACTAAACTGCAGGTTTCTTGAAAAGTTAGGAAGAATCTATAGGTTTTAAGAGTCCTAGAGTTTTGGTATCTTAGTCAACCAGGCAAAATCCTCTGGATAAAAGAAATGTTCCATATTTTCAGCCTGAATATCATAAGCCAGTCAGAATCACCAAACCCTGTAAAGTCTAAACCTCAAGTCAAAATTTCAGTTTGAGTAACTGGTCATTTGAAGATGCTGCTGTACACACTCAGCTTTTTTTTTGTGGTCTTTGCCTCAATTCTGTCTGCTATAAACTCTAACCTGCTACATGTTTTCTGTTTGAGTTTTTAAGGGCTTCCTCCATTGTGCTTGCACAATTATTTAGCCTTTTAAAGGTTTTTTTTCCCCACCCAAGAGAAGATTCTGGCTCAAGGCTTGGTCTTTGTCTCCCTCTATTCATTAGCATTATAAGGCCACAGAGAAAAGAAATTCAGAAAAAAAACCCAACAACCCTCTAATGCACCGGTCCGTGGACCACTACCGGTCCATGGCATGCCAGCAACTGGGCCACACAAACAAGCAAAGCCCCATCCGTGAGATGCAGGCAGCACACAAAACCACACACCCTCCAGTCTGCGAAAAAACTTCTCTCCGTGGAAATGGTCCCTGCTGCCCAAAAGGTTGGGAACCTCTGCTCTAATGTATCCATGTGGGAGAGACAGTTGTGCAGTGGCTTGGCATGTTGGTGACAGTTTCATTCTTAGCCTCACCCTTTTTCCATCCTAGTTACATGACACAAAAAGGAAATGTTATGAAGGGGTTGGAAATAATTACAGAAGCCAAATCCTGCAGGTTTTCCTTAGGTTGTGTCTTATGGGCATGTATCTTGTCTTTCTTTGCCTGACACCAACCAGAAATCAGAACTGGTCTCTGACCTTAACCAAAGAGTATGAGGAAGGAGAAGAAAAAGGATATAGAATAGAATAGAGCTGGAAGGTACCTTGGAGGTCTTCTAGTCCAGCCCCCTGCTCAAGCAGGAGAACATATACCATCTCAGACAAGTGGCTGTCTAGCCTCGCCTTAAAAATCTCCAGAGATGGAGCACCCACAATTTCTGGAGGTAAACTGTTCCATTGGTGAATTGTCCTCACTAACAGGAAGTTTCTCCTTAATTCCAGGTTGCCTCTCTTTTTAATCAGTTTCCAACTGTTGTTTCTTGTCCTGCCCTCTGGTGCTTTGGAGAATAACATGATCCCCTCTTTTTTGTGGCAGCCTCTCAAATACTGGAACACTGCTACCGTGTCTCCCCTATTTCTTCTTTTCTTTAGACTAGCCAAACCCAAGTCCTGCAGCCGTTCTTCATATGTTTTTAGTCTCTAGGCCTTTGATCATCTTAGTTGCTCTTCTCTGAATTTTTTCCAAACTCTCAATTTTTTGTGACATGGTGACCAAAATTGGCTGCAGTATTCCAGGTGTGGCCTTACTAGGGTTTAATAAAGTGAAATACTTCGCATGATCTTGATTCTATGCCTCTGTTTATGGAACCCAGGACTGTATTAGCTTTTTTGGTTGCTGCTGCACACTGCTGGCTCATGGTCAAGTGATCGTCCACTAGGACTCCAAGGTCCCTCTCACAGTTGCTCTGTTTGAACTAGGTCTCACCTATTCTGTACGTGTACCTTTGATTTTTCCTGCCAAAATGTAAAACTGTGCTTTTCTCCACACCGAAACTCATTTTGTTGGATAGGGCCCATTGTTCAACTTTGTCAAAATCTTTTTAGATCCTGAGCTTGTCTTCTGGGCCGTTGGATGCTCCTGCCAGTTTAGTGTCATCTGCAAATTTGATGAGTTCCCCTTCAATTCCCTCATCTAAGTCATTTATGAAGATATTGAAGAGTATTGGGCCTAAGACAGAACCTTGTGATACCCCACTGCTTACTTCTCTCCATCTGGATGTAGTGTCATGGGGGACTACTCGTTGAGTACAGTTTGCTAGCCAGCTACAGATCCATCTGGTGGTGATGTTGACTATTCCACCTTTTTCTAGCTTACCGTATCTATAGAATGAGTTTCTCTCCACCGACCTTGCTGGTGTTTTGAAGGAACTTGAAGTTGGGTCTTCACCAAGCCTTTGCTGGGGATGACTGAAGCCTCCTTTTTAACCTAGGTTATTTTCTTTTGTTTCCACCTGATTTTTTATTCCATCATCTCTACCCTTTTTTGTTTTTGTTGTTTTTATTTCATGTTTTTCACGTTTCCTGTTCAATTTCCTGCTCTTTAAAAACACTTTTGCTGTTGAAACTGCAGCAATCGTTGAAGAATGAGAAAAAGCAATAAAGATGAAAGTATATCTGTAGCTAAGGAGGGCGAAAAAAGGCATAGAGTTTCCTTTAAATATGGGTGAGCCTCAACCACCAGGTGTTTCCAAAACCTTTGCAATGGGAGCCACTAATGCAATTTTCCCTGGTGAATTTTTATGCGTGGACAGAAGGGATCCAGGAGGATCCAGGCAATTATGCATGGTCTACCTTTCAAGAGTGTGTTTCTTTAGTGTATTCCTTCCGCCCTGTCAGAGCATTTCATCAATGCAGTTTTGATTAAGAAGGTTAAGGAGTTCCTTTTAAGAACTGCAAAGAGAGTGGAAAGAAAAAGAGCAATAATAGGTTGGCCTGATGGAGAAGATCACTTTTAGTAGTCAAGGTTACTAGATAAATACCATGGGTGAGTAGGGATTTAAAACTGGGTTTCTCCTGTACCAGTTTTACATTTTAACCACCACACCATGTGGTGGTTCCTACAGCACACCGCTTTACACTCTACCTGTCTATATACCGTATTGGCTTTATCTCTGGAGACTATCTGGAAGCAAAAAAAATATCTTTCCATATGCATGCATGAAAGTTACTCCTAGCTGCAGAATGGAAACAATTCCTGATTCTATGGCTTTCCCCCTCCAGCTGTGCCTCTCTTCCACATTCCTGTGGAATAACACCAATCTATAACTGGAGAGAACATCCAGCAGGAGGGGGCTGGGAAGTTCCCTGACTTCCTTCTGTTTCTCTGGATTCAAGCCAATCATGAGCTCTGTTTAAACAGGACTGAGGATATTTGCTATTGCAGGTGGGTGGGATTTTTTATATCAGGGTGTTAAATTGATCTCATAGAAATCATGACATTCTCTGATCTCGTGTCCCAAGTATGTTTCATTCCAATGATGCCTGAGGAAACAGCCAGAACAAAATATGACGAAATAAGCTCAGTTCAAGCTACTCTTTGTGTCACTTGGAAAGGAATAATAAACACAATCAGTGTAAATATATGAGACCATACAGATGGAACAAGTTATGTCATCTGCTGATGTTATAAAATACAGTATGGAATTTTCACCCAGCAGTGGGTATCAATTTGCAGTTTTAGGAAAAGTGGTGATCTGTGAGGATGCTAAAGATGATTCCTACTGAGATGACTCAAATGTATTGTGGAAATGGACAAACTCTCACAGGATTAACCAATCATATTAACTACAATGATTCTCATAAATATTTGGCATTATTGTCCCCCAACCCACACAATATTATTAGTAAGGTTGCTTTAGGGGTAAAAAGTATTAGATGTAATTGTTATGCAAAAACAAGTTTTTTTCTATCCTTCCCCCCATATTATTGATACTGATCCAAATTTAGCTGAGAATTAATTATGCTGACACAGAAGTATAGTCTGCAGGTAATCCTCACCAACACTGTTCCATATGTTGTATCATTCCAAGGATTTTGGCAGATGATCGATTTAACACAGGGGTCTCCAAACATGGCCCTTTTATGATTTGTGGACTTCAACTCCCAGAATTACTCAGCCAGCATTCCACATTCTCTGTGGAATACCTGAGATATTTTCCAGTTATGCTGGCCTTTGCATTAAACAAGTAATGCCTCACAGGCACCCCATGATCCCTCCCAGTTAATAGTTTCTATGTTAATCTTATATTAAACCTTTAAATAATCCCATTTTATTTATTCATTCATCTATATACTCTTGTGTCTGTTTGTAAGCTTCAGTTGGGTGAAATGGTGCATCATAGGGCAACAGTTTTTGAATTACTGTACCTCAAATGAGCTAACTTGCAGAATATGTTCAAAATCTGCAACCCATAATTCCTATTGGGAAAGTTCTGACTACTTCAGTGCTTCCATGCTCCTACTGGTACTTTGGTGGTGTAGCTGCACTGCTGCAGCCAGCCACAGGTCATGTGATTGTATTGTATACTCCCCTACAGTTTCCCACAAGCAATAGCAATAGCACTTACACTTATGTACCACTACACAGTGCTTTACAGCCCTCTCTTAAGTGGTTTACAGAGTCAGCATATTGCCCCCAACAATCTGAGTCCTCATTTTACCAACCTTGGAAGGATGGAAGGCTGAGTCAACCTTGAGCCCGATGAGACTCGAATTGCTGAACTGTTGGCAGCCGGCAGTCAGCAGAAGTAGCCTGCAGTACTCCATTCTAACCACTGCACCACCATGGGTCAGTGAGGAAGCCAGCAGGAGAAATTGCATGCTGCTAAGTTTTCCTCAGGTGTGCAAACTCCACAGCCCCTCTGCACTTGTGCCTCACCAGCCAGTTCCATTCCCCCACGCACTCCTTCTGACCCATATCACACCCCTTTGTACTTTTTCTGATGTGTTTGTGTGGCTCATAAAGGGAAAACCAGCAGGAAGTTTAAACTTGAGAAGGAAGGAAGGAAGGAAGGAAGGAAGGAAGGGAGGGAGAGAGGGAGGGAGGGAGGGAGGGAGGAAGATAGATAACCTGTAATGCTCACTCATAGCTTCCCACAAGGATATACAATCGAGAAACTGATAGGAAGTTGGAAGTCATTCCCACTCCCATGTTTTGTTTTCCTGCCTGTAGTCATTCTGTTTCTCTGTTGAGATAAGGAAATATCTCTGAAATGATGATCCAATGGTCATGGGTTGTCTAGTTAGATTTAAACTTCCTGTTTCTTCTGGGACCTTACATTTGCATGCAGAGCTGTCTGTTTTCCAGTTTCCCCACAGAAATACCAACCCCCCCAACAAACTAAATAAGCAGAAAAGGGGGAAACTTTGCATGTCACTTATTAATTATCAGACAGATGGCTATATTACAAAAGAATAAATTAATATTTCCACCATTCTTAGAGGAATTATTATGGATAAAGACAAATAGTAAAATGCTTGTCCGTATAATGAAGTTCACTTAACATTGCTGAGATCTATCAAACTGTATGAAACATCAGAAAATTGAAATAACTAAGCAATGAGACTTCATGTACCACAAATTCAGTTGGACCTGTAGCCTGCCCCCCTCCCCAAAAGCATTGTAGTAGCCCAAATACAACTATGATGATATATTCCAGGAGATCATTAAATTGGCTGCTTTAATTTTTTTCCTCTGCCAGACTTCTTTTATATAGACTTCAATTTCCTTTCGGAGTGGAGAAGCATCTGCTCCTATTCAACCCCAACTGTGGTATCCTTCCTCCACGTCAACAAGGCAGGCTTCCAGGTTCAGCAAGGCAATGTCAGCTGCATGCTTTTTGCAAAGGCTTCACTTGCCAGTAGTGCTGGATATAAATGAATCTTTATATCCGTAAGCCTGAATCTGAACATGACTACCGATGTGGGGAAATGAAAAAGCAAGAGGCTTCTAGGAAATCTCCAAACCTGAGAAAAGTGTATATGAGAAATATGAACACTATGTGAACTGCACATATATGTTCACTCTGTGGATCATGTTGAATACTTCACGGTTCCAGCCAGCATGTTTGTTTCTTTGGCAGGAATATATGTAATCTAAGTTTGGGGAGTTAGAATCTATATCATGCATTGATTATAGCCTAGAGTGGTAGATTTGAAGGAGTCATCTCCAATTCATGTCAGCTGAGTTGAAAAGTTATTTAAGATTTCAACTAAAGAGTTGATCATTCTTTGCTCAGAATGGTTGTTTTACGGAGTCTCTCATTGCTGTGGAATTGATATTTGGTAACTGGTTTCAAGTTTCAGATACACATTTTCCATATTTACTGTATGCTCCGATAAATATTGCTTTTATTTTCCTGATTTTCAAATGCTCCTAAACTATATCTAAAAAGCTCTGTTTATTTGGGGGATTTCTTAACACTTTTAGAAGTTACTTGGCTGCTGTTCCTTTAAGATCTTGGCAATATTCTGATTGCTGAAAGAAGGAAGTTGTTCATAAAAGTTACATAAAAAAAATCATTTCTTGAACTTTGTTTCAGACACTAATCTACCAATTTACCTATACATGAAAAATAGGCAAATTCAGGCAGACACATGGGGGTAGACAGAAGTACAAAAAGAATCAGAGATGTTCCCGTATATCTGTTACATCAAGTTTTAAAGAGAAAAAAATATGTTTCATAGTACTTCATCAGTTCTTTCAAAAAACAGTCTATTACTTATTTTTTATTTATTTTATTTATTTTAATTCCATTTATATCCATTTATATATATTTATATATATTCTCCGAAGACTCAGGGCGGCTTACAAGCTTAGCAGTAGCCTTCATTCTATGTATATGCCTGCTTATTAGGGCTTTCACACACCCCAAGCGGCATTATTACAAAGTCAGCTTATTGCCCCCAACAGTCTGGGTCCTCATTTTACCTACCTCGCAAGGATGGAAGGCTGAGTCAACCTTGAGCCTGGTGGGACGCGAACCTGCACTAATTGCAGGCAGCTGGTGTTACTTAAGGAGGGCAAGCTGGTGTTACTTAACCAAGGCAAGGTTAATTCTTTAGTGAAATAGATTACCTTTCACAGAAAATTAAAAATGTATTTAGAATAGAAGAGTGCATGTTACAGAGACATACTTAGTAAAATTCATAAATGCCACACTTTTTTGCAGGCAGACAGGACCACAAAAATTAACACTTTTAAACATTTTTTTAAAAAATAAATCTAGACCAGGGAATTGTGGGGATAAAGGGAAGATACCCAAGCCCTTTCCAAGCTTGTGATTCCACAGTAATTTTTAAATCAGACATAACTGGACCACCAGCTGAGCAAGATGCAATGAATTGGATTTAAGAAATCCAGCTGGAAGTGGTACAGACCAAATATCACCAACACCTGCTCCAAAACTCCTTATATTTGACTGGAGTTAGGAAAAACATCTTATAAAAAAGCACTGAAAATACCATAAAAGAATATGATATCTTCCAACATCTACTGTCGGCCATTTTGGGGAGCTACTCTATCTTCCCCTGTTGGAAGCCATAGCTACCGGTCACAAAGCTGTACTTTCTTGTCACTTCAGCTCTTCACTTTTTTCCAATAAAGAGTTTGAGGAGGTTTTTTTTTTTAAAAAAATACCCATTGACTAGGAAATGAAATCCACTTCACTTTCAACAAGGCCTTCTTCATTTAGGAACTGATATTTGTTATGACCTGTGTTGGTTTGGTCAATGCTTTGCTTGAATTGGATGCACACCCTTAATATTAAAGGTAATGGGTAAAGCTACTCAGGTTTGTGTACATGAAAATAATTCTGGGAGAAGTGTGAGCTTGAGTTGAAAGAATGTTGGTGAGGAATAATTTGAAGCATGTAGAACTACTTTTTTTCAGCCAATTTCCCAGACATATGTTGCAAACATAGAGCTAGAAAATATCACCCAGAGAGCACCATCTGTTTTGAATAGACTGCCGTGGCATTTCTAGTAGCTTTTGTTTATGTGTTGAAAATACACTGAGGCCACAATTTTATGCAACTGGAAATAGCTATCACAACCTAGAAGGTATCAATCATTCTAATATCACTTATTTGTATGTTCTCTCTGCTATCATTTTGTAATTTTGGAAATTAAGTGAAATTTTTAAGGTATAGAAAATAAATTAAAATTTCTATTTCTGCCTGCTGTGGAACATTCACTGTAGGCAAATGATCAAGAAGATATAAGCAACAAAAACAGAATGTACTCCTACATCACGTCAAACTTTTTTTTATAAACATGGCAAATTATGTTTTTACATGTATATTATGGAGATGGTCAAGAGGTTTTTCTCCTATCCTCATTTTTAAAGAAACTATCACCCTTTCTAATAATACATAGGTAAGAATGCTGTTGTTCATCATTTGCTATTTTCTTAAATTTATAGCACAATTCTCACCTTAAAAATATATATAAAAATGCGTAAGCATAAAGATATGTATAAATACAAATTTTATAGTACAATATCAACAAAAAGCCATTATATTAAAATATACATTAAAATATTACACATTTTATCGGGCATTATTTCCTATTAGAAAACAGTATACAGAAAGTGAATAGAACAGATTGATTAAGGAATACAGATGAAACTGTTGTAGGCTAAAATAATGTGATCCATATTCATTCATAGTGTAATAAAAATATCTTCAATATAACATACAGATTTGCCTTCCTCCCTTCAACAAATGTAGAAAGATGAATAGATATTTTCCACAAAAGCCTAACAATCCCTAAGTACAGTCAAAGACATAGTTTTCAGAAGATTAAGAGACATCAGGGCTATTGGGAACCTCAGATTGCTGGTGTGTATTGTATGATGTCATAGACACATTGTGGATCACCATGGAAATACATGTGCAACCAATTAAAGTTGTATTGCCAGCAAAAGCCAGATGGAACGTTCTGAAATGGAAAGCATGAACAACACACACAAGCTACAGGATTTAGTGTTAGCTACAGCCAATAAATTTGGCTGATGTAATTTAACCAAATTATTTTTGATTGTCACTTACTTGCTTCTAAGAGATCTTGACTGATCTGTTTGATTCCTTACCTTAAACCTCCTGCTTGTATACTAAATATTAGGAAATTAAAAGTCTTGCTGGAAGAGACAGTGGGTGCCAAAGAATGGCTGTTATTAAGACCACATTTAATGTTTTTGTATTTTTATTAAACTCATAGAGAACAGTACATTAAATCCAGTCAAAGTAGGAGCAAATGTTCCATCCAGATTAATTTGTCATATATACTTCAATGTACTAGGGACAACAAAGCATATTTAAATTGCAATTATATGTACATTTGTCTGGGAGAAAGTCCCTTAAAATAAAATGGGACATATGTCTGAGTAAATCATTCCCCAAATACCTGGAAACACTTTTGCACTCTTTCATAAGCATTGGCACCATTGGTTTTCTCTCTGCATCCCCAGTTCATTAGCTAATTCAAGCTCCTCTGGCAGGTTCCAGGGGAATATAAGAAATGACATCTAGGTTATACTGTTCAGTCTCATTTGTTTTCCCAGCCAGGGCAAAAACTAGCCCCTGAAATGGTGGCAAAATGTTATGGTGATTTGACTTCTGTGCTGCAGTTGAAATGAAGTTTAGGGCAAAGGGTCATGGCATCTTGACTTCTAGAGCTGTGTGTCTCTGTGTGTGTCTGTGTTTCTGTGTGTCTGTGGTGGTACAAAGTCAAAAGGCAGAATGAGATGAAACATCCAACCAAAGGGAATTAATCTGCCATGTGGCTGTTGTTCGTACTGCTGGTATTTTGTTTTTGTTATTATGTTATGTTATTATATTGTTGTTGGTATTCATGGCATTGTTGCAGAATTGATCTCACTGATGGTACACTACATCAATCCTAGCTCAAAGGCTAAGAAGCAATCTCACAATATTTTGTTTGTGGCTGCAGCTAAGCCACAAGTGAATCAGTAGAAGGACTAGAAGCGTTCTGAAGCTAATGCTAGATGGAGCCAAAAGAAAGCATGAGTGATTAAAATGAATTTGATAGATATCGGAATATTACCAGGTGTTACACTTATAAAGATAAGTTCAGCAGTTTGGAGAAGTACTGGATCTGCTATCTATAGTGTGGAGCGAGCAAGGTGACAACTCAGGAATTGGTGTGGCTAAAGCAAAATTAGCATTTGCACCTGAACATTTCAGCAGCAGCATCCTCATCAAACCACAATTGCACCAAAATGCACTTGTCATATAACAGAGTAATTGGGTAAATGACACAATTACATACATGCATCAGAATGGATACCCATTCCAAAAATGCTGAAAGATACAATTTGGATTTTGGGCAGCAAACTAACTTGGACTAGCACTGCCTGGACTGCAAACAACTTTGAAGGAAAAGAGCTAATCACAATTTGACATTCTGCCACTTAACTGGGATAATTGCCTAACATTCAGTTACTGCTGTAACATTGAACTTGACTCTTGTGTTTTAGGAGTCAATCAAACTGTCCTCTTATGTGTAAAATCCAGGTTGGACCTCACATATACTTATTGTCTTCTCATATTTTATTTTTCAGCTTATTATTCCTTCTACTTTGAATAAAAAAGTAAACAAGCTGGCCTGGCCTGATGGGATGGGGTTGGGTTTTATTAATCTGTTTTAATCTATTTTTAATGTTTTTTAACTTATTCATGGGCATTTGTTTAATCGTTTTTAATTTTTGTATCTTGTTTTTTAATATGTATTGCCCTGTTCACCACCCTGAGTTCTTCGGGAGAAGGGCGGTATACAAATAAAATTAATAATAATTAAACAAGCAATTCAATAACCTTTTACAAAATAGTTGTTCAGATCAAATATGCTTTTGATCATACATAATTGTGCTCTGTAAGATCAGACAGACACATAAAGAACAATAGCAATAGCAATAGCACTTACACTTATATACCGCTTCACAGTGCTTTACAGCTCTCTCTAAGCGGTTTACAGAGTCAGCACATCCTATTCCTTTCAGATGACTGCTCAAGACTGTTTAGAACTTTTGAATGTTTTTGTCTTTTTAGGCACCCTTTTTACCTTTGTGGCATTGACCCACTGGAGTCATAGCACTTCACCTTGCAGAAGCATATTTGTCTGTCTCAACACAGAGGAGCACTGAGGAGGAGTTGATCTGATCCAGATGTATTTTGAAGAGCAAATTATCTATTAGTCAGGGTAGCAAGAGCAAGAGCACTTAAACTTAGCAATAGCACTTAGACTTATATACTGCTTCATAGTGCTTTACCGCCCTCTCTAAGCAGTTTACAGAGTCAGCATATCACCCTCAACAATCTGAGTCCTCATTTTACTGACCTCGGAAGGATGGAAGGCTGAGTCAACCTTGAGCCGGTCAGGATCGAACTGCTGGCAGTAGGCAGAGTCAGCTTATAATAGTGCATTCTAATCACTGCATCACCACAACTCTTATCTGTTATGCTTCAACAAATTTGCCACAGATTAATTCTAATATGTTTTTTTTTAAGGGCGGGCGGGGTGCCTTCAAATCAGTATGGACTCCTGCTGGCTGCCTAGATTAGTTCCTGCATTTTTCTTGGCAAGGTTTTTCAGAAGTGTTTTTCCCTTGTGTTCTTCCTAAGACTGAGAGAAAGTGATTGGATCAAGGTCACCCAGCTGGTTTTGTGCCTAAATTGGGACTAGAACTCATAATCTCATGGTTTCTAGCTCGGTGTCTTAAGTGTACACTTAACTGGCTCTCAGCAAATTCTAATCTAGTTCAAGGTATATTCATTGTTAATATGCTTAATTTTTAAAAATGAACATTTATAGCTCATTGAAGTATCAAAATATCCTTATATAACAAACAAACCACTTTTGGTTTTCATCAGTGCTTGATGTATTGTGCTAAATTCTGTTTTACTCCCCTAATCTCCTTTTCAATAGTTCACTCATATTTCTTTCTGAGTGCATATTAATTCTAGAACCATTTAATTTTTACATAAATTCACTGACCATCTTCAGCAGCCTAGAATTTCATCCTCCCAAAGTGGCCCAATGGCATATTAATTTACCATTAAGTACTGATGGTATGGTAGCTTTGTCCTAGATTTTTAACAGTCTTTTAAATCCAAAGCAATCTTTTTGCTTTGTTGCATTTACAAAGTACTATTTATAAATTAGTCTAAGATCCTCATATTTTCTCACAGTCCCAACCTATAGAACCAGCAAATAGGAGGACAAACTTTTAAATACTTAGGTGTGCTTTTCCAAGCCTTTGGAGCAAGGGTGTCAAACTGCCAGCCCGTGGGCCAGATGTGTCATGGCGAAACCGTGCCCACCCCATTGCTGGCAATGGAAAAAAAGTCACAATACATTGTGACACGTCACGTGATGTTGTGAGTTTGACACCAGTCAGAAAAGCCAGTCAGAACCATGTATCCCGCAAGATACAGATACTTGCCTCAATTTTACAAACCTTTCTATTTTAATGAAGACACACAGACTAATTAGACTAATTTATAATTACTTCTTATTTCAATATCTGTTCAGTTATTTATATCTGAGATTCACTTCATTATTATATGAGGCTTAATTAGGACCATATAGTGAGATGGCAATATTAAAGACAGTACAAATTTTTGAGGAAATATTTTCCAGGTATCTATGTCACAAATATGGTGCTTCAATAAGAAGCAGGAATCGCTATAATTGAATGGATTATTATCTTCAACTTTTAATTATTGGATAATCCATCTGGATTGGCCCCTTTAATTATAATAGATAATTTTGACTCCAGTTGAAAAAAAGTTATTTTCAAAAATTTACACTTTTCTTGGGATGCTCTTTTACCAGTGATTTTGAATGAAAGGATTTTAGATAAGGAAGGGCAATTGGATTAAGGAGCTTATCCTTATGATACATTTATTAGCAACCAATTTACAAAATGCAGAGCAACTGTTGATCTGGACACGAACACTTCTTCAAAATTCAGAAGACCATTATCTTTGGCTTTATCTTTTACCATTCTCTCTGCAGCAGTGTGAGAAAGGAAGTACAGGATAATCCCCTTTTCTGAACAATGGTGCCCTGTGAATTAGATATAATACACATCTGATTTGTTACCTGGCAACTTATACAGACTTGCACTCCTGTCTAAAATTCCAGACTAGGAAACCAATACCATATACTGTAGGTCAATATTATAACAGAAACTTGCAAGTTTGAATATGCTTCCACTCCCCACTTTGTGTGAGCTAGGGAGAGGTTTGTCTACGATGTAGTAACTAATGTGACTTTCTTGGCCTGGACTCAGCCCCCTTTTATCTGACTGTTGCCTTGGTAGTGTCTTTCCAGGTAATTCTCTGCATAGTCCCTAAACTTTTCTAAGTGTAAACTCTGCCTTGCTAGGACTGTATTAACCCTAATCAATGTTTTACTATAGTGGCTTTTTAAAATACTTTATTTCTAAAAAAATTCTAAATAAAGTCTGTCCCATTTTGAATCTAGGATTGAACTGCTCTCCACAACAGATATCTGCCTAAGTATCAAATTAATTCCTCTTTGATTCATATTATGAACACTACAATCCCCAAAATAAAGTATGTCTTAACATAAAAATCTTCAGAGACGTGCAGCTAGAACTTGGGAGAGTACCCTCTCTCATTTGTATCTGTAGGAAGTTTTAAACTAGATTTTGAAGAGTATTCTTCAGTGTATTATGTGTTACCATGTCTTTTTTTTCTGGCACAATTTGAGGTGTTAAAAATGGTGCCAGAGTTCTGTGTGTCTCAAGTGGGTGGTTCATCTCTGTAACATAATACATGAACCTTTTTCATGTAATCCAAGACCAAAGAACTAGAAATTATAATTAACTTCATTAGACATCTGAAGATAGTTAAGCTCTTTACTCCATTTTCATTGTCCAGTAATGTGTAAAGCAGACTATGCTTTTTAAAATGTTGAAATGTTTTTCATTTAATAGACTTAATTCACATGTCTAGAAATGAATATTTTTCTAAAATTCATTTTGTTCTTCACAAAGCTTCTTTTTTAAGCCCACAAAGTCCACAGATCTGCCTTACTGCAGGCTTGCTTATGCATGTTAGGAGGGCAAGTCAAAATTTATAATGCTTATATTCCAGAATGATTGCTAAAGACATCATGCAGTTTTCCTCACATCCATGTGTAATTTATAAGCAATTTGCTTTTAATTACCTATAAATAAAGCATCAATTATCTTGTTTGGTACTAGATGTTGATTATAAAATGCTGCACTAATACATTCCTTTCAACTTGTTGAAGTTATGAGGGAACAAGTTAATGTGGTAATATTGGGAAAGGGTGGCATTTTCAGTGATGGCAGAGGTCATGCTCTTTTCACTTTTTTTTTTTTACTATAACCTGAAGAATGGGAAGTTATCTGTGCTTCCTTTCCCTTGTGTTAGTAAGTGATGTTAAATAGGAAATATCCACATCCAGTTCTAAAGTGAGTAGAATGTACAAAATAGAATGGAAACTACAACAGGAAGCAATAAGTAGGCTAGCCAGGAAGTAAAAGATTGGAATGCAGCCAGAAAAATGAGAGGCTAAGATAGGCTAGTAGGCAAGAAGCCTGACAGACAAGAGTAAGATCAAGGGGTGGCCCCAGCAAAAACTCAAGTCCAATTTCCACTGAAAGATGAAATTACTAGCATATATGGGGCAACAGGCTCTTGCCTGAAACCAATCATTCATCATTTGTCTTGAGTTCCTTGTAAGCACAATCAAACACAGGGTGTCAAACTGCAGGCCCATGGGCAGAATGCATCATGCAGAAGCTGCACCCACCCCATTGACGGC
This sequence comes from Vipera ursinii, assembly GCF_947247035.1. Lineage (NCBI taxonomy): Eukaryota > Metazoa > Chordata > Lepidosauria > Squamata > Viperidae > Vipera > Vipera ursinii. Next base: position 168,509,217 of record NC_139512.1, on the reverse strand, counting down.
AATGGCAAAATGTCCCGATATGTTGCACGATGTCACATGATGTGCGGGTTTGACATGTCTGGTCTAACATGATGACTGCCCACCTGCTATCAGGCAGTGGACTTAAGCTGAGTGGCAGCTCAATACCCATAATCCTGATGTAAATATGGAACAGATAAGAGAGATGTTGGCTCTGCATTTGAGGAAATAAATGATGGATAACAATTGAGTCTTTCTAGATCAGGGGTGTCAAACTCGCGACGTTACGTAACATCGCGTGACGTATTGGAGCTTTTTCCCCATTGCCGGCAATGGGGTGGGCACGGTTTTGTCATGATGCATCCGGCCCATGGGCTGGCAGTTTGACACCCCTGTTCTAGATCTTTAATCTACAACAGGTGCTCAATTATCTTCTCCTTGATCCCTGCCTTGCTAACCTGAAGGCAAAACTTAGGTCAGCCACATTGGACTTGATGGGTTGCATGGGTTTAAGAATACAATACAGCTGGGGTTTTGTTACTTGTTTGTCAAGCACTGAATTGCTCATCAGTGCATAGAATATATCTTGAAATGCATAATATAACTGGGGAGCATATGAATCTTTCATTTCACCTTTCTAGCATCTATTACCATATTAGGAAATTGAACTAAATGTTTGTCTGTACGTCAGCTACATGAAATGGAGGTCATCCAGAATTATCTGTGTTTTTCAGGACAAATTTGCTCATCATATCAGAAAAGTGAATTATCTGCTGATAAATTATATTAATGGATGGTTTGGCTAAAATAGTTTAATAGTGATTTATTGAAGGGGAATTTCCAAGAAAATATGACCATGGGAATTGCCTAATTCTTCACATTTAAAATAAAAACTGTCCTTTTTTGTCAAGAAATAATACATTTTCTTTTTTTTGACAATCTGCAGAATGTTCCATGAAGAAAACAGTTTAACAATGTTTTCTAATATATGAGGGTTATTGTAATAATATTTCTCTTTCTAAATTTGGTCCGCCATCATTCATCTTTATATATTTTAGGATATGATAATGTAGAAGCCAACATTATTCATAAATTAATTATCTGGAAAGTGTAGAGCAGGGGTGTCCAACCTTGACAAATTTAAGACGTGTATTTCAACTGGGAGTTAAAAGTTGCCAAGGTTGGATATCCCTGGTATACAGTATGCTTTTGTGGAGAGAGGAAGTCCTGATTTTAGTCATCTTTTCTAAGGTAACCACATTCAGATGAAAGTTTTCTGTGGAGAATTAAGCTATCTAATTGGGTTATTCTCCATTTGGAGCAGGGATGGGACTGTTGCAGACAGAAGATGGTGATTGTTGTACAATGGGAAGAGCTTTCTGAAGGACAAGATTATGTCCACCCTGTATTCTATCCTCCATCCCTTCCTCCAGTGATTAAAGTTCTTGATAAGAAACCAGGAGATTGCATGTTTTAGTCCTCCTTTAAGAAAGGAAGTTGACTGCATGACTTTAGGCAACTCATTTTCTCTCAGCTCAGCCCATTTCACAGAGTTGTTGTTGTGGGGAAAATAGGAAACAGGAGCATTTTATATACGGTACATACCATTTTCTCGATAGGTGTATAAAAATGCCAAATCCAACCTAAACATCTGACTGACTGCAATCAACCATAATAATAATATTGACAAAGTAGGAACAATGGTGCATATATAATAACCCTACTGGATAAAATCCAGTAATTGTTTAAGCATCTTTTTTATAATAATGTAGCAGTTATTATTTTATTCACAAAGTCATTTTATAACTTAATGACTTAATTTTAAATCTTTAAATATTTTAATATTGCAAGGGTTAAGATTAAATTAGTATCTGTATTTATAGCTTCCTTTAGTTTACTCGATTATTTTACCTGGACTCTGTAAAGCTTTTATAAATTATATGTAGTTCTAGTTGGTGACAGTACAAGAATTCAAAAGTGTATTATTTTGAGGTGGTGGCAGCTTGATTTTCAAATGTCTGCATTTATTTATTCAACTATATTAATGTCTTTACATTTAGAAGACATTATGCCATTTTTGATAAAATAAATTAATGTTTGTTGCAGCAAGTTACTACTTTTGGGAATAACGATTTTCTTTTTCAGCGGTGTGTTTAGTGCTCCACAGGAAAATATAGTAATAAATCATGCTACATACACTTGGTAATTTAACACAACACTGAATGTGCTGCAAATCAAATATGGTTTGATTTGACTGATTTCTGTTACCTACAGCATTTTAAAGTTTGGGCATTTGGTACAGATGTTGTTCCTTTTAATATTATGATTATAGGCCTCATTTAGCTCATCTAAACTTATTGCTTTTTGCACAGATATACATGCTTGCCACACATGTGTCTTGTGTATATGAAAAAAAGAACCCACAAATGTGTTGTAGTTGTAATTCAGTGGCTGAGTGCATGTTTGCACATAGAATGTCTCAGTAGCTGTGCATGAAATGTAGAGACTACCTAGTTAACATTTTCATTTGATTTTCTCTGCTCTCTCTCTTACATGCTCCCTTTGGTCCTCAGCTGAATTTATTCCTTCCCAAAAAGGAACCAATTTAAGAATAAAACCAGATAATCATTCTTCTGCTTTACTTTCTATTTAAGTCAAATATAAAGATAGAAGCTATGGGGAGGTGGGATGGCTATAAAATATTTTACATGGAGAAATGTTGTTCTATCAAAACATAATGCAAAGTAACAATGATGATGTTGCTGATGTTAAAAAATTAACAGCAAGTTCAGCATGGGAATCAGTTTGGCCTATAGGTTAACACGCTGGGCTAGAAACCATGAGTTCTTGTCCTACCTTAATAATTGAAGCCAAGGAATGACTTAGGGGCCAGTCACTCTCTCTCAAGAGAAGGAGGCAAAGGCATTTACAAAAATGTTGTCGGGACCCTGCACAGACTTAACCTTATACGTGCCAGCAATTAAAATTGATCTGAACACACACACACCAAACAAACATGTGTGTGCGTGTGCACACACACAATTTGCCCATCTTAGACATTTATTTTTTGCTTCAGTAGTTAGAAGTTATGTTATTTTACATTGCTAGAATTAGGAAGAGAGAACAGCAAGTAAACCTCAGATTTTACAAGACCATTCTCATAGTTTACTATTGCTCTGCAACTGATTCCTAAGTTTTCCCTCACCATCCTTTTGGATCACCGAGCTTTGCCTTTATGCAGCTACTTGCACTGATTTAGGAAAAGAAGCATCTCAAAACAAAACCAAACCTGAGCTGACTAAATACTATCTAATGCAAATGTTGTTTTTAATTCCTCCCATAGAATATCAAGGTTATTGGGGGGGGGGAGGGAGAACGCCAGGCCATTCTTACCTATCAGTGCAAGATTAGCTTCTTTAAAAACAGCTACAGTAATAATTGGTTTTGATTTGTCATCATTCCATACTGAAACTTTTGGTAAGCATGAATTTGCTTAAAGCCTGCTACAATATCTGAACAGTTGTGATGAAAATGTATGAGGACCGGTACTGGGATTCAAACAGTTCGCACCGCTAATTTGTTGTTGCCCAGGCTCACTTCCGGAAGCGGCATCCACACAGAGAAACGGTTGTTCACATATTTGAATCCCACCACTGATGAGGACTCTCTTTTGGTCTGAATCCCCAAACATATCCCCACTCAGTTTTAAAATTCAGCTGAAGGCTCTGTAAGATCTTTCAGATTATTAGCATTACATTGCTTAAATGCTATATTTATTAAATATCATAGCATGATTAGATTGAAAATAAATTGTTTGGCTCTTGATTATGTTAAGAATTCCACATGGAGAGAATCTCAGATTGATGCCATCTGTTTTGTATTTATTTATGGCTAGTGCTGAACCAACACTGGCAGATTTTCTACATACTAAAGTGCATATAATCAAATTGGAATTACATGAAGGATATCCCAAAGGTGAAGCAAAGCAGAAATCAGTTGTTTATTATTTTTTGTTACCCAATTTCTTTGGTGAGGTTCAAACAGTTAACTCCTTGTGTGCTTTTCTGAGCTAAAACTTCTTATAACAGGTACTTTATAGTATGTGGTAATTTATAGCTTCTTATTGTAGCTTAGTTTTCTTACAAAGAATATCCAATAATCTTGATCATACATTTACAAAATGCTGAAAATTTTGATATTCACATTTTATAGCTAGCAAACAAAGACTGAGACCACACTTGGAATGCTGCATCCAGTTTTGGTCACCATATTATAAAAAAGATGTAGAGACTCTGGAAAGAGTGCAGATAGGAGCAACAAAAAAGATTAGAGGGCTGGAGGTTAAAATATATGGAGAACAGTTTCAGGAATTCGGTATGTCTAGTTTAATAAAAAAGACTAGAGGCAACATGGTAGCAGTGTTCCAATATTTGAGGGGCTCCAGCAAGAAACAATGATTGGAAACCAACCAAGGAGATAAATAACTAAAGAAAAAATTCCTAACGGTAAGAACAATCAGCCAATAGAATAGCTTGCCTTCAGAAGTTCTGGGTGCTCCATCACTGGAGACTTTGAAAAAGAGACTGGGCAACCATCTGTCTGAAATGGTACAGTCTTCTGCTCAATTAAAATACCCAAGTGAATTTGACTCTGCAGATATTTTACTTTATCTACTATAACTAATAGAATTAGCTAATCAAGTGACATCTTACTCTCTCTTAGGACTAAGACTTAGCCTTAGCCAACCATAGAAAATTACAAAGCGTATTTTATGAAGTAGCCAGAAATCATTAAAAATAAAACTTTTTAAAAAACTATTAAAACCCATGTGCCACCTAACAGGGAAATTTACCTATAAGTTTGACATGGCTTGATTTTTCACTCCCATCTCCAAATCTCTGAGTACAGAGAAAATGTTTCGGCAGGTATCACCAACTTAATACAAAGAACAGCATATTCACAAAAAATGCTATGCAACCCCTTTAGGATACATTTGAGTCAATCATATTGATGTCCACAATAGGTAGTGATACAGATGACAGAATCACCTATTGGCCATGACTTTTTTTTCCACTTCAAGCCTTTCTTGTTGTCCAAACCTATTTGCCTCTACCAGGTGTAGGCAATTTTGACTCTTTTATGACTCGTGGACTTCAACTTCCAGAATTCCTGAGCTAGCATGGCCTATACCTCATATTGACCACATAGATTTTCCTAGCTGGTGTGAAAATTGCCAAATTAAAAATTGTAGATGCACTATAGCAGGATGAATTAATACAAAGTAGGAAAATTATACCTTCACAAACACGCCTTGTTTGTGAACTTGAATGTGTGTGTACTGTATAGTCTTTGAAATGATTTGAGCATACCAACATCTGTAATTTTAGATTGGAAAATTTGTAGTGTAGCTGAGTTTCTATGATCTCTGGGGGGAAAAAAATAAAACAAAACCACAATTTGTCCTTTGGTTGTCAAAGAGTTTGCAAGAAGAAACTCTAGGAACTGTGGGTGGATGTGGTAGGAAGCTGCCAGTTATATCCCAAAGAACAGCTCCCTTATTTTCAAAAATAGAAATACAACGTGGCACAAAGACCTATTGTGCCTTGAAGTTGGATATACTGCTAAATGGGTATACAATCTGCATAATAATAATTACTCCAAAAGGTTTATTATACATGATGGAGGAAGATTGCACATTTATATTAAAGACAAAGTATCTTTAAACATTTATTATAATATGTTATATAATTAAATCTCCTTAGAAAAAAGTTCATTGAAAAGCTGTGGTGTAAGTTGAGGCATGGCAGTACTTCTTCACTGATATCTGAGATGTAGTGCTGATTTTTTTAAAAAAATAGTTATTTGCTAATTTGTAAGAATCGATTTACGATCTGTTCAGTTCATTTTGCTAATTTGCTGAAATGAATTAATTCATTCAGAAGTACCATATTGAAAAATAAAAACATTGTTTGATAAAGAGTCAATTCATTTCACTATCTCATTAAGCTGGTATTATACCATTGTATATATTATGCGCAATTGTGCATTTATCAAGCATACAAATATCAAGCTAATATTACACTTATCTAATATTAACTTGATATGTGTGTGCCTACCTTAGAGAATTATGATTTTCTGTATAGAAATCTTTCAGTATGAATGGTGTCATAATTTGACATCTCACAAGAAATTATAACCACCCACTGATAATTAACCCTGAGTTATCTGTATCAGGCTTACTGGTTTATAATAATTACTCCTGGCTTTTTCCAGACCATCATACTATGTCTTCATTTTTCCCCAATGATCTTTAAATAGTGGAGTAGTCATATTTGCTTCATACACATGACATCTGCCATTCTGGCCCAATAGAATATTTTTTTCTATTGTAATTCCACTGTAGATTGTAAATAACAAGGAGAGAGATGTTATAGCTCATGGGGCATCTTTTTAAATAGAAAACAAAGAGAGTCACTGGCCAAATGAAAGAAAGGTTTGTTCCTTTTTTTCCATTCGTCCTCCTTAAGAGTTATTTTCCACTTCACGAATGGAGCCCCTTTGAAGCAGAGATGATTTTCAGTAGATTATAGAACCAAACATAATAGAGACCATATATCCAAACCACACAGATATCAGGTAGCAAGACGTCTTGGGCCAGCCCTGCTTGATCAAAAGTTTCACAAAGTTATTTTATGATGTGATTTGTCCCAGACTCAAATTGGGACCTAAGATTCCCCCATTGAGAAACCATCACAAGTCCAAGATTTGTTTTTCATTTTTTCCTTTGCTATAATGCAATACAGATTTATTTTTTTTGGGGGGGGGAATATAAAACTTGGAAGACAAAACATGCAAGAAAAATATAGCAGCCAAAATACAACAGTCACCCCTTCCAAACTGACAATATGACAAATATTTTTTTTGAAAAAACACAGGGTTTGGAGAAAATAAGAGTGGATTTGATAACAAAAGTAATATAGTTGACATATGTGTCAAGTTAAAAAAAAAGGTATAGGAGTCCCTATGGATTTTACTCCACTAGTTGTTGCTGACTATAGGGGGTAGTGCTTATTTCAGTTTCAAGACCATTGAGCCAGCACTGGTTGAAGACATTTCTGTGGTCATGTGCTCAGCATCACATCATTGAGCGCTGTTACCTTCTCACCAAAGTGGTTCCTATTTATCTACTTGCACTTGTATGTTTTCGAACTGCTAGGTAGGCAGGAGCTGGGGCAAGTAACCTGAGCTCGCCACATCATGTACTGCTTGGGTCTCAAACTTGGGCTGCCTGTTTTCCAGCCGACAGCCCAGCTTCTTAACTGCTGAGCCACCACACTGCCTATATGCTTCAAGTATTTTTTATTTATTTTATTTTTTGTTTTAATCCCATTTATATCCCGCCCTTCTCTGAAGACTCAGGGCGGCTTACAATCTAAGAAGCACAAATTAATGTGCTTAGCAATAGCCTTCATTCCATGTATATGCCTGCTTATTAGGGCTTTCACCCCCCCCAAGCGGCATTATTACAAAGTCAGCTTATTGCCCCCAACAATCTGGGTCCTCATTTTACCTACCTCGGAAGGATGGAAGGCTGAGTCAACCTTGAGCCTGGTGGGACTCGAACCTGCACTAATTGCAGGCAGCTGGTGTTACTTAAGGAGGCATTAGCCCACTGCTCCACCAAGGCTCTTGTACATGTACATGTCTCTAATTGTGCTACCACATTAAAAAGGCCTCTCTCCTGTAACTACGTACTGCACTTGATTTAGTAAAGTTATTTGGAGAAAACCCTTAGAAAATGATAACAGGATATATATTTTTGTCTCCCCAAAATAATTACATTAGCCAAATAGTCAATTCAGTTCTCTTTATCTTCCCTTTCAATTCCCATGTGTTATCAAAGATAAGATGAAAAAGAAGGGAAATTCAGTCTCTCAGTTGTGATTTGCAGAAAGACCATGTGGGTTCTCTATGATTGAAGGCAAGAATCTTCTGAATTCCAAAGGATGATGAACATCACAGAAAGACCACAATCTCCTCATCAGTTCCTAGGAGCTTTTGAAAGACCATTCCAGATTAGCAAAAATCTTGGTTTAACCAGCCAGGGTCATCTTAGAGCAACCTGACCAAATAATCTGTTCCACATGTATTAAAAATATTTTCTGATACTCTTTGTAATACCACAAAATTCTCTTATGCTGACACATCTCAACCTTTATAGGAATACAGTCTATTCTCTTCTGTTAAGCCTGAAGCTATGTGGATTTTCTTTTAAGATGATTAAAACTTCTTTGCATATCATCAGAAAATATCCCATTCCACTATATATATAATTGGTGGAATTTCATAAGAATTCCCTTTGCAGTTACTAATTACTAACCACTTGTCCATGATAATCCATAATAAAGGTAAAGACTCTCTTGAGCTGAGCTGACTATGCTGTCACATCCATGTAGTTTTCTTGGCAAGATACAAAATCTTGTTTGTCACTGCCTTCTTCTAAAATGTCTTCTTCTCAATTTCCCCAGCACAGAGCTTTGATATTCCCTGGAGGTCTCCCATTCAAATGCTAAACAAGTCTGACTCTGTTCAGTTTTTTCCCCCCAAACTGCTGAAAAAATACAAAAAAAGAAGTGCAGAATGTAGTTTTTAAATACATTGTTATGGTTATTTAGACACAATTCCCCAGGTAGTTTTGCCTGGATTTGGTAGACTTGACTATTGGATACTGTTGTAATATATGTTCTACGCCAAGTAATGTGACTTTTTGTAATTGGGGTGTTGAGATTCTGTCTATTCCTAGTGGTCAGTGCCCCAATTAATGAAGAAATTGCTCCTGTTTTGTTTGACTGTCAATTGTATGCTCCTCTTAGGCTTAGATATTTAACATCCCTATTAAAAGAACAGTCCACTGGGATCTCAATGGTAGATTGGCCTATTTCCTCCTTGGCTTGTGAGCAGAACTGCAAAGGTTTATTTAAAGCCATTGAGCTAAGAACCCATTACTTTGAACAGATTGGGATATCCTATAAAGGTGAGGTATTTGTTTGAGCACTGATTCTTTGTATTTACCATATATTCTATTACTGTATTTTTCTTTTATCTATTTACCCTGGAATTAAATCCCGCATTTGTATTTTATTTTATTTTTCTGATATGGTCGTAAGACTAATCAATTAATAAACTCCTCTTCCTCCTCGTAGCGTGTCCAAGGGCTTTTCCCAGATCTTCTGGTAGAACATCAAGCGCTACTAGTACTACTATATTATTTTCTTTTTCTAAATTTGCTTGAGGAAATCATCACTTTCAAAGCTTTTTCCCCATGTTTAGTGCAAACTTCAATTAAACCTGGCCAAGAGAAAAGAGAAAGAGCAATGTTTTTGCAATTGTAAACTGGACTATTCCTTCTCCTTTTTTTTGTTCAGACATCTGTTCTTCAGTTTATTCTGTGTCTGCATGACATATATGTGTGTATATGTGCATGCATACGTACGCACGCAAGCATATACTTGCACACATACCTTTTCCGTTCTTCAAAATAATGTTTACTCAGTGTTTTCCAAGCATATCATTCCTTGAGTGAGAACTCGCTAGTAAGAATAATTATGGCCAATTTTCAGAGCACTGAAAAGGGGAATGCTTATTTCAGAAAAGCTGACACAGCTTTACCTATAAAATAACAGCCCAAGACATCTGTTTTCCATCGGTTGGTTGTATCCTTACTGCACAATTGAGATCATGAAGTTATTTTTTGTTCCTCTCACATATGGCAAACGCTTTAATTTTTATAATGCTCAGTAACTGTACAGCTCTTGACTGAGGAAGTATGAAATGACCATGTGTCTCAATGCTCTACCTTGCACCAAAGCTTGTGCATGTGGGAAATTGGACAAGAACTCTGCTAGCATCTCCCAAAGCGCTTTCTCAAGTAGTCCAGTCTCAGGAAGTCTGTATTATGTATTTAGGCTGAATTTCATTGTTTGAATTAACTCGTTTATATACTATCCTTCGGTTTATGAAAGCTGGGATAGTTCATAAGAAACAACCTGAATATTTTCCATTATTAATTTGGTTCTAAAGAAGCTCTTTTTTGGGGGTGTGTGGAAATTCATGATGGGATATTATGGGAAGAAAATTTGAAAGGTTTAAATGTTATGCCCATTCTGGACTGAAATATAATAAACTTGGATTTAGATTTGCAGAGTCCATAATTCCTCTTCCCCCAAAAGCAGAATGGCTTATTAAGGGACGCGGTGGCTCAGTGGGTTAGGATGCTGAACTTGTCGATCAGAAGGTCGGCAGTTTGGCGGGTCGAATCCCGAGTGCCATGTAACAGAGTGAGCGCCTGTTACTCGTCCCAGCTTCTGCCAACCTAGCAGTTCGAAAGCAGGTAAAAATGCAAGTAGAAAAATAGGGACCACTACCGTGGGAAGGTAACAGTGTTCCGTGTGCCTTTGGCGTCTAGTCATGCCGGCCACATGACCACGGAGATGTCCTCGGACAAGCGCTGGCTCCTCGGCTTTGAAACGGAGATGAGCACTGGCCCCTAGAGTTGGAAACGACTAGCATGCATGTGCGGGGGAACCTTTACCTTTACTTTTTATTCCCCTTGATCTGCTTCTTATTTTCCAGGTAATATTTGGGTTGCGCTCTCAAAAGAAAAGCTTGATTTTATGGCCAGGAAAAGCTGCAGCAGGCAGCTGCATTATCCATCATAACTGATTCAACTGTTAGCAAAAGGTGTTCCAAATTCTATGGATCCCAGTTAGTTAAACATATGGTTCAAGAAGTTCTCTGTAGGCTTCTACTCTGTGTGAAATGCATCCAGTTGTTCCTACAATGACTTTCAGTACCTGATACTCCCTATCATTCTTGGAATTCACATCTCACACATTCAAGTTACCTGGAGATCTATGTAAGGTTCCACAATTGTTTCTCACAATCTCTTTGAACTTAAGCTCCCATGTTGGAAGTACTTACCTGTAGTTAGAATTATTATCTCATCTAACTGCCAGATTTAGCTTTGAAACTGAGAGATCTGGATTCAAGTGTTGGCTTCAGGCATGGGATTTCAGTTATATTAGCTCTATATGTTAAAAGTTACCTATAGAGATTCATTAAAAAGTATATAAAGCAAGATGTTAAAATTCTTTTTTTATACATCTATCAGAAGGGTAGTAGGGAATTAAACAAACTCTACTCACAGATCCAGCTTGGAAAATCTTACTACTGGTGGATATATGGTGAGATAAACTCTAGAAGATCAAAATTAGGCTAGTGGTAATACTTCCCCGGGGGGGGGGAGTTGTAGTGGGTGTATTTACAGCAGCACCAAGCTCTCTGAAGAGTACTTACACAGAGTTCTTGGAATAGATGTGCCACATCAGTCATTTCACAAAGTTTAGAAAGTAAATGCAACTCCTATCTGGTATTGGATCGACCTAGGAAATGATTCTACAGAATTATACTTGTTGATTTTTTAAAATGGAAATCTCCCAAAAGCAAGTAAGTTACCCAGGTCCACTTATCCCTAATATGGAACTCTGTTCTCTTTTTCATGTAGCCATTAATATAGAAAAATACTTTCTGTGGAATGGTGATTGATGATAGATGAATGTAATGCAAATTGGGAGCGGATTATCCCTGCCAAATTATTAAGCGCATATCCATTCCACACTAAGATAAAGCTGTTTCATGCAGAGATTTATGCACTGGAAAAGTTCATAGTGTTTAGTCCGAAAGCAGAGAACCATATGAAAATAATATGGCATTATAGCCTGAAGAAAACCTTTCTTTCATTTCTGTGTCCCAGAAATCATAATCCTAGAAGAAAAGGAATGACAAACCTGCATAGATTTATTGAAAATCATTTGAGAAGTCTGCAGTTATAAAATGACTTTGGGGCAAGATGATGCAGTTCTTTCATTTTATTTTAAAGAACTCATGCCCTTGATTTTATTAGTTTCAGGATTTTTACCTTAGTACGTTCTCTTAGGAAATATTGCCTTGGCAAGTCAGTGAAGGATTTGTAATTGATCAAGGAGCATTCTAAATTCTAGCATCTATTAAAATGCAAGAGAAATTGAGCATGTGATTTTCTTGAATTATACTTAAATTCTAGAGAACTAACCCCCACCAACCTATTTGTGATCATCCAAAATTCTACCAATCTGTCTTCTATCCACTCCTGAATTAAGAGCACTAGGAAAATATCAGACTAGTCACCTCCAGTCCTTTAAAATGGCACAAAGGGTGGCAAAACACGATGGAGAACACTGCCCCTGTCAACTGTGGTGGAAGAGCAAAGGAAATGACGTGATCTGTGTCAAGGTAAAAAATCACCTTTGTAGAGGGCGACGGACTGTGCTTCAGAGAATGCATGATGTGCATGCAGGAAGGCAAGAAAAACACGACGCATAATCTTACTAAATACCTTTTACTTACAAAAATATAAAAACTAAATATATATTATACAGAGAGCTAGCTAGCTACATTCTAACGTAACAGACAGTAACAGCAAAGTGAATAAACAATAAATAATAACTCTGATAACTTTTTCTAGACATGCGCACTAAACAGACTGAAACCATAACATAACTAGTCATATGGGATTCACTATGGTTACCAGATAAGTTATCACAACAGGTGCAGAGAGCAGGGGAAACTGTACAGTTAGAAATGAACTTTCTGACGAACAAAAAAAAACGTGCAGTGACATTCCCCTTCTTTCGTCAGCAAAGTGAAGACTCAAGTAAGGCACATCTTCTCACGCAGATACTCATGCTGGGCTGTAGGAAGTGGTTGGTTCAGCATATCAGCAATTTGATCACGTGTAGGCACATACTGTAATGTCACAAAACCTTGTTTAACCAGTTGCCTTATGTTTTGATATCGGATGTCAATGTGTCTGGACCTTGAACCTGTAAAACGTGTTTCAGAAATATAAACCACAGATTCATTATCTTCCATCACTGTGATCGGTCGAATCGGATGTGTCCAGATATCTGTGACTAAAGCATCAAACCAGGTTAAAGAATTGCATGCATCAGACACACAAGCATACTCAGCTTCTGTAGAGGAACAAGAAACAAAATTCTGTTTACGCACATGCCAGTAAACAGGACATCCATTTAAGAACATCATGTAACCTGATGTACTTTTCCATGACTTCTTATCACTCGCCCAATCTGAATCTGCATAACAATATAACTCTGCATAGTCAGTATGTGTTGGTTCCAACAACAACTTCATGTCTTTGGTGTGTTTTAGATACCTCAATAACTTTTTAACACATGTCCAATGAAACTGTTTTGCCTTGCCTACGTGTCGTGATAAAAGATTAACACTAAGTGCAATGTCGGGTCTAGTCCAACTACTAATATATAGCAGCGACCCAATGACTGAGCGATATAGTGTTTGATCTTCGAACTCAGGACTTGGTTCATGTGCCAAAATGTGAAAGTCAGTTTGCATGGGTATACTCACAGGCTTAGCGTCCTCCATGTTACAGTGATGTAACAGTTGTTCAATCTTCTCTTCTTGTGTGAGACTGAACCCCTTCTGAGTTTTGGCAATTTGAACACCTAAATAAGTGTTAATACACCCTAAACACTTCAACGTGAAAAACTTTTGTAATGCTTTAGCAAAAACCTCATTCATCTGCTTATTTGGACCAATATAAACAATATCATCGACATAAACAAGAATTATCTCATACCTATTACCGGATCTTTTAGTAAACACGCATTCATCTGTTTCGGACTTAATAAAGCCCATTGAATTTAGTTTGTCAGAAAGACATAAGTACCACATTAAACCAGACTGTTTCAGACCATAAAGACTTTTGTGTAGAAACCAGGTATCCCCTTCTTGCTGTCGGAAACCTGGAGGACCTTTAACGTAAATGTCCTCGTCAAGATCAGCGTGTAGATAAGCCGTTTCAACGTCGAACTGGAAAACTTCCAGGCCAAGGATAGTTGCAGTGGCTAATGCAATTTTCACACTTTCAGTCCGCACTGTGGGTGAGTATGTATTTGTATAGTCATCAGGATAACGTTGAGCGAAACCCTGGGCTACCAGTCTGGCCTTGTACAACGACTCACCATTCGGCTTCTTTTTGATCCTGTAGACCCATCGAGTACCAATAACTTTCTTGTTTGCTGGAGGTCTTGCAGGCATAAACACTTGGAGTTTCTTTAGACTGTCCATTTCAGCCTGCATTGCCTGAAACCATTTATCTTGCTCTGATTCAGGAAGATGTTTGATCTGTGTGAACTTCTCAGGTGGAAGTGTAACATTACAAATCAAAGGTACAGGTGTTTTTGTTACTTGTCACGAATACCGTTTTGGAGGGATTCCCTTTGTGGTCCTCTTGGAACGTCTCGGGCCAACCGTCCATTCTTCTTCTGTGTCGTCCTCGTCTTCATCATCGTCGCCAGCGGCAACATCGGCGGCTTGCGAAGACGGAACAGTAGGTTGAGAAGAACTCGTGGAAGGAACATTATCCTGTGCATCTTGATCATCAGGTTGCGTGGCATCAGCAACATCATCTCTAGGAAAATAAACTCCAGGATCGTTAGAATGAATCTTGGACCAGTCAGCATCTTCCTCAAAAGTAGCAGATTGTGAAACCACAATAACATGATGAGAGTCAATGTATTTGCTCCATTTTGAATTATCATCAATGCCCATAAATCTCATCCTTTTTGCTGCAGGACCCCCTTTCTTTCTTTGGGCTAAAGGAATATTCACCATAGCATATGAACCAAAAATATGGAGATGTGAGAGATCAGGCTTGTGTCCATACAACATGAAATAAGGGGTCTGATTTATCACACTACTCCAAGTACGGTTGATGATATGGTTAGCATATTTGATAGCTTCACCCCAGTATGGAAGACTGAGGTTAGCATCTTCAAGAAGGCAACGCATCATGGTTTGCAAAACCCCATTTCTGCGTTCTGCCACTCCATTTTCAGCTGAAGTATAAGGAGCAGATGTCTGATGTACTATCCCATTCTCACGCATCCAGTCCTGGAAACGCTGAGACATGAATTCAGCACCGCGATCACTCTGGATTCTGGCAATGTTGACCTCGAATTGGGTATAGACAAGACTAGCAAAGTCTTTAAAGATCTGAAAGGTCTCAGATTTTTCTTTCATAGGATATACGTATCCATATCTAGAATAATTATCAACGATTGTCAAGAAATATCTTTTACCACCAAGTGTTGGTGCAAAAGGACCAACTATGTCAGTGTGTACCAAATCAAAAATGCGTGTTGACAGGCGTGTAGTGCGTTTTGGAATTGCTGCTGCCTTGGATTTGGCTTTCTTGCAGACAGCACAGTCCAAGAACACCTTACACCCCTTTAGATCCAAACCTCTTGCGAACTCTGGCATATTCTTCAGAACACGGAAACTGGCATGACCCAATCTTCTGTGCCACTTATGGATACACCTGGAATGCAAAGGTTTACCTGTTAGTGAATTCTCAACAATAGCATTTTTATTAGGAACCCCAGGCTTGCTGTGAGCAACCTGTGTCTTTTTTGTATTTTTATCATTATTAGGAACCTTTGGAGTAGCAACAGGATCTCTCTCTGGGACGTCTCTCTCTGGGCCTGTGCTTTCCCTTTTTGGAGCTTGTATACTTGCCTGCTCTTGCTGCTTAGACTTTGGTTTTAAGTAATAAACACCACCAATCAACATGGTTTCAGCAACAATATCTCCATCTTTGACTATATAACTTGCTTTTTCAAGATGGTGGACCTGAAAATGAGAAAACCTAGACAAATGACTCTGACTAAGCAAATTACTACTGGCAGATGGAACATAGTAAACGTTTGGAATGAGAGCACCGAGCTCTTCAATGTAGACAGTTCCTTTTCCCATGACCTGAACAGGATGATTGGAAAAAGAATAAAGTTCACGAAGTTCAGGTTCAGGCTCGTGCATCTCTGTGTAAAGCTCTTTTCTGTAGGTAACATGTAATGCTGCTCCGCTGTCCAAAGTCCAAAGAAGTCGTCTGTCATACTCTGGTTGAGGCTGTGGATCGTTGGTCACAACTAATGTGACAAGTGGAGCTTGTGGATCACGCCTGGAACCACGACCACGACTTTGTCGTCTGCCTCTACCTCTGCCTCCTCTGGAATCTGTTCCTCTGGGCTGGTATGTGACGGGCGCTGGAACTCGTTGGGGACAATCCCGGGTGGCATGTCCCACACGATTGCAGATGTAGCATCTTGGCATCCTTGGAACGTAGATCCTTCCATGGAAGGCATGCCTCGCTAAAGCTCTTGATGCAGGTGGTTCCCTTAAATGTGGTGCAGCTTGCATAAGTGCCTCTTCTTCGGCTAAAATTCTGCATACATGATCCACTGTGCGTTGAGCAATAGGCACTTGATTAATCTTGGAAATAGCATCTTTCCACTCATGATTCAAAGAATTGATGATAATGCTGATCATTTGAAAATCATCAATAGGATAGCCTTTTTCACCCAGTTCTTTTCTAATACCTTTCATTTTAGTCAAATGTGCTCCAATATGTTCACCAGGTTTTAATCTGGAACCATGGAACTCAGACAAAAGCAAACATGTAGACTCAATTGATGTAGGCCGATAACATGTCTCTAACTGAGTCCAAATTTGTTGGGCAGTTGCATCTTGTGAAAACGTGAGCTGCAATTCAGTGTCCATTGACATCAATAATGTTGTGCATGCTCTATTATCCAAGTCCCATATGTCAGGAGTCCATGGCTGGGCAGGAGGATTAAACACCATCATGTGAGTACCTTCTCTGCGTAGCAAAAGTCCAACCTCACTGACCCATGCCCTGTAATTCTGTCCTGACTTCTTTAATTTTGAATCACCAGCCAGTGGTACAATGGAAGGTGTTTGATGAGGAATGTACAATTGAGGTACTGGCTGTGCAGGTTGTGCAATCCGACCATAACCTGCAGGGGGCACCAGTGGCGTCTGTGCCTGGACATGCGGCAGTTGCATTGAAGCTGCCGGAAGTCTTGGTGCTGGCTGTGACTGTCTTTGAGCTGCTATTCTACCCTGGCCAGCAGGAGGCGCTGGTGCTGGGGCTGGTGCAGTAGCATAACCTGCAGATGACACTGGCCTTCGCATATAAGAACCCGGTGGCAATTGCATGTGGGTTAAATATGGCTGTGCTCTGCCAGGTAGAGGGACTTGCATAGAAGCAATATTAACAGGAGAAGCAATAGTAACAGGAATCCTAGCACCATCAGGGGCTGGAGCCTCAGATAACGGCAGAAATCTTGTATCTCTGAGCAAAGACTCCTCCATAGACAATTGCGAGAGTGAGAGCTCCAATTCATGTCTTAATGCAGCTTCACCAGTAGATGGTGCTATATCATTTGCTTCAGGCATCACTGTAGCTCTGTATGGCCTTTGGGACAGCCCATAATCATGTGACATAGGAGCCTCCGGTTCCCATTCGTCTTGCATGACACTCAATGATGGGCGTGACTTTGGCTTTGGGGAAGAAGGAGGCAATATGGCTTCTCCTTGTGGGTGTGGCAATATGGCCGGTTCATGCTCATAATTCCTCTCATATTGCTGAACCATTGACACATATTCCTTTGCCTGCTGCAAACGCCTTTCAAAAACCCCAATTTGTTCACAGTAGCCTTGCATAGCCCTATCTCGCATAGTTTGCTTGGGGCTTGAAGGAGCAGAAGAAATTTTCTTCGGCTGAACTTTAGGTTTCGCTCCAAGCCTTTGAAATTCATCTTGAGCCCCTGGAGTGTGAACATTTCCAAAAGCAGCTGCCAGGGAGCTTGGAAAAGTAGAAAAAGGAGTGACTGACCTTGCATCGTGGACAGGAGCAGGTGCGTCTTCTCCAAGGCGTGTGGCCGAAGCTATCGGAGTTCTTAAAATTGAGGGGAGCTGCCCCACAGAAAAACTCCTTTTCAGCCGTGGCTTCCTTCCTGACATGTTTCAGCAGTTAATCACCGCTGCCTCACTAGCACTAACTAACTGATAACAGCTGCAGAAACATGCATCTCCAAAAACATAAATCAAACCATCCTCTGCTACCAAAATGTCAAGGTAAAAAATCACCTTTGTAGAGGGCGACGGACCGTGCTTCAGAGAATGCATGATGTGCATGCAGGAAGGCAAGAAAAACACGACGCATAATCTTACTAAATACCTTTTACTTACAAAAATATAAAAACTAAATATATATTATACAGAGAGCTAGCTAGCTACATTCTAATGTAACAGACAGTAACAGCAAAGTGAATAAAAAATAAACAATAACTCTGATAACTTTTTCTAGACATGCGCACTAAACAGACTGAAACCATAACATAACTAGTCATATGGGATTCACTATGGTTACCAGATAAGTTATCACAACAGGTGCAGAGAGCAGGGGAAACTGTACAGTTAGAAATGAACTTTCTGACGAACAAAAAAAAAACGTGCAGTGACAATCTGCAGCGCGTTTACCAGTGATATCACATTTATCAACATCATCAGCATTGACAATGATCTCCTTGGTGCTTAGTGAAGAGGAATATCACATCCCTTGAATCATCAGAGAGATTGTTTTAACATTTTGGATCAATTACTCTGAGCTGTGTATATGATGCAAACTGTAGGTAAATAGTTTGAGCATGAAAGGAAAAGTAATTTGTGTTTTTGAGCAACAAATACAATTAAGATCTAGACTGTACCATTATCTTGTGCAAGTTCATTAAGGGGTATCCAACCTTGGCAAATTTAAGCTTGTGGACTTCAACTTCCAGAATTCCTCAGCCAGTATAGATTAGGTTTAGAGTTAGGGTGGAGAATACTAACTGGGCAATTCTGTGAGTTGAAGTCCAAAATCTTAAAGTTGCAAAGATTGGACACTCCTGGTTGAGGTATTATTCTCATCCACATGTGGTTCCATAGCACTTTTTACAAAAAGTACATTTGTTGTCAGTATTTATTTATTTATTTATTTATTTTATTACATTTATATACCGCCCTTTCCTGGAGGACTCAGGGCGGTTTACAGGGTAATTAAAAACCAAAATACAAAAGTTAAAAAACCAAGTTTAAAAAAAATTAAATTTATCCCTGTATAAGTAAAACCCCAATTAAAATAAATTTAATCCTCAGCCTGGGCCAGAGAGCTCGAAGAGCCAAGTCTTCAGGTCCCGGCGGAATGAACGGAGGTCGGGGGCAGTCCTTAGCTCCACTGGCAGCTGGTTCCAAAGGGCAGGCGCCCCCACTGAGAAGGCCCTATCCCTGGGTGTCGTCCGCCGGCAATCTCTTACCGGTGGCACCCTGAGAAGACCCTCCCTGTGGGAGCGCACTGGACGAAGGGAGCTTGATGCCGGCAGCAGGTGTTCCCTCAGATATCCCGGCCCCAAGCCATGTAGGGCTTTATAGGTCATCACCAGCACCTTGAATTTCACCCGGAGGGCAACCGGAAGCCAATGGAGCTCGCGGAGTAGAGGTGTTACATGGGAGTATCGGGAGACCCCCCATCACAACTCGCGCGGCCGCATTCTGCACCAGCTGAAGCCTCCGAGTGGTCCTCAAGGGCAGCCCCATGTAGAGAGCGTTGCAGTAGTCCAAACGGGAGGTCACGAGCGCATGAGTAACTGTGCGTAGGGCTTCTCGGTCCAGGTAGGGTCGCAACTGGCGCACCAGGCGAACCTGGGCAAATGCCCCCCTGGTCACGGCTCTTTACCTTCTTTACCTCTTTACCTTCTTAATTGGAAAAATACAGTCTAGCATTTCATAACGGAAAGAGGGACACTTGCATTGTTATAACACCTCTGTCTTTATTTCCTGGAGCTTATATTAATTCATTTCCTTTTTAAAAAAGATTCCCCTCTATCTGTATTTTTGCTGTAATTATTTACTACGCAGCAATCTTTCTTGCACCAATTTAAGTTTGTTAGGGCTGAACGAAAGTGGCCTCAAAAAATTCTCCAAGTTATTTTTGGGTGGAGTTCATCAAGTATTCTTGAGCATTTTTCAACAGTTTATGGTGTGTATTAAAACATTTCTGAGAAAATCTGGCAAATTTAGCATTAGATTAAATTTTTATTGTTAGAACATTGGGAAAGAGATGAGGGCTGAAATGAATAGAATCCAAGCTGACCACTTTCCACAATATTAAAAGAGCATTAAACAATATTAACATTGGCTCTGCAATTGCTCAAAGAAGCAATCCCCACAGAATATAACTTCAAAAACTCCATTTTGCCAAATAGGCTTCAAGAAATGATCAGAATTTCGTAGGACAGTTTTCCTCAATTTGATTTTAAAGGCAATTAGCTGTTTAATATTTTAGTTTATTATATGTTTGCTGTCCTTTATAAAAATTTTGGTATGTGACTATAAAGAAAGTAGCTTGGTGGAGCAGTGGGCTAATGCCTCCTTAAGTAACACCAGCTGCCTGCAATTAGTGCAGGTTCGCGTCCCACCAGGCTCAAGGTTGACTCAGCCTTCCATCCTTCCGAGGTAGGTAAAATGAGGACCCAGATTGTTGGGGGCAATTAAGCTGACTTTGTAATAATGCCGCTTGGGGTGTGTGTGAAAGCCCTAATAAGCAGGCATATACATAGAATGAAGGCTATTGCTAAGCTTGTAAGCCGCCCTGAGTCTTCGGAGAAGGGCGGGATATAAATGGAATTAAAATAAAATAATAAAAAATACTCAATTGTAACATAATCTAATGTCTTCCAGATATTTTGGGGTTCCCTAAAACTGGAAGTTTAGGGAGATGTAAAGCCAACATATTTTAAGGTTAAGGTTTCATTAACAGTTCAAAAAACATTGAAAAATGAAGACTTCAAACATTGATAAGAAAATATCCTTTTGCAAGATTTCAGTATGATCTTAAAGAAACCATGGTTTTAAAACAACAACAACAAACCCTCAATTGGTCCTTGCACATTTAAACTGAAGGTTGATTCTAGTAAATAATCTTTAAGAGAAAAATACTTCCTTTATAGTGACTGAATGCTAACTGCAACTCTTATAGCAGAAATAGATGATATTCAATGTTGAGAATTGGTGTTACCTTCTGTGTTCATATAGTTAACTACAGTAGTTACACTGGGTAGTATTTTTCATATCTTGTTATCATGATTCATTCATTCCTATCCTCAGTAGTACCTCACTCTGGAATGTCAAAGGTCTGTTCTTTGTCAACTTGAAAGCTAAACTAGGTAACTGGGATGCAGGCAAAGCCAAATAGAACTAGAAACAGAGGGTTCACCCCCACCCCGCACTCCTTGCAGCTTTTCTTGCAGGCCATTCCTTTAAATTTCCCACAGACCCAGTATTGCAACAAATGAGTAATTTTACTCTGCAATCAGCTAGTTATCTGCAGAGCTTTCTAGGAAGAGCAAAAGCAATGCTACCATCTCCTTAGTTTGGTGCTTTTGGCTACTCTCACTGCTGTGCTGATGGTACCAATGTAGGAGCTATGTCATAGTAAGTGCTTTGCAAACCCACCCTTGCCTCAAATCCTTGATTGGTGATGTCGCAGCTCATTCTGGGGTTAAAACAAAAGAATAGATGCGGGAGTACCCAACAAGCAAGGTGAAATCCAGAGTTTGAATGAATGTCTGTATAAGATCAATGTCAATATTTCTGCAGAAAACATTTTACTTTTAAATCTTTTTCCAGAACAGGCCTTTTGAGCACAGAATTTCATTTTCAAAATGCTACTGCATTATCCCTAAAACCAAACAACCTTCCTTCCTTCCTTCCTCCCTCCCTCCCTCCCTCCCTCCCTCCCTCCCTAAAAGGAAGCATTTTATTTCATAATTTTATAGTAACATTAGAATTTATTAATTTGTGATAGAAGTGAATGATAACAAGATAAACAAGATATGTAACAAAAGACTGTTCCCACGTTGGGAAGCTGCTTTAATCTCCTTTACTAGTGCTTTGTTCTATTGGATCTACCTGTTAGGGCTTGGAGGACAAAATATGTATGAGGATGGAGAGGAGCATGTATCAATAAATGGGCACTTAGAATTAAGAATTTGCCTATATCTGAAACTGATGTGTTGGCAGTTATACATATTGGGATATGGTTGGCTATAGGTAGTCCTCGATTTACTACAGTTCATTTAGTGACCATTCAAAGTTACAATGGCACTGAAAAAAGTGACTTATGACCATCCATGTGGTCATGTGATCAAAATGTGGATGCTTGGCAACTGGTTCATATTTATGATGGTGGCATTGTCCTGGGGTCATGTGAACAGCTTTTGTGATCTTCTGACAAGCAAAGTCAATGGGGAAGTCAGATTCACTTAACAACCGTGTTACTATCTTAATAACTGCAGTAATTTACTTAACAATTGTGGCAAGAAAGATTGTACAATGGGGCAAAAGTCACTTAACATATGTCTCCCTTAGTGACATAAATTTTGTGCTCAATTGTGGCCGCAAGTCAAGGATTACCTCTATTTTATTTATTTTGCTGGGATATTTTATCTCTCCAGTGCAGGGGTCCCCAACCTCCGGTCCGTGGACCAGTACCAGGCCACGGCATGCCAGCAACCGGTCCGCAGAAACAAGGAAAGCCCCACCCATGCGATGCAGGCAGCACACTAAACCATGCACTCTCTGGTCTGTGGAAAAACCTCTCTCCACACAACTGGTTCCTGGTGCCCAAAAGGTTGGGGACCTCTGCTCCAGTGGCAGGAACATGAAAGGTCATTCCAGTCCTTAGCCTTAAAGTAGCTTTCCAAAATTAATTTCACTGAGTAGTTTGATGCAAGCAAAGTAGTATTTTGGGATTTCATCCTTTCAATGTATAATCCCAGAATGTTCCATGTGTCTAGCCTCCACCTCTTAAAGCAAGAGAGATGTGAAACTAAATTTAGAATATAAAGAAGATGACCTTGTCAGGAATATGCACAAACCATTAACTAGGCAAAAGGGTCTGCAACATTTTAGATTCGGAAGCAAGAAGATAACTTTCCACTCAGACAGGCACTGCCTAAATTCAGTGAAGTATAAGAAGGGGTAAAAGATGCAGCACAATTAGATTGCATAAATGTACTGTTAAAGCCAATATCAACAAAAGTAGTTTTAACCTTCCTGTGGAGTTGCTTTCCTGATATGGTCTACTTCAGACATGTCAAACTCGTGATGTCATATAACATCGCACGATGTATTGGAACTTTTCCCCCATTGCCGGCAATGGGGTGGGCACGGTTTCCTCATGATGTGTCCAGCCCTTGGGCTGGCAGTTTGACACCCCTGGTCTACTTATTGGGGCTGACACTACTATTAAGGATCAGTGCCATGTTTTTAGAATTACAGCATACATGCATATAAAGAACCCAATCTAGGTATAATAAAAGGGAGGAGCAATTGTTATTGGGAACAAAACCCATAAGGAAATGGGATTTAATCTTTATTTTCCTGCCTATGATTATAATGTCTCCCATCCTCCTGGTGCAGTTACTATCCATGTTGGGGCGTGTGTGTTAATTTTCTCAGTAAGAACTCCTTCCCTGTATGCCTAACATCTGCCTTTTGGTGTGTGTTTATGTTTAGATGTTGCTGGGAACAACTTTGCATTTCTATGTACTGTTGAAAATAGTGTCCCTGTCTGCTGTTAACTAATGGGGAAAGTTTCTAATGAAAGTATCTAGAAGCACTTTTTTAAAAAATTCCATTTATATCCCGCCCTTCTCCGAAGACTCAGGGCGGCTTACAAACTTAGCAGTAGCCTTCATTCTATGTATATGCCTGCTTATTATGGCTTTCACACACACCCCAAGCGGCATTATTACAAAGTCAGCTTAATTGCCCCCAACAATCTGGGTCCTCATTTTACCTACCTCGGAAGGATGGAAGGCTGAGTCAACCTTGAGCCTGGTGGGACGTGAACCTGCGCTAATTGCAGGCAGCTGGTGTTACTTAAGGAGGCATCAGCCCTCTGCTCCACCAAGGCACATCTTGTTTGGCTGCTTAAATTAGGCACTGGTTGCTACTAAACTTTGTTCTTATACAAACCTTCAGTGTTTCTTAGAGGTTTGAAGGGGTACTAGCATGCTTGATAGATGGCAGAAGACTTTTGGAATAGGATTTTATCTCATAGGGAATCTTCACAAGGCTGTGCTCCAACTATTGGCTGGAGGCCTCTGAAAGTTGAGTCATTTCCAGAAACATAACAAGGATTTCTAATTGTCATCTGTGTGACAACAGTGGCATCTCTAAAATGAAAATATTGGAGGTGTTGAAAAGAACACACCCTTTTCAGTGAAAGGGACTCCATTCTGATGCCAATCACAAATATGTGGTCAAAAACTGGTAGTATATATTTGCCTGACGGACTTCTAATGCCGATTAGTTTAACACTATAAGCTGCCCAGAGTAATCTCATTGTGAGATGGGCAGCAAACATATTTAATAATAAATAAATAAAACAATTGGTGGATCACAGTTTCTAGTATGACAAAATGGATCTCCAAAATTCTAAATTTCTAAATTGTACACAGAAGTACTTAAATGCATGAGGCCCAAAACTGGGGCCAAATCTTACCCTTTGCATGTACTTTGCTTCTTTAATCATTTAATAAAACTGCCAGCTCCTCTGTAACCTCCAGACTGGACTCAAATATATTGCAGGAGAGTGATGTAAGTGGATATTTCTTCAGCCCTGTAATCTCATTTGGTTCCCAGTCTGTTGGAAGAAAAGTCTTCATCATGGTTCCATCCAAGCCGCGGATAAACAACATGGCGACTGCTTTAGGAAGAAGGTTGCAGTTTATTGAAAAGGAGAACCAGACTGGAAGATGGCTGGCAGAAAAGAAGGGCTGAACACATGTAGGGAGTGGGTTTTTATACCCTCAGGAGCCTTTTGTTTGGGGCTGCTTCGAGACTATTTCCTGTGTCATGTATTCTGAGCTGAGTCTGGGTTTGCCCTTTCTGGTATTCTCATGGTGTTGGGTTATTCCTATTATGTCCAAAGGTCATGTCCTGCTTCCCTGGGGCTGGGGTATGTAGATTTTAGGTGTTTTTGTCTTCTTAATCTCCTAGCTCCCTGGATTTACATCTCCATCTCTATAGAGCTGGTCCCTGCTTGTGGGAGGGAGACCTGGGGCTATCAAGAAAAACTGGGCATGTTTTCCTGTCTCTTTACGATTTTTTAGGAAATATATTTTTCTGCCCTTTTAATATTTCCTTCTCTGGGGAGCTGACTTCCCACAAGTCCTGTTTTGTAGGATCATTCAGTCCTAAATAATAGGTTTGGGAAGGCCTGCGAGGGGTGTGTGTGTGTGTGTGTGTGTGTGTGTGTGTGTGTGTGTGTGTGTGTACAGTGGGGAACTTTATACTGCTAATTGAATCTGTTCTTTTGACACTTGGATGTATTTGGCACCTCAGTGTCTTCAGGCTGAAAGCTTATACAGTACCATTGTTTTAATGTCATTTTGAAGAAATGGGCCGTGTGATAATATGGGCTATATATACTTTTTTTACACCCATTCTCTTCCATCCCTCAATCATTTGGCAATTTTGGTAGTTGTTTGGCCAAGCTGGGATTGAATCGTATTAGTAAAAAGCCAGTGGGATGTCCTTTAGAAACTCAATATGAACTTCCAAATGTCAGTTTCTTCCACTGGTTTACAGACATGCAGTTCTGTTTCTATCTCTCATTAAAGAATGCAGGCAGGCTATTTATTTTCCTCGGCATCTCAGCAATGTGGTTATTACATCTGCAGAGAAAACTTCCTTTGGCTGAAAATCAGAGTCCAAGATGACTCCAAGTAAGTCAAACAAGTTAGGCTTCTGGCCTGTTTTTCCGTTTCTGGTGCAGAGTTTCCTTTGTTTTAGCTGGCTTCTTCTGCCCCCTAGTGGTTCTTTATTAGTAGCCTTTCCCCCCTCTAAATAATGAAAGGATCTCTATCCTGGGAAGTCAGCAAAAAAAGGAAGCAGGAATAATTTTCCAGTTGTACTAGTATCAGCCTCCTTAAAGGAAAACAATAAGGTCACACTAATTGCTATTCAGCCTTCTTCATTTACTGAATGCATGTGCTGTTTGTGCCTTTGTATATAATATTTTAATAGATTTTTGAATGATGAAGACCAGCTTCCTATTTTATTTCTTCTTCGCTGCCACTATTTTTCATTGTATTATTTTTTCAGGAATGAAGATTTTCTACTGCCTTCCCCTCATATACATCATTGAATTTATATTAGGAATACAAAAATCAACCTATCATTAGAGATTTAAAAAAAGGTAAAGTTTCCCCCGCACATGCATGCTAGTCGTTTCCGACTCTAGGGACCGGTGCTCATCTCC
This sequence comes from Vipera ursinii, assembly GCF_947247035.1. Classification (NCBI taxonomy): domain Eukaryota; kingdom Metazoa; phylum Chordata; class Lepidosauria; order Squamata; family Viperidae; genus Vipera; species Vipera ursinii. The sequence goes on along the minus strand of NC_139512.1, from coordinate 168,482,948 downwards.
GTTTCAAAGCCGAAGAGCCAGCGCTTGTCCGAGGACGTCTCTGTGGTCATGTGGCCAGCATGACTAGACGCCAAAGGTGCACGGAACGCTGTTACCTTCCCACTGTAGTGGTCCCTATTTTTCTACTTGCATTTTTACGTGCTTTCGAACTGCTAGGTTGGCAGAAGCTGGGACGAGTAACAGGCGCTCACTCTGTTGCGCGGCACTCGGGATTTGACCCGCCAAACTGCCGACCTTCTGATCGACAAGCTCAGCGTCCTAACCCACTGAGCCACCACGTCCCTTCATTAGAGATTGGTAGAGCTTAAATGAGAGAATTGGCTGTTCATTTATTGTTTTGATACCTTGGGAAATGTTGGCTTGCTTTCTAGAACAGAGCCAGTTTGGTGTAGTGTTTAAGGTGAAATCAGGAGATCTGAGTTCTAGTTGTGAGTTCTGAATTCTAACTCTGCATGAAAGCTGGCTAGGTGACTCGAACCAGTCACTTGCAGCTCAACTCACCCCATAGAGTGGTTGTTGTGGGGAAAATAGGAGGAGGAAATACTAGGTAAGTTTGACACCTTCAGTTATTTATAAAAATAATAAAGGCTTATTATTATTGCTTGTTGTCAAAGATACTTTATATATCTATTTTTATTTGAAATACTTCTAGAGATGCCCATTGCACAATCCAGGCAACTCACAACCCAAAAATAAAACACCATTTATCAGCCATAAAAAAAAAGATTGTAGTTGGGCATAAATATTAAGAGTAAACATATTAAAACCAGAAAACCAGCTAAACTGCCTACAAGTTTATTCTACTCAGTACACTCAGATATGAGGCTAACTAAACCATGTTGGGATGTGACTTATTAACGAGCAGAGTCAGGACTGGGGAGAATAAATCCTCCCTTAGCTGTGAAAGCTTACTGGGTGTCCTTGGGCTGCATATATATTTTCCCCACAGCACGAAGGTGTTGAGTGGGTAAATCAGAAGAAGTTGTCCAACATGTATCCTAATTTACAGTCTAAATGTTGGAGATGTGGTAGTTTAGAAGCCACCTATTTTCACATGTGGTGGACTTGTAGAAATATAAAAGCTTTCTGGATTAAAATTTGGTGGAACATTCAAAAGATTTTTAAGAGAAAGATAAAGTTTTCTCTGCAATTGTTTTTATTGGGTATTGTTGTAGATTGTGATGTTAAAGAAACCAATTTGATGTTGAATATGATAACAGCAGCACGGTTACTGGTGGGACAATATTGGAAGAAGGATAGTTTGCCCACTATAGAAGAATGGGTGTTTAAAGTTTCGAATCTTGCAAAAATGTCTAAGATTTCTGCTTACTTGAAAGATCATTCACAGGGAAGATATATTTCAGTTTGGAGGAGATGGATAGATTATGTTCAGAACAAATATGGGACTAAAAAGTTCCATTTAGCTTATGAGTAGATTTTAGTGGGATATTGTTACTGGTACTTTGTATGTAGTTATGTTAAAGGGGAGTTAAAGCACATTATGAATTTGGTTAATTGTATATTATGCATAATTTTTATTTAGAATATGATTATTATAACTATAATCCTGTATTTAGCTCTGGGAAGTGGGGGGGGAAGTGGGTGGGTTTGGGGTGGGGGGATTTGGGGATATATTGTAAAATTTTGTTTTTGTAAAACTCTTTAATAAAAAAAAGAAGAAGGATTGCTGGCTATGCACATTTTAGTTCAGAAAGTGAAGGGATCTGCAGGGTTAGGTAGCTTTCAAATCTGATACTGTTTTAAGATGCTACAAGAACTCTGAAAACCTTGGTGTTTATTCTTCTGATGCTTCTTTTTATTTTTTCTTCTCTTCACCATCATGTAGTTGTACTATTTTTTTTAAAAGCCCATAGTTGCATGCATGGGCAAATTAAATAAGTGCAACAAAATTGTTGGTTTTAGGCATGGGCGGTACAAAAGTAGTCTAGGGCTGGATTCAGAGCTTGTACTAATCTTTGTGGGCTGAACATAATTTGTTGAGTAAATGAGGTCTTGTCTAGATTCACACTGCAAGTCCAGCTATGGTTTGAAAATTTCACTGGCTTGATTTATAGCCAGTTAACTGGTAAAATTCATCACCACAATCCATGGCTATGAACTTAGATGACTTCAAAAGAGAGTGAGATAAACTCATGGAGGGCAGGTCTATCAAAAGCTTTTGTTCTTGTGAGTCAGTTACTTTAAATCCCTCCAGTATCAGCTGCAGGGGTGAAGGAGGGCGGCTGGCTCTCCTTCTTGCTTGTGAGCATCTCAAGGCATTGAGTTGGCCAACGTGAGAAGTAAAATTGGCTTTGGCGAGAATGAGCAGGGCTGTTCTTGTGTTCTTATGTCCTAATAAATTGAGTCAAAATGAATCAATAAACAATATGAGTTAATGGGTTGTTTGAACCCTGTCTGTTAAATAGCGGGTTCTTTGGCGCAGGAATGAAGACGAGGTAACTGAGTACAGGGAAACTCATATTTTATTTCGTGCAGAATCTGTACTGGCAAGTGGCTGCAACTAGCCGCAATACATAGTCTAGCCCCTAGGCAGCAGCCAATAGGTTTGAAGCAACCATTGCCACCTAGGGATAGCCAATTGTAGCGCTGGAGACTTGTAATCTGGGTTGCTGGAGAGCCGTTAGCTGCTCCAGCAACCCATGTGGTATTACTAATGAGCCCAGTACATAACACCGTTCCTGAGCTCTAGCACAAGAATTCAGCCTTTGTTCCAATGCTGTTGAATTATGGTGCCACGGGGGAACAGATAATGTTCACTGAAGTGTTCTATTTGCTTTACTGTCACCAACATATTTAAACAAACGAAGGGAATTCTTGTTGGAAGGGTTAAACTTTTAGCTAAGGTTCCTGTGTTCTCCATTCTCCAATTCTGAAAGTCAAGAATGTAAATGAAAGCCTGTCCATCCTTTCGATTCAGTCTAGTGGCATCTTCTCAATTTCTGTATTCTCAAAATATTTCACTATGTTAGCAAATGGGGGAGGGGAGTTTGTCTAAAATGTTAGTGCAATTCTGCATATATGACCAGGGTCTGATGCATGTTGATTTGGGAAGGCTTCCTTAGCACATATCGTTTTTACTTTTTTTTTTTAGTATGAAAAGGATAAATGGGCAGCTCCCACTCTGATTCGGCTCTTCTGCCTGTGCAGACAATAACATCATAACTGCTTTGGTATGCATCTCTCCTGGTTCTAGACTGCAGTTCTGCCCAGTGAATTGCTTTGGATAGATGTGCTCATGACACCATAAATAAATCTTCTGAGTCAGAAATATTTCCCTGTTCTTGTGTTAGAAGCTTTTTTTTTCTTCCCAGCAGAAATCTGACACTACTAATGTTGTTCTCTGTCCTTTCTCTCTTCTAGACATAGAAGAAGAAGAAATTGCCTGCACTCAGAATAACCAGGTGTATCTCAATAGGGACATCTGGAAACCTTCAGAATGCCAGATTTGTGTGTGCGACAATGGAGCCATTCTGTGTGATGTGATTCAGTGTCTCGAAGTACTAGATTGTGAAAACCCACGGGTTTCCCCTGGAGAGTGTTGTCCTACATGCCCAAACACAGCCCGAACTGGATTTGAAGGTTCTATCGGTAAAGTTTTTTTTAAAAAAATAACTATCAATAGATCACTTTGGTTTTTTTTTAATGCATGTATTCAGTGACCATCTGACAGTAATGGTCTAAGTAAAGTATGGCACAAGAGAAGATCATGTGTGCCACTACAATTTACTCTAATCAGTGATTATGAGAAAAAATGTAAGGAGAAGCTAAAACAAAAGGTTATGTGCCGAATGTTCAAAACGTTATTTGTGAAATATTTATCATAAATGAATTCATTTTAGAAAACTCATTCTATTTTTTATCCATTTAAAGCATTCTCTCTCCCCCACACACTTTTTGTTTAAAAATGGAGGGTTGTATCTATTTCTAGTGTGCAGGTGTTGTATATATAAAGTTGTTAATTCATTCTGGATTGGTTATTTTTATGAATGAAGGCAAATATAGGTGTCCCAGGATAATGTTGCAGGATCCAATCTGGGTTGTTCACCGGGACCAGAGGTTTAGTCTTCTATGCTTTCAGTCATGTGCTGGAGTCCCCATCCTCAGGGAACTATTTTCTACTGGAATGGTAGAGGATGATCTCCAGCTTGAATCCAAAAACTCGGAAGACTAAACCTCTGGTCCCAATGACAGACCCAGATTGGATCCTGGTTATATGTACAAGGTTAATTTGTACAACTTTTCCCCTAAAATACATATCTTTTTTTCACATTTTCCACCTCTGGTAAACATTTCATGTATACCTTCTTCTCCAAATAGGCAAACACTTTTTTTTAAAGCCAAAGACTTGATTGTGAGAAGAGTATAGCTTAAAACAGGACTTTTCAACCAGTAGTACGGGTACCACCTGTGGTACATTGGCACCTGGCAGGTGATACACGACCATCCTAGAAAAGTGGTAGCGGGGGAAGGGAATGAGCTGAACTGGTGGCAGCACCGCACAAGCCTGAGTGAGAGATGGCTGGAGCTGCAGGGCTGTCGGGGCTCAGCGAAAGCACCAGGATCAGCACCAGGCTCCAGCTGGAGCTCGGTGCTGATCCTGGTGCTTCTGCTGAGCTCTGAAGAAGGACCAATCAGCTGGAAAGCAGCACTGATCCTGGCACTTCTGCTAAGCCCAGAAGAAGCACCGATCGGCTGGAATGGTGCAGCATCTCCAGGGTCTTGTGATTTACATTCAGTTGCTTGGCAACTGATTCATGTTTATGACAGTCACAGTGTCCCAGGGTCACATGAAGTGACCAAAACCTGCTGCAACCACCCAGCAGATGGGGGGGGGAATAAAAGCCAAACACCCCCCACCCCCGCTGCCAATCCTCAATAGAAATGCTCACAACAATGAAAACCTCGGACAGGAGGAAGAGCGCCACCGGGCAGGCAGGCAGGTGTCTTGCTTGGCTGTGGCTTGGGGGGCACTTTTTTCAGTGCCATTGTAACTTCGAACAGTCACTAAGCAAACTGTTGTAAGTTGAGGACTTACTACCTGTACTTCATCATTTATTTCCTTTTTTTTTGGTCATCAAGTTTTTGACACCTTGCTAGGGGACTGGTGGTACTTGGATATTGCCATATCCTAAAAGTGGTACAATCGGCAAAAAGGTTGAAAAGCCCTGGCTTAGAAGACAGCAGTCAGGGATACCAAAATCAGATTAGTTTGGTTCAAAGTATAGATTGAATGAAACTTTCCAATATCCCTAATTTTGGTACATTTTTCAACTGAAAACTGTTCCAGAACATGCAAGGTATTTAAAAAAACCAGCAATGGCTCAATTTTCACTGACACCTAAGTTGGGAGGAATGTATATGTATGTAGAAGCAGACTGAATTCTTCAAGCATATCTATGGGACAATATAGGTAGGACAAGGAACAATAGAGGGAAACTAATCAAGTAGAAAAGCAACCTAGAATTAAGGAGAAATTTCCTGACAGTGAGAACAATTAATGAGTGGAAGGACTTGGCTCCAGAAGAGGCAACACTGGAGACTTTTAAAAAGAGACTGGACAGCCATTTGTCTGAAATGGTGTAGGGTTTCCTGCCTGAGCAGGGGTTTGGACTAGAAGACCTCCAAGATCCCTTCTAACTGTGTTATTCTGTTAATATGTGTTATTTGTATGAAAATGATGGTGGTGATTATAGAGAGAGCAATGGATCAGTGAAAGTGTCTGGTATTGTGCCTGATTCACATCATTCCCAGGACCTTGAAGAGATGCTGGCAATTTCAAGAACACAGAACGGATCAATAAGTTTTTTATATAGATGTACAGTAGAAGGACACATTTATTTTCTTTTTTCTTAAAAAAAATTCAAATGAAAAAGATAGCCAATAAAAAAGAACCATACAATTAAAAAAAACAATAAAGAAGAAAATTAAATTAACTGAAACCAAAATATAGGAGAAAAGACCCCACCAACATTTAAAGACCCTAACACAGACATGTCAAACACAAGGCCTGGGGGCCGGATCCGGCCCACAAAGTGGTTTCATGTGGCCCGCGTAACCATCCTGGAAACAGTGAGGGAACGGCCCCCACTGCCTTGGCCCTGGCCCAGAGACCCTCCTTCTGCCAGAGACCCTCAGATCTGTCCCACTCCTGCCCAGGCCCCCATAGGCACCCTTGATGCAAATGCTGTAGAGCTGGCCACGCCCACCCAGTAGGCCATATGCACTCTAGCCACACCCACCCAGTAGGCCCCAGCCCACCCTGGCCATACCCACCCGGCCCCCTGAGGGCAACCTCAATGCTGACGCGGCCCTCAATGAAATTGAGTTTGACACCCCTGCCCTAACAGAAGTTAACAAATATTAATATTAAATATTTTAATATGTAAAGCATAAATGTTACTGGTTTACAGAAATAATTTTACATATTATTAAAATGATCAAATTATGTCACAAAATCTATGCCAAAGAAGAATGTACAGTATTGCTTTATTCACTGATTAGTTAAAAATACTGTCTTTTCTAAAATGGACGTTACATATTTTTAAAAGCTATTTTTTGTTGTCTTGAACAATATCACTTTTCCACTTTGCCATCCACCATGCCCAGTATAACCAGAATTCACCACAGAGAGAAATTTTCCAGAATTTTGGAATATAATTCTGCATCACATTAACATCTGTAACATTTAGAGTTTTCCCCATGAATCTACTGATGAACATGAAAATATTATTCCAGACAACTATTGATACTTCAGAAGATCAAATCAGATGGGACAATGAACTCTCAATACTGTTACATTTCCAGCAGAGAAAATCTGATACCCATCCTTTTGAATACAGGTTTTTTTGGGGGGTGGGGTGGGGGTGGGTGGGGGGGAAGTCAGGTAAACTTCAGTTTTCATGAATCAATTTTAGTCTCAAAGTTGTCAGTAGGGGTGAAGGGTTAATATTTTTAAAGGCTTGCTGCCATTGACGGGGCGTTATCAGAGATTCCAGTTCTTTAATCCATGTTTGATATAACCCTGTAATATTGTGAGACAGGCTTCTAAATCTATGAATTCATATTCTCCTACGATGTGCATAGGGATCAAGTTCAATGAATGGGTCAGCTGAGAAATTCCTAAGGAAAATATCCAATGAAATAATGCATGACTAATCCATGCTGATCTCATTTGAAAATAATTGGAAGCAGGACTTTGTATTTACAGTAGAGGCAGTGCTAAAGACCTGGGAGGGTCTGCAGCATGCATTATATTTCAAGTTGTAAATGAAAAAATTGTCAGGGTTTCCAAACAAACTTTTTCCTCATATAATCCTGAAACAGAAGACATCCATTCTGGCTCTTTGGACTCATGTCTCCAGTTAATCTCAGCGGTGTGAATAGCTTTGAGAACTAAAAGCTGCCACCTGAGACTTAAAAAGAATGGAAAATGACACTTTGGGTCTAGACCAGCGGTTTCCAATATTTTCGGCTCAGCCGACTGGCAGAAGTGGCAGTGGTGGCGGGAGTGGAGAGGGGACAGTTTTGTGCACCTGCGGGTACACGTGCCACTTTCACAAATGCAGTTTCGCACATGTGAACGTGAACACACAAGCTCATCCACCACTTCCACAGCCCAGTTCCTGAGCCGCACTGAGTGAAGAGGAATTGTCTTTGGCCGTATATACAGTATATAATACAGTATAGTTAATGTATATGAATAAGAGAGCAGCATTGTAGCCTTGTGGTAAAGACTCTCGCCTCCGACTCCAAAAGTTGAGAGCTCAATCCTAGCTAGCGGCAGATTTTCCTCTCCAAGGGCACAAAGAAAAGATATCTGCTATGAACTCAGCATGGTGTCAGGAAGGGCATCCAGCCAGTAAATGTTCAACTCCATTCAGTCACCCCAACTCTACCCTGAATTAAAGGATTACAGCATTGTAAAAACGGAGTTATTAATGTAGTGTATATAAATAACAAAACTTCCTTAATTTTTTTTAATAAATCTTGTGGGGCTACATTATTAGCTATCCAGGGCTGCAAGCAGCCAATGAGCCATGGGTTGGATACACATTTTTTTTTAATCCCATTTATATCCCGCCCTTCTCTGAAGACTCAGGGCGGCTTACAATCTAAAGCACAAATCAATGTGCTTACCTTCATGCTGTGTAAGTCACATTTTGGTGCCAGTTTTTATAGCATCAAATTGTACTTGGGCATATTATATTTTCTTTGGATAATTGGAGCTGTTTTCAATTAGTATTAGGCTAGTTCCCCCCCCCCCTTGGAATAGTAACAATCCATTCTGTAGTCCCCTTTTAAAGCCCATTTAGCTATGATTGCCAAATTATGGCATTACTGTGTTTCCTCTGATTTTCTTTTAAGGCAAAAGCAGCATTATTTTGCTACAAAAATAGATACTCCCCTCAAATAATAAAATATAATGTGATGATTAAGAAATCAGAAAAAAGCAATTAAGAAATTATTCAGTCATGGATCCCACACTTATGGTTAACGCAAAACAAAAATGTAGTCCAGAAATTCAGAGACGAAATTTTTAATGGAAATTAGGAATACATTTATTGCATGGAACTTAATGTTTCTTAAACTCTGCTCTGCAGAAGGATTTGGATCACAGGGGAAGCACTGCTTGACAATAACCAGCTTATTATACAAATGTTTTACTTTGACAGCTCGAATGGACCCTAAAATGGACCCTGTCAGGAGTCAAGCCAGAGTTTCTGGCTCACCTATTAGAATAAATAAACAAGAGATGGAGCAGCAAGGACTTGTTAGCTGAGCTTGCTGGATGAAAAAGTGAAGTGGGATTGATCAAGCAAAGTACACCGTCCCATTATTTACTCTTAATAATCAAGGATTCATTACAGTTTGGGCTTACTGTGACATTATAGTGCAGCCTATAACTGTCCAGGATCCAATCTGGGTTGGTCACCGGCATCAAAGATTTTGTCTTCTGAGCTTTTGGACTCATACGGGAATCCATCTTCAGGGAACTTCTCACTAGCAGAGTTGTGCTGTTCTGTGTGTGGTATTTATAGCGCCTGTTGTAAGTGGCTTTTAGATGTTGATTGGGATGTGTTGAAGGCTGGCTTTTAAGTCATTAGCTGTCATTTGCACTATAAATGCCACACAGAGAAGAGCACACACTCTGCTAGTGAGACGTTCCCTAAAAATGGGCTCCAGTACAAGTCCGAAAGCGCGGAAGACAAAAATCTCTGATCCCAGTGATCAGCCCAGATTGGATGCTACAACATTATCCTGAGACACTATATTTGCCTTCATTCGTATAACAGTCCAGCTTCATTCATAGTATGCAGCTACCCATGAATAAACACAAAAGATTCTAAAAGATCCTAGTGAAGAAGCAACCCTAGACAATCTATTGGTAATCAATGGTTTAAGAAACAAAAAGGAAGGAACTGAGCAACTCGCTTGTACCCTCCATCTGCAGTTCTTTCAGTAGGATAATAAATAGAGAGAGGTAATGATGGAGAGCCAGGCTAGTGTAGTGGTGAAGGTGCTGGCCTAGAAACCAGGAGACTGTGAGTTCTAGTCCCGTTTTAAGAATAAAACTCACCTGAGTGATTTTGGGCCAGTCATTCTATCTCAGCCCACTCTATCTCACAGGGTTGTTGTGAGGGGAAAAAGGAGGAAGATTAGTTACTTACAAAGTCATAACGATGGGATAAAAAAAATATGATAGATAGATAGAGCTGAAGTGAAGGACTACAATGATTCAATTCCATTCTTTGAGAAAATGCTGTTTACAGAAACTCTGGGACAAGCCTTCTCCAAGATGGCCTTTTAGGGAATGGCTTATACCTCATTATCCAGTCTTTCTCCTTCATACTGGCATCCAGAGAATCATAAAGACTCAGCTTTTCAGGAGACATTTAGGCATATGTTTAGCCTACTGTCAGAGTTGGCAATGTCACTGCACATTGATGGATGGTGGTAATTTATACCCTGCATGTTTTTAATCCTATGTTCTGGCACTTTATCAGCTGTTCTGAACCAATGGGAATTTAATGGCATAGAAGCATTAGTATTTTCTTTTAAAAATATTAACGTATTTAAATGTTGCCATGATTAAGAAGGATTCAGTATAATATTATTACACACTGAGTATTTGCTTCCAACGTTCATACCATATAGTTCCCTGAAACAGGAAAAAAAAACCTCTTTAAATGACAGCAGGAGTGATTCATTATCTGCCTGCCCAGAGGAACAGAAACTGGAATGACCCCTAATTGGAAAAAAAGGAACCTATAGTTGGAGGAACTTCGTGAAATTCTTTCAAATTGGAAGCCACCAAGAGCACGCAATGCAAATTCACAGTCTTTTCCTATCCATATTTGCTTTGAAGTACATTCCATCAAGGCCAGAGAGGGGTTTAGGTCTAGATACAAAGGGATACATTTGTATACACCCCAGTGCATTATGCTTTCTGAAAATGATTTGTCAGTGATGATAATATTATTTTGATTATGAATAAAGAGTGCTGTGCTGCATGCTCTACAGTTAACCCGTAAAAGCAGATATGGTTGCTTTAATAAACAGATGGTACGTGTCTGGAGTGTGTTTAGGTGTTTTTAGGTCAAAGGCTGATCTAGTAATACAAACAGGGAGAAATATGTTTGGAAGCTGCAGACTGCATAAGAGTTCTTAAATATATTAATTCATCTCAGCTGCCCCTAACCTGATGTGCTACAGATGTGGTGAGACTATAGCCCTTACAATCCTGGGAACTGGAATCTCAAAAATGTCTCAGAGAGGATACACATGTTCTCCCATAGGTCTGTCTTGTCGGTCTGGCTGTCTGTCTCCTTTCCTGTCTTCCTGTATGTCTGTCTATGTAGGCTTAATTTTAACATTCCCCCTAAAAGAAAAGGCATGTGCTCGAAGAAAAAAACAGGAGATAATTAGAAATATTTTATTTAGTGGTTCATGCTACCTAAAAATTTTTATACTATGTGAAATAATGACATAAATACAAAATATTGGGATTAAATGTAGTCTTAAAAGTCCAGTGCATAGTATATAGATACAGTACGCTCATTTATTTTCTTTCCTACATTACATTTTTTTCTACATCATTTCAGCACAAGTGAATACATGTAGTTTTAATGAATCTGCATTCAAAGGTATGTGTTTTTGATGCATGTGATACAGGATCTATTTTTCTGTCTGTGTTTTTCCTTAATACACTGCTGTTTGGTATGATTTGCCCCAAGCAGGCAGATTTCAGCAGACTTTTCCTTTATACGTGCATTTTTTTAAACTTGCATTTTCAACATTTTTTTTTAAAAAAAAATCACATAAATACCTGTCTTTAAGTAAGTTAAATATGGATTAAGTAAGTTAAGTGTGGATTAAGTGAACTTCTGAGCCATCCAAATTGGAAGTAAGACCCAATTAGTTGAATTTCTTCCCAGTTACATTGTTCAGCAGAGATAGGCAACAAATGCTTTTCTAGATATTGAGGGACTGCAGCTCAGCTTTTTACAAGTTTTTTTCCCCTTGTCTGTCTTTGTTTCATTCCGTGTTATGACTTTGATGCCAAATCTCTTCCCAAAACTACTACCACCTAAGAATGTCTGTTTTTCCCATTCATGTCAGTGCCTTGCAGTCAACCAGTCATAGATAGCCAGAGGAGGTTAGCATCTCTATTCTAATATTGGTAAAAAGCTGATCTTAGGAACATAAAATGAGCAAAATGTTTTATATTCTATATTTGTGTAATTGCACTCCAGTAGCAATTAACACTGAAACAATATATGCCCAATGACGGTGTAATTAATCTAGAGGCCTGGAAGCTAACTGGTGACTCTAATATGAGTGGCCCATTGGCTACCTGTCTACTCTTAAGTATTCTTGAACGTTAGCCATTGTCCTATTCCAAGGTTTGGGGATAAGGATGGGATTTAGGAGAATGAGGATGTTTCTTTCCTCCTCGGTAGTCTTGGTTGAGAGTCTTCAGAGAAGCAAGAAGGCCCGGACCAGCAAATGATTTACAGTTTGCCTAAAGGCCCTCTGCCCAGAGAATTAGTAAGGTGAGGTTACAGTGAAAAGACAGAGTAGCCACACCAGGCTGTATTGTTTCTTTTCAGGGGTTAGTTATCTAGTTATATCTTTTTTCTCGTTCACTGTCCCTCTCTCTCTCTCTTTATTTAGAGTAACATTTTCTGTTCAAATGTCGGCAGCGTATGTTTCTGAAATCTGTCTGTTGTCGCCTTTTTAAAATTTAAAATCCTTTATTCTTTGTTGGTTCAACACATACATACACAAAATTTAATAACACACACACATTGCTTTTTGTCCTTTCACCATGGACTTCCATAATGGCTTAAATTTGGTAAGATAGATTTATAGGGGAAAAACGGAGATAATTCTTTAAAATGTTATTCCTGGATGAGGTGGATTTCCTGCAGTGCCCTCAGCAGACTGTTGGTGTGTGTGTGTGTGTGTGTGTGTGTGTGTGTGTGTGTGTGTGTGTGTTTCCCTTTTCAGAACAGGTCATGGTAACATAACTACTGACTTAAATAGTCATCTGGGGTGAACAATCTCACTAGCCAGTCCCAAACTCAATAGATGGGATCCCAGAGAGAGGAGAGGTAGGATGGACTTGACAAAGTATAGACACTAGCTTTCAAATGTTAAATATGTTTAGCCCATAAGCTATGGCTCTTCTGACATGAAAATCACCAATTCTTGGAAATTATCTATGTTAATTAATTATTTCATTTTGCTTCCCTTTTTCTAGGTAGAGGACTGAAGGTAAGCTTAATTAATTGTTATTTAGTGGAGCAATTTTGCAGCTTGAGGTGTATGGGATAAAGAATGCATAAATGATTATTTAGCGTATCATAAGGTGATCTGAGCGGGGGGAAATCATTTCTGCTACCTGGAGAGTGAAAAGCCAATTCAATGTATTTACTTAATGAAGAGATATCAGTAAGTAAGTAAAAAAAATTAATAGAAAAAAATAGTGATTAAACAAGGAAAGAAGGGAGGGAGGGAGGGAGGGAGGGAGGGAGGAAGGAAGGAAGGAAAGAAGGAAGGAAGGAAGGAAGGAAGGAAGGAAGGAAGGAAGGAAGGAAAACTGATTTTAAAATTGCCTAAGAAAAAGTCTGGTGCTTGAATGGTATAAGAGCAAGTACCAGGTGACTAAACATGACAATATGACTAAAATGATAAGTTTCCATTGGCTTTTCAGCTAAGATGAAACATAATACAGTACCTGAGAAGGACTTTTCCTATACAGTCATCAATCACTGTCTGGAAAAAGGCTATTGATGAAAACCTATTCAGGTACTTAGGCCCTTAGTCATGGCAGTACTAACTATATCAATACATATTCTTGTGAACAGCGTGGAAAAAAAAAGACATTTTTTAAGGGTCTGTACTTTCCTCCCTAAGCAGATTGCTGGATTCTGTTTTAAGGCAGGGGGAGACAGAAAGCAGAACACCAGAAAATGTCTATCTCATTTTGCAAGCCAGCTCTGTCTGCCCTGAAATATTGGATCTTAAATTAGGAAATTACATGGCAGGGCTAAGTGGGCCTAGCATGTGCTTAGCTCTGCCTTTAATACAGAAAACATTTCCTAGCACTCAGGGAAGACTTTCCACAATCATGCCAATTTATGTTTCCTAGTGAAATGGGGGAAAATGGAGAAACTATTTCTTGGTGGGTTTTTTTTTCAAATACTATTTTCCTGAGATAATTTTTGTCTTTTTTACCTTATAGGGTCAAAAAGGAGAACCTGGAGTAGTACCAGTGGTAAGTTAGTGTGTGTGTGTGTGTGTGTGTGTGTGCGTGCGTGCGTGCGTGCGTGTGTGTGCGTGTATCTCCCCGGGGTGTGTGTTATATTAGTCTTTACTGACAAGCATTTTATAGAATGTAATCTTTAAAAACTGTTTATTCGTTTGGAAAGCAGTTCGCCTTTTTTTAGTATAGTTGTGGACTCTTTAGTGAAAAAAATATCTATACGTTCTATAGATATTATAACACAGTAGAATATAAACATTTTTTTTAATCTGCCAACTTGTGAGGAACAGATGACAGGCATAGTTATTACTATGTGCCATGCAAACTGTAGACCATAAGAGAATTTCTCTTGTTTCCCCCCCCCACCCCATGCAAGTAGTCTTCAACTTATGACCACAATTGAGCCCAAAGTTTCTGTTGCTAAGCAAGAAAATTGTTAAGTGAGTTTTGGCCCATCTTACGATCTTTCTTGCCAGAGCTCTTAAATGAATCACTGCAGTTTTTTAAGTTAGTTAACATGGTTGTTAAATGAATCTGGCTTCCCCATTGACTTTGCTTGTCAGAAGGTCACAAAATTACATGACCCTGGGACACTGCGACCGTCAGAAATATGAGTCAATTGCCAAATGTTTGAATTTTGATCACATGACCACGGGGATGCTGCAACGGTTGTAAGTGTGAAAAACAGTCGTAAGCAGTGGTGGGATTCAGCCAGTTCGCACCAGTTTGGTAGAACCGGTAGCTAATATTTTGTTGCCCAGGCCCAGAATGGACTTCCGGAAGTGCCATCCACACAGAGAACTGGTTGTTCATATATGTGAATTCCACCATTGGTCGTAAGTCACTTTTTACAGTGTCTTTATAAGTTTGAACGGTCACTCAATGAACTGCTGTAAGTTGAGGACCACCTGTATGCATTTAGTTAAAACATTTATATAGCCACCCATCTTATTTCGAACTCTGGGTGGTTCCCAATCAACAATTAAAACAATATTAATAATAAAGCAACATAATAAATATATCTATTAAAACTCTATAAACATTAAAAAACTGGCACCAGTATGTTTCTTTCTTTTCTCTTAAAGGAATAGAACCATCAAAGCAGGGTTTTAGTAACTTAACCTAAATGAATTACTTACTAGTGTTTGGCAGAAAGACTGTGTGGCATTGTGGAAGCTGTCTTTTCTACCCAAACCAAGAAATACCTTCAGATAAGGCTGGCAGAGATCAATTGCTTGATCTCTAATTGTCCCCCTATTTATTTATTTTATTTATTTTAATCCCATTTATATCCTGCCCTTTTCCGAAGACTCAGGGCGGCTTACAATTTAAGCACAAACCAATGTGCTTAGCAGTAGTCTTCATTCTATGTATATGCCTGCTTATTAGGGCTTTCACACACCCCTCCCAAGCAGCATTATTACAAAGTCAGCTTATTGCCTCCAACAATCTGGGTCCTCATTTTACCTACCTGGGAAGGATGGAAGGCTGAGTCAACCTTCAGCCTGGTGGGACTCGAACCTGCACTAATTGTAGGCAGCTGGTGTTACTTAAGGAGGCATTAGCCCACTGCTCCACCAAGGCTCCTATATTTCCTTCTATAGCCATAACTGTGATGCAGCGATAAGAACTCTATACACTAATTCACCTGTGATAGCACCACAGATATGTATATTGGTATTGTGAGGCTAGCTGTTCTTTTTGTCCCCTTTATCTAATGAGATAATTGTCTGTTACAGAGGAAATAGGAAAGGCAAATACCTCAAACTTCCTGCTATTTTGTATGATTTATCCATTCCCAAATAAGTTTGAGCCTCCATATAAGCAGTATGACCATTTTTATTGCCTTTGCACTTAGTGCAGGCTCCTGAGACAGGGTGCAATTAAGAGCCACTAATTTGTTGGGTTTCCATGTTTTATTTGATGGAAATGCAATGGAACTTGTTTCTGATAAGCATTTTTTATTGCAAAAAAAAACAAAAACCAGAACAAAACGAAACAAAGATTACTGTATATCCTACAATGGATTATGATGATGTACTTCCGCATATTTATCTATTTGATTCATCTCTCTTTCATGCCCCTTTCCCAAACACAGCATAGTTTCAAATATACCTCCAGTGTTTGCGCCTTGTTTTTTTTTTAAAAAATAACTAGTTTAAAAAAAAATAGACATACCCAGAATTTTAGCATTACAAATGCTGTTGTTCCTTCCCCAACTTTCTCTTCAGATATTTGGTACAATTGCTAAATTCTTTTTATCATTTATGAAACAAGGAAGTGAATGCTATTTCTCTTTTAATTACTGATTCAAAATAGAGTTCATACAATATTTATTTGATTTTTATCCCACCTTCATTATTATTTTTTTATAAATAACTCAAGGCAGTGAACATATTTAACACTTTCTCTTGTTTTCCCCACAACAACAACCCTAAGAGGTGGGTTGGGCTGAGACAAAGGGACTACTGGCCCAAAGTCATCCGGCTGTTTTCATGCTTAAGGCAGGACTAGAACTCACAGTTCACCAGTTTCTAGGCTGGCATCTTAACCTCTCTTCTCTTCTCTTCTCTTCTCTTCTCTTCTCTTCTCTTCTCTTCTCTTCTCTTCTCTTCTCTTCTCTTCTCTTCTCTTCTCTTCTCTTCTCTTCTCTTCTCTTCTCATCCCTTCCCTTCCCTTCCCTTCCCTTCCCCTCTCCTCTCCTCTCCTCTCCTCTCCTCTCTCCTACCCTACCCTACCCTACCCTACCCTACCCTACCCTACCCTACCCCACCCTGCTCCTTTCCTCTCCCCTCCCCTCCCCTCAAATCAATTAAAGACTTGCATAATTATCTCTGCATTGTTTACAATACTGACACTGCATAGTTAGGAGGGTTTGCCCTCATTCTTACCACTTGTGCTCCCTTAGGAGACAAAAGGATTGTTATGAGATGTTATCAGTTTCATATTCTGTAGTACCAGATAGATGGGAAGGTGGGGCAAAGAAGAAGACACAGATTTGATATAAAGAACTTCACACTGGTATTTTTTTTTTTAAAAAAATATGTCTCTCCTTTGTATACGGCTTCATACTCTATAGAGGAGCAAACCAGAATTAGTTGCCCCTTGCTGAAAATGCAGGAAGAAGCTACAGTTCTTATTAGTTTCATAACCGTATCTGAGACAACAAATGTTCAGATATCTTTTCAGCACATTCTCTGCTTATATTTTGGCCCTTAAAATGCTTTTATCTTTTTTTCAAAGCAATCTACAAAAAGATGTGCTTGAAATAGTTCAGGATACTGGCAGCACACTAAAGGTCAGAGGTAGAATGAATCCCAGGATGGACTGAGAAGTGTCAGGACCACAAGGCTGAGAATTTACCAGAGCCCATGGCTTTGTGTGGAGTGGGTTGCTAATCCCTAACATTTGACCTTCCTTGTTTAATTAAAACTGCTTATTCACCTCTTCTTGCTAATCAAGTGAAGGAAAGAAACAAAGGAAAGAAACAAATGGTTTTCATTGACCTTGGCTTTTTAATTAGTGCCAACCTCATCCATTATGGTGCTTTGCAGAAGTATTAGAATTCTTCCCAGTTCCCAGAATCCCAAGTGACTTCGGCATTGGGAGTCCTAGAACTAACTATAGGAGTTGAAGTATAGCACATCAGAGGGCACTATACTGGGAAATTGGGTAGGTATAGCACTTAAAACAACAACAATAACAGCAACCAGCAAGCACATAAACAGCAGGAACACCTTGACAGCATTTTGAAGGCATGAAACTGACAGTGATGCGCAACTGTGTTTATCTTCATTATCAGCATACGTTTGAATAAAGAGCATATGAAACAGAACTATAGATGCTAAATAAATAGACAAATAAATGAAGTCTAGCCATTGTCCATACCAGAAGTTTTACATTTCTCTTTCCCTTTTCTTTCCTTAATACAAATGAGAAAAAGATGATATTCTTACCACAGTCATTACCATGTCCTAGAAAGTTATTAAAGCTTATGTCTTTTTTTTTTAATAGGTTACAGGTAGAAGAGGACGGCCGGGACAATCTGTAAGTATCACTCCTGGTTTTCTTTGTAGAAGTATGAATAGTTTCCTAATATTTTTAGGAAATAATGGTAGTTTTTATGATCGCTTAACTATTTTTAGTACTATGGGAAAGGAAGTATTGTGGAGAGATGGGGAATCCTTGCAGGATTATTGCTGTTACTTAATGCTGAATCTGTGGCTTTCGGAGAAATTCTATTCAAATCCAGCTATATGAAAAAAAGATATGGATTTTTTTATCAATGATTTTCCAAATTCTTATCACTTTAGACACTATGGGCAACCTTGTTGGGACACCTCCAGTCATTCTTATGGACTGAGATTAAGATCTGAAGTTCTTTTTTTAACTTCATATAACAGGAAAGATTAGCTAATTTGTTTTCTCATTATCCATTTCCTTGTTGTTAATTCCTTAATGAGGCCCAAAGGCCCAGTGATTCTTATCACACAGTTTAAAACTACTGTGACAATGTACACGTAGTCCTTGACTTACAAACACAATTGGAACAGGAATTTTGGTCACTAAGCAATGCGGCCATTAAATGAGTTATCACATGACCAGATTCCATGTTATGTCCATTTTAGTGCAGTTATTAAGGGAATCATCTGATCGTTAAGTGAATTACACAGTCATTAAGCAGATCCAGGTCTCCAATTGACTTTGCTTGTGGGAAGATTGCAAATCATGATCACTTGACTGCAAGATGTTGCAGCCACTGTTGTCAACTTCCCTACTTGTGATATCATGTGACAGCGAGGGTGGTGCAACAGTAATAACTTGTGAGTCACTTTTTCCCCCAAGGCCATCGTACTTAATCAAGGCGAACGGCAACAAATCTATACCATTGCTTTTTAATTTCAAAAGTGTGATACCATTACTATTTTATTAAATGCCCATAACTATTCTAATAATTGATTTAGGGACCTCCAGGTTCACAAGGTCCAAGAGGAGCTCGAGGACCCAAAGGAAGACCGGTGAGTTGGAAAGCATTCTTCCAAGAATAATTTAATAGATTGCTATTCCTTCCCCAGATGCCCGAGATGAAATGTTTTGGGGTCAGAGATACCTAGGTTTGGCTTCTGTTTGAGAGACAAGATGAATAAAGTTTGGTTGCGTTCTATAATGTTTGGTTCATAAATATAAAAGTGTGTTAGCTTCAGGAAAACATCATAAACACTCATAGCAATAGCACGTAGACTTATATGCCTCCCCATAGTGCTTTACAGCCCTCTCTAAGCTGTTTACAGAGTCAGCATATTGCCTCCCCCAACAATCTGAGTCCTCATTTTACTGACCTCGGAAGGATGGAAGGCTGAGTCAATCTAGGGGCCAGTCAGGATTGAACTCCTGGCAGTGGGCAGAATTATAGTAAATGCACTGTAATCATAGTAAATGCAACTCCAAGAGATATACCCGGGTGTCTTTCAGCGTCTAGCTCCCTCCAAATCTCTCCCTTGCACTCTGTGATTCATTTTTATCTCCCAGACTTTGCATTCTTTCACATACAATGAGTCATATATTAAACAGTTCTGACATTCCATGGACAACTAAACAAAAAAAAATCAACCTCTGATGATTAGTCCTCAGAAAAAGATATCTACCATTTATCCTTGGTATTTCTTTTTTCAAAAGATGAAGAAGTATCCTCCCCCCCCCCCCGGTTAGAACACATAATACCATATATAGCAGTTTAGTTCACTCTGGATTTTTTTTTTAAAAAAAGGATTCCAAACATAAAATTTCCAATCATCAATTCAAACATAAGTATATAAACATTCCAATCACCAATCCAACATTTAAGTGAGAACAGTAGAGATTAAGCATAACAGTAAACTTAGGGGTATAAACCAGAACTCTTCAATGCAAGGAACCAACAGATCAGTATAAAAACAAGTACAAGCACATTTTGACTGAGCATGGAAAGGCCTACAGTGCTAGCAATGGTGAAATATTTCTTTGAAAGCTCTGAAGTCAGGGCCACCAAAGGGGGGAAAAAACCCCGAACTCTTGTATCTTTCTGTTTCATGGAATCTAGGTAAGAGCTACAAGTGAAATGAGATGAGGCAGTCCTTTCAGTTCTTAGCTTCCTAACTACTCAGAATTTTAAGAGTCAATACCTGTGGTGGGATTCAGCCAGTTCGTACCACTTCGACAGAACTGGTAGCTATTTTTTTTGTTGCCCAGGCCCAGAATGGGCTTCCAGAAGTGGCATCCACGTAGAGAATCAGTTGTTCACAGATTTGAATCCCACCACCAATATCTTGAAAGCAGACAGAAGAATATAAGCACTTTTTATTACTTTATAAAGTCATGTTCTAGTTATACAAATAGGTGTAAAACCTACTACCTGAGTAGTAGCAAGCAGCATCTCCCTTTGTTGGAGATATGGTCATTCATATCCATATTGTTCTATAGAGGTTTTGTTATGTACAATTGCTCATGTGACGGCTTCCACACAATCCTGCAGTGTATACTCACATATATAGTGAAGGCACTATATATTCTCTATGTAGGCAAGTCATCCTGTAAATAAAAAAGACCACATCTTTACTCACGTCACAGCATGGCTTATGGGGGAAGATCTGGTTATCAATGCTTGCATGTTAAACTAAAAATCTATAGAACAGAAGGAGTATAACATGGCTCCATCTAGTTAAAATAGTCAAATTAATGCCACATTATCTTCAGTGCCAGCTCCAAGGACAATCCCAGATGGGATCCAACCCTTGTGCTGTAATATGAAACAGTATTTGAGAAAAGTCTTCAGTGAACCTGTGATTAGAAAGGAATTTGTAATACTTGCAATAGCAACAGCAATAGCACTTAGACCTATATACCACTTCACAGTGCTTTACAGCCCTCTCTAAGCAGTTTATAGAGTCAGCCTGTGGCCCACAACAATCTGGGTTCTCATTTTACTGACCTCAGAAGGATGGAAGGCTGAGTCAACCTTGAGTTGGTGAGAATCGAAATCCTAGCAGATGGCAGAATTACACTACAACGCTGCATTCTAATCACTGTGCCACCATGGATCTTTTGCAGAAAGGGAGACAATAAGTAAAAGAATTGAATTAGGAAAGAAGGGTATGTAGAAGAGAACATTTTAACCAATAAAGCTTTTCAGGCAAGTCATACCTATTGAAATTCCCATTTCTGTAGAACTACCTGGTATCAGCCTAACTACATCTTTTTCATTAGGATGAAAGGAGGAGGTTTCTGGAGAACCTGGGATAGGAGCTACTGAAGCTTACTGAAGCTTCCTGCTCAAAAGATGCAGGGAATATGACAATGGACAACAGTTGTGTCACTGGCAGTGATTTACAGCATTGTACTGCTGTAGAATATAGCAGGCTGCTGATAACTCAACTTACATTGGCTAGAATTTTAGTGGAAGTAGGCAATTTAATCTAACCAATCTTGGCCAATGGTACATAATGTCTGAAAGGTACCAAGTTGCTAACTTTTAAACTATGTTATAGAGCTGCATTAAGAGCTTTACAGTTAAGGAGCTGATAGATGTAAGGAAATACATCCATTTTGGTTGCATAATAATATAGTAATAATTATCACTATCTCTAAGGGAACAATGAGGAGAGAGAGAGAGAGAGAGAGAGAGAGAGAGAGAGAGAGAGAGAGAGAGATGAATTAATTTATATGAATGAATAATTCAGTGACTTGACTATTTTACCACTGCTGAAATACATTTAAGTATTAAAAGTATGCGTGTTGAAGCGCCATCTAGTGGTCTTTGTCAGCAAATTCTTGTTTATAAGATGAATTGTGGAAGTAATTAACGTAAGAGAACTGTATATCTTACCTTTAGATAACTGATTTTCCAACTCTTCATATGTTTCTCAAATAATTGAGCCACCATCTTTTTGCAGAAAAATGTCAGTTTTCACTTCAGTTGTATTGATGATCTTAGAATTTTGATTAAGTATTTTTGTGGGTCGCTATTTCTACTTTTAATCGTTTGCTGTGGTGTACAATTTTACACATTCAGCATAATGTCTACCAATACACTGCAACATAACACCAGTATCTAAAGAAGTATCATATAGGCCTTAACCTGCAACCATAGATGTATCTAAGATGTAAATGTATCGAATGGAGTGGTCCCATCTCCAATTTTCATATATATCAGAAGATTTGACATTCTGATATGAGAAGATGAAAGTTCTTGCATACTTTAATAATTAATAATCATAATACTGACGGTTTAAAAGCTCTTGATATATTACTTACAAAGTTGGTATTAGAAACAATGATACATACCAGGTAAGTAGGTTACAGATGAATGATCTTTATAATTACACACAGATATTTTTTTTCAAATCAGAAATCAATGAAAATCTGATCTCTTAAAACCAGGTTTTACTTGAGAAGAATAATCCAAAACCTTCCACTCAACCCTAAAAGAGTAAAACTATGGGAGAGACTTCACTGCATTGGCTGTTGGTGTGTGGTGGGGTGCATATTTATCCCATACACTTCACTAGGCCACCTCAAAGGTGGTGGGTCCAACATGGAAAATTTCAGGAACAGGTATTATAACTTTTAAACATCTGAATCTTAAAATTCCCAGTTTCGCTGAGAGAGACTCAGATGTGTTCCCTCACATTGGCTTACTTAAAAGCCTAGTAAAGCTGCTGCTTATCCAGTGGCGTAGCGTGGGTTGTCAGCACCCGGGGCAAGGCAAGTAATTTGCGCCCCCTAACCTGTGGATTTTAGCACTCGAGTCTCTTCCACTAGCTCAGGAATTCTGGGAGTTGAAGTCCATGAGTCATAAAAGAGCCAAGGTTGCCTACCCCTGAGTTAGGTTCAAGGCAAAAAAGGGTCTCTGGAGAAGAGGGAAAATGCTAGTTTAAAACTGAAACAAGGCAACTTTAAGGTGCCTCAGCTGTGATTTAGGATGAGACAAAGAGAGGACATGGCGTTGAAAATGGTTAATGGGGCATGTTTGTTCCACTCTTAGTGGACGTCAGGATAAACCCCACGAGAGAATGACCTTACAACAGATGTGAATAAGCTTGGACTACGTTTGTAGATTGAGTGCATACATCACATGGAGCGATGATGGGCTTCATCAAGATTTATGATCCCACAATTGGCTAGTTTTCTCCATCTTGTCCTAAACCCTGGATACCAACCACGGTTTATGGCTTAGCATGTGGCGTGGGGTTGACCCAACATGTTAGGCGACAAACAATGACTTCCAACTTACAATGCCTCAGCTTCCCAAGGTTATTCCAAAGCCGGAAAAGCCAACCAACCCACCCTGCAGCTTTGCCTGCTTAGGCTGAACCCCAGGAATTCATACTTGCTGCAGCGCCCGACCTATTTTCTGCCCAGACGCTGCTTATCCACGCTACGCCACTGGTCCTAACACACCAAGCAGACAAAGGAGGTCCGATTTACCCCTTCCCCGCGAGGTTAGAAAACTCCGCCACATTCCCTAGAGCAGTGTTTCCCAACCTTAGGAACTTGAAGATGCGTGGACTTCAACTCCCAGAATTCCCCAGCCAGCCAGCTGGGGAATTCTGGGAGTTGAAGTCCACGCATCTTCAAGTTCCTAAGGTTGGGAAACGCTGCCCTAGAGGAAGAAATGTCTGCTTGGGATTCTGCTGCAATTACTGCAGGAGAGCCACCAGCCACGCAAGGCAGGCTCAGGCTGGGGGGGGGCGGGGGCGGGGCGGGGGCGGAACGGAAGCCTTGCCCTATATTCCACAATTAGAACAAGGCGCATTCCGCCAGGCCGCCCCTCCCCCTCCCCGGTTCCCTTCGGAGATCTCTTTTTTTCTCTCTCTCTCTTTTGCGCGCGCCTGCGCGCAGCGAAAACCAGCTCAAGGAAGATTTAAGTTTGCCTCCAGGAGACGCAATTCCGAGCAGAAGATACACCCAGGAGCGACGCCCCTTTCAGCCTTCTCGCCGTCTGCGGGCCTCATTCTTTATTATTACCAGGGGTCTTCAAGCTTGGCCCTTTTATGACTTGTGGACTTCAGCTCCCAGGAGACTTGTGGACTTCAGCTCCTCTCAGCCTGGCTGAGGAATTCTGGGAGCTGAAGTCCACAAGTCATAAAAGGGCCAAGTTTGAAGACCCCTGTTTATTACAAATGGCGAGCAGCGCTGGACACTCCGCCAAACAGTTCCGAGGGCTGGTAAACGACGAGGTGTGCTGCAGCCCCCCGCCGCGAGTCTACTGCAAGCCACAATCGAGACCACGTGTCTCTCGGGACAAAGGGGCGGGGTGTAATTATTCCTGTTATTAAGAGAACAAAACGGCTGTTACAGATACGATTGCACGCTGGGCAGCGCGCGTGCTTTTAGTGTTAATATGGTGTTGCTGTCACGCCAAGCCAACTCTGTGCAGCCCTTGGGGCTCCCTGAGCAGCTCAGTGTGAGCGCGCCCCCCCAGATGTTGCGCCCGGTGCGGCCGGCCCCCCCTGCACCCCCCACGCTACGCCACTGTGCTTATCCCACCAGGAAGCCAGGTTTTTCATGACAGTTCACCTTTCCTGATTTCCCACAGAAATCCCTTAATCTCCCAGCTTTTACAAAACAATTTGATTAAAGCCAGGGTAATCATTTCCCCTCTCACATTATTTGCATGAGTATTAAAATAGGTTCTTAAGCAGCATTTAGTTATTCTTTCCTTGACCTCCTTTAGTCACTTATCAACCTCATCCATTCACTTTCAAAGCAGTAGAGCAGTACATAAATGGAGGAGGCTGTAGAATATATTAGGTTACCAAGATCCTTCAGGTTTTATTCCAGATTTATGAAATATTTGCATTAATTATATTTTGTGATTTTCCCAGCTGTCTTCTAAAAAGCCTGTTTCTACTTTTAATATACATTCTTGCTCCATAGTCTCTGCCAGTATAAATCTGGAATGGTATCCGTAGACTTTGAGATATTTCTCTGAATTTATGCCCTGCATAAATGGAAATAAAAGTTCATGGAGATGCAAAATATGCAGTTTTGCCTTTGTTAAGTAAATATCTGAAATCCACAAAATTAGTTTCCTGGTATAAATATTAATTTATTGCAATTTCAACATATATCCATTCCAAGATTTTTTTTTAATCCGTGAAGGTCAAGGATTTTTTCATCAGTCAAAATACTGCTGATAAAAAAAAATGTCAATCCCCAGATTTATAATTCTTCCAGGAAAAAATGTAAGAATGAAAGTATCAAAATCATTCCTTTGGAGCCTTATTATTTTAAAATGTATTACTTAGCAGTAAGCTAACCCTAACCCTAACTGGTCTTCCCAGTTGTAATGAATGGCTGTGAAAGTTGGACCATAAGAAAGGCTGAGCGCCAAAGAATTGAGGCGTTTGAACTATGGTGTTGGAGAAGACTCCTGCGAGTCCCTTGGACTGCAAGGCAATCAAACCGGTCTGCTCCTTAGAAGGCCAGATCCTGAAGTTGAAACTCAAATACTTTGGTCACCTAATGAGAAGGAAGGACTCACTGGAGAAGAGCCTAATGCTGGGAAAGATTGAGGGCAAGAGAAGAAGGGGACGACAGAGCATGAGGTCACTGGATGGAGTCACTGAAGAAGTAGGTGTGAGCTTAAATGGTCTCCAGAAGACGGTAGAACACAGGAAGGCCTGGAGGAATGTTGTCGATGGGTCGCGATGGGTCGGACATGACTTTGCAACTAACAACAACAACAACAACAACAAAGCTATATGGTGCCAATTCCATTCAAATGAATGAGATTTTTCCCCCGTGAGATCTGTTAGTTTATCCTTTGAGATTTCATTCAGGTCCTATGTAAAGACTATTGGTAATTTAATGCAGTGAAGACTCCATGGGAACAGTGCAATTGGGGAAGTAAGTTTGTGGATACATCAGTTGTTGGACCTAATGACTGAAATGATTTATACACTGCCTATTTGAGGGATATGTGTGCTTTCTTTAAATACGCTTTATATCCAATCTCTTTCTAGGGTGCCCGTGGTCCTCCAGGAGTAGATGGGGAACCTGGTGTACCTGGACAGCCTGGTGAACCTGGACCTCCTGGACAACCATCCACTGGACCAGATGGCATAAGCAGAGTGAGTGACAGCAGTAAATTTAATTAACTCAGTTACCTACTTGTGCATGCTGTGATAATGATAAACTGAATAATAAATGAGCACACACAGACTGGTTTGCAAACATGTCAGATTAAAATATAATTGGCTAGCTTGTCCCAATGTACAAAAGGACTTCAAATCTGAAATGTTCCCATTCAAAATGGATGGCTTGATCTTAACTGATATTGGTTACAGATAATTTTTGACTGTCTTAGCCTAACTGAGCCTAATCTGAGCCTATCTGAGCCTGCAATTATGTTCGTAAGTCATGATGATAATTAAATGGATTACCAGGTGACTGCAGACTCTTTACAACCTTTTTTTGCAGTGACTGTCAAGCACGGCAGTTGTAAAGTGAATGCTGCAGTTGTTAAGCAAACACTGTGGTCATTAAGCAAACTCATTGTTCGCTACATGCCATTTTTTGCCAGAAACTGGAAGTAAACACAGGTTTCTGGCAAAAACAACATAAACTGCAGTTGCATGATTGGGATGCTGCAAATGGCCGAAAATGTAGGATAGTTGCTGAGTGCCCAAAATGCAGTCATGTGACGGCAGTGGGGTGGATGACATAATTTCAAATCTAGGTCATAAGTCCCTTTTTGGGGGGGGGTCTGTCATAGTTTTGAACAGTTAGTAAGTAACCGGTCATAAGTTGAGAACTGCCTGAATTTGAAACTCTTCCAGAATGCTGAAAATAAGCTTTTCTTGAACTCAAAACCAGTTGTGAAGAGGATATGTTAACCTAGAAATGTTTTGAATTTGGAGCATTTTCACATAGTCTACTAATGGGAGGCTGAGTACTGTATATCATGTCATCCCTACCCTTTGCTGAACTGCCAAGTTTTAGGGACAACATTCCTGAACTGTACTCCAAAAACATGGTTTTGTGACAAAAAGAAAAATGTAGAACTGATATACAGCGGTTAACAAAAGTAGACCTGATATAATCAATAAGATCATGTTCTATATGTGCCATTTTCCACCTTCTGTCACAATAAAAATCACAGTGTAAAAACTCAACTTTCGGAATGGTTGAAGGGTATACTGAAATCTTTTGGAAGCCACACACAACACACGTTGCTATAGACATGTGATAAAATACCGAAGATTTCCAATGAACTTCCATCAGATTACTACTAATTATAGCCATATACTGCACCTTTATTATTCTCATTCTCACAACTCATGCACATCAATAGAAGTTTATATTTTCTTTTTTCTCTGAGTGGGATTTCAAAGGAAACTGGAGGTTCCCAAACATTTTGCTGCAACTGTCATTGGGGATTTTTTATAACTGTTTTTACCTTTGTGCTCCCACTGCCATTGATTACAACTTCTATAGTTTTGGGCAGATTGAACCTCAATGAAACCATGGATCTTAGATATATGGTGGGGAAAAAAAGAATAGCAGAAATATTTCTGCCCTCTCCGGTGCTTCAGAAGAAAATAATCTTAGTGGCTTCAGGGTTGTTTCCTTGTGTCTGTAAAATTTATACCTGTCATTTATAAAGCTTGGGAGAAATCATATATTTCAGTGATATCCAACTTACCTGTTACATTTCCAGAGAGTTAGATCAACAAAAGAGGAGCATAGAATGTTAGGAGTCATGCAAGACAAAAACTTTTATCACTATTTGAGAGAGAATCTAATCATCTTTATGAGGCAGATCATTTGTTTCAGATCTGGGATAATTTAATTTATACTAATTTCTCAAACTCCTGACCCTCAAACTTGTATGAAAAGATAATACATTTTGTTTTATTAAATTTGGTGTGTCTTTGGAAACAAAAGCAATCTATACTGTAGGAAATTCAGACTTGTAATCAAATGATTAGTGAACTTTCAAATCAGTTGTCCTTAAGGAAAAACATAAAGCAAACTTGTGTTTCTCTCCAAACACTATTGAAATGTAGTTGATAAAAATAATTTAATAGCTAGATAGACATACTCTACCCCACAAGCTGAATGAGGATCCAAGCCACAAAGAAATGTAACTAACTGTTTTTGTGTTTAAATTTTAGGTTTAAAGCTGTCCTTAAATAGCAAAAACACAGTACAATGAGTGAAATATTTTGGCTCATGTGCCTTTGCCTCTTCATAATGGTTACTGTGCCCTGAAGCTAAAATATCCCTAGAGAAGTGTGACCCTTGGCTGGCAAATATTTATCAATTTCTAATATAATACGCAAACATTATAGCAACCACAGAGTTACACAACTGAACTTGATTGAAATAATGAGGAGAGAAATGTGGCAGATGTGAACAAGAATTTCCCTATTCAATCATGACTGTGGGACAGTTCTCCTTTTTCTTCCATTTGTCAATGCTGCTAACATCGAATGTTATTGCTTGACAAGAGATGAAGAAGTAGCTATTTCATATGTTAAGACTTGTGTATTGCTTTAAGACTTGTGTATTGCTTTAGTTTAAAATTGGGAGGAGGGAAGAGTAGGAATGCACTTTCAAGGACATTTGTCTCTCTAAAGAAGATAAGGCTTAGCCGGTTCTTCTGAGGGAAGGGAAACTGATTCTTTAAATTAATTGGAGAATATGATTAATGACTGCAATGTCGCATGGTCGCACACAGAGAGGGACACTCAGCTGGGTAATCACTTCTTTATTGAGGTCAGGAACGAAGCTGGGGAAGGGGTTTACCTGGTGTTTCTTTATACCTGCCCAGGTGAATACCAACCAATGGATTCAAACCTGGGCTTCCCGCCAGTGCAGGTGGCCAATAGATTTAAACCCTGGCTTCCTGCCAGAGCTGACCATGCCCCGGGGCTGTCAGGCTTGTTCAAACCAGGCTTTCCTGCCAAATGCAGTTATAGCCTGGAGCTGTCCAGCCCCCTGCTGTGCTGACATCCTGTGTATGCTTTTAGTCGCATACACTACAATGACAAAATTAGAAAAGTGGAGAATTGTGTTTTAATATATTGTGCAAGGGGCAGAGATTTCAGATTCCAGCTTCCTTCGAGTAAGCATTTGCCAGTGTATTAGGCTAATAAAGGATTTTTAAGGTAAACAATGCCTCAGAGTCACTTGAAAAGCCCATACGTCGGAAACTTGACACCATACATGAATGAATGAATGAACTTTTATTGTGAAAGTACAACATGTGTACAGTGAGATTGTCTGAGCCTCCCTTCATGCCCCCCCACAACTCACAGTGACAACAAACCCACCATCTTGTTACACCATGTGACCTAATTGCACAACACACCAGCCTCGCAAGTCAATCATACATAGAGTTATTTACCGTTCAGGAGCCTGACAGCCCATGGATAGAAGTTGTTCTTCAGCTGGTTGGTATGGCTGGCTATACTCCTGTATCTCCTACGTGATGGTAGGAGGGTAAAGAAGTACAAACCAGGGTGTGAGTCGTCCCTGAGAATTTTCCTCACTCTTCCAAGGCAGCGAGCCCTGGCGATGTCATCCAGTGGTGTCAGGGGACAGTCCACAATGTTTTGTGCTATGCTCACCACCCTCTGTAATATCTTCTTATCTCGAGAGGACACTCTCTATAATAGACCAATAGAAGAAGGTCAATAGTCGTTGTTCTACCCTGTTCTTCCTCAAGACCCTGAGGAAGTGAAGTCTCTGTTGGGCCTTTCTGGCCACCTGGGTTGTATTAACTTTCCAGGTAAGATCTTCACAGAGGTAGACTCCCAGGAATTGAAAGGAGAATCTCTCCACAGAGGGGCCCCGCCCGATGTAAAGTGGGGCAGGTTCCTCTCTTTTCCTCCTGAAGTCTAGGACCATCTCCTTTGTCTTGCCGATGTTCAGGTGCATCTGAAGATTCTTTTCTTTCTTTTTTTAAAGAATGAAAATTTAACAGCAAACAGCATTTATTCATTTGTAATACATTAATAAGCCTTAAAGAAGGTGAAGCCTAATTTTCCTCATGTTTTTAAAGATGAGACCCACAAATGAACCTGGCTGCACAATTCAGTCAGTTTTGAATTCATCATTGCAATCTTTTAAAGCAGAACTGACAGTATTGTTCATTTCTGGAACATCTCTGATGATGGGAACAAAAACACCTTTTATACCCTTCTCGAATAATGAAACTTCTTATGTTACAGCCATTTGCATCTCAGATGACAGGAGAAGATGATGCCTTTTCACAGATGATGATGCCTGGTCCAGTGGTAAGGATATGAATTGATTAATTAATTAATTAATGAAATATATATGAAATAAACAAAGGAAAAAAATGAAAGTGGAGCTGGATGGATCTTATAGCACAGTAAATTCTATTCACGGTGTATCCCAATAGCTTTATACATTGTGATGGAGCACTTGTCAAACAATGGAGGTGATGTATAAAATGCCTGGGGTGATCTGAGAACTCTGTGAACAGGGATGTGTTATAGATACTAAGTACATAACTAAAGCAAGTTCAAAATATATTCTCAGTTGTTCAGTTTCTGCATCCCACATGGCCACAATGCTTCTTGTAAGAGACTTCTTTATATGTCTCCTCATGGATGGTTAACCTCTTTTGGTAAATCTTCTCTGTGAAACGTTAGAAGATAAATGTTTCCCAAGGTAATGTTGATTACAATTTCGTTGTTTTCCCACAAAAGTGACCAGGTATTTTGGCAGTTGCAGATATGAACAAGACTAGAACATAGAACATAAAGTAAATTCTGGAGGGATATGTTGTCTAGCTCCATGTAATGTCAAACCATTCTTCTATAGCCCTCAGGCTATTTTTTAAATATTTATTGAGAAGGAAATAATATATCCTCAAATGATTTTCTGGACTTTTCATGCTGTAAAGTAATTTGCCATTATAATGCACTCTATATGTGGCAGATAGATTATGCTTGCTCTCCCCATTGCAGCAACTTTAATAGATTTAGATGCTGAGGTTTGAAATTTAAAGTCAGAATTCATGGGCCCAAAGGCAGCTAAAATATCTAGTGAATTCTAGAAAAATGAAAGGTGAATGATGTTTTGCGATCAAGGTTCCACATTTTTTATAAAATGAATTTTTGCCCCTGAAGAAGCAAACTTGAGAATATTTTAAGGGGAAATTTGGGCTGATAATGCCAGTTTTTCATGGTAAAATCTTATTGCCCAATTTTCATATTTTATATTGTTTGAGAGCAATGCACTTTTAACAGCCTGGCTGTAAGTTGTCCACCTTTGAGATTCTATGTCCGATTCACTTGTGTCTTTTCAAGAGCCCATTTCATTATTAAATTGTAAAAATAGACATACAAATATTCATATACAATATAATTTTAATAGTAAAATATGTCATTGTTATGAATTAGTAATATAAAAGCAACTTATCACAAAAGGGCCAAATTAAAAGGATATACATCTTCTTAAACATTATTTTAAGAAATAAAATTCAGGTTGATTCACTTTATGTACAAACTGCGTAAAATCTCAAGAATCTCTAAATGTTGACAACTCAGTTGAGCTTTGCCTTAATTTCATGAATAGAAATGCCTCAGGGCAAATATTTAAGGTTTTGTTTGTTAAATATGTAAATCTGAATCTAAGAAAGCAATTTTATATGTATTTGGTGGTATTATAAAGGTTTAGGCATTTTATGTGGAAGAAATTATGTTGCTGTTTTTAAGAAGCTGTACTCAATAATGCATGAAATTTGTGAAACAAGAAAATATTAAATTTAATAGTAATAATCTTAAAACAGATAAAACATTAGATACTGACTATTTATTAAAAGGCAAATAAATTTACATCATCTGGGGAATAGCAAGAGAGTTTATAATGTCGTATGATAACAAACAATATTTATTTTTATACAGATGACTTGAATGTGCTTTATATGAGAAAAAGTGAAAGCTTTCTACATAATTGGTATCCTAATGTTCCATTATGGCAAGGATTGTGTTCGTGACCAAGCTTTAATTTTATTGTATTTGTTTGGGAGGTGTCTTTTCCTTTCTTATTTGGGATCAAAGACAGAATCAAAAGTTATTAGTTACTGAAATATATATACAGTAGTTGTTTCACCTACAGACTGCAATCTCTCTACCCGTTTTCTTTGCAAATATTTCAACAATATATTGAAATTCCCATATCTTTTCATAATTTTCTTTGCATTTTGTCTTTTTAAACTTCTTTTGCCAACATATGATGCCTGCATGTTGCATTTCTGCACTAGTTCTCACCATTTCTTTTGATTAATAAGCTTATTTGTCCTGTCTCATAGGGTCCTGTGGGTCCAAGAGGAGCTCCGGGTAATCATGGGAAACAAGTATGTAGCTTGTTTCAAAATATTTGTGTGTAATTAAAATTATAATATACTGACTGTATTTGGTGCTCTCTAGGACTAGATCATGCTGACATGTGGATTATGGAGGTTAAAACTGATGTGTTTGATGGATGCCATATTCAAGTAGGCTGAATTATATTTATCATTATTAAGATGGCTAATTTCAGTAATCAAATCACAGTTAAGATTATCCATAGTTTATTTTGATGCAGGTGTTTACTCACAACACCTGCTTGATCTAAAGTGGAGGTAGAGAAGTTCATATCTCTATTTAGGGGCTGCACTGAAAAGAGAAAGTTTAATTTCTGTAAAGCTTGCATGGGAAGTTACTGCAAAAGGGACAGTAAGCTACAGGTTTGCCCTTAGTTTTTCTAAATAATATATTTGTTGTATCATCAATGGCATTCATAGTGTACAGTGATGATACAAAACTTAAATACTGATATCATGATATGTGACCCAAGTACATATAGTAAGTCATAAAATTTGAATAATATTATCACATATATATCATTATTTACCCTCTTGGCTTGTGTCCGCCCTCTTTATGTATTTATTTATGTCTGCTGCACTCTTAGAGACCCTTGGTGTTTTACAATAGCTCTGCAAGCAAGACAAACGTGAAAGTAAAACAAATTAAATACAAAGTTACAATTAACACAGTAAAACATCTACAATACACAATAAAAAAATGCAAGTCTGTGCAGGGACCCTTTCTTGCTTAATTTAACAATTTGTGATATATTCTTGCATTTATTTATTTATTTATTCCTCAACACACACACACACACACCCCAACCAGCCACAGCCTGTAAACTGCCCATTGGCCATGAATCTAAGAAAATTTCCTAATGAACTGCTTTTTCGGGGGCAGTGCTATTGAATCCAGAGTCAAGATTGAAAACCTCAAAGAAACTTGAACAAAACTCAACTAGTTTTGGTTGGGTTCAACTTCAGTTTCTTTTGTCTCACAGGCTCCACAGATGATGAAAGAGTGAAATTATTTTTTACAAAGTTACAAATTAAGAAATTAGGATTATGGAAAATCAGTGCTGGACCTAAGCTATCTTAATTCTTATAACATATTACATTTATTTTTATGGATTGTTTTCATTAATTAATAGGCTACATCATTGTCCTGATTTGCACCATTTCTAATATATACATATACATACGTACATACATACATACATACATGCATACATACATATGCGTCTATCTATCTATCTATCTATCTATCTATCTATCTATCTATCTATTTATTTATTTATTTATTTATTTATTTATTTATTAGGGTCCTGTTGGGCCCCCAGGTCCTCCAGGTGAAATTGGTGACCCAGGATCCATGGTAAGGTCAATTATGCACATACAACCTAGTGGTGGGGAAGTAACATAATAGAGCTTTATAAATTCTGGTATGTCACAATTTTTTCAGAAGTTATGTCTGTGAAATCAGTCTGGGAAACATTTTTTGTATCAAAATATGCATACACTTTACAATTTAGATTGCTTAATATTCAGTTGTATTTGTGTGTGTGTGTGTGTGTGTGAAGCATTTTAAAGTATCATTTAACTTCCTAACATAAACATGTATATTTTCTCTACTAGGGTCCACCTGGTGTTCGTGGCCCAGAAGGGCCTCCAGGGAAACCTGGTGAAGATGTAAGTTTTAAAATAGATTTCTCAAGAGTATGATGCTAGGCACATTATATAATAATCACCAGAAAATAATCTTAAAATCAGAAAAAGTTTATTTAGCAAAGCAAGGAAACTTGTGTCTAGGCAACTGTCAATCAAAACATTTTTTTTGTAAAATAAGATTCTGCTCAGTCTGTTGAAAGGATCTTAAACGCCAGCAAAAGAAACTTCTTTGGTCAGGACGTTCTAGAAGGGAGCAGGGACTGAGTGAAATCCTGTTTTTCACTGCTTTGTTTTAATAATAAAGCAAGAATGTATGTATGTTAAAAATATCTACTTTCTTCACCTGCTAACTTCCATATATGTGTTTAGGTTCAAATTCTACAGGCTCAGTATTCTGGGAATTTGTTCTTAATACGTCCAGAGAATATTAGATTGAGGACAGGTGGCATAGCCGACCGTATACTAATGTGATACAACACATTTTGATCTATTTTCAACACTAAATTCAAAAATCTCAATACTAAATATTCTAAATATTTTCTGCCTAAATCTTTTTAAATTTTATTTTACATTGATGACTGACATTAGTGGCTAAATAATACTGCAAACATTTTCTCACACATGCAGTGGTCCATGAAATAAGGAATGTTGACTTATCCGTAGTTACAGGAAAACGGTGGGCTTGATCCAACACAGATTTTGTATTAATGAAAAGTGTCTCGGCTCCTGCAATACAAGGTGCCTGATTCTCAATCCATTGCAACTCCATTCTGAAAAGTACTATCCTCTGGTATAGTGTGGTATGGGGCACAGAAGATTATTATAGATAGTGGTTTTCAATAAAATAAAGTTGTGCTTTATGACAGTGGAAGACATTTCTGTGGGTGCAAAGTCACTTTTGCATAAAACCTAATGTCAATATTTATTTCCTGCTATGCTATATATATTATATATTATTATGAAGCACAATTTGCTGATAGTTTTTAGTGCAACCAACAACTGCATAGTGAGACAGCTTTCATTAGTAAAGCAATTGCTACATTCTAATAGAACTTCATTGTCTCTCGGAAGCCTGACATACCTGCTATTGCTGATGTGACAATTTCAAAGTAAAGAGAGATCCGCTTATTATAAATGACTAGAGTGTTACCTGTGGGTTAACAGAAATCTTGGTTGATAATAGTTATGCATATTTAATATGACTTTTTGAAAATATTGGGGCAATATTCAAAATGCACTATTATTGAAAAAATAAACTTTCAACAGTTTCTCACACCTTCAGCGTGAAACATTAACATGTTTCAGAGAAAAGAAACCCACTGATGTGCAAGATATCAGAACATTATTTATTTATTTAACAATTTTTTATGGCTGCCCACCTCTTACAAGGTGACTCCAGGTGACTTACAACAGGGGCCCCCAACCCCCCGGTCCGTGGGCCAGTACTGGGCCATGGCATGCCAGCAACCAGTCCACACAAACAAGCAAGGCCCCATCCAAAAGATGCAGGGCTTTTGTGTGCAGAGACAGCACACAAAAGCATGCGCTCTCCAGTCCGTGGAAAAACCTCTCTCCACGGAACCGGTCCACGGTGCCAAAAAGGTTTACAACATTAAACAACCACTTCACAAAACCAACTGCCGCCTTCCCCCGCACTGCATGGCAGCAGCAACCCAATCAGATCAACCACTACCTTTATAATGTGATTTTATGACTTTATTGTATTCTTCTTTTAGGGTGAATCTGGCAGACCAGGACAACCTGGGGAAGTTGGATTTCCAGGATCTCCAGTATGTACAATTAGCTGCTTCTCTGGGGAAAAAAAAATCATACATTCAAATCTGGAATAAAATCTGTAAAGAATCCTAGACTGCACTTACACAATTTATATGTCATCGACAAGTGTACTTTTTAAAAACAAGACAATATAAAAGACCTGTGTTCTGTTAGCCCAATTTCTTAAACTTACCTGGTTTTTAGAATGTGTAAGAGATTTTATCTTTGAGAATTATATTGTTTCATAGGAATGAGAGCTGATAATAGAAGATAAAAGTGGGGAAAAAATCCTTATTAACATGTATTTCTTGACTAATGTTCCTGAGTTTGAAAATTGAAATATTAAAGATCAAAAGACGTAGCCATCCACTGAGTTTCAGCTGCAAAGAGAATGTTAATCCAATGCACTCAGGAAATGCATCGAAATAGACAAAGAATTTTCATGTGGATAGTATCACCGTATGTCATAGTTGCTAGATAATACAGGACTTACAATTATATCAGGATAAGCCAGAGGTTTCCTTTGTCTCCTCTATTCTCCTTGAACAGTATCAATAGTTATATTGCTGATTTCTGATCAGCATGATCGTTAGACAAAATTACAGAAAAATGTTTGTTAGCAGATTCCAAAAAACAAAACATGAAACAAAACAACAGAAAAATGGCTATTAGGTGTCACTTTGCCAATTTGGTCAGGAACCTCCTCTCTTTACTCTCATTGAACAGTCAATGCAAAATTATCGTTCTCTTCCATTCAAAGTAAATGTATGATTTGCTGTCCTGTGAACTACAATACAGTAGCACTTTTGAAAGAGCCCCATGAGGTAAAGTTTCAGGAGAAAGCTTTAAACAATTCCGTTTTAAGATTGCTTGTTCAAAAATAGATTGTTTTCCAAGAAAACGTAGAGAACTATGCATAATAAACAGGACAAATTCCAAAGCTTTATTGCTTATAAAGATGTATATTTCCTGACCAATGAGGCAAAATCATTAGTGGCACCTTTTTTCTCATTGTTTTCTATGTGTATTTAAATTTTAGAATCTAATGAGAAATGCTTGAAAACCTGTTGCAGGCATTGGGTATGTCTAGTTTAATGAAAGAGGGACACGGTGGGTTAGGACACTGAGCTTGTCAATCAGAAGGTCGGCAGTTTGGTGGGTCGAATCCCAAGTGCTGCATAGCAGAGTGAGCGCCTGTTACTCATCCCAGGTTCTGCCAACCTAGCAGTTCGAAAGCACGTAAAAATGCAAGTAGAAAAATAGGGACCACTACGGTGGGAAGGTAACAGCGTTCCATGCACCTTTGGCATCTAGTCATGCCGGCCACATGACCATGGAGACATCCTCAGACAAGCTCTGGCTCTTCGGCTTTGAAATGGAGATGAGCACTGGCCCCTAGAGTCGGAAACGACTAGCACGCATGAGCGGGGGAACCTTTACCTTTACTTTTTAGTTTAATGAAAAAAGGACTAGCAGTGACATGGTAGCAGTGTTTCAATATCTATCCAATATCTAATCAAAGAAGAGGGGGTCAACCTATTCTCCAAAGCATCGGAAGGCAACACACAAGCAATGGAAGGCAACTAATCAAGGAGAGAAGCAACCCAGAAATAAGGAGAAATTTCCTGACAGAACAATTAATCAGTGGAATGCCTTGCCTCCAGAAGTTGCGAGTGCTAAAACACTGAAAGTTTTAAGAAGAGATTGGACAACCATTTTTCTGAAATGGTATAGGGCTTCCTGCTTGAGCAGGGGATTGGACTAGAAGACCCCCAAAGTCCTTTCCAACTCTGTTATTCTGTTAAGCTACAGAACAACAGCTCAATTTATATTACAGCTAAGTATAAAAACTCCAGGTCCCTGATAACTCACACTTTTTTCCATGATGTGCTTCACAATTTATTTTATTTATTAGTAAATCTAAATTTAAAAAAAAACTTATTCAGATAACAAAATCCTTTGAAAACTTGGACAAATAAGTAAACATTAAAATATGCAAATATTTTTGAAGGCTTTAATGACTAATCATTAATCTCAAGCCATTTCAAAGACCTGTAAAAGTTAGATTTGGCTTTCTGGCAAGTTTTGGAAATCAGCATATCTGGTGAATGATCTGCCCTGGGGAAAAATGAATAGAAAAGCTAAGAAGACACTGAAAATCAAGCCCTTTCAGTTAGTGTAATGCCTTTAGTTGCTTTCTGATCAGGATCACAGGAGAGAAGAGGTTTCCATTTACTAAATGGTGCTTTTCCCCATACGCTTGAAGGAATCATGTCTGACTGTGAGAACTAAAAGCCTTTCACAGGAGATTATAGAACTGTTGTGATTCAGGGTCAGCCTGTGGGTTCGGCAGTTGGGTCGGATGACTCAGAGGAGGAGGAGGGGGGTGTTGAAGACCTTGCTGAGGGGGTTGAAGATCTTGCTGATGAGAGCCCTCAGCCAGGCCCCTCCCACTTGGTCACCACGGAGACCCAGCTGTGTGAGCCTGACAGTGTGGATGAAGATGACCCACAGCTGGCCCTGTTCAAGGACGCCCGACGCAGGAGGCAGTCAGTCAGGAGTAAACAGAGGAAGGCAATGGGGCTCCTCGGAAGGAGGCAGAGAGAAGCCATGCCCTGAACTCTATATAAGGGGAATGTGTGGGGAGGGCTGGTTTGCTGAAGGCAACCGCTTGGATAGTTCGTGTTTTTTAAAGCTCCTGTTTCTTGGTTCGTGTCTTGTTTGTTTTTGTAGCTATAAATTTGGCAGGCGTAATTCCAGCCTCTTGCCGTTTGTAAAGGGGTTGTCCCTGCCTTTTCTGCAGGGCCGGTAGCAGGCTGGTACAGAACAAGAACAAAGTTTGCCATTTCATTTCCCCCCTCTTTTTTGAGATTATAACCTGCTGTTTCCTTTGAAGCTTTTCAAAGTTATTTTTTTATTTAAGCATAAGCAGTGAAATTTGTATATAATTTTACATCCCAAAACTAAGATTTTGTAATGTAGAAAGCTCAGGTATGCATTATACTTATGCCAGAATGTTAATTTGTGGTTTCTACAAATACCTGTTTATTTACCTTTTAAAGTTAGTTACCTCCCTTCTTTATTTTATCTGTAGACCTCTTTCTTTTTTGCTTTGCCAAGTACCTCAACTCTTCTCCCATCCTTCAACTGTTCTATAATTCTTAGTTTCAGTGGCAGATGCAAAATCATATGTTATGTTTTCCAGTGTTTTTGTATCTCAACCCTCATACATCAATTTGTTACCTATTCTTGCACCAAGTAATTCATATTTTCCCATTCTCATCACATAAAGAACCCAGTATAAAAAGTTGGACTGGCCTTCCTCAATTGGTATCACTTCCAGGATTCTGAAGGTTAAAATGTGATGGATTATATATTACCATCCTTGCATCTGGGAAATTAATAACTCTGCCCTTATCGTCTCCATTTTGAATTTCCTTGTCATCCATGCATATTCAAAAGAAGAAGAAAAAACCCCTTTACCAAATGCTCTTTATGCACATTATGTTGTATGTAATTTTACTTTAAATAGCATACACTTCCAGGAAGAGGGGAGATTCTTTACTGCACAAACGTGCTGGACAATTAAAAAATGTCAGGCACTCGGTCCCCTCGTTGTTATGTTAAGAGGCCACAAAGAAGATAAGAGTCGAGAGAACCACGTTTATCCCTGCATACCTTTCTTACATGCAAAGTCTATACACAGTTCAAATGACTGTAGGCAAGTTGTATGTGTGGATAGATAGGTAGTACAAACATCTATACTATGGGGACAGGAAGGAGGAAATGAAGCGACTTGTGTCATTATATAATTGTGGATTTTCTCATTCTGCTTCAGGGAGCTCGAGGTTTTCCTGGTACACCAGGTCATCAAGGTCTAAAGGGCCCTAGAGTAAGTATGAAGATATCTTCTTTCCTAATGAAAGAGTTGATATTTATTCTCTTGCTATTTTTTTTAAATCTTTGCTTCCCTTTTCACTTTGTTCAGTGAATATGACTTCAAAATTATTTGTCTGTTTCTTTTACTGGGCTTAATATGCCACTGCAGTTGCTCAGTGGATTTATATTTATGTCATAGGGAGAAAAAGGACGTGATGGCCCTAAAGGTGAAATTGGAGCCCTTGGATCTAAGGTAAAAAAATTGTTTTTGACCATATAGTAAAATATTATTGCTGCAACTTGCTATGAGATGAGTTTCATACTTTTAGAGAAGTTATGGAAGAAATCTTAATTTAGGGGCCAAACCTACTATGCTGCATGATGTGTTTGAAAAATGTATGTCAAAAAGAATTATTCAGAAACAGCAGAAATCATGCAAGCAGCTAAATTTAGAGCTAAAAAAGAGACCCTGGTTTTATTATGTAGTTTCTTACTTACTTGTGCTGTAGTAAGAGTAGAGAGGAGAAAACAAGTATTGACTGGAAGCCACTCAGAGTTGGTTGAAAGATGGACAACTATATTAATTGCTTTAAATAAGTTTAAGTTTAAGTTTAAGTTTATTAAATTTTTATACCGCCCTTCTCCTGAAGGACTCAGGGCAGTGAACAGGGCATATAATAAAAATACAAAAGTACAAAAGTTAAAAAAGAATTACATTATTGCCCAAAATAAAACAGTAAAAATATACAAATATTAAAACCCTGAGTTAACTCCCCATAAGGCCAGGCCAGCTTGTTCGAATAAATGGGTCTTTAACCCGCGCCGGAAGGAGCGGAGATCCGGTGCCATCCGGAGCTCAACGGGCAGTTGATTCCACAGAGCCGGGGCGCCCACAGAGAAGGCCCTCCCCCTGGGGGCCACCAGCCGGCATTCTCTGACCGGAGGCACCCTGAGGAGGCCCTCTCTGTGGGAACGCACAGGGCGGAGGGGAGTCGACGCCGGCAGCAGGTGGTCCCCGAGGTATTCCGGACCCATGCCATGTAAGGACTTAAAAACCATCACTAAGACCTTGAACCTCACCCGGAAGACAACTGGTAACCAATGCAGCTCACGGAGCAAAGGTGTAACATGGGAGTACCGGGAAACTCCCAAGACAACTCTCGCGGCTGCATTCTGTACCAGTTGGAGCCTCCGAGTGGTCTTCAAGGGAAGCCCCATGTAGAGAGCATTGCAATAGTCAAGACGAGAGGTCATGAGCGCATGAGTGACCGTACACAAGGCATCCTGGTCTAGATAGGGCCGCAACTGACGCACCAGGCGAACCTGAGCGAAAGCCCCCCTAGTCACAGCTACTATATGATCTTCTAAGGTAAGCTGTGAATCTAGGAGGACTCCCAAGTTGCGAGCCCTATCCACGGGGGGTAAAGACTTCACCCCCCCATATAAAGCGATGGAACATTTTGAATGTCCCAGGATGCCGGAATGTACAGCCACTCAGTCTTGTCAGGGTTGAGTTGAAGTCTGTTCCTCCCCATCCAGACCCGAACCGCCTCCAGGCAACGGGACATCACAGCGAGGGCATCACTGGGGTGGTTTGGGGTCGAAATGAAAAGTTGGGTATCATCGGCATATTGATGATACCCAACTCCAAAACCACGAATGATCTCACCCAGCGGTTTCATGTAGATGTTGAACAGGAGAGGCGAGAGAACCGACCCCTGAGGAACTCCACAAATGAGAGACCTAGGGGCCGATCTCTGCCCCCCTGCCAACACCGACTGCGAACGTCCCAGGAGATAGGAGGAGAACCACCGAAGAACCGTGCCTCCCACTCCCAATCCCCTGAGACGCCGCAGCAGGATACCATGGTCGATGGTATCGAAAGCCGCCGAGAGGTCTAATAGGACTAGGACAGAGGAATATCCCCTATCCTGGGCCCTCCAGAGATCATTCACCAGAGCGACCAATGCCGTCTCCGTGCTGTACCCGGGCCTGAAACCTGATTGGTACGGGTCCAGATAATCTGCTTCATCCAGGACCAGAGGGAGCTGATGCGCCACCACACTCTCAACAACCTTCGCAAGAAAGCGAAGGTTGGAGACTGGGTGAAAGTTGTTCAACACAGCTGGGTCCAAGGCAGGCTTCTTGAGGAGAGGTCTCACCACCGCCTCCTTCAAGACGGTGGGGAAATTACCCTCACTC
Source organism: Vipera ursinii (assembly GCF_947247035.1). Classification (NCBI taxonomy): domain Eukaryota; kingdom Metazoa; phylum Chordata; class Lepidosauria; order Squamata; family Viperidae; genus Vipera; species Vipera ursinii. Next base: position 168,441,270 of record NC_139512.1, on the reverse strand, counting down.
AAAGAAGCAGATATAACTGCCTGGAACCAGCCTCGTGTCCTCTCCCTAGCTGCATAAACCAGCCAAGAAGGGCACGGATCCAATAAACATGTGGTGGAGCTCAACCTCCCCATAATCCTGTCCACTTCATCAGGGGTCACAGAATCAAACTCCTCCCAGATAACATTGACAAGACCGCCCGTGTCCTGATCGTCAGACTCTGCCCAGCTGGAGTCCAAACCGGTCCGAATCCAAGCGATTTTATCCGACAGATGTTGACCAAACTCCTCGGCGCGACCCTGCAAGGGATCCTCTCTCACCTCCTGATTAAGGAGGGAGCGAGTCACCCTAAACAGGGCGGCCGGGTGATTATCTGCGGACGCGATGAGGGCAGAGAATAAAACAAGTAAATAAAAAGTAGCCAATCAGACAGGATCCTTGAGTTCCTTATGTTTAGCAATAGACAAAGTGACAATATTAAGCATTATTGATTCTATGCAATAGAAGTAATTCTAGGAGGATTAAAAGTGAGGAAATATTCACTTTTGCTGCCTACTAGGTGCTTCAGTTCACACATATTGTTGCTTCTTCCTGATGAAGAAGAAAGCTTTAGGGTGATAGATTTACTTTATCCTTGTGTTAATTTAACTGCCTTCTTTAATCTAGATAAAGCCAGAAAGAACTATAGGTCATCAACGTTTGCTTGTTGCTAGGTGACAAAAATATTGCAGAGGAACTAGCAGAAGGATGTTCACAATGTTGCAAGGTTAGATGAAATTCAGACATGAGAGATACTGGCAGAATGAGTACACCCTAACATGACTTTATTTCATCCTACAGTTCATGGACCAAATGTAGCACCGAGAGCCATTTCCATCTGGTCCACAGCTGTCTAGCCTGTGGGATAACTAGGCTTTTAAAAAGTTTTCATTGGCAACAGTGGATACCTTTTAAAAATATAACTCTTCATTTGGAGAGAACTGGTATGGAATAGATTCCTGAGAAGAAAGAACCATCCCTTCTCGGATATTTAAATCTGTCCTCAAGAATCCCTCACACTCACAAGGCAATCTAGTGTGAACAATACATTTCATGTACCGTATATATTGGAGGCTGCCATGGCTGGATCAGTAGAAAGAGAAGCAGAAGCCATCAAAATGATACAACAAAACCTCACAAATATTGAAGCAACAAAATCGGACAATTCACTTGGAATAATTTCCAACTACCTTCTATTTGGAATATATATCACATTACAATTTAATTTCATTACACGATGAAGGGATTGTTGCAAGGTGTCTAGTTTCTTTTTGCTTTGTTGCTGATATGTGGGTCCCTAAGTTTGAATAAACTGGTTTTTTTTCCACGCAATGTATAGGGTGAATCAGGTCCATCAGGGCAGATGGGTGCAACAGGTCCTATGGTGAGTGTATCATATTCATTATTCACAATTGTTTTCTTTTTTCTTCCTGTAGGGTTTTCTATTATGGTATAAGTGTAGTTTTAGTCTAATTACTGAAGAAATATCTTTAGCCATTTTATTTCTTCATTCAGCTGTCTTGTTCAGTTGCTCTTGTTTTAGACCCCAAGGTCATAAAATTAGTTGGGATGGCAGTCAATACCAGTTGCCAGCTGCCATCCAAACTGCAAGAACATTGAGCAAAGGGGTGATATTTTTTAAGGTGAAAAAAGTTAATTCCTACAGGAGCTATGCTAGCAGTTTGTTTCCTATAGAAACAGTCAGCCAGATTGAGCCTTGAAGTAGTAACTGAGAGAATGCAAGGAGACTTTGTTTTTTAAGAAAACGAAGACAATTTAACTTGTTTTCCTTACGACAGGGAAAGAACTTTTTTCTATGAACTCACGTTTCCCTCAGTGTCATCCATCACCACTGTTGTTGTAGGAAAAACAGATACATTATCTGGTTTTATATTATGCTTTTATATTGTAATTTATAATTACATTATAATTTATAATGTATTATGCCTCTTCTGTCATCATTGACCTGAAAGGTGATTGACTATGCTTTTCACTGTATCTGCTTATTCTTTCACATTAATTGCATTTAATTGAAACTGGATGTGATGATAGGATGATGATAGATTGTCTTATCCTTTATGCACCTGCCTAATAATTAACACCAAATTGGAGATGCCATACTTGCTATACATTGCTTTAGAACAGGGGTGTCAAACTGCCGGCCCATGGGCCGGACACATCACCAGGAAACCACACCCACCCCATTGCTAGCAATGAAGAAAAGGCTTTAATACATCGCATGACATCATGTGACATTGCAAGTTTGACATGTCTGCCTTAGAAGATTATTCTCAGCACAGGCACCTATTAAGGAATTTTCTTTGCGTTTTCCTATCTGGTCCTTTCATAGAGAAAAATGTATGACACAACAAGTTTACTTCATAAGCGAGAGAAGAAAAGGGTTCTGTCTTATTTGAAAGATATTTTAAATTCCATTTCCTGAACTCTTTGGGTGTGTCTGTATGTTTACCTAAGATTCACTGAACTTTTATTCTTTTTATGTTGACTGCCCAGATAATATTTGTTTTGGGGTGGATAAAGGAAATTATCGGTCAGTCATGACTTAAGTTGGGGAGAATTACAAGCAGATGATCTCCACTTCCTATTTAACTTTGGACTAATATCTTTTTCTTTTGGTATTATTGACTCCAGGGCCCCCGAGGGATGGCCGGAGAAAGAGGACGAATTGGACCACAAGGCGTTCCAGTAAGTAATTATTTTTTGTACAATAACATAGATAAAGCCAGTAAAATTGTTGAACTAGCTTGTTCAATCATGCCTACTCAAATAGGCCTTTGCTTGCTGTTCACTTTAAACCTGACTTCTCATTAAAGGCTAATTTAGGAAACACTCAGTTTTAGCCAATTGCACTAACAAGCAATGAAATGGCATTGGAAATTTCCAATGGCTTTTTAGAACCCTTATGTAGAAATAGAACAGCAGTTATCAGGGCTGACCTATATGTCAACAGCAGCTGAGAACAATCTGAAACACATTGAAGAAGAAAACTGCTTCTGTTCAGTTCAAAACAAATACTTTCCCCTGAAGAGGTTAAGAAAAAAATGGGATGACTTTTCTATGCCAAGTTATTTCCAAGGAAATGTGCTCACAGCTCCAGTCTTACTTGCATGAAGACTTTTTAACCAATGAGAAATCAACCTCTCTCTTGAGTTACATGTGTGGTGATGGAGTCCCTCTGTTCCTAATAGAAACTGGTGGTAGATTTCCTTGATATCCCTTTTAGCAATTAATATCACTTTGGAAATCGTGGTCGTATAATCAGACTTCTGTCTATAACCTTTTTTCTTTATTTCTTAGGGGGCACGTGGTTCACATGGTATGCCTGGGAAACCAGGGCCAGCAGTAAGTATCTCTATGGAATCTTCATTTTCTTTAAGTGGATTTGGTAGATCTGCAATTTATAACACCAAGTAATTTATTAAGATATTTTACAGAACCATGCTCTCAACAAAACAGTACTCTTTACTTTACTCTCTCCTAGTGCAAAGTATGTGATAGACTTGTGGTGTCCTTCCTTCCTTCCTTCCTTCCTTCCTTCCTTCCTTCCTTCCTTCCTTCCTTCCTTCCTTCCTTCCTTCCTTCCTTTCTTTCTTTCTTTCTTTCTTTCTTTCTTTCTTTCTTTCTTTCTTTCTTTCTTTCTTTCTTTCTTTCTTTCTTTCTTTCTTCTAGATTGTTCAACCCCAAACATTAAATATGAGAAAGTAAGAAAACAATTTAATAAATACTACTTTAACTAATAGTATCACAACAACAACAATGGATAATCACATCCAACCTTAGGGGGGGTGTTTAATAGTATTGAACATGTTGGAGAACCCTTACCTACACTTACTCCACTACCGTCTGTAAACACATGGAAAAATAGGTTAGATGTCCTTTAAATGTTCCTTTAAAATGTTTTCTTTGGGTAATGGAAATTAGATATGAGGATAACACAGTTACTAAAGTTTGCCAAAAAAAATGTAGAATTTTAAATTTAATTTTTTGTTCAGAAATGCAAAAAAAAGAAAGGAGAACTAAGAAACCACTTTATTTCTTGCATAAACAAGACAATGAACAAGCTGTTAATTACATTTTCTGGCAAAACAATTTCTAACTATGTTCAGCACTTCCACAAACAATATCTTACAACAGTTGATGGGAAGCCTCTGCAGGCATCAGGAACAGTTGACCAGCCAAATTCAGACCAAAACCTATAAAATATTCATTTAACCTAGATTATTTATTTACTTCTTTGTAAAGTAGAGGGAAAAGAAAGAGCCAGTTTGATGTAGTGGTGAACATGCTGGCCTAGATACCAGGAGACTTTGAGTTCTAGTCCTGCCCTAGGCATGAATGATGGATGGGTGCCTTAGGGCCAGTCACCCTCAGCCCAATGCCCTCAAAGGGTAGTTGTTGTGGGAGAAAAGAGGAGGAAGAAGCATCATACATTTGCCATCTTGAATTACTTATAAAGTAATACAGGCGGATAAAAATCTAATAAATAATTGAAAATAGAAAAAAATGTAACCAATCAGACAGGAGCCTTGAGGATCCTCATGCTAAGTAATTGACAAAATGCCACTATTATTGGCTATCCAACAGATGTACAAGAGTTAAGATTGAGGAAGCATCCAGCTTTACTATTCATTAATTCCTTTCTGGAAATATTTAAACAAGTTCAACTCATACCTACTGTTGCTTCTTCCTAATAAAGAAGAAATGTTTAGTGGAATGTACTTACTTTACTCTTGTATTGATTCCACCAATTTCTTCACTCTAAATAGATCCTCTTGTTCATAGACCAGATGTAACATTGAGGGCTGTTTCCATCTGGCCCACAGCTGTCTAGTTGTGTAAAACAACTAGGCTTTTAAGATGTTTTTATTGGCAGCAGTGGACAACTTTTAAAGCCATAATTGCTGTGTGCAGGGAGACATTGGGGAAAAAACACATCTCTAGAGAAGAAAGGACCATCCCTTCTTGTGTACTGAAATTTCTCTTCAAAAGACACCCACCCCCACAAGGCAATTAAGTCTTCAAATGTGAGCCTCTCAATGTACTCAATTCTCTTTCCAAAATTGTCTCATCATGCCATAGTGAGGCCTTTTTAAAGCCTCAGCCTGATGACCAAAGGAATCTTTTCTGGATGTGCATGTTAGTGGGGTGAACATGGGTGCATTATGAGCAGTGTCATCACTGCATTCTAAGGACCTGATCCACTTTAGATGTAATACAGAGGTCAGATTGATGTTCAGATAACCAGTAGAAAGCTTGTAAGTTAATATGATGGAAGCTGCATTTTTTTTTAAAAAAAAAATGTGGAGTACCTCCAAGCAGGTCCTAGCGTTTGTCGCAGCAATCACCATGCTTAGATCTTTTTTCCCTCCTTTCTGCCTTCCAAGTTAATATGTCGTTAATTATGTCCAGAATGGATTTGGCCATGAATCAGTAATGTTAACTTAATAACCATTATTTTATACTTTGTGAAAGAAAAAAAATTAAACGGCAAAACAAAGGAAATACATGGTAAACTAAAATATGTGGATATGTACACATATACACATGACTGATAATCATTAGTGTTAGATAATTCCAAATTAAATCTGCTTTCATCTGTCTCCAGAGCTGGCTGAAGCAGAGTCAGCCTGACAACCAATGGGCATATTCATAAGGTCAGGAAAAAAACTAAGTGTGTTGGGTAGAGTGAGTCATATTGTCACTGAATAAAAATGCCAGTAGAAGTTTACATTAATGTGTGAATGACTGTTAAAATAAGAGAAGGATTGGGAAATTTGAAGCAAATGTGATTTGAGCATAAGGAAACAGAACATCACATTCAGAAGTATTTAATTGTTTCACTTCCTGTGGTTTGTCTCCATTTTATCTTCTATCTATTTTCTGATCTTTTCCCAACAGCAAATCCAATGGCTACTGGGCTTGTCCAAATCTTCTTCTTCAGGTTCCTAAGGAACTTTTCCCCTAAAACTGACTTTTTGGTAAATCACTGCAAATCCTGGACTTTCCCTAGATCGGTGTTTCTCAACCTTGAGAAATTGAAGATATGTCAACTTCAACTCTCAGAATTCTCCAGCATGGAATTCTGGGAGTTGAAGGTAGACATTGTCAAGTTGCCACGATTGAAAAATACTGCTCTAGATCTATTCTATTTGTGCCCAAATATTGGTCGTAGAAATACCCAGAGGCTACAAATGGACTTCATTGTTAATATACATACATACATACATACATACATACATACATACATATATATATATATATATATATATATATATATATATATATATATATATATATATGGATCTTTGGTCATTCGCTCTTACACCTTCAACTCTACGTGGGGAAAAACATATATATATATATATATATATATATATATATATATATATATATATATATATATATATATATATATATATATAAAACATTGCAGCCTATCCCTCACATGAATGTAAGCTGAATTTATGGTTCAAGTGAATTTGAAACATATAACCAAACACTAGCATTCGAGTCAGGCCTATCTTCGGTCTTGCTTCAAAACATATTCTTCTAGGTGTGAAAGTGTATAAAATTCAGTAGCAAAATGAAGGAGAATAAGTTAAATCTCCCTTCTCTGGTAAGATGTTCTTGATCTGGATTAGGAATCTGAGCTATCCATAGGCTACAGGGTTCAACTAATGCACAGTGTTTTATCTACTGTCGACACTCAGTTGACTAAATTTGCTGTGTTGTTTCTTTTTTTTCATTTCCCTTTTGGGATTTCATTATTGTTATTCCCCTAAATCCTTTGTGTGTGGACTGTGCTTTTTTGCCTCCAGCTTTCTAAAGGAAGACTCAAATGGCTAATAACTTGAAAGAAGATGAGATTTTGCAGGGATAGTTTGAATAAAATTCAACACAAGGCCAGAAAACAAATAATTTTCCCATAGCCAATCATTTCTGGAACAAATCATTCTTCCTATTAAGATTGCCAGGAGACATATCCTTTACCTGGGACAGTATTTTATATTGGAATATGCATCTTGTTCTTCAAGAAGAGCCCAGTCAGCCAAGGAAAAGAAAAAGAAATCACAGGGGACTAGTGAACATTTGAAAGGATTTGGAAAAATTTATGATTGCTGCACAACACTGTCCAGAGATTGCTTAAGCATTCTGTTAGAATAGCCAAACAAATAAAAAGCATTATATAACCCAAATAGAAATCTTTCTCTGTTTGGAAGCCAGAAGAATTGACCTACGATGCTACATAGGGCTATATGTCCCTGCTACACACTCTGCTAAATTACTAATTCCCACCACACTGTCTATGCCCTAGGACAGGGGTCAGCAACCTGAAATAGTGAAAGAGCCACTCGGAACTGGTTCCCTCACAAAAGGAAAAACTGGGAGCCACAAAAAATGTGTGCGCATGCACGTACATACGCACATGCGCAGAACAGGATTTGACTGAAGAGTGGAGCCAAGGCAAGATATGCACCTACCCTGCATATTTGAATTGATTGGCTGAACTTTTTTAGTCCCACTTTTTTTTTGGACTGCACGTGGCAGAGGACTGGGAGCCACAGGAGACAGCTGAAAGAGCCGCATGCGGCTCCGGAGCCGTGGGTTGCAGACCTGTGACCTAGGATGTCAAACTACCTAGTAGGACTGTATTACCTATTATCCTTCTCATCTTTTCATCTTTCCTATTACCTATTTCCTTAGCTTCTTATGACTAAAACATAAGACTATTGCCTTTATTTAGTATCCTATTATGATTTATGTTGTTTGCTTAGTAAGTATCCTATGACTATCGGTGAGTTTGTATCTTATAATTTATGATGAATGTATTTTATGATTTTGATCATGATTTATCACTTGTTGCTTGTATGGACACTGAGAGCTTATGCACTGGAGACAAATTCCTTGTGTGTCCAAGCACACTTGGCCAATAAAGAATTCTATATTCTATTCTAAAAAAGGATATTCTTCTTTTCTGTAGGAGAAATAAATAGTAGCACAGACTCTGTCCAATACTTATATTCAAGTTAAAACTGGCTAGTATGATGTACGTGTTTGATTACTGTCCATGGACTGCATTGTCTTGAAAGTGATATACAGTGATACTAAGTTCTGCTAATGACTCTGATGTGTGATTCTTCATTCAAGAAAACATGGAATGCAACATTTCCTATTATACCTCTGCTCCAATCTTTGGATGGAACTTGGCACATCCTTTGCAAGCGCTGAACAGTACTAAAGATTTGTTCTCCCTCTCCGCAACTTGACTTGCACTGACATTCAAGCACTAAGACATTCAAAGTCAGTAAGTCTATGTTGTGAAAGTAAAATATTTAAGGAGAATGGTCAATCCAATTCTGTCTCCTTTTCACTTCTACAGGGGATGTAGGAGTGGCCTCAGGTCAGGAATGGTTAACATTTTCATTGGATTCTTTTTTCACATTTCTTTATGAATGAATATAGAATATATTTTTTCAATGTGGAAAAAAGTGAAACTGACAGATGTCTCAGCTGACTCAGCTCCCAAGTTTGAAGATTCCATACTTCAAACACTGACCATTGAGCTTAATTATTATTATTATTATTATTAATTTAATTTGTATACCGCCCTTCTCCCGAAGGACTCAGGGCGGTGAAAAGGGCAATACATAATAAAAAACAAGATACAAAAATTAAAAAGTAATTAAACAGCAATGCCCGTAATAAATTAGTACACATTAAAAAGTTAAAACCGATTTATAAAACCCAACCCCATCCCATCAGGCCAGGCCAGCTTGTTCAAAAAGGTAGGTTTTGAGATCGCACCGGAAGGAGCGGAGATCAGGCGCCATCCGGAGCTCGACCGGAAGATGGTTCCATAAATCCGGCGCGCCCACAGAGAACGCCCTCCCCCTGGGGGCCACCAGTCGGCATTCTTTGACCGGTGGCAGCCTGAGGAGGCCCTCTCTGTGGGAGCGTACTGGGCGGAGGGAAGTTGACGCCGGCCGCAGGTGCTCCCCAAGGTATTCCGGACCCATGCCATGTAGGGCTTTGTAGGTCATTACTAACACCTTGAATCTCACCCAGAAGACAACTGGAAGCCAATGCAGCTCACGGAGCAGAGGTGTAACATGGGAGTGTCGGGAAATTCCCAACAGAACTCTCGCAGCTGCATTCATACAGAAAAACAGTAATAGTAGAGCTCCATTAAAGTGTCTTATTAGAGTAGAAGACAAACATATTTGTGTGTTGCTCTGTTGCTGCCAAAAGCATTTTGTCTAAAGTGAATCAAAATTAGCAGAACAACAAAAAAGAGTACCACTTGGGTTAATGTAATATGTCTGACCTTTAAACCATTAACTGGCATGAAGGGTAAGGAGCAGATTAGGACTTTTTCATAAGGAAGGGAGATTTAAGTTTTGCTCTGCCATGATCCAGATTAGAATACTTTCTTTTCCTGTAACCACATAGAGGAAATCTTTGGTAGCAGCATAGACTTTCAACCATTTGCAGAAAGCATTCATCATCCCTTTTTAGTGTTGCTTAAAAACATGGCATGGCCAAGGGACAAAACTGCTCAAAGTAAAATCCCAATATACCTCTTCTGCACCAGCTCTTGGCTAAGGGGAAAAAACAAACAAAAACAAAACAGCTTTACACTATCAAACTATGTGACGGCACGCTGTAAACTTTTGTAAAATTTCCCCTTCAGGATTTCCCCCCCCCCTTAATATTCAGGTAACTCATTCATCTAATCCTTTCTTAGTTCTTTGAAACTTTGCATTATAATCTGTGCCTTTGGGGTTTTCACTGTCTTGAGACTGTTCAAGTTATATGGCCTTCACTTTTATTATTAGCATTATTTCCCACAGAAGTGACTATCTGTTAAACTGAAGCAGAAAACATTATTTTTCAAAATCTATGTTGTCATTTGTTGTCATCCTGAGAAAACAGGATCAGGGTAGATAAACCTGCCATTTTCACTTTCTTCTACAACCATTTTAAAAAAAATATCACTTTTTTTTTGGTTCGGCCTATAAATTGGTGGATTTTTGTCATGTTCTTTTACAGAAATTAACAGGAAAAATGCTTGCTTTCTATATCACCCAAATTTGGAAGCTGCATTAGTTCCCAGCATGGAAAGCGGTCAAGTTCTTCTTCTTTCAGTGTGCTTGTTGTTCAAGGACCAGGAATTAGTCTGATAAAAGCAGGTGACAATCCTGATCCAATGACTGATTGACTGAATGCGCAGATGCACTGAGTTAAATCCTTAACAGAGAGATTTGTCACTTTCACTTTGTCCCACATTAAAAAACAAATGTCTACATTCATTCTTAAAAAATGTGAAAAGAGAATCCAATGAAAATGTTATCCATATCTGACTTGAGGGTCGTTATTCCATGCACAGAACTTTTCTGGGCATGAAAGAATATACCATTCCATTGCATTGCTAAATATTAGTAATAAAATTATAGCCGAAATCTTACCATTCCTTTTCCACAGGAAAGCTGTACATGAAATAAGCATTTTATTTCTATATATGTTACTCCTTAAAGCTCCCTTCCGCACTGAGAATGATAGAATAGAATAGAGCTGGAAGGGACACCTTGGAGGTCTTCTAGTCCAGCCCCCTGCTCAAGCAGGAGGACCTATACCAGGGGTCTTCAAACTCGGCCCTTTTATGACTCATGGACTTCAACTCCCAAAATTCCTCAGCAAGGCATGCTGGCTGAAGAATTCTGGGAGTTGAAGTCCATGAGTCATAAAAGGGCCGAGTTTGAAGACCCCTGACCTATACCATTTCAGACAAGTGACTGTCTAGCCCAGGGGTAGGCAACCTCAGTTCTTTTATGACTCATGGACTTCAACTCCCAGAATTCCTGAGTCAGCTATGCTGACTCAGGAATTCTGGGAGTTGAAGTCCATGAGTCATAAAAGAGCTGAGGTTGCCTACCCCTGGTATAGCTTCTTCTTAAAAATCTCCAGTGATGGAGTGCCCACAATTTCTGAAGGCAAGAATGTTTTAATTCATGCTCTTGCAAGAATATTTAAAGGATTTTCTCACTGATACTCAACATCTCTTCTTTGTAGGGTCCTCTTGGTATAGCTGGTTCACCAGGTTTTCCTGGCATACCTGGCATGAAGGTAAGTGGTTTTTTAAAAAAAAAAATATTAATTGGTTATGGATTAATTGGCGATAGCCCTTGATCAGCCTGGACTGATCCTCAAATCGACTTACTTAGTACTTGAATAGAAAGTCAACAAGAAATGCAGGCTAGGCAGAGATTTTTTTTTAAAAAAAACCTTACAGAAGATGATAATATAATTTTTCAATATTGCAGCTAAGAAACAAGATATACATGTCCATACAGACATCAGGAACAGAGCTCAACTTGTAGGAGACTTTATCTTCATGCAAATGGTGTATTCCATGGAAGAGCCAGTTTGAGATAATGATTAAGGCATCAAACTAAAAAGCCGGAGATTGTGAATTTTAATCCCATTTTAGGCACAAAGGCAGGTGGGTGACCTTGGTCAATCATTCTCTCTCAGCCCTGGAAAATAGGCAAGGAGAAACACTTCTGAAATCTTATCAAGAAAACTGCAGGAATTTGTTCAGGCAGTCCCCAGGGGTCAATACTGACTTAAAGGGGCACACCCACACACATGGATACGTTCCATAGTGAGAATGACAGTAGGAAATAAGATTTCTCATAATTAAAGCCTCTTAATTTAGATATTATTCCTCTGATGTTATAAACTGTCCCGTTGATTAACTGTTCTAACTATCAAGAAATTCCTCTTTAGTTCTAGGTTGGATCTTCCCTTGATTCGTCTCCATCCATTGGCTCTTGTCTTATTCTCAGTTGCTTTGGAGACCCTTCTTCTTTATGGCAGCCCCTTAGATATTGGAATATTGCTATCATGTCATCCCTAGTCCTTCTTTTCTCTAGACTAGCCATATCTAGTTCCTGCAACCGTTCTTCATATGTACAGGCCTTTAATCAGCCAACTAGATATATCCAGTTCTTGCAACCATGATCTTTTAAATTGGAGGTCTTCTAGTCCAATCCCCTACTCGGGCAGGAAGCCCTATACCAGGGGTCAGCAACCTGAAACAGTGAAACAGCCACTCGGAACCGGTTCCCTAACAAAAGGAAAAACTGGGAGCCACAAAAAATGTGTGCACATGCACACATGCACACATGCACACATGCGCAGAACAGGGTTTGACTGAAGAGTGGAGCTAAGGCGAGATATGCACCTACCCTGCATATTTGAATTGATTGTTTGAACTTTTTTAGTCCCACTTTTTTTTTGGACTGCACATGGCAGAGGACTCGAGCCGCAGGAGACGGCTGAAAGAGCCGCATGCGGCTCCAGAGCCACAGGTTGCAGACCTGTGCCCTATACCATTTCAGACAAATGGTTGTCCAGTCTCTTCTTAAAAACTTCCAATGCTGGAGCATTCACCACTTCTGGAGGCAGGTTGTTCCACTGATTAACTGTTCTGACTGTCAGGAAATTTCTCCTTAGGTCTAGGTTGCTCCTCTCCTTGATTAGTTTCCATCCATTGCTTCTTTTCCTTCATGTGCTTTGGAAAATAGCTTGACTCCCTTTTCTTTGTGGCAACCCCATAGATATTGTAACACGGCTATCATGTCACCCCTCATCCTTCTCTTCATTAAACTAGACATGAAAAGGACTAGGGGTGACATGATAACAGTTTATCATATTCAGATTTTGGAAAAGAGGAATAAACCCTCCCAGGGATCCCACTTTTAGGAACATGTATTCAGTAGATATGAATGAATTGAAAGAACCTTTAATTAATTTATTTCTCATGATCTAGGTCTAGATTGATTCTCCTGCTTGCCAGGATTTTGAATGATTTGGGGGAGAGTCAACATTACACAAAGAGTAAACAAGGGTTTATTATCAGTTCCTAAAACTTGGTTTGTACAGGACTGATTAAGCCTGAGTTCCGACAAAATGCCATTTGTTCAGCATTTATTTTCTGGCCCTGAGACCCCAAATGACCTATTACTGCCGCATCTTTTTTAACTAGTAGGAGGACAAGCCAAGCAGGAGATATTAGCATGCAGAAAACAGTGTTGTTTTATGAGAATATTGCCCTGAACTCCCCACTTAAATGAACTGTGCAAAAAGTATGTTAGTCAAGTATTTTGTTGTAGCTCCAGATGTGGATGGATGTAATTTGAAATAGGAGATGGGCGTGAACCAAGGACAAGCAAGTATATCACATGTACTCCAGTTATGAAGTGAAGAGGCCTGTTTCTGAGATAGTCACGTAGAGATAATCAGTTAGATGAAATAAATTTTACTTCCCAATATATCCTTTTATTTATTTTTTACTATTGTAAATGTGATGTTACTTATTTGCACAGATCTGGTTGCAACATCCCTTAGGAAGCTGAAACAGCTGGAAATGCAATCTATTTAAATGGATGTTGGCAGTGCTTCTTGGATGCTGTACCACAGCATAATAAATAGCAGAAAACCTGAGAACAGCCAGAATTTATTACTCATTTATATGGTGTCATTAACTGTCTGCTTCTCATGGAGTGTTAATGCCTCTCCTCCCAGCTTCAATGACTAAACAAAATTGACAAGAGAGAGCTTATTTAGTGTAAAAAAAATTGGAATAGAAAAAAATATTCCCTGACACTGGAGGATCTTCCATGGGTTGGCATTGCAGTTCCCAAAATTTCCAGCCAGGGGTGCTGCTAGCTGGGAATTTAGGGAGTTGCTGGCCTCACACATTTGAAAGTGCAGGTTGGGAAAAACTGCCCTAAATAAATTGTCTTATTTAATAGATTTCTTTAGCTGCTCTTGAATACCAGAAGCAGATTATTCCCTATTCCTCTAGATGGGATGTTTGCATGTGAGGGAGTGAAGTTAGGGTTGCTGTCTGCTCTTTTCAAAAATAGCTTTTCCCTTGTTGTTGAGGAAGGTGTGTTCTAATCAAGTATTGTGTACAGATCTGCTGTGTTGTGTTGTGTCAACTCCTTGCAGAATACAGAAACTCACATTGAACATAACAAACCGTTGTGATAGAAAAGGGAACCTGGCCATTTTCTTTTCTCAACCTCAGAAATGTAAGATGAGTGGATTTCAACTCTCAGAATTTGGGAATGCTGACAGGAGAATTCTAGGAGCTGAAGTCCACATATCTTAAATTTGACAAGGTTGAGAAACCCTGATGTAGGCCCAGACAGCAGTGTACAGCTGAAGTCCTCAATTAGACCCTCCAAATCTTGGTTGATTTTGAAAACCTAAGGAAAGTTAGCTCTTGTTAGAAACAGATAAGGAGAACACAAGAAAACTACAAGGCTATAGACTGAACTGGGAAGTTTGTTTGTTTTTTTTTTTAAAAAGGAAGAAGGAAATTACATAACTTTTGTATTCTTACCAAGGAAACAATGTGTTCATGGAGTCACCAAAAGTTGAGCTTGACCTGGAGGAGACTAGCATTTATACTGTAAAATATGTTCCCTGGGAATGTACAATGAGAAAGCAGACTGTAGCCATAACTACTCCTAGATTGTGCATTGCACTATTTTTTTCCTATTAAACAAGACTCCAAAGGTAAAGCAGGCTGGTAGAAGAGCTGAGGAGAAATTTTTGTTTCATTGTTTTTTGCTCTCTGAGAATTTTTAAGAGCTAAATTTCTGAGGTGCAATCTGGCAATCATTGTAGGATTTGGTCACTTATATCATGTAGTTAAAGTTCTTGGATTTGCTATCAATTATATTTATGTCTCTTCTCCTAGACATTCTTTATCTTTGATATGTGAAGAAAGATGTACCAATGTATTTTTGTGGGAAAGTGTAATAATAGTTGTTGGATTGAAGTTTTCTGTGCCTATGAAATCCTATGCAGCATAGCAAACATTTGTTAACCATAGTCTTGGAGAGAAAGGATAAAACTAATAAGTCCAATAGATGTATTATGTATTTACAGTTGGCAATTCTCACTGAAGAAGAACTTAATTGCCAGGGCTGTAATTTAGTGAATCAAATAATAACTTCTCTAAATATATATAATAAACTAACCCCAAACATTAACAAATGTCTAAAGGAAAGGCATAACTTTTCTGTTTTTTATTTATTTGATCAGTAGAATGATATTAAATTACATTGACAATCACCACATACTTCCATAATCCTATCTCCAATTTATTAATAGCATGTCATTAACATAATTTGTCTATGAATGCCATAGATAGAGCATATGAGCCTTTTATATGGCTCCCAGTCCCATTTTTGTAGTTCCAGGAATCTTCCAAAATCATCATGCCAAAATTTTACAGTAAAACACTGAATAACAATAATAGTTTTAATATGTTTTTAGCCAAACAATGTCTGGTTACAATGTCTCCAGTGGGTTTCTCATACCTATTTTAATTAAACAAATTACTATGCAAAGGTCATTCTTCAAAAAGAGCCATCAGTTCTATCTCAGCTCCCATCTGATTATGGTGTCACATCACCCACAGATCCCCGTGGTCTTTAGCAGAAAAAAAAAGTAAAATGAGGAGGAGGAGGAGGAGGAAATGAGGAAGAGAAGGTAGCAGCAGTAGCAACCAAGTTTAGACATAAAATAGTGGATTGTCTATTACACTAATTTCAATATACAAAAATTATTTATCTCATTGTATAAGGAAACGCCTTGAATTCACTTTTTCAAAAGTAACTTGATTTTATAATGTAATAGAACAAAACAGTTCAACAGAAAAGGGGAAAAACCCATTTTTTTAAAAAAAAAATCCCACCTAATATGGTGAATTCAGAGACTAGATATGAGTCTGAATGGACTCTTGATCAGATCATGTGACTAGGCTGAAGACATTTTATTTCTGTGCTAAGCTAAAGGACAAAATGGCAACCCACCATTCCTTATATAAAATCCAGATAGACTTCATACTTCATTAGCACCAGGGTAAGATTGTATTCCACACTTAGACTACCTAGGGAGATTCAGATAATTATGAGGACTAGTTAGGAGCAGACACTCTATAAATTTTAAATTCAAATAAGCACTTCTTTAAAAAAAAAGAACCTTAGTTAATGCGTAATATGTTTGTTAGGATGTTTAGTATTAATATTGTTATTTCTATTTTCTTTTTTAATGTGGAATTTCAGGGTGAAGCTGGTCCCACAGGTGCACGTGGTCCAGAAGGTCCTCAAGGACCAAGAGGAGAAACAGGCACCCGAGGTCCCGTAGGATTATTTGGTCTTCCTGTAAGTTTTTCAAACTATCATAAATTAAGTTTGGAGGTATTCATTGCTGACTTGCTCCTAGGCATCATTCATAAATATACAGAGATAGAAGTATAGCATGCATATGGAAAAAAATTATGCATTGTCTTCACAAAAAAGAATATGGAGAATAATTCAAACAAAATCTGAAATGGACTGTAAAAAAAGGTTAAAGATAGTTGTAATCACATAATCAGAGGCACAGATTATAAAAGAGAATACTTAGCATGTCCCAGTTTTTATATCAGGGAATACCATGTTCTGTATCTAGTCACAGTGTCAAAGGACAGTCAGAAAAGGCTTGAAAGTAAAAAAACTACTTTGGCATTATGTAGCTTAAAGCAATGGTTCAATAATTTCTTTGCTTAGGATAGTCAGATATATGTGCAGTAGCTGGAAGTTTATATATCAGCCAATAAGCCTTTTCTTTGTATCTTTCCACACTGTATGCTTTTTAATGGTACTTTCCATATGGATGTATGTTTATTTGGTTTATTTTTTGCTTGGAACTAAATCACAAATTCTGGAGAAGTAGAGAATCTGAAGGATAAGCTTTCTGATCCAAATCGCTGTGCACAAAATATGAAATAGGTCAGTTTGTTTAAAAATGTAGATCAAATGAAATCTTCTGACATTCTATTACGTTGTAGAAATTGCTTAAAACGTACAGTCTTCCAGGGATCTGTAAGAGTCCCCCAGAATAGGCAAGTTCCAAAAACCTGAAACTGTTTGCATTTAAGTTGGGAGATATCTTAAGCCATTAAGACATCTAGACATTTAAAATACCTACTTTACAAGTAGTCCCTACTTAGTGACAGCTCACTTACCGATCGTTTGAAATTACAATGGGCCCCAAAGAAGGGGCCTTCATTAGTTCTGATTCCCCCTTGCATTTTGGGCCCTAAGTAACCCATTTGCATTTACAGATATTTGCAGCATCCTATGGTCAGGTGTTCAGATACCGGCAATTGCTTCCATTTTCCAACAAAAAAGCACCCATTGTGTTTTCTTTACAGTCACCATGTTTACTTAACAAATGGCACAAAAAATGTCATAAAACGATCAGGTCCATGATGGCCCAGTTAACAATAACATGAGTTACGACGCGTGTTAATTGCGGGCTCAGTTATGGTCGGTACGTCAAGGACTACTTGTATACTTTGAAACTTCTTATCTGAAAGATGTACCCTTACCTACTTACCTTTTGGAATCTATTTCTTCAATATGTGTGCAAAGCCTGGTTGTTGTATTTAATTCTTACCACTTCTTTTATGTCAGTTTTAAGCAAATAGCACCTTTAATTCATATTGCAGTGGAAATAATAAAAGATTCTGTGGCACCTTAATGACTAAGCATTTTATGATGACACTTTTTCAAACTCTATCCCATGAGAGATTATGTAATAATAAATTTGTTCATTTTTAACTAAGCCTGAATAACTGAAGTTAGGTCAGAATCTTAAGATTCTTAATATTTTTACTACATGGTTTTAGGGTAGTTGCCATCAAAGGACAGATGTCCACAAAATTCTAATCTGTGACCAACTGGAATTGATATTAAACAGCTGCCAGTGTCTATTCATCATGAAAAATACTCCAGTCTATATTGTTCAGAAATTAAATCACTTGATACATAAGAAATTGACATTTGCATGTGATCTTTCAGTCAAATAGGTACATAGGAATAACTATGCTCAGTGCTTTTTTTGTAAAAGAAAAAGGTGCCGGAACTCATACATGTCATACAACTCACCTTGCCTACCCTACAAGGTTCCATCCAAAAAAGGTGCCGGAACTCCGTTCTGAGCGTTCTATGAGAAAAAAAGCCCTGACTATGCTTGATGGAATTGTATTAATACATATCTGTTTTGTGTTGTTTTAGGGTGCTGTAGGTACAGATGGTTCCCCAGGTACAAAAGGGCCTTCAGTAAGTAACTGCCTTAAGCAAATACTCTTTTTAAGACTTTATATTCCATTCTGTGGACATTCTTGACCATATCAATGTATCTCACAGGGATCTCCAGGAACTTCAGGGCCACATGGCTTAACCGGTCCACCTGGTTCTCCAGGACCACAAGGCAGCACAGGTCCTCCTGGCATTCGAGGACAAATGGTAATGATTTGAAACATCAGAAATGGTAAAATTTTGCATTTAATGCACATTTATTTATTTTGGGTTTTATACCCCACCATAATCCTGACAGTCAACAACAGGACTGAAGCACCCATGGTAATAATACTATTAAAACCTTTGTGGTAACTGTATAAAAACAAGGTAACAATAGTCAAACAACTGGAACAATATGTCCCAAAGGTTATTTTCCAAAAAGCAATTTGACTTTCTTGTTTTTTTTGAACATGTTTCGCTTCTCATCCAAGAAGCTTCTTCATGAAGAACTGAAGAAGCTTCTTGGATAAGAAGCGAAACGTTTTCAAACAAAGAAAGGTCAATTGCCTTTTGGAAAAGAACCTTTGAGACAAGCATGACCTGGATGACTGACAATCTCCATAGACTACTAGAACAGTAAATGAACAGATAGTAGCCCCCCAAATTAGTCTTCAAATACTCTCCAGAAGAAAATTAATAGAGTGGGAGGTAACCTAACTTTTCTGAATTATATTTGGAAACCTACTGTCAGTATAAGCTTGTAGTACTGGTGTTACATGGATATAGAAGTTTTCATTTGTTAAGAAAGAGGCTGATGTTTCTTTCTGAACAGTTTCAAAGGAGCCAGCCATTAACAACTTTAAAATACTGTAATATCCAGAAAGATGCTCTGGATCACATTGTGTGATTTAGCATCTAAGAGCAGCTACTCACAAAGTGAAAAATTCCTTTTCTGGCCCAAATGTCAGTTCTCAGTTGACTTGCTAACTTAAAGAGTAACAGACTAAGAATAGGCCTATTTATTGGAACAATCACATGACTTTTACGGAAATATTTTTTTATAACTTGCAAGCCACCAGGTGCTCATGAGACTGAGGCTGGAAATTTGAAGCAAATTGAAGTGAGCCTCTTCTGTAGATAATAGTGACTAAGTGACTTGATAATGAGATGAACAAATTCTCTGGTAGTGTTTTGAATATGAAAACCAACATTTTAAACTTTTAATATTTAGCGATTGCTGACAACAACCCATATCTTCTTTATTTTCATGGAGCAAGGCTGACATATCTGCATATTATTATAATACTATTGAACAGATGGTGTAGATCATACCATGGTCTCTACTGCTGAAGAAACCTTAAATTTTGCCTATATTAATAAATTCTGAACAAGACATGGATTCACAAAAAATGTACTTCCTGTCACTTTGAATAACTCAGATCATTATTTTAATGGTGATATTTGCTTTCAGGGAGATCCTGGTGTTCCAGGTTTCAAAGGAGAAGCTGGACCCAAAGGAGAGCCAGTAAGTTTTCAAAATATATTCTCTAGAAACCATCTTAGAATAGAATAGAATAGAATAGAATAGAATAGAATAGAATAGAATAGAATAGAATAGAATAGAATAGAATAGAATAGAATAGAATAGAATAGGAGCTGGAAGGGACCTTGGAGGTCTTCTAGTCCAGCCCCCTCCTCAAGCAGGAGAACCTATACTATTTCAGACTAGTGACTGTCCAGTCTCTTCTTAAAAATCTCCAGTGATGGAGCGCCCATGATTTCTGGAGGCAAGCTGTTCCATTGGTTAATTGTCCTCACTGTTAGGAAATTTCTCCTTGATTCCAGATTGCTTCTCTCTTTGGTTAGTTTCCAACCATTGTTTCTTGTCTTGCCTTCTAGTGCTTTGGAGAATAGTTTGATGCCCTCTTCTTTGTAGCAGCCCCTCAAATACTGAAATACTGCTATCATGTCACCCCTGTTTCTTCTTTTCTTCAGACTAGCCAAACCCAAGTCCCGCAGCCGTTCTTCATATGTTTTAGTCTCCAGGCTTTTGATCATCTTAGTTGCTCTTCTCTGAATTTTGTCCAAACTCTCAATATTTTTTTGTGATACGGTGACCAAAAATGGCTGCAGTATTCCAGGTGTGGTCTTACTAGGGTTTAATAAAGTGGTACTAATACTTCACATGATCTTCATTCTATACCTCTGTTTTAGCTGCTGCTGCACACTGCTGGCTCATAGTCAAGTGATCGTCCACTAGGACTTCAAGGTCCCTCTCAAAGTTACTGTTTTTGAGCCAGGTCTCACCCAATCTGTACTTTTACCTTTGATTTTTCCTGCCTAAATGTAAAACTGCTTTTCTCCACATTAAAATTCATTCTGTTGGATAGGACCCATTGTTCAAGTGTGTCAAGATCTTTTTGGAGCTTGTCTGCCAGCTTAATGCCTCTTTACAAAATAACTTGCATGTTTCTTTCTGTTATTCAGTTCCGCCCTTAATGTTCCACCATCTCTATGTTTTTTTTTCTCATTATTAATAATTCATTAATACTTATTAGAGTTCTACTTTTCTCCAGAACTTCAGAGTGACAAAAAAACCAATACATCCTCCAATTTTTCTACATCTTGTGAGGTAGTTTGAGCAGAGAAATAGTGAGTGGTTCAAAATCCTCTAGTGAGTTTCTGTGCCTGAAGTTGGATTTTAATCTGAATCTCCTTGATCCTAGTTGTAAACTTTAAATACTAAAAGTGCTGTCCCATTGATTTCTTCATAATGCAAAGGAATGCCATTTTTGGATTTTAGGTAAATAAATATGAAACTTGGCTTAAAGCTTCTTTTTTCTCTTTAAATATTTATTTGATTTAAAGGGGTGATTTGAAGAAATATTTTAAACACAGACACATATAATAATTCTTCCTTTCTTGGGAAAATAGTTGGTAATATAGCAAAGGAGTGATCCTAATTTCTCACTTCCTGTGCAATAAAGAAATCTTGTTAAAAAATTTTAAAGGACATGTCCACATGACACCACTGCTGCCTCATCTTCAGACTGCTGTGGAGGTTACCTAGAGTTGTTTATATCTATTTATTTATATCTGTGCCCCCAAATCTATTTCATAAATATCTACAATACTAGAAAATCCATATTCACCTAATAAACTCTTCCTTGACCATTTCAAATCACTATTCATTATTCAATCATTCAACTATTATTCCAAAACTAATTGCAGAATTAATTTCTCCTAATGCAATTTGGCCAGTGTTCTCGAATAGCTATATTTTTGGAACATATACAAGCAAAAAAGTATTTAAAAGGATGTTTGCAGAAATGATATATTTTCAAAAGCATTTTCAAGAAATATAACTGGATTTTAAATGGGGCATCTGTATTTGTCTTGTGTCAATGGGAGCATGTTTGAATGATGGTTTTGCACATTTTCTTTATAAGTGTAATTATTTTTCACTAGGGTCCACATGGCCCCCAAGGACCAATTGGACCTGTTGGTGAAGAAGGAAAAAGAGGTCCTCGTGGTGATCCAGGATCAGTTGGTGCTCCTGGAACTGTTGGAGAAAGGGTAAGAATAATAAGGGCAAAAAAAAATCTTAGTAGTTTAATGGTGAGCTATCTTGGGAATAGCCCTGTTTAGTTTTGCATTGAAAGTAGAATATCCAAAAGATGTTCATCCATGGTGGCAAAACAATGGTTTGGATCTTGATTTTAGTCTCTTCAAAGTGTGCTAGATTTCTAAGTTCGCTGCTTTGTAAGAAAATCTTATCAGAATTTTTTGAATGGCATGCATGGCTTCAAGAATAAGGAAAAAATAGCATGCCTCACCTTTCTATCTTTTTCTGTAATCATTCACCACAGAAAAAAAATGTTTTTGAATAATTTGGATCCAATTAGCAACTTCCTCCAATGATAGTCCAAAATCTCTTGCTATAGTCACTAACATCTGAACTAATAGGATCTGAACATCCTAGAGTGATTCAACTGAGTTTGTATAATGAAAAAAAACCCATTTTCTATAAAGTTCAGAGCAGCAAAACAATTTTTAAAAATGAACCTATGGGACGCTTGGTCCGATATGGTCATGTCATATAATTATTGTAAAAATAAAATCTCAAATTTACCGATATCTGTAAATATCACTTGGCAAAATAATTTCGTTTTCTTTGAATCAAATTTCAGAGAAAATTGGTTTTTGTCCTTGTTCTTTCTTAGTTTTTAATTGGAGGAAGAATATTGTTTTTTGCAATGAGCTTGTCTTCTAGCATTTAAATAAGTAATGTGGTTGGATTCTAAATATCTCCATGGTGAGCATTCCGTTTTTCAGTTTTTATTTTGTTTGTTTGCATGTATGTTTATTTGTAGTGTAAGTCTCTTATTGACTAGAATAAATAATGTTGTGAAAAATTAAATTGAATGGTCATTATCATTATTATAACCTTATAACCAGGTTTCTGCATATTCTACATCATCTTCCCACAAAGATCTGTTTTTCAGATTGACAAAACACCAGCTGACATGATCAAATGCAGCATCTGGGTCATGTCTGCATTTTGACGGAGATGGCTGTAGATCTATTGGTTGCCAAAAACTTAGATTTCATAAGAAATGGGCTCACCAGCACCACTCAGATTCATGGGGGGGGGTGTCTATTGGATATTGGTAATCCTTTGGCATTTTTAATTCTTTGAATGATTTTTTTCTCCAACTACAATGTATTTTAAATGTAAAAGGAAGTTTAAATGTCACAAGCATGGATCATATACAGTATATTGCTCCATGAAAAAGAATCACTTTGTTTCCACAGGGTCCACCTGGCAACCGTGGCTTTCCGGGATCTGATGGTTTGCCAGGACCAAAGGTGAGTAGAAGGAGTATTAAAATCTTTTTTAATAGTACGTATATTCGGGAAATGTAATCAAAATGATATGTACATTCGGGAAGCGTGATCAAAAGCAAAATAGAGTATCATACAAGAAATTTAATGTCATCTATTTTTTTTCTCATCAGAAAGTTTCTATTAAAAAAAAACACTCCCAGGGGTACCTCAGCTGATGGAAGGAGACTGCCATTGGAGATTTAAGAGAGGAAATTTTGAATTTAGAAATTAGCCAAGAAACCCCTATCTGCTTCTGTTGCTTTTGGTTGACCTTGCTTCCTTGATGTAGCAACTCAGCCTGAAATAAATTGTTCTGTAAGAGCTGTCATTGGGTAGCTCAAAAACTATTTTGAAATAAAACCCAAATATCCTTGAAATCCCTTCCACCCTAACATAACCCTTCTAATTATACCTGAAATGCCACTGAATGGTCTTGCTTTTGATTTCCTTTTCAGGGAGCTCAAGGGGAACGTGGTCCTGCGGGGGCTTCAGGCCCTAAAGGAAGCCAAGGAGATCCTGGCCGCATGGGTGAACCTGGTCTACCAGGTGCTAGGGTAAAAAAAGAATAATCATCCTTCTCTCTCTCTCTCTCTCTCTCTCTCTCTCTCTCTCTCTCTCTCTCTCTCTCTCTCTCTCTCTCTATATATATATATATATATATATATATATATATATATATATATATATATATATATATATATCCATATCTATCTATCTATCTATCTATCTATCTATCTATCTATCTATCCATATATATATATATATATATATATATATATATATATATATATATATATATATATATATATATATATATATCCATATATATATATATCCATATATATATCAATCTGGATATATATATATATATATATATATATATATATATATATATATATATATATATATATATATCCAGATTGAACATGTCTAAAAAATGGAGAGGGGGCTATTCACATCCACAAGTCAAAACTCTTGGTTAATTTAGGAGAGTGCACTGTACAAATACTACTGTTGTTTACTTGTTCTTATGAATATATGCATTTTTTTGGATGAAAATGGTAACTGAGTGACAGAAATTGCATGGTTTTGTAATATGTTATTGTTACAGGGTCTGACAGGGAATCCAGGGGTCTCAGGTCCAGAAGGGAAACTTGGTCCTTTGGTAAGTTAATTGAGACGTTTCTGGCAGAATTTAGTTGAGCTGTGTCTAGGCCTCTTTGAGTAAAAATATCGAGGAAATTGAGCGGGATATTGATTCTTGCTTTCCTTCTCTATCCCTCTCAAGGATAATTTAGAGAGCAATTCTCATGAGGGTAGGAATAAGAGGGGTGTATTATCTCAGAACCCAGCCTGGTGAGGGAGGACATGGGACTGGCTTTATAAAGGCATCAAGCTAGAAATTAGAAGCCTCCCCCACTCCCAATTCTAGTCTTGCCTTGGGAAGGGAAGCCAATCTGTTAACTTTGGCACGTGAAAACCACTTCCAAAAGATACCACCAATAAAACTGCAGGATTCAAGACTCACTGGAAAGTAAAAACAAAACTAAACCACACCCCGTACCTTCAGTTGAAGAATTGTATATATGGCATATTTTCAAAAGTTAAATCTTCTTTAATAGTTACTTTGGATATAAATTTACTAAAGTGAGATTAACTGTAGCATAATGAACACCCATTAACATTTAGCTTCAGTTGCATTAACGTTAAATGTTAATGTAACTAATTAACATTTAACTTTAGCTGGTAGCCATGCCCAAGATGTAATATCATTAGCTACGGGAGCAAATGAAATAGAAAGAGACCCAAATTCAAATATTTTGCATCTTTGAATGCCAGAGGCAGATCATGAGGGCATTATCAGGATAACAATGGGTGAGCAGTTCCAAATTTAAATTCCTCAATCCCTTTTATCTTTTCACTTTTCACTTTTTTTTGCCTTTTATGCATACATTCAAATACATGGCAAAGGGAAACTGTTACTCTGGGGCCTTGAACATCAGATTTCCAAAAGTTATTTCTTTGGGTTCCCCTTCCCCCTGTTTCATATACATGCATACCCTGCTTGAAAAGGGTTTCTGGGTCTCTTGTTCTGTTACCCCAATAGTGTGATTCATCATATTTCACGATGCCAACAGTTTGAGTAGTTTATTCAACTCTCATGTTGATGTCATCTGTGTAAGTGAAACTTTAAATTCTCTATATAAATTAGAAGATGTATAGGTCAAGTGTGGGTTCATTACAGTCCAAATATACTAGAAATAATTAAATCAGTATTAGAACAATGATACCAATATTGGACTAGGAACAGTAATTTACCGAGAATACTTTTAATCCTTTTTTTTAGTTCTGAGAAACACTTAAGAGTATTATTAGAATAAAAACATGTGCTGTTGAGTTACCTAAATTATATCGTATATACTGCTGAAATAATTCAAAAGGCATTTCTTAGCCTTATCCTTATTTTTCCTAAAGTGGAGGGAGCGAACCAGGGTAATTAGTATTGTATTCATATAACCTGTAATGGAAATTGATTTTACAGGTAGTCCTTGACTTACGGCCACAACTGACCCCAAAATTTATGTTGTTAAGTGAGACATTTGTTAATTGAGTTTTACCCCATTTTACAACCTTTCTTGCCACAGTTATTAAATCAATCACTGCAGTTGATAAGTTAGTAACCCGGTTGTTAAGTGAATCTGGTTTCCCTATTGACTTTGCTTGTCAGAAGGTCGCAAAAGGGGATCACAGGACCTTAGGACACTGCAACAGTGATAAATACGAACCAGTTCCCAAGCATCTGAATTTTGATCATGTGACCATGGGGATGCTGCAAAGGTCCTAACTGTGAAAAATGGTCATAAGTCACCTTTTTCAGGTCCATTGTAACTTTGAACAGTCACTAAACGAACTGTTGTAAATCGAGGATTACTTGTATTTGGGATTATTATCCCAGTATGTTTTACAGCCATGGACTAAGAAACATTTGAAGTATTAAGCGAGCTGACCATTTTGTGATACGTATTCCCACCTTTACAATTTTATTTCCTGAGAGATCCTTCATTGATGTGTTTACATTCTGCACTGAGGATTGTGCAACCAATTTTACACACAGACACAGATAACACCCACGCCCACACAAGATTAAATGCTTGATGCTCCCTTAGGGTGCTCCAGGAGAAGATGGTCGACCAGGCCCTGCAGGCCCAATTGGAATTAGAGGCCAGCCAGGCAGCATGGGGCTTCCTGGACCAAAGGGGAGCAGTGTAAGTATTGTGCTTCAGAGTTTGACCATATTTACCAAGTTGTATAATATTATGAAGGGACGCGGTGGCTCAGTGGGT
This sequence comes from Vipera ursinii, assembly GCF_947247035.1. Taxonomy (NCBI): domain Eukaryota; kingdom Metazoa; phylum Chordata; class Lepidosauria; order Squamata; family Viperidae; genus Vipera; species Vipera ursinii. The sequence continues at coordinate 168,414,851 of NC_139512.1, read as the reverse complement.
TAGGACGCTGAGCTTGTCGATTGGAAGGTCGGCAGTTTGGCGGGTCGAATCCCGAGTGCCGCGTAACAGAGTGAGCGCCTGTTCCTTTTCCCAGCTTCTGCCAACCTAGCAGTTCGAAAGCACGTAAAAATGCAAGTAGAAAAATAGGGACCACTACGGTGGGAAGGTAACAGCGTTCCGTGCGCCTTTGGCGTCTAGTCATGCCGGCCACATGACCACGGAGACGTCCTCAGACAAGCGCTGGCTCTTCGGCTTTGAAACGGAGATGAGCACCGGCCCCTAGAGTCGGAAACTACTAGCACGCATGTGCAGGGGAACCTTTACCTTTATAATATTATGAATAATATATTAATCCTATATTTAAATAGGGGGATCCTGGAAAACCCGGAGAAGCAGGAAATGCTGGTGTCTCAGGGCAGAGGGTAGGTATATATATATATTTGTTAGAAAGTTCTAAACCATAGCATTTATAGTGCATGAGTTTATACCTGTATATGCCACCTTAAGCATCTTTATTATACCATTTTAGGGGACACCTGGTAAAGATGGTGAAGTTGGCCCCGCTGGTCCTGTTGGGCCCCATGTAAGTTCTATCTAAAAATTTTTGTATGAAAAAAAATATTATTCAAAATTAATGCTTCTGAATGGCACTGAAATCCCAACAGACTAAGAGTCCTGTGCATACTGTATATTCTTATAAATGCAGGATAATTTCTTTGGTAAATTCATTTTTTTAAAGGAATGGTAGCAGGAAGAGGGAAGGGTTAGATATTCTTCATGATGGGGTAGAGAACTATTGGAGGGTAGCACACATTGCTGAAATACAAAGGCAGAAAATTTGCTATTCAGTTCTTTTGTCAAAGGAATCTTCACTTCATCCATATGAATGGCCACTTACGATAGCCTACATATTTTAAAAATGTTAAAAAGGAACATTCCCTGCCCTCTTCTGAAATATTGAAAAAGATACATTCATTTTTCTGTTTTGAACAGAAACATAGGACATTGATGCTGACTATCCAGATGTTTTATTTTATTTGTTCTATTAACTGTTGACATGTAAAAAAATGATTTAGAGAAAAGGAAAACCATTCCCAATCACTTGTCATAACAACTGCAGGACAAAAAATGAATACCTAAAATCATACGGATTCAAAGGGGAAGCTATCTGAATAAATAAAGCAATAAGTCAAATTAACTTTTTAACTCTGTGTCAATATTAGCAGCTCGTTTTATCAGTCAAACTGCAGTAAGTTTGGGGGAGCAATACAAAAGAACAAAATCTTTCTGTTATTGCATTAAGATATGGTACCGTGTGAAATCATTTTTAAAACATTTGTTTTATATAGGGACCAGCAGGAGAAAGAGGAGAGCAAGGACCTCCAGGTCCTACAGGCTTTCAGGTGAATCTTTTTGAAATCAGTTTTCAATATAAGCCATCTAAGGGCTAATGACCACCATATTTTTGGATTACTTAAGGAATTATTCTTAGTGCTCGAATTAAAATACCACCGAAGCAGTATTTTCAAGATACAGTCCAAGAGATATATGCTGACTACGTGATTTTGGTTTTTGGTTTATTTCCTTGTAGGGTTTACCTGGTACCCCAGGCCCTCCAGGAGAAGGGGGAAAACCAGGTGATCAGGTAACTATTTTATAACGGTTTAGCTTGGTTGATTAATTTTGCCTATTTTTAACTAATTTAATCCTATAATTGTTTATTTTTTAGCATTTTAAGATTGTATTATAGTGACCCAAAGTCACTGTATTAGTAAGATGGGCAGCATAGAAATGAAATATATAAAATAAATAAATATTTCTACAGCTGTTTTTTTTCCTCTCAGAAGTTTCGATGCTTTTGAGAGAATGTACCGTATATTGTCATGGGGGTGGGGGATGGGATGTCAAATGTGTACAATATGTATTAAACTTGTCCAGATTAATGGGGAAAAGTAGAAAATGTAATTAAAAATCTGAAATGTCAGGATCCTTCCTTCCTTCCTTCCTTCCTTCCTTCCTTCCTTCCTTCCTTCCTTCCTTCCTCCCTCCCTCCCTCCCTCCCTCCCTCCCTCCCTCAACAGAGTACTTTTGAGATATTACACCTAGTCACTTCTCTTGCTGATTTTGTGCTGTAATTTTGGAAGGTCTGTGATTTTACCTTTCTTTCACTACCCATTGCAATTCCTTATCCTAAATAAGGGATAACTGTTTGCAAGTTGCCAGTGTAGTTTGTCTTATACAGTATTTATGAAGAGGAACATGGTGAGAAGAACCTTCAGCTTATTATATTTGGCATCGTTGCTATATTTTTTCAGTCACCAATAAGGAGTCCCTAATACTCTCTCCCCCTCCCTCTCTTCTTCTTTCTGTATGTTGTTATCAATAATCTTTCTTTCTTTTTAATAATTTTCTTAGGGCGTTCCTGGTGATTCCGGAGCTCTAGGTCAGTTAGGTCCAAGGGTAAGTTTGATTTCTTAATACTGACTTTTCAGAGCAAATTTTCAGAGTATTTTTAAAATTAATTTTAGAAGAAAAAAAGCATGCATATTATAATAGTGAGTTGCAGAAATCCCTAAAGGGCAGGTTATATATATTACAGTTTGAATTCATTATAATATACACATTCTCCATAGTGCTCTGATAGGAAGAAGGAAAAAAAAGTCCCTGTGCAATGTTAGATTGCGCAGGCTTTGAGTCCATTTATCTGAATTATTTGGAATGTTTGATTTTTCATTCCAGTAGGACTCTATTCTCTCTCAGATTCTAGAACCCCTTGTGTTAGCAGTTTGTTTCTGTTTATTATTCAGTATGCTTAGCTTATAGCAATAACCCTTAGACTTATATACCACTTCAGAGAGCTTTACAGCCCTTTCTAAGTGGTTTACAGAGCCAGCAAATTGCCCCCAACAATCTGGGTCTTCATATTACTGACCTAGGAAGGATGAAAGACTGAGTCAATCTTGAGCCAGTGAGAACCAAACTCCTGGCAGTGAGCAGTGAGTCAGCCTGCAATACTACATTCTAGCGACTGCGCCAGCACGCTTTAGTACTTTACATATTACAGTACTGTGTACATCGCATTGCATACATAATTTTTAGGTGCTTGCCACTTAGGTACTAGTTTGATGCAGACCCACTTAGTTCCAGAGATGAAAGTTCATCAGAGGACACCCCAGCAGTATGTACAACCATGTGATGTGTTGCAGTTTTAATGAGTAACAACACCTATAAAACCTATAGCAATTAAGAGAAACTATTAGGTTTATGTGATATGTGAGATCATTGTACAAAAATCTGCAAAGATAGCATCTCCAGGTAACCTGCCGCTCTCTAGTATTTTGATCCATAACGTGGCTGGCCATTTTGGCTGAGTTCAAGTTGAAATTCAAAATATATAAAGGCCATCAGATCACTACCCTTTAAAGAGGAAGGGCAGTTTTTAATATTCTGTAAAAAAATATTGCTGATGTCAGCAGGTTCATCTTTCAACTTTTTTTTTTATAAAATTCATTTCCAATATATACGGAATGAGTTATCTCTTGTTTGACTACATTTACAAGGACTAAATTATTTTAAATGCTATTTCCAGGGAGAGCGTGGCCATCCAGGTGAAAGAGGAAACCCAGGATCACCTGGCCTTCAAGGGGAAAAGGGAATGGCTGGTGGTCAAGGTCCTGATGGTCCAAAGGTAAGCAGCATCCATATATACTATAAGTGGGTATGCATACCTGCATGCACCATTTGTCTCCATATAGATTGAGTGGATGATGCAGAAGAATGCTTAAAGTAGGGTTCATCTAATCCAGTAGTAAAACAGAGGTATGGACATTCTTAAAATGAGTTTGACTCTTGACAACTGATTCCATGAAGGGTTGTTTTTTTTTGTTTGTTTTTGACAATGTTACAAAAGTTGTTTGTCATTGTCTTTCTCTGGAATGTTTTCTACCTTTTCAGATTAGCCAACAAATCTGGAATTTCTAGGTGGCTGCCCATACAAGGAACAAATCAGTAGTTACAATAAATCAATTTTGTACAGGTTACGCCTCTTGTGGACCTCATTAACTTTATTTTAAGCTGGTTGACAAGTTCCTTTTCACATATATAGAGTAGAAAATAGTACTTAGCATATGTGTAGATCAAATGAATTCACTAATTAAGCTGGGATTATGCCAAGACTGGTTTCACTCCTTTTCTCTTTGTAGAAGATTTACAAAGCAAGAAAGATCCAACTACATTCAGGCCATGCAGTTATGCTATTTAGCAGTTAAGCTCTGCTAGTCCTGGAGGAATTGTTTTAGTTTAATCATAATATGAAGCTTGCATTGCAGAAAAGAGATAAATTCAGTTGCCACAAGGCAGAGAAGCACTGGCTTTTAATTTAAAATAAATTAAGGGGAATATGGATTACTGCCTTGTCGTGGCGAAGGGGCTTGCGTAATTCAATGAAGCTATGGGCTATGCCGTGCAGGGCCACCCAAGGCGGACAGGTCATAGCAGAGAGTTCTGACAAAACGTGATCCACTGGAGAAGGAAATGGCAACCCACTCCAGTATCTTTGCCATGAAAACCCTATGGACAGTACCAAAAGGCAAAACGATATGACGCTGGAAGATGAGCCCCTCAGGTCGGAAGGCGTCCAACATGCTACTGGGGAAGAGCAGAGGGCTAGTACTAGTAGCGCCAGAAAGAATGAAGCGACTGGGCCAAAGCCGAAAGGACGCTCAGCTGTGGATATGTCTGGTGGTGAAAGGAAAGTCCGATGCTGTAAAGATTTTTTCTCCATAGGAACCTGGAATTTAAGATCCATGAATCAAGGAAAGCTGGACGTGGTCAAACAAGAGATGACAAGACTAAACATTGACATCTTAGGTATCAGCGAACTAAAATGGACAGGAATGGGTGAATTTAATTCAGATGACCATCAGGTATACTACTGTGGGCAAGAATCCCTCAGAAGAAATGGAGTAGCCTTCATAGTCAATAAAAAAATAGGAAAAGCAATACTGGGATACAATCCTCAAAATGACAGAATGATCTCAGTTCGAATCCAAGGCAAACCATTCAATATCACAGTAGTCCAAGTCTATGCCCCAACCACCAGTGCTGAAGAGGATGAAATTGACCGGTTCTATGAAGCCCTACAGCACCTTATAGAACTAACACCCAGAAATGATGTCCTTATCATCATGGGGGATTGGAATGCTAAAGTAGGAAGCCAAAAGATAACTGGAATAACAGGCAAGTTTGGCCTTGGAGTACAAAATGAAGCAGGGCACAGGCTGATAGAATTTTGTCAACAGAATACGATGGTCATAGCAAACACTCTTTTCCAACAACCCAAGAGACGGCTTTACACATGGACATCACCAGACGGTCAACACAGAAATCAGATTGACTATATGCTCTGCAGCCAAAGATGGAGAAGCTCTATACAGTCAGTAAAAACAAGACCAGGAGCTGACTGTGGCTCAGACCATGAGCTTCTTGTTGCAAAGTTTAGGCTTAAATTAAAGAAAGTAGGGAAAAGCGCTAGGCCAGTCAGGTATGAATTAAATCATATTCCTGTTGAATATACAGTAGAGGTGACAAATAGATTTAAGGAATTAGATCTGATAGACAGAGTGCCTGAAGAACTATGGACAGAGGTTCGCTACATTGTACAACAGGTAGCAACCAAAACCATCCCAAAGAAAAAGAAATGCAAGAAAGCAAAATGGCTGTCTGAGGAAGCTTTGCAAATAGCTGAGGAAAGGAGGGAAGCGAAAGGCAAGGGAGAAAAAGAAAGATATGCCCAATTGAATGCAGAATTCCAAAGAATAGCTAGAAGAGATAAGAATGCCTTCTTAAATGAACAATGCAAAGAAATAGAAGAAAACAATAGAATAGGGAGGACCAGAGATCTTTTCAAGAAAATTGGAGAGATGAAAGGAACGTTTCATGCAAAAATGGGCATGATAAAGGACCAAAATGGCAGGGACCTAACAGAGGCAGAAGAGATTAAGAAGAGGTGGCAAAATTACACAGAAGAATTATACAAGAATGAGTTTAACGTCCCTGATAATCACAATGAGGTGGTCACTGACCTCGAGCCAGACATCCTAGAATGTGAAGTGAAGTGGGCCTTAGAAAAGCTGAGCAACAACAAAGCTAGTGGAGGTGACAGTATTCCAGCTGAGCTATTCAAAATCTTAAAAGACGATGCAGTAAAAGTGCTACACTCAATTTGCCAGCAAATTTGGAAAACTCAACAGTGGCCACAGGATTGGAAAAGATCAGTTTACATTCCAATTCCAAAGAAAGGCAGTGCCAAAGAATGTTCAAACTATCGCACCATTGCACTCATTTCTCATGCTAGTAAAGTTATGCTTAAAATTCTACAAGCTAGACTCCAGCAGTATGTGGATCGAGAACTACCAGAAGTACAGGCAGGATTTCGAAGAGGCAGAGGAACTAGAGATCAAATTGCTAACATACGCTGGATCATGTAGAAAGCTAGAGAGTTCCAGAAAAACATCTACTTCTGCTTCATTGACTATGCTAAAGCCTTTGATTGTGTGGATCATAACAAACTGTGGCAAGTCCTTAAAGAGATGGGCATACCAGACCATCTTATTTGTCTCTTGAGAAATCTATATGCGGGCCAAGAAGCTACAGTGAGAACTGGACATGGAACCACTGATTGGTTCAAAATTGGGAAAGGAGTCCGGCAAGGCTGTATACTGTCGCCTTGCCTATTTAACTTATATGCAGAGCACATCATGAGAAAGGCAGGGCTAGATGAATCAAAAGTTGGAATTAAGATTGCCGGAAGAAACATCAACAACCTAAGATATGCAGATGATACCACTCTAATGGCAGAAAGTGAAGAAGAACTAAAGAGCCTGGTGTTGCGGGTGAAGAAGGAGAGTGCAAAACTTGGGTTGAAACTAAACATTAAGAAAACCAAGATCATGGCATCTGGCCCTCTCAATTCCTGGCAAATAGATGGGGAAGAAATGGAGGTAGTGACAGATTTTATTTTCCTTGGCTCCAAGATCACTGCAGATGGGGACTGTAGCCAAGAAATTAAAAGACGCTTGCTCCTTGGGAGGAAAGCCATGGCAAATCTAGACAGCACACTAAAAAGCAGAGACATCACCCTGTCAACAAAAATCCGTATAGTCAAGGCTATGGTCTTCCCAGTTGCAATGTATGGCAGTGAAAGCTGGACCATAAGAAAGGCTGAGCGCCAAAGAATTGAAGCCTTTGAACTATGGTGCTGGAGAAGACTCCTGCGAGTTCCTTGGACTGCAAGGCGATCAAACCGGTCAGTCCTAGAGGAGATCAACCCTGACTGCTCTTTAGAAGGCCAGATCCTGAAGCTAAAACTCAAATACTTTGGCCACCTAATGAGAAGGAAGGACTCACTGGAGAAGAGCCTAATGCTGGGAAAGATTGAGGGCAATAGAAGAAGGGGACGACAGAGAATGAGGTGGCTGGATGGAGTCACTGAAGCAGTAGGCGTGAGCTTAGATGGACTCCAGAAGATGGTAGAGGACAGGAAGGCCTGGAGGAACATTGTCCATAGGGTTGCGATGGGTCGGACACGACTTCGCAACTAACAACAACAACAGGGTTTTTTGCTTATTTACTAGTACGGAGAACATACATTAATCAGAATAGAGTTTCTCTAAGGAATATATCAATGAGATTATATAAGTGATGGTATTTTGAGGTATAACAATCCTTTTGCTGTGGATTTATTTCACATAACATTTGCTCCTGATTTTATTTTGATAATAAAAGAGCTAAAATGAAGGGAAAGAGCTCACATTTATACATAACTTGACAAAAAAAAATCAGGTTTGTGATTCTGAATTAGGTGAACTCACAACATTTTTGACACCTTTTAGGAGACAGATCTAATTGAGATCTCGTAAAAACTATTCTGAAATAGCTCTGTTGAACAACCACATTCAGACAACAAAGCATTTGTTGATCCACAGTTTATATAACGCCATTGCATTGCCATTTCTGGCTGATGAGCTGCATTTTGATGGCTGACAAGTTGAAGAAATCTGAGCTATTTTTCAATTTAGGAGAAATGTGATTCCTTATGGTACATCCTAACATGACATTCATATGTTCTGGTCATGGGGAAATGCACCCACTTAGAAAGTACAAGGAGGGTCCTTCCAATAGAGCAGACATGTCAAACACAAGGCCTGGGGGCCAGATCTGGCCTGCGAAGTGGTTTCATGCAGCCCACAAAGCCAGCCTGGAAACAGTGAGGGAACAGCCCCCACCGCCTTGGCCCTGGCCCAGAGACCCTCCTCCTGCCAGAGACCCTCAGAACTGTCCCACTCCTGCCCAGGCCCTCATAGGCACCCTTGATGTGAACGATGTAGCCACGCCCACCCAGTGGGCCATATGCACTTTAGCCACACCCGCCTAGTAGGCCACACCTACCCAGGCCATACCCACCTGGCCCCCTGAGGGCAACCGCAATGCTGATGTGGCCCTCAATGAAATTGAGTTTGACACCCCTGCAGTAGAGAGACAGAGAGGCCCACAAATTGGTTTCCTCCCTCAAAATTTTGTCCTGCCCTTTAACTTCCTTTTCATTTTGTTTCAGGGTAATCCAGGCCCCTCAGGAGCATCTGGGGATCAAGGTCCTCCTGGTCTTCAGGGAATGCCTGGAGAGAGAGGCCTGGCTGGAACACCTGGTCCCAAGGGTGATCGGGTAAGCTTTTTAGAAATATCTGTGACTTCTCTTTCCCGAAGGAGGAATTTTTTGTTTTCTACGCAACCTTACATCTTTATACAATTATTTGTTAAGGACTTGAGTTTGCCTTATGCTTTTTTTCAGGGCAGTGTAGGAGAAAAAGGAGGTGAAGGCACAGCCGGCAATGATGGGGCCAGAGTAAGTGGAAAGTCCTCTTTTTCTGCTCATAGTGCTGGGTCTTAATGAGAGTTTATAACTAATAGTGTATTGCAGCATGTTTTTGCTATCAAGTGTTAGTAAACCAGAACTAATTTGTGGGAGGAGCTCATATGCTATAAATCAGGAGTGTCAAACTGCCGGCCCGTGGGCTGAATGCATCACACGGAAGCCGTGCCCACCCCATTGCCGGCAATGGCAAAACTGTCCTGATGCGTTGCGCGATGTCACATGACTTCGCGAGTTTGACTTGTCTGCTATAAATGCTTGAAGGGACCAAATTCCATTCCAAATAAAGTTTTGTTCTGATTTATTAGAGTTCTTAGCTCTTACTCTAGTATATGCCTAACCTTATAAATGTCAGTGGACCAGCATGGCTTTCTTTTCTGAAGAAAGGGGGGAAAAAGAGCTTGTACAAACTATGAAAGATTGCTTGTCTTACTGGAATTATGATTGTCTCCTAGGGACTCCCAGGTCCATTAGGCCCAAATGGCCCTGCAGGTCCGGCTGGTGAAAAGGTAAAACAGTTAGTGAAACTATCAACTATGCAGGGGGCTTATTATGTTATAGTATAACTCTTCAGGACTATGTATGATAATATCTCATAGTCTTTTTTTAATTTAAGGGTGAACCTGGTCCTCGAGGTTTAGTTGGCCCTGCCGGCTCTCGTGGAAATCCTGTAAGTAAAGAATCTTATTATTATCTGTATTTTCATAAGTTGGCTATTGGTATTATTATGCATAATGGCAGGTTTTTTTTCACTGCTTTTTCTATTTTCCACTCATTCTTTCTCTCTTCTTTTTCCATAAAACTGATAATTGGGGGGAAAAAAGGCTGCCTATGAATTTATAACAGAACAATCCATTTTGAATATAACTGTATTATATTTAAAAATTACTGGATAGTTTGCGTCAATTAAATTATATATTAAAGCATCATAATTCTACATGCCATATATTCTTGGGAAGAATCAGATTTCCTGTTCTAGCATTCGTAGAATCCAGTTCGATGGCAGTGGTCATTAAAACATTTAAATATATTAATGAGATCATCTGTATACGTTTATGGGTGTGTGTTTACTGGTGCCATTAGTTGCTTCTGTGAAACATTCTGGAGATGTACCTAGCATATAGTCACCTGAGTCCTTCGGGAAAGGGCGGTATATAAATCTAATAAAATTAAATTAAAATTAAATTTTTTACCAGAACAAATCATGAACTGCTGAAGTTACATCATAAAAAATGCATCTTGTGTCCTCAAATGTATATTTTTAACATTCTTTTGGAACCCATTTTCTTTTTCTTTCTCTTTTTTTTTCCTGCTAGGGTTCCCGTGGTGAAAATGGCCCAACTGGCCCAGTGGGATTTGCTGGCCCTCAGGTGTGCAGCTTCTTTGAACTGTGGGGTTTTTTTGGTTTGTTTGTTTTTTGAACCTGTGATTTCAGAGAAGGAGACCTTGAACTATGTTGCAACATTCTTAAGCACAAGGCGTATGCTGGGCCTTTTTTTTAAAAATAATAATAATAATAATAATAATAATAATAATAATAATAATAATAATAATAATAACCTTTTTATCACTTAAAATCATATTCATAATATAGGCTTGGAATAGATGAAAGAACTGGATTGGTCATTTCTCTGAATGTTTCTAGGGTCCTGATGGTCAGCCTGGTGTCAAAGGTGAACCCGGGGAGCCTGGGCAGAAAGGAGATGCTGGATCCCCAGGACCTCAAGGTCTTTCAGGATCTCATGGTCCACCAGTAAGTAAAAACCTCATTGAAATAAAACTCTGCTTCCTATCAATTTTTTTGGGGGGGGCAGCAGAATATTAATCTTATTTTTCTTATTCCCATTCAGGGCCCCCCTGGGGTTCCTGGACTCAAAGGAGGCCGTGGGACAAAAGGACCCCCTGTAAGTTGATTGAGTAAAGTTCCTATAAGTAAAGTTCTATCTTTTATTTTGACTAGGAAGTTTTATGACTTCCTTAGCACTGTAGTATAGATGCGGTGGCTCAGTGGGTTTGGACGCTGAGCTTGTCGATCGGAAGGTCGGCAGTTTGGCGGGTCGAATCCCGAGTGCCGCGTAACAGAGTGAGCGCCTGTTACTCGTCCCAGCTTCTGCCAACCTAGCAGTTCAAAAGCATGTAAAAATGCAAGTAGAAAAATAGGGACCACTATGGTGGGAAGGTAACAGCGTTCCGTGTGCCTTTGGCATCTAGTCATGCCGGCCACATGACCATGGAGATGTCCTCGGACAAGCGCTGGCTCTTCGGCTTTGAAACGGAAACGACTAGGACGCATGTGCAGGGGAACCTTTACCTTTACCTATATATATATAATTGAAAAATGCACACATGCACATCACATTGGATGTACTTTCAATACAGGCCAAACAGGATGTTTAATATGATATACCATAAAGAATGCTTGTCAACATAGTACATAATGTTTGCTAGGTCCCAAGTATGTTTGTTTATTTTTAGGGTGCTACAGGTTTTCCTGGATCTGCTGGAAGAGTTGGACCCCCAGGACCTACAGTACGTTAGACATTTAATTAGATATATAACAGTAAGGGTTTTATTTTTAAAAAAATATTGCAAAACAATACAAACCTAAGAAAGTTTTTAATAGTTTTTAATATCATTTGTGTCCCATTTTGCGTTAAAATAGGCAGAGGCAGAAAATGTATTTTCCTACAATTCCCATTCATCAATGACAAAAAAGGGGGGAGGCTGGGAACTGAGATTCAGGATCATAAGTTTCCAGCCCTTGAGATAATATGTCAGTGTGTTATAGCACAGGGGTCCCCAACCTATGGGCCATGCCCCACTACCGGGCTGTGGCCTACTGGCTTTCAGGCCATGGGATAGGCTGGCCAGTGCACGCACATGTGTGTGCGCATTCACCCCCACTTGCTCTAGCACCTGTGGCCCCGTTTGCACATGCATGCAGGGCTGGTGGCAGTTAGTGCCTGCGTGCGTGTGCAAACGGGGGCACTAGTACCATGCGGGTGCGGGTGGCCCTGTTTCTGCGCATGCGTACAGGTGCAAATTTCCCAGCTGCTCCCTTTCCCTCCAGGCCACCAGCATGAAAAGGTTGGTGATCTCTGTTATAGCAGATTATGAATTATATGGAGAAGGTTTCTCCATTATTGCTCTGCTGGTGCTCTTAACCTGTGGTCTCTCGACCCCTGGGAGGCCGCAATGTCATCACAGGGGGTCCATGAAGGCTTGAAGAAATGTTATGATTTAAATCTCAAGTTAAGTCTTGGTTCGTGGCCACAAAAGATATTTAAAGGGCGTCTGCGGCGAAGAAAAATTTGTGAACCACTGGACCAAGTCATTGTCCCTCGCTCAGGGCAGGATTATCATAAGACTAAAGGGGTGGAAACATGAGCATCCAGAGATGGTGGGTAAATACCTGCAAGTTGATGAACATGGTGTCACAACTGGAATGGAGTTTCAGTTGTAACACTGTGACCCAACAACTTGCAGATTTTTAGCTCTCTTTGTATATGCTCTTAAGGGGAAAGATGATATTAATATCAATAAAAATGTTACACACTCTAGTTTATGGCTAAAGATAATATTGCACAATACATTTCTTGCAAGATAGATATTGCAAGTGTGCTATTTCATTTGGAAGGAAATTCTACTTTGAGTGCATGAAACACTATATTTAGAGGTTGGATGAATTCTATCACCTGGCTCAAGACTGTACAAAAAGATTATTGGAACTGTAAAACTTTAAGGATTATCTTGCATTTGAAGAAAAAATAAGTGTCCTATGTGTATTCTTCTATTGAATATTAAGTAACTGAGTCTTTATAGTGGTCTTTGATCCGCTTGAGAATATTTCGACAAAGAGATAAGAAACAGTAATATTGAAATCCAAATTAAAAAGTAAGATTAAAATTATTTATGTGAATGTTGAGGCCATGGACAGAGCTGTATTTAATAATTAAGGAGTATTCAACAATAATCTAATGTCTCTCTATTACATTTTCAATGTATGTAATACAGGCAACATGATTACTTCCTGGAAAAGCAAGCTGAGGAAAACTTAGAAATGTATAATACATTGTTCTGAGGCTCGAATCAGGTCTGGAAGTGATCAGCATAAGAATGGAAGACTATTGATCAAATAGGAAGCATCCTAGCTATGATCTGGAGCAGGAGTATGCTGTAAATGCAACAAAGAAAAGAAATTACATCACTGACCTCTCTGTTTCTAACAGAAGCTTCTTTTTTTCAGGGAGCTCCTGGTCCAGTCGGGCCTCTTGGAGAACCAGGCAAAGAAGGTCCTCCAGGTGTTCGTGGAGACCCTGGTGGTCATGGGCGAATAGGAGATAGAGGCCCAGCAGGGCCATCTGGCAGCCCGGGAGACAAAGGAGATTCGGGAGATGATGGACAACATGTAAGTAGAGGGAGGGACTGGGAAGTAGGGAAAAGCTTATGTTTGCAAACGAAAAAAAGAAACTGTCCTAATTCTAATCCATCCTAATCCACATGTCCTCCAGGCTTTTTTTTATTTTAATGAGGACTTTGTGTTAAAGCTAAAGAAAATAATTTTCTTTATTGTAACCCACAAGTGCTGGATGGGTTACTATATCTGACCAGACAAACTCTGGATAGGCCCTGGAGAGCAACAGAGCATTAGAGCATTCTAAGATGGCGGCGCCTGGAATGGCTGTGGCTGGATTGGCTCTTGAAGGGCTGTTTCCAAAGGAGACAGAGGAGGAGAGGTCCCGGGGCTTATGGAGTGAAGGAACTGGATGAGGCTGTTGGCAGGCCCAGAAGAAGAGAGAGAGGCTTTTGGAGGAGTTGGTGGTGGCGGCAGCGTGCTCCAGGGGCAAAAGAAGCAAGGCCTCTTTAAGGGAAAGGTGGAAGAGTCAGGATCAGAAAAAGGAAAGAAGGCGAGGTTGTCGTGCAGGAATACAGGTTAATTTGAGGGCTAATCCCCATGGAGCCCCATTTCCATCTGTCCTGTTTGCCATTGTTTGCTCCTTAGGGACTAAAATGGACGATCTGAAACTTGAGCTGGCCACGAACAAGGAGTGTATATTGGAGGTGGTGACCCTTTGAGAGCTATATTCAATGAAATTTCATTTTGATGTATGCCTATTGGTGTACATTCAAAGTGACAATAAAGTTGTTGTTGCTGCTGTTGTTGTTATTGTTATTGCTGCTGCTGCTGCTGCTGCTGTTGTTGTTGTTGTTATTATTATTATTATTATTATTATTATTATTATTATTATTATTATTATTATTATTATTATTGCTTGTATTTCTTTGCTGCTGTCTAGATGGTTGTCTGGATTTTGGCAGGTGAGATATGGTAGCCCTGATGTTTGAGTAAGAGTAGAGGGAAGCCTTGATTTCAACTCAAAATGCTAAGGGTCATTGAGCCATTATCTTCATTCCCCCCCTCCTAAATCACTTCTTTTAGAGCATGGGAACAAAAAACCTACATTACAGCTGAAGCTTTCAGCGACATCAGATTTTCTTATCTTTGCTATTTCTTGATTAGCTCAAATGCTAAACTGTGACACCCTGGTTGAATATAAATGTTAGAGGTTGCTAAGTAAGCCAATTTGTTACTTGTGTATTCCAGGGTCCTGATGGCCCCCCAGGTCCATCTGGAACTACTGGACAGAGAGGCATTGTGGGAATGCCAGGCCAGCGTGGAGAGAGGGGCATGCCTGGCCTGCCAGGCTCTGCAGTGAGTATTGCCACACAACTGGCATTTTTGACTAAGCACTCACCTCTGTTCAGCTCTAGTGAAAAGAAGGACTAGGGGTGACATAATAGCAGTATTCCAGTATTTGAGGGTCTGTTACAAAGAAGACGGGGTCAACCTATTTTCCAAAGCACCAGAAGACAAGACAACAAACAATGGATGGAAAGCAACCAAGAAAAGAAGCAACCTAGAACCAAGGAGGAACTTCCTAACAGTGAGGACAATTAACCAGTGGAACATTTTGCCTTCAGAAGTTGTGGGTGCTTCATCACTGGAGGCTTTTAAGAAGAGACTGAACAGCCACTTGTCTGGAATGGTATAGGTCTCCTTCTTGAGCGGGGGGGGGGAGGGTTAGGGTTAGAAGACTCCCAAGGTCCCTTCCAACTCTTTTATTCTGTTATTCTGTTTTACATCTGTAAGAATGTAGCTATGACTGACTCCCATTTAAACTGATATCTGATTGTTTTGCTATACATAACAATCTTCCACGGTTTTTAATCATTGATGTGGATGTCTCTTTTCATGCCAGGGAACTCCTGGAAAACAAGGTCCAACTGGACCCACAGGGGACAAGGGTCCTTCTGGGCCTATTGGCCCTCCAGGTGCTCATGGACCTGTGGGTGAAGCAGGGCCAGAAGTAAGTGGTTTTTTTTTTCTTCCAAGGGCAGTTTTGACATAAGAATACATTACTAGCATTATGGATTAATGTAACTGCTGTGAATAAATACATACATTTCCAGAACTGATATTCTTTCAACAAAAATATATTTTTATCACATTGATCGTTAAGGGAATCAATTCCAGGTGTGGACAAGTTTTTCTACTGAAAGTCTTTCTGTAGAAGTAATGGGGGAGGGTAATCTGTTAGAGCAGGGGTCTTCAAACTTGGCCCTTTTATGACTTGTGGACTTCAACTCCCAGAATTCCTCAGCCAGGCACTGGCTGAGGAATTCTGGGAGTTGAAGTCCACAAGTCATAAAAGGGCCAAGTTTGAAGACCCCTGTGTTAGAGGCCTCAATGTTAGTAGAACTAAAAGAAATAGTAGGGAAAAGCTAAAAGTGGCTTTTTCTTTGACATGTTGCTTCTCCCCATCTTTCTGGCATTCAGTTTTGGCTGAAAGAAAAAATCACAGAGATGCTATTGAAGCTTTTAACTGATCTTCTGCATTTGAGCTTCTAAATTCAGTCGAAGGGTATTGGTTGTTCATTCATTACCTAGGGCTATAAAGTTTAGGAGCTTGAACAAGAGGCCAGTATAACTGTTTTAAAAATGACAAGTATTATAAGCCATTCTCTATTGGTATTGTAATCCAGTTGGTTTTAGTAATTTCAAAAATGTAATTAAAAATATTGCTGCATTTTCATGAAATAGCATTATGAATATTATTCTTAGTAAGATATTATCAACACACCTTAATTTCGACAGCTGGAGTTTCCTTTTACACGTCTGTGATCATTTTGTAATTTCCAAGCCTTTTGCAAAGGCAACCCCATGTATAAAATATTATTTTAGGACAAATCTGGTATCACACTTCATCCACTTCTCCACTTCTCATTCAACTTAGGGTCCTGCTGGTAACGATGGCACGCCTGGGCGAGATGGAGCTGTTGGTGAAAGGGTGAGTGAGTTTGAAAGTTCAAAGGAATAAAACTGTTGTTTTCTTGTAGATCTGGAGTTTTATGTCGCACTTTATACTTCAGTCTTTGAGAAAAATCACAGTCAAAATTCTTAATAAGGATGGATGTTTTAAAGCAGATCCAGTTTTACAACAGAAGTATAAATGTGTCTATAGTCTATTTGTTTTGGGTCTTCATGAGTATAATTTTAGTAAAGATAGGAGCAAAAAGATTATAATTCACCATGTGGCATATAATATGTTGGAAGCTAAGATCAATTAGCATAGTGAAGCCTGCAATAAAATGTTGTTTTTGCTATTGTTGTTACTACTTTTATGTAGTAAAAGTTCTATGCCTCTCCACTCCAAGTGCCTCAGAGTGGTGTAGACAGAAAAACTTGAAACCTAAAATAACAAGACAGTACCAATCAACATGCATTGTAATAGCAGCGATTGATAGGTTTAGAAACCAAAATCTAATATCCCTAAATTCTTTTTCCCGAAATCAATTTTTTCTTCATAAACACTCATTAGAGAGGACTGGCTCCTATATGAGAGGGCAAATTATTCTACGAGGAGTGTAAAAACCTTGCAATGTTTGCACCTCTTCAGAAATGCAGCTGGCAGCAATTCTCTTTTCCAGGTTCCTTCATCCATTTCTTCTGATCTTCCAGATACTTTTTCTCCAACACACACTAAACATGCTCAATCCTTATTGGACTATTTTGCAGATATGGTTTTTACCTCATGGCTTTCTGCTCATCTATCCCAGCTGCATATAGATAGTTGTAGTAAATAGTAGCAGTTTAGTAATAATAGTACAATGGTACAAGATGCATCATTTTGTCTATATAAAGATATGCACTTGGAAATTATCTATATCTGATTGCAGAACTGGAATGGTATTTATTGTAGGGTGATCGTGGTGAGCCTGGACCTGCAGGACTTCCTGGTTCTCAGGGTATTCCTGGCACTCCAGGGCCAGTTGGATCTCCAGGGGATTCGGGACAAAGAGGTGAACCAGTAAGTATAGTTGTTCCCTTATTATTTTCATTTCATATAGTCTTGATCATACAATCAAATTCCCATTATCGTTTACCCTTCTTAAGACATATATGATGAAAGATGAATTCTGGCCATGAAATGACGTGGCTGATGAATATCTATTAACATTTCTGAGTTAAGTAACATTTTATTGGCTAGTAGATTTGCTGCTGTAATTTCCTAAATCAGGGGTCCCCAACCCCAGGTCTGTGGATCAGTACTGGGCCGCAGCATGCCAGAAACTGGTCCACACAAACAAGGAAAGCCCCATCCACAGGATGCAGGCAGTACACAAAACCACACTCCCTCCAGTCCGTAGGAAAACCTCTCTCCACGTAACTGGTCCCTGGTGCCCAAAAGGTTGGGGACCTCTGTCCTAGATAGCCCGGATATGTCATTTGCCAAGCTCTACTGTGAGTCCTTTACAAAGATCCTATAGAAGAGAGCTGTGTATTTAAAATGATAAATGAATGAATGCTCTAAGGCACAGGTTCTTAATCTGGGTTCCATGGATCCCTTCTGCGGATAAATTTCAGGAATCTCTAAACTTGGATAAGAAAAAATTTACAACTCCATCAACCTTGGAATCTCACAGGGATCCTGTATGATGGTTGTATTGTGTTTAGATTGAAGTTCTCCTGCAATCGTACTTTTAAATTTTTTTAAAAAGTGTTTTTTTTAACATTTATGGTATTGTCGTAATTGTTGGTTATATGCCACCCAGAGTCACATTTTGTGAGATGAGCAGCCATATAAATATGTTTAACAAATAATAAACATTATTTTCATTAACTTCTAGCTGAAATTTAGTTTTTCATTCTGTTATAAGCAACAAAGGAACATATGGCTTTGAGTCTCCAAAAATGTTTGTTCAGTAAATCTGATTATATAAAATTTTTACAATGATTCATACTTTGATCATGACATTTGAGCACAATTAGTTTCCTTTGCAAATTATATCTATGAAGTTTATTTTATGCGTTTTTCTGCTAAGGTTTCGATAGATTCTCAAAGGTTCCATAACACAAAGACTGTAAGAAACTCTGTTCTAAGCATATAAATGCAATCATACATGAAACCATCTTTTCATTTCATTGCAGGGTTCACGAGGCCCAGTAGGTCCTCCTGGCCGTGCTGGAAAACGAGGTTTGCCCGTATGTTCTCTATGGTTTTTTTTTAAAATGGAAATCTTAATTGTTTGAAAAATAGCTGTGTTTTTGGTTAAAAATAAATGCAAGTTTTGTATATCTGTATTTTAGAGCTCAGTCTAACTGAAGCTTATGAAAAATAAATGAATAACTAACTAATTAAATAAATAAATAAATAAAAATTAAATCTACTCATAGTAGATTCACCTGCACTGTATCTAGTTCCAGGTACAAGAGAGTCTCAAATATTCTTCATTGCAAATTTTAAATTTTCCAAATGTATTTATATAGATCATAAATGGTTGCAGGAGTTTAAAGCCAACAGGAAAAATCCACAACTATAGGTGGAGATTGTCTAAACATACATCTTCTCACTACCTATCAACCCACATTTTGAACAGCTTTGCATATTCAATATATACAACACACACACACACACACACACATACACACACACACACTCACGTGACTGATATGGAATATAGTAAAAAAATAAATTACGGTATGCTGCAACTGTGTAGAGAGTGTATAGGGGTTGTGGATATTTATTTAGGGAGCTGAAAGTATGCGGTCTTATTTCACTGATATCAATGAGAATTGGAACATATTGCTAATGGCTGATTTGAAAAGCATAGAAATGGGCTTAATTTTAGCTGGATTGCAACTTTATGTTTTATTTTAATTTATTTTGTTTTATTTTTCTAATTTAAGGGTCCCCAAGGTCCTCGTGGTGACAAAGGCGACAATGGTGATCGAGGTGACAGGGGACAAAAAGGTCATAGAGGTTTCACTGGCCTGCAAGGTCTCCCTGGACCTCCAGTAAGACATTATCTATATGTTTCTTTTACTCTTATTCCAGTTGTCCATGGGCAACTACTGTTTTTGCGCATAGATCATATTGCACTTTCAGCTACCTCTGCTTCCTTATTCATTGTCATGGAACACTCCTTTTCTGGGCAATGCACTCATTCAACTTTTAGAATCTCACATCACAAAGGCTCCAATGGCTGCCTTGTAAAAAAAAAAGGCCATAGCAATAGCATTTAGACTTATATACCCCTTCACAGTACTTTACAGCCCTCTCTAAGCAGTTTACAGAGTCAGCATATTGTCCCCAGTAATCTGGGTTCTCATTTTACTGACCTCGGAAGGATGGAAGGCTGTATCAACCTTGAGACGGTGAGACTCGAACTGCCAAAATGCTGGAAATTGGCAGTCAGCAGAATTAGCCTGCAATACTGCATTTTAACCACTGTGCCACCACGGCTCATAAAAAAATATTAACCTTGACTATTTGCCTGTCTCCACCCTCAAAATGGTGTATCTAGTTGGAGGTGAAAAGGAAAAAAAATATCAGTTCATTTTAATTAGCTATTTATTTTAAACCCTTTAAAACATTTTCTGGAGGTGACTGTTTATCAGCCAGAACAAATATATGCAAGCTGTAATACATTATATTACACAATAGAAATGATTGCTTGATTTTTCTTTTGCTTTCATTGTGATCCAGTCTCTCTTGAAATCTGGAGTGTCTTCAAAATCATTTTGCTGTTAACAAGAGATTTATTGCAAAATAATGCTGATAGGGAGAATGAAAACTTATAGGAAAGAGCTTTATTATGTTCCCTTCCCTCTCCCTCTAATTTAGGGCTCTGATTTTCCAAGGTGGTTAGTAATCCTGGGAACCAAAACTCAAAACTACATTTTCTTGCAGTGGTTGGAGGCCAAGCTTTGCTGTCTTGGCTCTAATGTAATCTTAATCATAGGACTAATTGTCTGTGGTCTTAGAACTTCATGCAACTTTTTTTTTTTTTGCTATCTTCAAGTCATTATGTTATGAATTAGAAATTCTGAGATGTAAAGAATAATAGGTCATCACTGGATACCAGTGGCGTAGTGTGGGGGGTGCAGGGGGGGCCGGCCGCACCGGGCGCAACATCTGGGGGGGCGCGCTTGACGGCGCCGGGATCCGGCAGGGCGGAGGCACCGGAGCCCCAGCCGGGAAGGGCCTGATGCCCCACGGCGCGCCACACACACACACACACACACACACACAAACACACAAACACACAGCGTGACTCCTTCGGGCCGCTCCGCCTTCGCTCTGGCGCTGGACGGAAGCCTTCTCTCCCTCCTCCCCCCCCCACAAAGGAGAAGGCGGCTCCTGAGCGTGCACAGAGCGCGGCCCTCCTGCAAGCCCAGGGCTCCGCTGCGGAGGCTCTCCCAAGGCGCTCCCGGGGTTGCCAAAGGCGGGGGGGGGTGCGGCGGGGCTTGAAAGAGGGTGGATTTCCCATGGGGGGAGGATCGCTGCAGCGTCTCTCCGGGGGTCCCTGCTCTGGAACAAAAGCTGCGTCGGCAGGTTGCCGATCCAACTGTGCATCGGCGATCGGGACCGCCCCCCCGACACACGTCGCCAGCAGCGATAGTTTCCAGCCAGGCTGGCGAATCTTTGGGGCGAGGTGCCAAAGAGAAGGAGGCGGCTTGGCTTGGATAAGCAGCGTCTGGGCAGAAAATAGGTTGGGCGCCGCAGCAAGTATGAATTCCTGGGGTTCAGCCTAAGCAG
The DNA here is from genome assembly GCF_947247035.1 of Vipera ursinii. NCBI lineage: Eukaryota > Metazoa > Chordata > Lepidosauria > Squamata > Viperidae > Vipera > Vipera ursinii. Next base: position 168,393,821 of record NC_139512.1, on the reverse strand, counting down.
GCAAAGCTGCAGGGTGGGTTGGTTGGCTTTTCCGGATTTGGAATAACCTTGGGAAGCTGAGGCATTGTAAGTTGGAAGTCATTGTTTGTCGCCTAACATGTTGGGTCAACCCCACGCCACATGCTAAGCCATAAACCGTGGTTGGTATCCAGGGTTTAGGACAAGATGGAGAAAACTAGCCAATTGTGGGATCATAAATCTTGATGAAGCCCATCATCGCTCCATGTGATGTATGCACTCAATCTACAAACGTAGTCCAAGCCTATTCACATCTGTTGTAAGGTCATTCTCTCGTGGGGTTTATCCTGACGTCCACTAAGAGTGGAACAAACATGCCCCATTAACCATTTTCAACGCCATGTCCTCTCTTTGTCTCATCCTAAATCACAGCTGAGGCACCTTAAAGTTGCCTTGTTTCAGTTTTAAACTAGCATTTTCCCTCTTCTCCAGAGACCCTTTTTTGCCTTGAACCTAACTCAGGGGTAGGCAACCTTGGCTCTTTTATGACTCATGGACTTCAACTCCCAGAATTCCTGAGCTAGTGGAAGAGACTCGAGTGCTAAAATCCACAGGTTAGGGGGTGCAAATTACTTGCCTTGCCCCGGGTGCTGACAACCCACGCTACGCCACTGCTGGATACTCAAGGTTGACGTATTCAAAACCACCATATCTTCTTCTTTAAAGATAAGATGTAACTTGAGAGAATGTAGACCATCCACACTGTGTTTTGCAGGGACCTACTGGTGAACAAGGCAATGCTGGGATTCCAGGCCCATTTGGCCCAAGAGTGAGTAAACCAGATGTGAAGTATAATATGGAATTAATTAAATCCCCTCCCCCCCAGTTTAAGTTTGCTGTTGTACAGATGGTGTTTGTTGATTTCAGAGTAAAATTAATTTGGATAGGGATTGCAGAAATTTTTTTTATTAAATAAGGTTGTGCTTGAGGTCATTTACCCTCCTTAGTTCCTTTGTGTATGGATTTCTAAATATAATCTAGTATTTGGCAAAGATGCTAACTTGACAAAGATTTAGCTTTCAGTCCAAAAAAGGTTCCATCCCTCAAGATTTTTAAGCTTCAAGAACAATCTCTAATTTGCTGGTTATCAACTAATGGCAACTTTGGTGCACATTAATGCATACTTTTCTAATGGCCTTTAATTATCTTTTCCTACACCCAGACCTCAGTGTTCTTCATTTTTATTCATATTATATCCTTTCCCAACTCCTTATGTCTTTCCAGTTTTGCACAAAACTCAGGCAAATTTTAAAGGGCCAACTTACAATGTAAACAACTAAAAGGTTAATATTGCTCTGGTTTTAATTTTATCAATGCTTTTATTGCTTACATTGGCTGGCTGGGATGTTTGAAAATTTGAGCATTGTGGATTTTATCAGTGTCATTATAATTTTTAAGAAGCTTTAACCTATGATTGACTATAACGTCTTAGAAGAATAAAAAGTGATTGAATCAAAATCTAAAATACTGGGTAACCATTTTCTCTTTGTGCCAAAAGGCATCAAATTAGATATCAGGTAAGACTTCTTCAACCTACAGCTCCAGTTTATGAGTCAGCAACCAGAATAGGCTTTCTAAAGAATATGTAATGGGGGGGGGGAAAGATCAGTTTCTGAGTTTCTTGGGTTCAAGGTTTGAGATACAAATTTAAATTGGATTAAGATGCTGATGGATACTCAATGAAGACTGTGAACTTTTGATATCAGCAGTTTTCCCTGAAAAGGGAGAGACAAAAAGTGCAAAAATGAATGTGTGCACATGGGTGAATCTCTCTCTCTCTCTCTCTCTCTCTCTCTCTCTCTCTCTCTCTCTCTCTCTCTCTCTCTCTCTCTCTCTGTTTGTGTGTGTGTGTGTGTGTGTGTGTTGCGTGCATATGTGAAGAAAACCTCAGTATGTTTCCATTGGAGCTTACCAAAATAAATGATAAAACTGAGGGAATTAAAAGAAAAAACAGCAACCCCCTCCCAGATTTCTCCTAGATTGTCATTGGAAATTCCACCAAACAGATTCTGCCACATTAAAGTTACATAAAACTGGACAGGGGTTTGGTGGCATCTAGGTTTCCAAGTTTCAAATCTCTCCCCCCCCCGCCCCCAATAAAGCTAAGCACAGCGATTTAGTATAGTTAGTGGAAGCAGCTGTTAAAAAGAGCAGTTTGAGCATAGTCCAACTCACGCACCTGCATCTTTTACCCTAGGACAGGGGTGTCAAACTGCCGGCCCACAGGCCAGCCGCGCCCACCCCAGCTCTGGCAAGGGGAAAAAAGTCACGATATGTCGCAACACATCTTGTGATGCAGCGAGTTTGACACCTCTGCCCTAGGGGAAAGGCAACTTTATTATAATGTTTGAATAGCCCAGCAACTATGAAGCTTCTCCCTGCAATGAATGGCCTCTTTGGAGCAATTTTATGTCACGATTTTTTTCTAGCAGCTCTGTGGAGTGCCCACAAGAAACACCTGATAATTATAACAGGAAGTCTTTGGGAAAGTAATGGTCACAGAGTATAGTGCAATTCTTTTAAAATAACTTAAACAAAGGGAGTAGGGCTCTAGGCCTGCTTATTTGGTATTTATTCAGTTTTATCATTTAAAAAAAACCTGAGACAATATGGCTGAAATGCTCTCATAGGTCCTCAGCCTATTGATGGGATTGAAAAAGAGAAGAATACTTTCGCTATCTAAGCATTTCAGCTGGTCAGTTAGAACTGCCTCCTTCTGGGAGACAATATCTTAAAAGAAATGAAGTTAGCAGACTCAGATGCCACAAAGGTTGCTTCTGCATTCAACTAATAAAAGACCTGTAAGAAAGCCTATTCTTATTGTTTTCATTCTTAATCAGTAACATTTGTTACCTCATTCATCTTTGTGGTTCCCCACCGAATTAGTATTTTAGCATCACTCAGTTAGCATTTTTCTCCCATGTCTCTTTTTATCATCTTCTCCAAAAATGTCAAGAGCAATTTATATACCTGTTAACAAAAAAGGTACAATACTGAAGGGAAATGGAGGGGAGAGAGAAGAAGGAAAACAATCAGACTCAGCAATTGGTTATTGAGATTAAATAATAACTAGTAAATAATATGCAGTTGGATCTTTTGATTCATTCATGCATTGTGAGCATTAGCAGAGCCAGTTTGCAGTTATCTTGTGGAAAGTTGAGAAAGGCCAGAGATATCATTTAGTTGAAAAGGAAGGAAATTATTTATGTGTCCTTATTAACATGATAAATACAAACTTTTGCTTTTAATATAGGGACCCCCAGGTCCAGTTGGACCTTTAGGTAAAGAAGGAAATCCTGGGCCACATGGACCAGTTGGGCCTCCTGGTGTAAGAGGAACTTTAGGAGAAGCAGGACCTGAGGTAAATAATGGGGAATTGGTTCAGTCAAAGAGAGGAACAATTATTTCCATTGAATATCCTATAAGCTTGTGTGAGTCAAACTGCATGCCATTTTGGAAGAAGCCACATCTTCTTTATAAATGCAGGGCACCTGATCTGGACTGAGAATCTAGTGAGGCACACATCTGACTATTTGCTCCTTGTTTTAGGAAGCAACCCAGTCCTTGTCATTTTCACTGCCAATTTGCTTGCTTAATGGATCACTTTTAAATGATGATAAGGGTAATAGAAGGGACACGATGGCTCAGTGGGTTAGGACACTGAGCTTTGTCGATCAGAAGGTCGGCAGTTTGGCGGGTCGAATCCCGAGTGCCGCGTAGCAGAGTGAGCGCCTGTTACTCGTCCCAGCTTCTGCCAACCTAGCAGTTCGAAAGCACATAAAAATGCAAGTAGAAAAATAGGGACCACTACGGTGGGAAGGTAACAGCATTCCGTGCGCCTTTGGCGTCTAGTCATGCCGGCCACATGACCACGGAGATGTCCTCGGACAAACGCTGGCTCTTCGGCTTTGAAACGGAAATGAGCACCAGCCCCTAGAGTCGGAAACGACTAGCACGCATGTGCGGGGGAACCTTTACCTTTACATTTAGGGGTAATAGAATAAATCCAGATCCAAATCACATCAGCCAATAAATGAGCAAAAAGCTCTCCTGTGCCTCCTATCCTATCAAGATTAGGTCCTCTAAACTTAAAATAAAAAAATAAACTCTACTTTAAATTGTATTTGATGCCTGGTGATTTCATATGGATATTTATGTGGTTTTCATGACAGTACAGGTAGTCCTTGACTTACAACAGTTCATTTAGTGACCATTCGAAGTTACAACAGCACTGAAAAAAGTAATTTAGGACCATTTTTCACACTTATGACCATTGTAGCATCCTCATGGTCACAAGATGAAAATTCAAATGCTTGGTAACTGGTTCATATTTATGATAGTTGCAGTGTCCTGGGGTCATATGATCTCCTTTGCTGACCTTCTGACAAGCAAAGTCAATGTGGTAAGCCAGATTTACTTAATAACCATGTTACTCACTTAAAAAACTGCAGTGATTCACTTAACAAATGCGGTAAGAAAACTCATAAAATGGGGCAAAACTCACTTAACAAATGTCTCACCTAGCAACATAAATTTTGGGCTCCATTGTGGTCGTAAGTCGAGGACTACTTATACTACAAAAATGTTTCACTATTGCCTCTGCTCAATAATAAAAAATAAAGGGGGGGGGAAAGGTCACTCTGCTTACCCTGAAAAGAAAAAAAATACATAAAATTGTTAGTTCAATTAGTTTAAGCCTTGTCAGTATCAATTACTTACAACCTTATTGGGGAAGGGTGTTCCAAATAATCATTCTTAATCTATGTCCAGGTATTAATCAATTCGAACTACAATATTCTATTACTGAAACAATGTATTCCTTTGCCACTGAAATTATAGATGCAAATGGGTAGCTAAAGGTACATATTCCTTCAGCTAACCATCTATCTATCATCTATCTATCTATCCATCCATCTATCTATCTTGTATAGGTGCCTCTCTTAACCAGTGACTCTAGTTATAATGATTGGAACTACTATCCAGTTCTTATAACTTTGTGTCCCAGATATTAGAATCCTACAATACTGCTTTTTGTGTGTAGGGTCCTCCTGGTGATCCCGGTCCTCCAGGCCCACCAGGTCCCCCCGGGCATCTTACTGCTGCAATTGGTGACATTATGGGACATTATGATGATGGTCTACCAGACCCGCTACCAGAGTTCACTGAAGATGAAGCTGCTCCAGATGACAGCAATAAAACAGATCCAGGAGTCCATGCCACACTGAAGTCACTGAGTAGCCAGATCGAGACAATGCGCAGCCCTGATGGATCTAAGAAGCACCCAGCCCGTACTTGTGATGATTTAAGATCATGTCATCCATCCAAAAAGAGTGGTAGGTGTATCTTTGTTTTTATTTTAAACAAACAGTCTTCAAATGTGTTATACATATTTCTGGAAGGCAAATATAACCAGGGCCTGGAAGGACCACCTTATGAGGAATAGTTGGAAGAATTGTTAGCCAGAGAAGAGAAATTGAGGGGAATGTGACAGTTCTCTCTCTCTCTTTTTTAAATATATTTTATTGATTTTTTAACATATACCTTAATATCTGCTAAACATCATGTTGACTGGGTTAGTGTTTAAAAAACAATAACAATTAATTTCTATAATTCTATAGTCCATATAATAACTTTACTTGATTTCCTCTTCTTCCAATAATATACTCTTTAGCCAACCTTAAATTAATACAGTTCTTATTTAATGACAATTAAATATAAACATTTTTCTCATGTTTCTGCAAGTAATAACCACATCAGTATGAAGCTTCTTTTCATTGATCATCTTGATTGTCTCATCATAAATCCTGTTTACATTCTTATTTAAATTTGTTTTCCCCACAGTATTCAAAACATTCTTACTGATTATGATTTTCTCACAATTAGTTACACTTAAGTATTTAAATCTTTTTTCTCATACAAGCCATCACATTTTTATATTTCTCATATCTTAAAAGAAAATAAGAGCAAAAAGAAAAACAAGACAAAACAGAGAAAACATTTCTTTTATATAAACCATCCCAACATTTTTATATTTCTCATGTCAAAAAAAAAATCAAACACAAAATAAAAAAGAGAGAAGGCATACTATATCGCTTTAGGGGCTCATCTCTCTTAAACTAATCTTCATTTATATTCAAAATCTTTCTATTTCTTTAACCATATTTAAACAAATGTTTAATTTTTAAATACTCCGTCTGATAATACCCATCATCTAATTTCTTGATTCTCCCTTTAGCCTTTTTTTTTTGAACAACATTTTTCTTGTTCAATATGCTTCAATGAATCAAAGAGTCTTCCCATAAACGTATAAATGTTATTGCAGGTACAAAAGGCAAAACAGGTAAGATGTTTTTATAGGAAAGTTTTGCCCCTTCCTATTCATTGAAAATCTTTTTCTTTTTGTCTTTCTTGATTTTATTTATTATTATTTTTTCTCTCAAGATCTCGCAGTTCTCCTGGCAAAATCCATTTTACCAAATCTTTTTTCTTGTCCTCAAACTTATTTTGTAATCTTAAAGTATAGTTTGTCTTTTCCATGTCTAGAGATTTTTTCCCATCTGGGTTAAGTCATATTTCCTAGTATTGTTAAATTCCATCTTGAAATCTCTCTTCTCTATCTCGTAATCAGTTGTCTGTTTTCTTTGCTCACTCTGTATTTTTATTTTCTGAGAATTTTTATGTTGTAAAGTTAAATTGGAGATGTGTTCATTTATGTTTTCAAGGTTATGTTTAATTTCCTCATGGTTTGAGATTATTGATGTTTGGATTAGTTGAAACATAGCACAGATCTCCTTCTGGAAAGTATTTGTTTTTTCTTGGTATATTCTTTCTACAGATCTCTGGTTTTCCATGATAGCCAAAAAATCAGGGTTTTCCTTTTTATGCAGATGGCTTTAGAGTCACAGCTGAGTTAGTATTTGTAATCCAGAAAGGTCAATTCTTTTTTTTAGAGTTTATAATTTTTACTTTATAGAAAGCCCAAGATATTTCCTTTTTTAAAAATCACAGCTGTTCTTTGTTAAGACATTGCCAGTCTCTGTAGTAGAGCAGCTGTTGTAATATTTTCATCCACCACTAGATGTCAGTACTTGTTCTTTCAGTAATAAACACTTATTTACTTCTGTTTTGATGATATAAAAGGAAAATAACAGATTCTGCCAATTTCAAACTTATCCAAATTAACTCTTATATTCTTTTTATTTCAATATATTTCTATTCCCCCTGAAAGGTTTAATTTGCCGCTTCCCTCTGCAGGAGGGTGGGGCAAAAGTCCCCCTCCTTCTCACTTTCAGAGGCTTTTTGCTGTTTCCCCCCCCCCCCAGGAAATTAATTTCCAAATAGAAGAGAGAAAATTGCTGTTCTTACCCAGTTCCAAACATGTTGTTTACAGGCAGCTTGGAGTAATACTTTTGGACTTCGGTTGCTTGTAGCTTGGGCTAGACTTGGAAGTTGAGCTAGCCTCTTCTCCTGCTGGTTTCTGGATGGCTTTTCCCAAACTTATTGGATCGACCACCATCTCTTTGCAATCAGCGGGACTTCCCCCCTTCTGTGTTGCCTCTATGGGGCAACTTCAGGCCCATTTAGAGTTCCCTGGCAGGCAGAAATCAGCCATAGGGAGCAGAGCCCCGTGATCCTTTGGCTGCTGTGCTACTGCACAAAACTGGAGGTCCGTGACAGCTCTCTTCTAGTATCTGAAGAGGTGTCATACAGAAGACAGACTAGAATTGTCCAAATTGTTCCAGGTGATAAAAGCAATAAGTGCAAGTAAGTTTAAGTTACAGGAAATAGATTTCAGTCAGACATGAATGGAATAGGCTGCCTTAAGTTGCTGGACTTGTTTAAATAGAAGCTGGGTAACCATCTGTCAGGAATGTGCAGTTGTAGATTCCAACATTGAGCAAAGGATTGGATTACATGATTAGATCCCCTCCATTCATAGGTTGGTCTTATTATCACATCCTCTTTGTCTTCCGTTTTTATTTTTATTCTATCCTCACCAGAGTAAAGGAACTAAAATTTAATGAGCCTGATACAAGATAGCCAGAACATAAGTATTGTATAAAGGAGGCAGTCATAAAAGATGAAATATATAAGAAATCTTATTCAAATTGTCCAAATATGCACTAATATTATTTGATACATAATAAATGCTTCCAAGGAAAAGAATTCTTGTAAGAGCTGTCAACACAAATTAAGAAAAGTAGGCCAAAAATGACGGATTTGTCAGATATTTAAGCCAATTCTACTCAAGTCTTAAATGTAAGGGAAATTATTTAATTATGAATAAAGAAAGATAATATTAGGGTTGATACAGACATACTCAACTGAAAAGGCAGTAATGTTATAAATGCAGTTTAAATTAGCCAAAGTTTGAAATATTGGACCACAGAAATTAAGAATTTGAATATTAGTTTAGCTATTTTTGGACATCAAGTTTCTGCAGACTATCAAGTCCTCTTCCAGTACCTCCTCTTTTACCTTTTTGCTACATCATCACAGCCCTTGATCCTTGAACAATTGATATCAAATTCAAATACATTGCTTGAACATATGCATGTTTATTTACTAATAGATGTGCACATGATTGCAGTTTTAAACTTGAATAGGAAGGAAAGTACATTGAAGTTATGCTTTGTCCTTAATAAAAGTTGGACTTTAACACAGAGAAGGAAAAAATGGTTTGTTATACTTTTAAGATTTCCTGTTTTGCTTTCACAGGAGAATACTGGATTGACCCTAATCAAGGCTGTGTAGAAGATGCAATCAAAGCATTCTGCAACATGGAAACAGGAGAATCGTGTATAGCTGCAAAACCAGCTATTATTCCACGTAAGACGTGGTGGACAAGTAGGTCATCTGATCTAAAACCAATATGGTATGGACTTGATATGAACAGAGGTTCACAGGTAACTAATCTGAATTTTCTTGGTATTTATTTCAGTTATTATTTTGGAATAAACATATGCAGCTTAGTCTAACCCTGGACTTCCTTATTGCAACACGCAGCCATATTTTTGCTAGTTCTATCCCAGCCATGTTTCAGCAATTGCTGTCATATGTATTTCCCATTAACATAAAACTTACCATGGAGTTTTCCTCTATATACATGTACAGTATGTGCATGCATCTATGTTTCCAGACATATTTTTGTTTTCAACTTTGCCATATATTATTTTTTTACTGCAGCTTCCCTAATTATATGTTTTTAATATGCTGCTTCCCCAGGTATATACATTTTTATGCCATGATTGAGCCAATAATTATGTTGAGATATCTGCTAGCATGTTCTCTAAATTACATTATGCCTCTGCTACAACAGATTTAATTTTGGTGGGATTTCAATTGGAAAGATACCCATAATGGATGCTTCATACCTTTAAATCGAAAGGGGATTAAATATTTCCTTATAATTCACTTCAGTAGTTAAAGAAATATTTGGGGTACACACAGAAATGCACATATTTAAAGTAAATTCATGTGTACAAAATTAAAAGCATCAAAATACATACATATGTGTACATCAAGACACAAATAGCTTTAAAATATATCTATATCTATAAAGTTACAAGCATTAAAACACACATATTTTTGGAGATATAATTAGCAGCTTTGAAATAAATAAAAAAACCTACTTGCACTTTCCTACCTTTTTCTTCACACAATCTTTGGCTGTTAGAAGAAATCTTTCTCACAAGCATAGTGGTCATAAATTGTCTGAACCCTGGTGAGAACATGATTTCTTTTTAATTAAAAAAAAGCACAATAGAAGAGTACAGAGATTTAGAGAGAGAAAAATAGTAATTACAAAAAAAAACCCCATCTAATTCCTTCTGCACTTCAAACTGGGTGTGTTTGTCTGTTAGGCAGTTGTTATAGCCACCATACTAGGAAAGATAGATTGCTGTAACAGAAGCTGCCATGGACTCGATTTAGGCATAACAGAGAAAATGAAATGAAAGTCAATTAAAATACAGAGGTTGTCTTAGAACCGTGTTTCTCAATGCTGGCAACTTGAAGATATGAAGAGTTCAGAAAGTGAAGTCCGCACATCTTCAGGTTGCCAGCATTGTGGAACACTGTGTAGAGGAAAGCAAAGCTCAGTCATCAAACCAGACAGGACTATTTGAAAATAGAGCAGAACAATTGGAGGTGTGTGTGTGTTCCCTTCCCAGTGTGTCTGGCAGTGAGCATTGGGCAACATATCCATTCTTGCCCTCTAAGTTGTTGCTTCTCTGAACTGGTGACAAATCAACCTGGTAGTCTAGTCAAGCCTTAAATTTTTAATTTGTTTAGTTACGAATACGATATTTATATTATCTTTTCAATTATTTGTTTACTGTTCTTCATCAATGCATTAATTAATGAAAACACTGTACATTGGACTAGAATGAGCTTGCTTCAGCTTTAGTTTTGGTTTATTTAATTTAACTAGTCAGTTAAAACACATATAATTTTAATCTTTAAGGAGATTTCAATATTCTGGTTCCTGGAGCACTGGACTAAAAAGGCAAGAAAATAAATTATTGACATAGGGCATCGTATAGTGCAGGGGTAGGGAAGCAGCATGGCTGGTTCAGGAATTCTGGGTATTGAAGTCCACAAGTCATAAAAGAGCCAAGGTTCCCTACCCCTGGTATAGTGGAAAGGACTGTCTAGGCAGCTGAATCTGATCCATTGCTTCAGGTTTAAAGAGAATGGATAGTTCCCAATATGGGAAGAACTTTGCATAGCCCTACTATAAGTATAGGGGACGCGGTGGCTCAGTGGGTTAGGATGCTGAGCTTGTGGATCATATGGTCGGCAGTTTGGTGGGTCGAATCCCGAGTGCCGCGTAACACAGTGAGCGCCTGTTACTCGTCCCAGCTTCTGCCAACCTAGCAGTTCGAAAGCAAGTAGAAAAATAGGGACCACTCCGGTGGGAAGGTAACAGCGTTCCATGCGCCTTTGGCGTCTAGTCATGCCGGTCACATGACCACGGAGACGTCCTCGGACAAGCACTGGCTCTTCGGCTTTGAAATGGAGATCAGCACTGGCCCCTAGAGTTGGAAATGACTAGCACGCATTTGCGGGGGAACCTTTACCTTTACTATAAGTATAAAGATTTTGCTTTCCCTGATAAGGCAATAAGGAAGGGAAAACACATTGCCTTCCTTCTAAAACTCATATTGGTTCATTTGTTTCTGTAGTTGAACCTGTCCAAATCTACAACAAGCTATTAAAGGAAGATGCAGGAATATCTGACAAGGTTGAAGTGCCAGCCTATCTGAAAAAGGGTATTAAACTTTTCAAGAAATTGTAAAAATAATAATAATAATAATGCCTCCTTCTTTCTTCATTTGTAGTTCGTTTATGGTGATAATCAATCACCCAACACAGTGATAACACAAATGACTTTCCTGCGCTTACTCTCCAAAGAGGCCTCTCAGAATATCACCTATCATTGCAAAAACAGTATAGGTTACATGGATGACCAAGCTAAGAACCTAAAGAAGGCTGTGGTGCTGAAGGGAGCCAATGACCATGAAATCCGAGCTGAGGGAAATAACCGTTTTAGATACACTGTCATTTCTGACACCTGCTCTGTAAGTCTTTTTAGCAGTGAATTATTGTTGGGGCATAAATTGAATATTTGGAGTGTGTGTGTGTGTGCATGTGTGCGTGTGGTTATTCAGTTGTTTCTCATGAGGAAAGAAAATTGTCACAGCTCTGAATTTGAAATTAATGTATAGCAGTAGAAGAAGCTGGAAAAGAATGGTGGTTCCAGAGCTGATTTCTCTTTATAATATGCTGCTTGAGCAAGTAGAAAGGTCCTAGGTCATACATGTCAAACTCGTGATGTCACATGATGTCACGCAATGTATTGGGACTGTTTTGCCATTGCCAGTAATGGGATGGGTGTGGCTTCTGGCCCGGCAGTTTGATACCCCTGTCCTAGGTAGATGCTAGGTATCAGGGCCAAAAGTGAGAGGAAACATCTTGATTTATTGTTGTGGTATCCAGAGAAAGAATTGTAGTACTATTCTATTGTACAGTATCAACTAACTGATAGTTATCTACCTATTAACCAAAGTAAAAGCAGGGTACACCTACCAAATCACTGTATATACAAAAGGTCTCAACTGGAATGATGTTTATTAATGAGATCTTGTATACAATGTAATAATTAGCTTGCTGTGGTTTTCTTCTCGATATTCAAAGAATCCAACTGATAATCTTGTTTTTCTTTTTCTCTTTTGATTTGTTCTTCCAGAAACACAATGGGAATGTGGGCAGCACGGTCTTTGAATACAAAACACAGAATGTGGCACGGTTACCTATCATTGATATTGCCCCAGTAGATGTTGGAGGTGCAGACCAAGAATTTGGAATAGAGATTGGACGAGTTTGTTTTGTGTAAAAAAAAGTAAAGAAGCAAATAAGTAAATACTTAAATAAATAAATAAATGGGTTTATCTTTTCAAAAGCATTGGGGATGACAGCAGCAGCAACAGAATGCAAGAACCTAGACTGAGTGAAGTTAATCCTGAGACTCTTGAAGTTACGGCTGATATTGCAATCAGCATTGTATATAACAGTTCTTTCTAACTCCCTGGCCTTCTTTAGTGTATTTATTTTACTTACAAATCTTCAGTCTCACTGCCTAAGTCAACATTTTAATGAAGTAAATCCTATTTTAAAATGACAAGTGACCACACATGTATCTAACATAATTCAAAACTAATCTTTGTTTCCTAATTAGAAGAGGTAATCCTGATTTTTGGAGGTTCTGCTCAACTTTAAAAAGAGCAATTCATATAATAGAAGTATGGTGAACAGCAGTAGGAAATAAGTAAAAGATTCAGATGTTCACCATGTCAAAATTACCAGTCCATCAATGCAGCACCATAGGGTACCTCCACAGTCAGTCCTGGCCCTGTGTTTAAAATGTTGTGGCATCTGTATGAACCCATATTATTCTGTTTGTCAACTGAACCACTTTATTTCCAGCTCAGCAGTTGTGAATTTCAAATCACAGTTGAAACAATTTCCCTTTTGATATACAGACGTTTTGAAGAGTGGCTTCCCTTTGGTGTCATCACCCCAGTTTTGAACTCATCCAGTATTTTCCAGTCGAGGTTCAGCCACTGTGACATCTTAACAAAAGAATATTATCTCACTTTAAAATACAACAGAGGGACACTGCACAGCCCTTTCCCAAGAAATTATGATATGGAAAAATGCAGACCACATGAAATTCAAGTGTTAGGGCATTGTTTGAATATCATATTTTGCTGCCTGATCAGACAGACAGTAAAGAGACTGGTTCAGGAGTAGCTCATGGTTTCAAGACCAGGACTGGTGAGAAGGATCCATGGGTCAGCTTCAAATAGATTATTGGGAACTTGGAAATGAAAATGGTGGCAAAAATCCATAGATTGCAACAACAACAAAATGATCTTGTACTGTCTATTTAGAAGCAACTCCCACTGAGTTCAGTGGACTTTGTTCCTGGATAAGTAGGTATAAGTTTGCCAGGCAGTAGATACTAGAAGATGGCTACATTCTTGAGGAAGATCATTATTCATATAACTGAAGCCACTTCCTAAAAATGTGTTTCTGCAATCAGTCATAGCAGATGATGAAAATGAATCAGTCTTCCTCAACATAATGCACTCCAGTTGTGTTGGATGTTAAATCCTTTAATTCAGCAATCAGCAGGGAAACGAAACATCTGGTTGGGAAAAATCAAAGAAGATAATATATATGTTTTTAATGTTTTAATTATAAGGTTACCAGAGCTCAGAGTATGTTATCTCACTCAATACATTTATAATTCCCCAAAATTATTTCCCAAAATAAGTTTCAGAATCAACACTTAAGAATTTTGTTTGATGAGAGGATTAGTTGTTGACTTAATGAGCAGCAAACCTCTAGTGAACCATTATTTCTTGAAAGTAATAAACTGTAGATTATTACATTTTGCATGTGGTCAAAGCTGAAATTTCTAAATGACTTCAGGTAACATCAGAATTCCCATAATGTAGCCTTTCTCTATCTGAGCATCTTCTAAGTAAGTTTGTTTCCACTCCGAGAATTCCCAAGCCAGCAGGGTCATTATTAAGAATTCTGATAGTTGGAGTGGAGACAACCCAGATATTATGGAAGGCTGCTACAACTTCTTCAAGTGTATTGTCCAGTTATGTGTGTTTGTCATTTATTCCCATGTATTAATCCCAAATCAGGTATTAACATAAATATTAGAGTTTTACTGTGGCTGAGAGAAATGTTTCACTCAAGAACTGGTCATGCATCATCAGAAATTGTGACATTGCATGTCTTGATTTATTAGGACAAACCAATGGTCCATCATTTCTTAGCATGAGCTACCTCATCTCTAGAAGCTGGGATGCATTTAATAATCTAGTGTTAATTCTAGATACAACAAGGTGCTATGCTTCTGTTATAATTCCAAGAATGGAGATACACAGGGCAATATAATAATGAAGTAATAATAATTATTAAAATGTTTTCTTTATGAAAAAGGGAATGGTGCTAAAATGGTTTCTGTACAATCCTGCAAAATAAATTTATTGTCATCAACCTTTTCTTTTTTTAATAGAATTTAAATACTATATTTTTGGTGTCTGGGAAAAATTCTTATACGTTGCGTTTTTCCTCTTATGGTTTTATGATCTACAGAACGGGGTGTTCATCACCGTATTTTTCTTTCCACGGAGCATGTGGCAACAAGACTAGTTCTTCAGTTGGCTTCTTTGTTGAAGACCTATGTTCTCCTGTTTCTTGTTTGTTTGTTTTTCTAAATAAACACATACACCCACACCCACAAAAGAAAAGCCATACGCATAGCTTTATTCATGTATCTTTGCAAAGCATTTAATTAAATACAAGTTTCATGTTGAGTAATGGCTTCCTTTGTGTAGAGTCCTTCTGACAATTTAATCTATTTCTAAGGAAAGGCAACAGGATCCTGTGTGTGTGGATTGTGCATGGTAGCGTGTGTGTTTGCTATGTCATCTGTAAATTCAAAATGTAGCACCCAAAGCACTTAATAAATTAAATATTAAAGGGAATTTTGAGTGGCAAGTGTTTGTGGTAGTGTTTAAAAGAGTCAAGATGATTTCTATCAAACACATACCTGGAAGCTTAGGATTTGACAAGTCTGGCTTTGGAACTCTGAAATTTAAGATTTATCAATGTTGTTGAATAAAGTATTGTGATAAAACCATTGTCTCAGTTTAAATCACAACATATATTTCAGGGAAACCTTATGGGCTTTTCCCAAAGTAGATAACAATGCTTAAATTATGGTAGATTCAAAGGAAATGATTGTCCATCCATGAGCAGTTCTGGCATGTCAGTATAGATACTAGAACAACTGCATACTGTGAACTGGAAAGTTTGAAGGTTCATGGTGTCTGTACTTCAACCTAATTATATCATAAATCTGAGTTTACAAGTCATGCCTTAGCACAACCATAGTTTGTTGAATAACCCATAAGTGACTGGATTACACACCATGCCAAGCAGTTAACCATGTGTTACAGTGGCAAGGTTAGCACAATACGCTAAAAGAAAATTTTAAATAAGCCACATAATTTGATGTGATGTACACATTATAATTTGATGTGATGTAACAATCCAACAACTAAGAATTCAGGATAATGTTAGGATTTCTACCTGAGATTAAGTTGTTCTGAGGTTCTTAATGAAATGATACTGATTTTATGACCACAAACCCAACACAGAATTCCCTGCATTATTTCTTTTATAATTATGGAATAGTAATAGCACACAGCTCTTCCATGCTAATGCAAAAGCCACTTGGTCATACTTTCCTGCCCTGTCATTACTTATAGAGTGAAGAAAAAACAAAACAATAAGAGTTCCCAGGTAGCCTCCTGTGTAATGGAAAAGATTTAGTGCTGAAAGCAGCTGCAAAACAAAGGCTGCAACTCATCCAATTTGATCTTCTTCCCTAAGAGGCATCAAAGAAAATTGGGAAGATTTAAACATGCCTTCAGTGGGAGAATGTACTGAGAAATGCATAACTTTTTTTTCATCAGATTCAATCTCTTGTAAGTTCCTTTTTCTCTTCCATACCTATTCTCAGATGGAACATGGGATAAAGAATTAAGATATGGTTACGATACAAGCACCTGTGATGAGATCAGTGTGGTCTACGGGTTACAGCATTGGTTTAGAAGCAGAGAGACCTAAATTCCAGTCCATGGTCAGCCACAGAAACCATGGAAAAGTCACCCTTGTCAGCTTAACCTGCATCACAGTTTTGGGTTTTTTGAGGGTTGGATGGAGGAAAAAAATGAGATGAGGGAACACTAGTGATACTACCTGGAGCTTCTGAATGAAAGGTGAGATGTAAAGCAAAAAAAAAAAAAGCAGAGGAACTTTCAGAAAAGAAAATGGAACTTCTTTGATTCAAGATTCTCTTCCCTAGCCAATCTCACTGTACACCTGTACTTTGATAATAAAGGTTCATTCATTCATTCATTTGGGCATAAACAACACAGGTGCTTCAGCTGGAGGTCAAAGAAATAAACATGGGTGACCCTCATCAGGTAGAAGTGATACTCTGGTTGATTCATCTAAGCCCCATGTGCTAATTTTTCCTACCATTTTTAATCAGTGCAAAAAGGAGAATAATTCCAGCAAAGATCAGATTCCCTGTAGACTAGTCAACAAACTCTTGATTCCTCCAAATACTCCATGTTTTCTTAAAGTTCACTTGTTTGATGTACTGGTTTATAACCTTGAAATGTTAACAATTGTGAGCAAATGTGGACCCAAGGCTTGATGTAGCAAAGATGGCAATTGTAGGCCTATGGAATTTTGAGATGTTAGTGGCAGCTTTTCAAGTTCAGCATTCATTAAAGAATTTGCTAGGGCCACCTAGCTTTGGATTTAGAAAGTGGATAGCGAGGACTTAATGTCAAAACCAGTCAATGATCTGCTGAATTAAATTCCTCTGTCAGTTCTCTTTTTTCTCTCTCAAATGTGCAACCCACATTAAAAATGGCTGCAGCTTAGTTTGCACATGAAAGACAGCATCTTGATGATACATTGATGAAACTCTTGTTTCAGACTCTTCCCTTATGGCAATTCAGCTTAATCCCATAAACAATGATTACTTGTGAAATTTGGCATGTTGCTCCAACCTTTATAGAAGTTAAATTAGAAGCTGAAAAAATGGCCCAACAAATTAAAAGAGCAAAACAAAACTTGTTTGAAAATGCTAATAAGCCAGGTAGATGGTTAGCTTATAAACTAAAAAAGAGAGAGAAAATACAAATAAACAAACTGCAAGACGTGAGAGGCGATTTACAATGCCAGAATGATACAATAAAAATAAATAAAGAATTTTATGAAACACTTTATGATATAGAAGAAATTACTCAGGAAAAAATAAGGCAATATATAGAAAATGCTAACTTACCAAAAACTCCAGAGAATTTTAAAAATATGTTAAACAGAAAAATAACAATTATGGAGCTGACAGAAACTATAAAAAGACAAAAAAATGGTAAGGCACCAGGTCTAAATGGGCTAGCCATAGAATTTTATAAAAGCCTACAAGATATACAAAGCCCATTAATGCAAGAAGTATGGAATGGAGTATTAGTAGAGGCCAAACTACCAAATAAATGGACAGAAGTCAATATTACTTTAATACCAAAAGAAGATTCAGATTTGACTCAGATAAAGAATTACAGACCAATATCTCTATTAAATGTGGATTATAACATTTTTGCTTCAATAATAGTAGAAAGACGGAAGAGATTTTTGATTGAATTTATACATCCAGACCAAAATGGATTTTTACTAAAGAGACAAATAAAGAACAACCTAAGAATGTTTTTAGATACTTTGGAATATTAAGAAATACATCCAGGGAAACAAATGGCATTAATTTTCTTAGATGCACAGAAAGCTTTTGATAATGTTAACTGGCAATTTATGGTACAACAATTAAACTATATGAATTTTGGAGAAAACTTTATAAATATAATCAAAACAATTTATCATAGACAACCGGCCACTAAAGTGATTGTAAATGGAGATTTCACAGAGAATTTTAATATTAAAAAGGCACAGAGAACTATGACAAAAAATGTATATATTTAATATTACATGTATTAACAGTAGTGAGAATTACATTTGCATAGTATTGGAAAAATGAAGACACACCATCGGAAGATGACATAATTAGGAAAATCTTGGATTGTGCGGAAATGGATAGGCTTACATTGAAAATGAAAGGGAAAGAAGATACAGAATATTTTCAAACATGGGATAATTTTTATAAATGGCTAGAAGAACGGAGCAGAGAGTAGGAATGGAAGTTGTATTACTATTAATGTCAAATATGTGGACCCAAAAAACATGTTGTTTATTAACCACTAAAGATTTGTAACTATAAAAACGTAATAAAATATCTATATATAAAAAAGAAGTTAAACTATTCAGAGGAGGACCATCCTACCCTATTTACAGTCTTGCTAAAGGGGCAATACACATACATATACAAATACATATATACATATACATATACATATACATATACATATACATATACATATACATATATATATATACGGTAAGGCCTGCATTTGATAAAGCATTTGAACATCTCTAAAGCTAGAGCTGAAATTACTAGTGAAAATGGGCCCCCAAAATGGTCCCTCCCATACTTCAAACACATGGGAGATACCAAGTTCTTCAGCACCTTATAGTTACAAAACTAATGGGAGCTCTTTTGAAATGTTTATTTAGGTGATATTCTTAAAGTACCATGCCTCATCAATATCCAGCTGTGATTCAAAGCAATGAATTTCCATGGTTTTGTGAGCTCAATCAATGCTACACAATAACTGGCATATTTCAGGGTGGCCTTCATAAGGTTTCTTATGCTGGCAATTCGGAAGAAGATTCCTATTTAAAGTTGCTGCAACTGGCCAAATTTGTATTGTATCTTTTTAATTTTTTAAAAAAATAAGGGTCCTTTAACAGTAATGTGATTAAATACCATCTCAAGAAACATAGGGAGCAATTATAATAGAACCTGTCTGTTCAGTAAGGATATTTTTAATGCAACGATGAAAAAGTCATATGCCCACTAAATTAAATTTATGTAAATTTCCATTATATTCTATACACGGCACTAGACCTATATAGAATAATATTGCAGTCTAAGAATGGATGTAAACCCTGTTTATAAAATTCAATGGATTATCAAAGTAAGTGAAACTATTGTTCATTCTGATTGCATGTTAGATGTTTGATAGTTTATGTTTTGCAGACCTAAACTTCTAGGAGTCAAAGGAATTCTCCATTACCAAAAGGTTTTAAATGGGTTGAAGTATAAAATAAGACTAACTCAAAAATACTTTGCAAATATAATTTGCTTTGAAAGGGGAACTCCAAGTTTTCATGAAAGAGGCGCTTTATTCTCTTGTGGTTTCTAATAATCCTTTTGTAACTATAGGAATACAGAGGAAGGGCAAAATGACATCGATCTCATGTATGTTGGGTTCAGCAATAATCCTAGAGTGAGTAGGATAATTTCTTCTGGGCAAGAGTGAAGAACATTTATAATGGTACTTCCATCCTTGTTCATGGCTTCTGACAAAAATGTTTAAATGACCTGAAGGAACTTTACAGCACATGAATTGGAGAGCAAAACTGGGAAGCATTTTCAGATCAGCTTTGTTTATAACCTGCAAGATCTATCTTCATGAGATACAGTTCTAAATGAAAAGTGATGTGAAATGGAAACTCAGTCAGGCATACGCCCTGATTTTCAGCAAAAAAAAAAGAAAAATGAGCTTAGGAAGCACAATTGTGGCAAATTTGATTGAATTTTCTGAGTTACCTTAATAACAATAGATTATAATCTGGTGTGGTATATGATACATTTTCACATGTACAGTACCTGACTTTTTATTTACAAGGGAGTAGATTTTTTTTTTGTATTTTCTCTGTTTCTTCATTTCCCCCCCCCATGTATTTGTATTTTGAAACTATGTTAATACAGCTAACTGATATTATAAAAGGAAAAATAGATAAATAAACCACTTCTCTTTTAAAACCAAAAAGAAAAATGAGGTTTTGGTAACTCCTTATCACACTGGCAAAAAAGAGGAAGTAGTGCCATCAAAGGGGTAATATTATTAAATATGTCTGGCTGTTCCTCGTTTTCCATTCTTCCACTAAGGACCTGGACCTGATTTTGCATGGTTCCATTTTTTATAGATGGTGGAAATGGTTAATCCTATAACCATTTTATAGTTATAATTTTATGTTTTGCTTTATCAAGCTGTGCTGAGAGTGAGAAAGGGAGGAACAGAACAAGGTTGAAAGAGAATAAGAAAAACAGACAGCATGGATGTGGTTTGTTTGAGTTTTTAGATGGGACGATGAGCAGGAGATGGCAAAATAGGGAGAGCAATGGGAGAAACAGATTGAACATTATAAGAAACAAGGTTGTCGAATTTGGACTGGAAAAATCTTGATGACCATGTGTGTCTTTTCTGCCATATTTAATAGTCACTTAGATTTTTTAAAGTCTCCATAATATAGCTATACCAAGTGAAATGAAGGAAGCCTGTGGAGCAGCTTTATGTAAGGGATGAAGTTGATGGGCTGAAAGCCCCTGACTCTCCTGCCAGAAAAAGTCATCAAATCAACATGGGATAGAGTTTCAAGGTTGAAAAAAGAGAGGACAAAACCCATTGCCTGGAAAAGATAGGAAGGAGAGGCCTGGGATTTGAACCTGAGACTGATCTATACAAGGCAGGTTTCTTGCGTATTTATCTTAAATCCAGAAACTTTACCATATGACGTTATTATCTCCATCAATTCTAAAACTGAGTAAGTCGGTTGACTTACTGTAATAACCAAGTCATCTGCAAACGCTCTCAATCTATAATCTTGATCTCTTATTTTAATTCCCTTAATTTTATTTGAATCTCGTATTTTAATCAATAATATTTTCAATGTTAAAACAAACAGCAAAGGTGACAACGGACACCTCTGTCTTGTACCCTTTGCAATATTACATGTTTCTGTCAAACTACCACTAACTATTATTTGAGCTGTTTGCTTCTGATATATTGCCCTAATAGGTTGTAAAAAATTATCCCCAAACTCCATTTTCTCCAATGCCTTAAATAAAAATTGCCAGTCCAATTGATCAAAGGCTTTTTTAGCATCCAAAAAGATCAGTGCTGCAGAAACCTGGTTATTTCTATCCAAAAATTCCAATAAGTCTACAATATGTCTCACATTATTCTTCATTTGTCTACCACTTATAAATCCAGTTTGGTCATTATGAATCATTTGATGCATTACCTTCATTGCTATTTTTTTGCAAATATCTTATAATCAGTGTTTAAAAGCGATATTGGCCTATAATTTTTGCCTTGGGTAATATCTTGATCTTCCTTCGGAATCAATGATATAAAGGCTGTTTTCCACGATGGAGGCACTTCTCCTCCCAATTGAATTGTCCTAAACAGTTCTCTTAAAGGTTCCACCATTTCTAACTGTAAATCTTTATAATAAACGGCAGTCAAACCATCTGTTCCTGGTGCTTTCCCCACCTTTAATTGCTAAAATTATTGCTAAAATAATTTCTTCATCACTTATCAATTGATTCATCCCTTCCCTTTGCCCTTGTGTAAGAACAGGGATATTAACTTCTCGTAAATATCTATCTATATCTACATCTTGCATCTTGTCCCTGACATACAACTTAGAATAAAAATCAACAAAAGCCTTTTTAATAAGATTCTGCTGAAACACCACTTTACCCTTGTAATCTATTCTATCTATATTACGAGGCAGGTTTCTTGTGTGTAGCTATGGGCAGAACCTCTCCATATCTATAATTGCCTAATTATTTACAACAAAGTTACTTGGTCTGCCTGGCAATGTGGATGAGAAGAAAAATTAACCCATTCCTGGAACTCCTCAGCTCAATGGAATTGAAAAAGAGCCGAATCAGATGGCTCTTCAGCTGGGAAAGCCCTGCATTTTTTTTTCCTCAGTGAGCAAATTAGATTAAAGATCATCTATGAAACTTCCAGAAGAATAATACAACACATAAAAGACGCCACAAAATTTTATTACAATATTTTATTATGTGTCTCTGTAAAGAAAAGACCAACAACCGTATAAAAGCTTACAAAGATGGTTAACCTTCAACACTATACATGTGTGAATGTGACAAGAGAAGCTCATGATTCTGCATCTTTATTGACTTTTACAGAGTGAAGGAAGAAAAGCCCGTTCAGAAATGGCCTACCAACCGTATGACATCCAACAAGAGACATTTATGACTGTTGTCAAGTTTCGGTGTTTCAAAGCAAGTCAATAAAACCTGGCTTGCAGATTTAAAACATACATAACTAGCACCATCATATTTATCTTTTAAACACTTCCCTAATTTTAGTGGTCTTGACCAGCAATGACAGGAAAGTATTGGAGCACCCTTAAAACATGCAATGCAGTCCAGAAATAAAATATCACAAGTCTGTTGGTATTAGGGCATTCTTTTCTTCTGATGGACTATACTCTGTTCAGCTCAATCTGGCACAGGAACGAACTAACAAAGAAAAAAGACCAAATGTATTCCTTGGTCCCAACATATTTTTCTTTCTGCTTTCTTGATGGGAATCATCAAACTCATCCCGGTTTCTGTCCATGTTGAGGTAGTTGAAACAGGGAATTCTCTCTAGCTTTATGAACTGCATCTTATAATGGAAGGTAAACTTGGATGCTGGAATCCGTCAGTGCTTGATTGGTTGGGACAAGCCTTCAACTAAAATTAGTTTTGAGTTACTGAGTGTTGAAGTTGCAATGTAGCACCATGAGAGCGTTGTTGAACATGGGAGTTTGGTGAAAGGAAAAAGAGCAAAAGACATTTTTGTTGTATTCTGTGTGAGAGGAAAATAAGAAAATGGTAACCCTTTATGTGAATTTATCTTGTGTTTTTTTTTCTCCCCCCCTCTTTCCAGAATTTTTGCAAATAAATAACTGGGGTACTGTTGATTTGACTCTAATAGTTGCCAAAGTTAAAACAAGAGCAAAGATGGAGTGTGAATTTGCTTTCTAGGGTTCAGAATGAGCATTACTCATGATTTATAAGAAGCAAACTGGGCCAACGTCCACACCAAATTCTTGATTGGGAGCGCCAATGTCGAAAGGTGCAATATCTATTATCGGCAACCTCATCGTCTTGCGTGTTCTGTATTCAAAGACGGTTTTACCCCATTCGTCAGTATGTTTCTGTGAAATGTAAAAAAGCAACAGCTATGTTAAAATATACTCAGGTAGAGCCGTCATACTTGCTCTTGTGCATGCCCTGATTTCAGAACTTCTGAGAAACCCAGTAAATCGCTTTCAGCTGCGTCTTGCAGGTGCTATATTAAAATATTACTTTGCTGTTCTAGTTCTGATACTTCAATTTTTCCTCCTCTAAAGAATTTCAGGAAAAAAGTTTTATACTTCTGACAGATTACATCCAGGTAAAGATAAGTGATCAAAATGAGTCATGGAAATGTATTGTTCCCACTGATTTTGGTGGGAACCAAATACATGTGTCATCTGTAGCCATCATATATTTCTAACTAACCTTGCATCCTCTTGACATATGTGGCAGAATGGAAAACTCATAAACAGCACATAAATGTAGTTTCGGGCATTCAGATCAACAAAACCATAGTGAAGATATGAAGTTAAGGTCATTTGAAAATTCTATTTTTTAGAATTGTTTTGTATGTTAAGTATACATATTCGACTTTCTGTAATGACCAAAAGTACTGAATACCTCTGTCTGTCTGTCTGTCTGTCTGTCTGTCTGTCTGTCTGTCTGTCTGTCTGTTTCTCTCTCTCTCTCTCTCTCTCTCTCTCTCTCTCTCTCTCTCTCTCTCTCTCTCTCTCTCTCTCTCTTAAAAAAAATCTTTGCATTTGGGGGCATTTTGTTTACTTACAGTACAGCCATCTTCCAGAACTGTATATGTGAATTTGTTGTTTCCTTCTGCCTTGATTTCACTATCAGTAGAACTCATGAATTTGAGTGCTCTCTTCACATTCCCACTGGCTTCATCCATATAGGCAATGCTGTTTTTGCAATGGTAGGTGATGTTTTGAGAGGCTCGGCTTGAAAGGATTCTGAGGAATGCCAGCTGAACATCTGAAACTTCTTCTGGAAGATCTGGATCTCCATAGCTGAACTGTGGTGAAAACACAAAAGGATTGGTGGCTGTTTGATACAGGTCTTTCATTCAGTTTTGCTTCTTGCTCAGAGTTTGAGAACTATGAACACTTTCATCAAGTATCAAACAATGCAGTGTTTACCTGGAAACCTCCATTCATAGACTCTCCAAACCAATAGTGCTTCTTTTCAGGACCTGGAATTGTCCACCAGTTCTTCTTTGGAACACTTGAGGGATTGGCACTGAGGCACGTTTCCCCAGTCTCCATGTTGCAGAATACTTTGATGGCATCCAGTTTGCAACCTTGGTTAGGATCGATCCAATACTCTCCTACAAAAAGGAAAGTGAAGCAAGCAAGTAAGCAAGCCAATAAAAAACATTATTTAGCTCAGCTTGATGATGATAGACTCCACTTAAATGGGTGGCATTTTGGGAAAAAGGCAATTCTCTCTAATATATACTCCACTCTTTGCCTGTTATTTTAAAGCTATCTGCATAAACACATTTCTTTAGCATTTTAAAGTACAAATTAGGTAAATGGTAACTCCCAATTTCTTTTTTTTTTACATTTCCCAGAAATATTCAACATTTCCTTTTGGTAGACAGAAGAGTTTTATCATATTTTTGTGAATAGTTAAAGAACACATGACTTTATACAGCAAATCATATATCTGTATTACTAGAAAAAAGAACAGAAAGAATCCTATTTCTTGAGGATCCCATATTGCTTGCTAAGATAGATAAGAAAGGAATGGAACATACCACTTGGAAGTTCAGGATGGCAGAACTTCAGATCTCTGCAATTACGAGCAGGATTCTTTCGAGAACCATCAGGGCTAATGATGTTTTCGATCTGGCTGTTGACTGATTTCAGTGAAGCTAAAACCTCACCCATGTCAATTTTGTCTGCAGAGGCCTGATCTCCATAGTAGCCGAGTCCTTTTGAGTCACCATTACCACCAGGACCACCATTGCAGCATGGACCAGGTGCTCCAGGTTGACCAGGAGGCCCAGGAGGCCCACTGTGACCAGGTGGACCCTTTCAAATACAACAAGTAAAATTGCCCATCAAATCTCCATCCATAGGGATGCATTAAGAGAAACAATGTTCAAATGTTATACACACATTTATTTATTTTTCTCCAAAACCTAATATATACTAGACCCCATATATGCAGGTATGTAATTTGCTCTGTCTTCTCCAGTGGAAATGACTAACATTTAGGATAATAATAGCCATTCTATTTACAAGCAAGGTGAGTTAATCAACAATATATTGCTATTCAAACTTGAAGACAAGGTGAATGATGAGTCTGAATCAAGTACAATGTAGCCTAATAAAGAGAGATCTATTCCCTTCAGTGTTAACTGGATCTATGTGCTTCAGTGACTACTGGAATTTGCACAAAGAAGAGAAATGTCTGGATATTCTAACACTTATATGTTGGTAACTTGGCTTTGCCTATATTTTACAAAAAATATTTAGATCAAAATCTTATTGGCAAAAAGTTGCCATTTTTCAATACAGGTTGTCTTTGACGTAAAACCATAACAGAGTCTGCTGTGATGGCAGTGATAAAACAGGTCACTATGAGTGTGACTGACTCAATTTTATGACTTTTTTGCAGGGCTTTTTTAAGTGAATGGTATGCTCATTAAAATCGTGGCTCGCTATTTGCTGAAAACTGAAAGTGCTGGGTTTTGATCAAATCATTGTAAACTGCAAACCCATGACTATGGGGTGCTGCAAATGACTGTAAACATGGCTGTGTTGCCAAGTCCTTGAAATCAATTGGTCACAGGATCATGAAGTGGGCTCAACCATTGGACTTTGAATCTGGGCTGGATATAATTAACAGACTGGTCACTTAGATCACTCACTAAATGATCTAAGTGACCAGTTAAGGACTATCTTTAGATGCGGGAATGTGCTAAGTATGCATCTTATACATGCCAGATAGACTGTAGCAAATTTGATTTTATTGAAGCATTTTTATGCAGATCCTTTGAAGCACAGCTTTGAACTTCCAGGGAGTGGGCAGCATATGACTAATTTATTTCTCCTGTCCTGTGTTAAGCTTCCTGACATTCCTATCATGTCAATGCATGGACATCTTCCTTCTTGGAATCCAAGGTGGAAACTTTAGAGTGGAAACTTGGTTTATCTTACCGATTGTCCACTTTCGCCTCTGTTCCCACGAGGACCTGGAGGGCCAATGGGGCCTACATAACCAACTCTCCCATCTTTGCCAGGTGGGCCACTTGGTCCAGGAGGCCCCTAAACGATATCAGAAATCAAATATCTGTGTCATTCATGTGTTGTAAAGCATTACTATAAAGTGGCATCATATTTCTTTAAACAGCTAGTCATAATTTAAGCATGCATTAAGAAGATACAGAAGATACTTACTCTAGCACCTGCAGGTCCTGGGCTTCCACTTTGACCTGGGGGACCCAGTGGACCCTACAAAGGTAAGAATGAAATAGAGATGGCTGTATTCATTATAAAGTTTGATAATTGACATCAATCTATACCATGTATTTTAAAAAGCAGATGAGAGTAAGTAGGAACCTTCAACTAAAAACAAAAATCAGTATATAATCTAGGAAAACAATAGGATAAGTTTCACAGAAACATTACTGTTGGGCACAAATTCTGGATTCGAAACCAGGCTGTAAGAACATTCCCATTATGAATTTTTCACTTCACATAAACTCACATTAATTGAGGGAAACCATTATTTTTTCAGACTTCTGTTATTTATATAAAAGTAAAGGTAAAGGTTCCCCTGCACATGCATGCTAGTCGTTTCCGACTCTAGGGGCCGGTGCTCATCTCCATTTCAAAGCCGAAGAGCCAGCGCTTGTCCCAGGACGTCTCCATGGTCATGTGGCCAGCATGACTAGATGCCAAAGGCGCACGGAACGCTGTTACCTTCCCACCATAGTGGTCCCTATTTTTCTACTTGCACTTTTATGTGCTTTCGAACTGCTAGGTTGGCAGAAGCTGGGACGAGTAACAGGCGCTCACTCTGTTACACAGCACTCGGGATTCGACCCGCCAAACTGCCGACCTTCTGATCAACAAGCTCAGCGTCCTAACCCACTGAGCCACCGCGTCCCTTTTAATAAATATAAGTAGCTGTATTTCAATTAAATGCTATTGTTATCAACAACAGTCAGCAACCTCTGAAGTTTTATGTATTACAAGTTAGGGAGTGTTGTGACTGCTCATTTAAACGTTTTCCAACTATTGTGACTTCAGCAATGCTAAAGTTGTTGAATTGAAGCCCAAAACTCTTTCTTAAATTACTGAGCATTTATGGGTCAGAAAATTGCATTTGTAGTGATGAGATCCCTATCTGAATAGATCCATGTCCTTCTTGTTTCTATCTCTACTACCTAATGGTTTCCCCAAAGTTGCTTTTTCAAAAGGCAGTTGGACTTTGTTTTTCCTTGAAGACATTTTGCTTCTCATCCGAGAAGCTTCTTCAATTTTTCGGATGTGAAACATCTTCAAGGAAAAACAAAGTCCAGTTGCCTTTTGGAAAAGCAACCTTGGGACATCCATGACCTGGATGATTGAGAATCTCCATAGACATTTACCTAATGGTTTGCCTTCCCTTGGGCCCCCATTTACTTGGAAAGAAAACCCCAGGTGAGTGAAGCAAGTGGTGTCTTTCACTGCTGTCTCTCCATCCACGACTGAAAAAGTTAGGAGAGCAAGGACCAATGGTCAAAAGAAGAAGAACCAATTGTGCTGGAAAGATCTTAGCATTGGGAGTGACTTAAATGTGCATGCCTATTCCTAAAACTTAGAACATTATTTCCATCTTAAGATGGAAATAGACAGTAAGGAATGAGATGCAGCCATTTTAAAATACAGTGGTGCTATTCTCATGCTGACACCATCTTCGGATGGCATCTTCTAGTCCCTGTGGGAATAGCCAGAATTTGGCCTCCCAAGAATTTGGTTTCTCAGCCTTCAGCTTTCCCAAACCCCCTTAATTGGCCTCCACGTGGGTTACAGTGAAGAACATACTCTCCTGGCTCACAGGCAGGCTGGCATGTGGGAGGTTTGGGAAACGCTATGATAGAGCTTTCACATATATCTTTAGTATCTTGTTTTTGTAATGATCTCATAGGCACCTGAGAAGTTCTCACTATGTATGTATCCAATTATTTCTATGTATCCTATGTTGTATGAGATTGATGGAGTTTTTGTAACGTTGGAGGTGAATAAAAGTTCAGCGGGCAGTGCTTAGGAGGTTTTTTATGGAGACGAGGCTGCCGGGCTGGTTCAGAGCTCCCTATCGACCCGGGTCTGAATTCCTTTCCCTTCAAGTCCCATCTTTTTTCTCTCTCTTAGGGAAGTCAACAAAAGCTGCCAAGCTTACCACTGGGCCAGGGGATCCTGGGCCACCAGGAAGTCCTCGGTGACCCTTTAATCCGTTGCTACCCCGTTCGCCAGCTTCACCTTTATCACCACGTGGACCAGCAGGGCCCTTTAAAAAACATAGTGGGGATGAGTTTTAAAAATGCCTCTCAGATGAAAGAGAACTAGCTGAAGCATACAATGAAATGATATTCTGAAGTGAGGACTTACAGGAGCACCACGAGCACCGGCTGGACCAGCAGGACCAGCAGGGCCAGAAGGACCCTACATGAAAAAAAAAAAAAAAAAAAACATATATAAATTAAGATTGCATGCCTCATTCCATGCCAATAGATAGATACACTGTGACACAATGAAATAAATAATTGCCACTAGGACCCCAAATATACTCCTGCATATAACATACAATTATTATCTAAGAGTTGGCCTTCCATAATAATTGAAATCCCTCAACTTTTCACAAAAGCACTTAGACCATTTTGACCTTTCTGACTGGAAATGGTTTAAGAAGCTACTTTCCAATCATTAGATAAAAGAAATCTTGTTCTGCAAACTTAAAAGTAAGGAAGAGTAGGGAAACAGGTGCTTCTCCAAATATGCTGCCTGGAATCCTGACCAGTTTAAAACTCCTTGCTGCTTATCTGCCATGCACTAACAGAATAACAAAATTGGAAGGGACCTTGGAGGTCTTCTAGTCCAACCCCCTGCTCAGGCAGGAAGTCCTGTACCATTTCAGACAAATGGTTGTCCAATCCCTTTTTAAAAGCTTCCAGTGTTGGAGCACCCAAAACCTCTGGAAGTAAGTTGTTCCACTGATAAATTGTTCTGACTGTCAGGAAATTTCTCCTTAGTTCTAGGTTGCTTCTCTCCTTGATCAGTTTCCATCCATTGCTTCTTGTCCTGCCTTTATATGCTTTGGAGAATAGGTTGACCCCTTTCCTGTTTGTTGCACTCCTCAGATATTGGAACACTGCTATCATATCACCCCTAGTCCTTCTTTTTATTAAAATAGATATGCACAAATCCTGCAACTGTTCTTGTATATTCTAGCCTCCGGTCCCCTAATCACCTTTTGTTGCTCTTCTCTGAACTCTTTCTAGAATCTCAACATCTTTTTTATATTGAGGAAACTAAAACTGGATGCAATATTTGAAGTGTGGCCTGACCAATGCGTTATAAAGTGATATTAACACTTCACGCGATTTTGATTCTATACCTCTCTTGATGCAGCCTAAGACTGTGTTGACTTTTTTGGCAGCTGCAGCACACTAAGCAATTGCCCACTAGGAGTCCAAAATCCCTCTCACAGTTACTACCATTGAGCCAAGTAACACCTATTCTATATATATTTCTTGCCTAAATATAGAACTTTATTTTTCTAACCATTGAATTTCATTTTGTTAGATAGCTCCCAGTGTTCAAGTCTGTCAAGATCCTTCTCTATCTTGAGCCTATCTTCTGGAGTATTGGGTATCCCTGCCAGTTTGGTGTTGTCTATAAATTTGATGAGTTCCCCTTCTATCCCCTTGTCTAAATCATTGATGAAGATATTGAAGAGTGCTGGGCCTAAAACTTCCATGTAGATACAGTTCCATTAAGGACTACACATTGAGTGCAATTGGTCAGCCAGTTACAAATCCATCTGGTAGTGATGCTGTCTAACCCACATTTTTCTATCTTGTCAAGTAGTAGGTTGTAATCTACTTTATCGGATGGCTTACTGAAGCCAACATGACCAATGGCAAGGATGTTGGGAACTGCAGTTCAGCAACATTAGGAGGATCACATATTTCCCATCCCTGGACTAGTATGGAAACAGAATTCAAAATAAATGGAGTGTCTTAATTATTTAACTCATTTAAAAACCTTTGAAAACCCCTGATTGCAGGGCTCAATCAGATTTCCCCTCCCACTATCAAATCCCGGATGTTTGCAGCTGTTGTAGAATCTACAGGACGTATACCACCTTTGATGAGGTTCTTTCAAAGAGAATTCCATTTCTAGAATATTAATATATTAAATTTCTCTTTGGCTTTTGCAACATAAAAATGTGTAGCATTGGTTGAAACTGAGTAATAAGTGGCTTATTCTTAACTTTTTGCTAATGTATTATTGCACAGGTAACAAATGTAGGATGCAGCATAATTTTCCTCCTTACCGAATGTCCTCTTTCACCAGATTTTCCAGGCGCACCAGCACTACCTGGGGGCCCCATATGACCTGGAGATCCAGGCACACCAGCAGGACCATTTTCACCACGATCACCCTGAAATGAAAAGAAAATGAAGCTTTGTTATATGAAATATTAAATAAATGCACAGATATGCCCAAAGATATATAAAGATTCAGCAGAAGCAACCATAACCAAATGATGATATTGTTGAATCTCACCTTTGGTCCTGGGGATCCATCACGACCTGGGAGCCCATCTGATCCAGGATTACCCTTACAAATAAATAATAATAATAATAATAATAATAATAATAATAATAATAATAATAATTTAGATTTTTTTTCGGGGGGAGGTGGGCAAAGGAATAGGAAGAAAAAAACATCAAAACTTTTAAGAAGCATTAATTCAGGAATAGATTTTCTTCTCACAATATTGATCCCTTAAACTTAGTAGTGTTGTAAAGAGCCTGTCAATCATGTGGCCATTGCATTTATAAGACTGTTGGTTCACCTACAACTTTCTAGTTTAAGGCAGTATCAAGTGATGATTGTATATATAAAGGGTCAAACAGATGCAGTATATTGCAAATAGAATAATATTAACTCACAAAATGTTTTTCAAGGTAATCATTTACACATAATCAACTGGTGCTGGTGCTGGTGATGACCTATAAAGCCCTAAATGGCTTGGGTCCAGGGTATCTGAGGGAACACCTGCTGCCGGCATCAAGCTCCCTTCGTCCAGTGCGCTCCCACAGGGAGGGTCTTCTCAGGGTGCCACCGGTAAGAGATTGCTGGTGGACGACACCCAGGGATAGGGCCTTCTCAGTGGGGGCGCCTGCCCTTTGAAACCAGCTGCCAGTGGAGCTGAGGACTGCCCCCGACCTCCGTTCATTCCGCCGGGACCTGAAGACCTGGCTCTTCGAGCTCTCTGGCCCAGGCTGAGAATTTTAATTTTAATTTTAATTTTAATTTTAATTTTAATTTTAATTTTAATTTTAATTTTAATTTTAATTTTAATTTTAATTTTAATTTTAATTTTAATTTTAATTTTAATTTTAACTGGGGTTTTATTTGTTCAGGGATGGATATAATTTTTTAAATTGTTTTTAACTTTTGTATTTTTTGTTTTAATCACCCTGTAAACCGCCCTGAGTCCTTCGGGAAAGGGTGGTATATAAATGTAATAAAATAAATAAAAATAAATAAATAGTAACAGACCATCTTGACCAGTGCATATCTCCACCAGGAAAAGACCTACCAGCTTTCTCAAACCTGCAAATTTCATTCTCAAATCATGTGGGATTTTGTTCTTATGTATGATAAACGTGGATATGGAAATTAAGTGGTGTACTCCCTTGTGTAAACCAGCTTTCGCTTTCACACTATGTCAAGTTGATTAGATTACATGTCTGGACAAGATATCTGCATGAGGTCCATTTTTCTTATTTTGGGATTTACATCATTTGACTGTTCTATTTGCTTCAAGCATCTATCGCAGGAATACAATTAAATTAAAATATGATTACATCTCTGCCTGGTTCTCCTGGTGCCCCACTGATGCCAGGAGGACCTCCTGGCCCTGGAGGTCCTCGTTCCCCTGGACTACCATTACTTCCTGGTTTGCCATCTTCACCCTACATTGGAATAAGAAAGAAACTGATTATATGTTGTAAAATGCATGCCTAGCCTTTGAAAAAGCAGCTAACATAAATGATAACCACAAGTAATATATGCCTACAGATATAGTGTTCAAATTGTACCTTTGTTTAGTGGATCATGGAAAATGAAAGATCTTTCCCCTTATAATAATACAGGTCCAGAAAGCTAGACAAAATGTAGCTCTCAAAATTCCATTAATCCCCAAAATTATTGATACTTCCCTACTCACAATTAGGCAACCATGTCTTAGGTTAATTATACAAGGAAGCAAGCTGGGGACAGAGAGGATTCTCTGGAGCTTTCACAAGTAGTGGCACATTAATTAATATGAATTTGGGGGCACAGCAGTATCCATGGATGAATGAACATTAATGTAGGAGATGTTGCCATGGAATTATGGCAAAAGAATTTCTGGTTTAGTTTAGAAAAATGAAGGCCATTTTTCAAAGCATTGCCAGGAAGCTTCCCCCCCCCTTGGAAAACAGCATTTCTCTCCTCCTCCCCCCCAATATAAGGATGGCAACAAAATTAGCAAACGGTGCTGTTGCTCTGATGGTAAGTATCTCAGCAAAACAATTTTAAAAAATATTGCCCCCCCCAATTATCTCCCCCTCTCACATGCACATAGCAGTTCAAGCCCCCAACCAAACAACCTGACCTTCAGCTCAATCCTTCCTCCATGAAATCTTTTGGATCACGACTCACCTTGGGACCAGATGGGCCAGAAGAGCCTGATGGTCCCCTTGATCCGGGCAATCCGACAATACCACGCTGTCCAGGTATGCCGCTATTTCCTGGAGGACCTGGTATACCCTGGGGGAGATCAATCAAGACCATAATTAACTACATATCAGTGGAGTCAGGGGTATAAAGCAAAGAGGCAGAGCTTTTTTTGTCATAGAATGCTCAGAACGGAGTTCCGGCACCTTTTTTGGATGGAACCTTGTAGGGTAGGCAAGGCAGATTGTATGACATGTGTGAGTTCCGGCACCTTTTTCTTTTACAAAAAAAGCACTGCAAAGAGGTATGCTTGAATGAAGCTGAAGGTCTACATTTTGAGAAGATATATCAATATATCCATATCTACATGCATATCTGTAATTACTGTATTATTATTATTAAGTATTTTTCCATATAATAACAAACCGAAAGGAAAAAAGAAAAGAAAGAGAAAGCTAAAACAAAACAAAAAGAGCAAGAAACAGCAAACGATAGGAAAAGAAACAAAAAATCAAGAAAAATATAAGTTACTTCCAGCCTTCTTTCAACAGGTGAAGTATTTGCAATATTATTTTCCCTCTTTCCTTTTATATGTTCTACAAATCAGTTCAAACCCTTACATAATCCACACAGTTTTCAATTGTCATATGATTGCTGTTATTATTGTGAAACTGGATTGACAGCTTTCCAACTCCATTCAGACTTTCAAACCGTTCTTTACATATACACTGTATGAATACACTTGACAGGCTTTATCATGCAAATTACACTAGACTGGTATTCTGACAATGTGTTCAAGATAATTTGAGCGTAAAGGATTCCATCCTTCCTTTGTATAGGGTTATTTTACGTGGACTTGTTCTTATAAATGGGATCTGAATAAAGTTAGGAATATTAGAAATAAATAAAGATAAATAATCCTCTCATTATAATAGACCTGCGAAGCAGCTCTGTGCCACATCAAGGTATGGCTTCAATCCAAACTGCTGCAGCCATCTAATTTAAGGTGAGCCACCATCCAGAAAATTAAGACATTTAGCGGCACTGAAGCCTGGTAACCTGATTCTGCTGGCCACTTTAGTCCGGTGGAGCAGGGATATGTGCAGAAATCCCCTTCAGCAATAGGACTGAAATGGGAGCACTGCTTTCACCTGGCCCTTGAAAAGGGGAGTTTGATTTGGCCTTTGACTTCAAAGGGGTGCTTTAGTCAGAGATGTGTGAAACTGAACAACAACTTCAACTTTCTATTCAACCCTGGAAAATCTAACAAGTAAATATGATATTGATAACATTTTTTCTGTATATACTGTATGATCTAATGTTTGGATGGTTTTTTAAATTGCTGGGCTTATTTATAAGGTTTGCCTAATCATTTGCCTAATCCAATATAGTTGAGTGTGATCCTGTTCAGGATTTGCAGAGCTGAAGTATTTGGAAAGATACTGTAATCATTTCTGAAATATTTTTTTTTTAAAAAACGTGCAATTTTCAAAGAATGTACTTACATCTGATCCTTTTGCTCCCGCTGGGCCTTTTTCTCCTGGTACACCTGGCTCACCTTTTGGACCTGGACCACCTGGAGCACCAGGTGGGCCAGTAGAACCAGGTGGGCCAGAATGTCCATCTTTGCCTGGTGGGCCAGCATTGCCAGGTGGTCCTGACGCTCCCTAGAACGTGATATTTGAGAGAGAGGAATAAGGGACAGTTCTTGACTTAACACTACCAGGACATCAGAACATGGAGAATGTACGATATAGGCATAAAGGACAACAACTGAACTGCTTAAGTACCTCAGATCCACTACCGATTAAAAAAAAGAGCATATCCATAATTGCATGCTTTTAAATATAGCAAAGAAATTCAAGATCAAAGACCAAAAGAAATATCTGTAGGCCAAATTGATTCCCCCCCCCCCAGATTGCATGCTTACTACACTTTTTCTAAAAAGTCACCCTAAGGAAATGAGGATGTTGTAGTTGCATCGGTGATGGCCAGTGTTACCTGACCAGCGGCCCACAGAACATAACATAGTCCTCTATCCCACGTCTTTACTTTGGGTAGGGCAGGAGTAGCCAGTGGCTGCTATTGTCATCATGAATTGAAAAAGCAGAAAGACTGGCTTCCATGAAGGATAGTTCATGGCTGAGTTGCATCTACATGAGACCTTATTGAATTCCATGACCGCATTGCAACTCCTCCATTGATCCTGCTCTTGGACTAGCTAAATCCTTCAAACTTCAAAGTGATTGTTCTAGCTTTCCTTTTCTACAAACCATACTCAAGTTGGAACATTGTTGCTCACTTTTTTCTTTTTTTAGAAAAAAAGGGAAGATATATTTTGGAAAAGGGGTATCCCTTGAAAGACTTTCAGTTAGCAATCATGGGCATGAAGTAGTCTGGGTTAAGTGTTGTCCACCAGAGATATGCTTAAGAGATCTTTCAATTTATAAATGGAGCATAAGGGATCAAAGCACAGCCCCTGTGACTGAATATGCAAATGGAATTGTTGTACAGTTTGATTTCCCTGCTTAATTTCAGCTACAATACTGGAGCAGAGAAAAGAATCTGAAAGCAGAGAAGAGCAGTAAGTGGTAAAAATTGTAGTAATTCTTACGCTGTTACCAGGAGGACCGGGTAAGCCTCGAGATCCAGGAAAGCCAGGTGCACCCTGAAACAAACGAGTATAGACGACATTAGCAAGTTATCATCTACTGCTCAAGAGGAGATGGAAAAATCAAATTCAGGAAACTGGTTTATCACATACAATAAATACACCACTTATATATCTTTTGCCTCTGAGTCAGTCTTGACTCCTGATGACTGCCTAGCCCTATTCCTTGCAGTTTTCTTGTCAAGGCTTTTCAGAAGTGATTTCCCATTATCTTTTTTCCTCGGGCTGAGGGAGAGCGACTGGCGCTTGGTGGCTTGGTGGCCGTGGTGCTGGTGGTAGCTAGAACTCCCAGTCTCTAGCCAGGTACCTACACTACACCAGACTGGCTCTCTAGGTAGACTGTTTGCAGCTGGTTAAAAGGCAATTGCATCTTTTCTACGGTAGCTTGCTGTAACATGACTCTAAATAATGGACCTCAAGAAAAAATGATAGGCTACTAGTAGCTGTCAGAGTGCACTTTTCCTAGCTCTAGCCTAAAAAAAAATCTGTCCTTTACATAGCTATCTGGGGGAAAAAGTTTGCATGGAGATGGCTCAGATGGAAAGGTATGGTTGCAGTAAGTCCATGGATCACTGCTGGACTGCTGAGAACATTTCGGAACTGAAATGTCAGGTGAATTGGAACATACCATATTAAAAGAACATTTTGTTTACTTTATTTATGTTTCTTCTTAAAGAAATTAGAGGGTTGTTTAGATCATGGTGTCCTTTAGAAGTCCTAAGAGTTTGGATGCAAAGATCAACCAGTTTACTTAAACATAGGCTAGTTTAAAAAAAAATACTTACTGCAGGACCTGCACCCCCACGTTCTCCTTTAGGTCCTGCTGAACCAGCTGGACCCTAGATAAGATATGAGAATTAGCATCGTAATACCAAAGAAAAGAACAGACCAATCAATATATGAATTTCAATGGAATCAATATATTAGATGGCTTCTGTTACAAAAGATACAGGATAAATCAAGTTTCAAAAACAGTAGAGCAGGGGTGTCAAACTGCCGGCCCGCGGGCCGGAGCGTC
The DNA here is from genome assembly GCF_947247035.1 of Vipera ursinii. Lineage (NCBI taxonomy): Eukaryota > Metazoa > Chordata > Lepidosauria > Squamata > Viperidae > Vipera > Vipera ursinii. The sequence continues at coordinate 168,356,931 of NC_139512.1, read as the reverse complement.
ATGGAGAAACCGCGCGCAACCCATTGCCGGCAATGGGAAAAAGTTCCGATACGTCGCGTGACATCACATGACGTCGCAAGTTTGACATGTCTGCAGTAGAGAATACATAGAATATATAGATTACAGCACACTTACTTGTGCACCAGGACCTCCTGATGGACCTGCGATTCCTGGGGGTCCAGATTCACCTCGTTCACCAGGAAGACCTCTCTCTCCTTTTCCACCAGGTTCTCCATTTTGTCCCTATATAAAGATTAGTTATTGCAAGTGTTAAACCTTAATACTTAAGGATACTTACAAAGACTTAGTAGAAGTGGAAGTAGGGCAAATCTTCCTGAAATACTAATAGACAAACAGGCTTGGAACAAAAGACAATATCTTATCAGCTGCCTGATAAAACTTAATCCAGGCAACCGTTTCCACATATGGAACATTCCACTTTTCTTTCTCCCAATTTCCTTTGCAACTAAACATGCTGGTTGATATTTGCTATGGGTTGCTCTGCTATTTATTTACTTTACCTCCTCTCATCTCAAACCTGTAGGACAAATCTTTCCCACCCTTTATGCTAAAATATCTTCATACTTACAGGAGCTCCAGGGAAGCCAGCAGGACCCGGTGGCCCTTGTTCTCCACGATCACCCTGCAGGTGACAAAGGAATATCGAAGAAGCATAACTAACCCTACAAGGAAAGTAATTTCACTCTGCTAGCACAATTCTTTGCCTCACTCAGCTATCTTCCTTTGCTTATGATAATATGTATTTCTAACATACTTCTTTTTGACTTGTCCACCAGAAACTTTACCATAAAGTTATTCAAAGCACTTTGCTCTTGTGTGAATTTTTCAGGTGGAGCGGGAGATTCCTGCACGTTTGAATACAAGGACTTTGTAAAGAACTGCTAATTCCCTCCAGAGTGCTTCAGGGAGCCATCTCAATCTGATGGCTGCAACCTCCATTCTAGTGCAGAGATGCATTGCACCATTGGGCTTTGCAGGCAGCATCAGGTCTGTGAGCCTCTACTAATCCAATGAAAGCTGCATTTGAGTTTTCTAATTCTTGTGAAAGCAAAATTGGCAACTAAGAGCAGCAAGCCATTTGGAACTGGGCTGTGGAAGTGGTGGATGAGTCTGTGGTGTGTGTGTGTGTGTGTGTGTGTGTGTGTGTGTGTGTAACCATCCCAGAAAGGCTGGAGGCCGCTACCTTAGGATATAAGCCAGATGCTTGTATTCTTTCCCTGCTCCTAATTCACATGTTGATGACTTCCCTTTTCACTTCCTATCTTATTTTTTTTATGTATTTACTTGTCCATTTCCTCTTTGATGATTTTAATGGAACAGTGACAGTGTATCATCCCTTGAGGAGGTCAAACAATCTTAGGAAGAAGGAGAGTAAAAGCTTGAAATTCTTGTTTTTGAATTAATATTAGTTATGAAAAATGTTATGCTGTTAATTGAAGATGCCTCTTTTGAGATATGAATAAATATTCTTAATTATAGATATTTGCTTTAAATTATCTATAATAGGAAGTGTATTAACGCTTTAAATGTAAATATAATTTCTAGATAGGTTGAAAAGAACAAGAGTATTCGAACACATTAGTCTTATCATGAAAGCAATATAACCTTTCAGAATACTGCAGACCAATTAAGATTAATGTATTCAAATAAAAAAAAACCTTTGTATGAAAATTTTAGGAAAAGGGCAAAACACCTACAAACATAATTAGATTGTGTATTTGAAAGATTTTCTTACCGGTCCACCACGGGGACCTGTTGGGCCATGGGGTCCAGCAGGTCCAGGTTCTCCCTAGGAAAGGAAGAAAGAAAGAAAGAAAGAAAGAAAGAAAGAAAGAAAGAAAGAAAGAAAGAAAGAAAGAAAGAAAGAAAGAAAGAAAGAAAGAAAGAAAGAAAGCTTTTATTTCAGAATCTTTTTCTTCAAAGTGAATTTAATTTACATTAAAATATGAGTGAAATGTATACCTTATCACCAGTTTGGCCAGATGGACCAGGTGGTCCAATGGATCCTACAGGCCCCTACAATGTTCAAAGTAAGAATCAGTGGAAGCATAGGCTGATCAATCAACAAGTACTGAAATGCAAAAGCATTCAAAATACTCTTTCCTGCATTGAAAATTTTCGCTCATTTCAGTTTTGCCTTCCTAATCCAATCTGTCTCCTCTTATGCTGAAGTTGCATAGGCAGAGAGAATATTCGTAAGAATTTTAAAATGAACCAGATATAGAGCCTCATGATGTTGAACTATATGCTTGGGACTTGTCAAGTTATTTATTATACCAGATTCTTTAACCTGTGTCAATCAATTTGCCATTGCATAAATTCATTGAAATAACAACAAAATCTGTTTCGGTTAGCAAATATTTCTGTATTTCCTCCCCCCCCCAATACACACATATGTTTCAGGAACTCTAATTCTAGCTCTTTGAAAGATGAGGAAAAGCTAAACTTTAAAAGAACCTTAGAATTACTTGTATATGATTGATTGGTTGTTGACTGAATATGTGCAGTCAGTTTGATGTTCTTAGCAATCACATAGCTAGATTTTCCCTATGAAAATACGCCCCTAACCTGGTCTTTCAGTTCTTTCAATGTTACATCCATCATCACTGTAATTCAGTCCATCCATTTTCTATATGCTCACCTATAGGCTTATTCTACTTTTTTTCATTCTGTTCCCTGTATTCTCATCAAGAAACTACTCTCAACCGAGTAATAGTCCTGGAGAATTCATAAACCTATCTGCCTCTTCAAAGAATCTTGGTAGATTTGGGGAAAGTTAGGTCAACTAGATTATTTTTAATTTTATTCCTATTGCTGTAGAAAAATATTTATTAAAATATGTACAAAATTGTACCTTTTAAGAGAAGAGCTCCTGAAAATGACTATAAAATACATGTGCCTTTTTGGAAGGCTAAGTTCAGCAAGAGTTGAGGCCAAAACTGAATTTTCAGACTCAAGTATCTCTAGGGATAAGGATTTTGTTGGGCCTCTCCCTTAATCTTGGTTAGATAAGGAAGGAATTGCTATACATAATCTGGAAATAGATGCAACCAATCAATCAATTACATTTCCTAAACTTCTCTTCAGGATTAGAAGCTCTTGGCATGCCTAAAATATCCAGGCTATCATATTAAATTCTAAACCTTAAAAAAGCTATATGCTCTGCTGGAAACAATTTGGTTCTGTTGTAAATTAGTCAAAGCAAACAAATTATCCATGATATGGCAGGTACTACTTACTCGTAATCCATCTTTACCAGGTGTACCATCTCCTCCTCTGCTTCCAGGCTCTCCCTATCCAAATGAAAGAAAAGAGCAGATACATTGTGAATAAGCTAACCAACAGCAAGCTGTTGTACCATGCAATTATGTTGATAAGCTTTTCCCAAACCCAAAAAAGCAATGTTTAAGTCTTTATTTAAAATTATATAATAAAGAGTATTAAATAAATATAATCAGCAGGGAGACATGAAGCAGGACATTGACTCAGTGGACAAAGACTAAAGTATTAACAACTTATACTTCTGCAGTAGGTGAACCTAATTATTCACTAGCCCTATTCAAAGCATTCTTCCCTAAATTCAGTAACTTCAGTTGGAGTTACTCTTCTCAACATACAGAAGATGGGCTTTATGCAACCTGGAGATCTAGTATAGTACTTATACATATTGCCCGGCATCGGGTTTTATAAATAAGTGATGTCGATCTCAAAAGTTTAGATCAACTTAATTAAGCTTCCTAATGCTTGATAGCAAGTCCTAGTTTAGCTGCTCTTCATAATTTTGGATGGTATTATCTGGCTATTAAGGGAAATACAAAAGAACATACCTTTTCTCCCTTGGGTCCAGGATTTCCAGAAGTTCCTCTCTCTCCTGGCATTCCTTGCAATCCTGGAGGCCCCATACCACCGGGAGGACCAACTGGACCACCAGGGCCCTAAAATCATATTTTCCAAATCAGTTATTAAGACACCTGGGAAAAAAGTACCTGGAGCATAATTTAGGATATATACAAAGTGCTATAATTTCAACTTACTTTTCCACCTTCAGGGCCAGCAGGGCCAGGACCACCTCTAGCTCCAGGGGGACCTGCAGGTCCTGGTGTACCTCGTTCACCTGGGATGCCATTTTCACCCTAACAGAAATAAAACCATTTAGTTTTGTTTTGAGTTCTTTGTTTTCACATTTTTTATGTGACCAGATTAGTACCAAATTTACCTTTCCTCCTGGAAGTCCTGGAACTCCATTTTCACCTTTTGGGCCCTGTTGGGAAGCAAAAGCAATTTGATTGTTATCTATATGTTTTCATGGGTGACATCTTCATTAATATTCAAGCTGCAGCCAAATAATTCCACTTGAGGTGTCAATGACCCAACATGGATCTTCCAATGTATCATATGTTCCACTGAGTTTAGCTAAAATAATAGACACTTCTGAAGAAGGAGAAGAAAGGGAGAGAGAGAGAGAGAGAGAGAGAGAGAGAGAGAGAGAGAGAGAGAGAGAGAGAGAGAGAGAGAGAGAGAGAGAGAGAAGCAATTTATATTGCTCTCCACATTAAGTTGCATTACATACCCTTTTTACTCATATTTGGGAGAGATGAAAGGACAACTTACTGGATCTCCTGGTTTTCCACTCTCTCCAGGAGCTCCTGAAGGACCAGGTAGACCCTAGGGAAATATAATTATTGTTTAATACATATTCCTCTCTGTTTTAAGGATTGCATTTAAAAATATCAGAAATAGAGATTTATTATACTTGAATTTTTATTAAAATTTGAAATAGTACATAGTAGTCAAGCCGTTAACATCATTTATGTCATTGTTGTGATTATAGCATTCAGTGTTACCACTTTTTATTGTGAACCACCATACACATTAAATAAACAAATAATAAAACATGAAATAATTTGGTTGGACGAAATCAGCCAACCTTAAACTTCTACTTTTCTTCACTAATTTCTTGATTTCGGTTTGAATGCATTATTTAGAAAACAAACATTGAAGAATATCAGCATACCTGATATCCAGGTGGACCGGTTGCTCCTTGCTCTCCTCTTTCTCCAGGACCTCCCTGGGAAAAGAAGAACATCATTCATGGTTTTCCATCCCACCAACAACCCCTTCCTTAGCCCATTTGTGCTGAGCAGTAATAACTTTCTGTTCCTGGATATGAAACTTTCAAAGGCCCTAAAGAGACAATGTCAGTCAATTCAATATTAATTAAACCATAATAAAGGAAACAAAAATTAATGTGATATGGTAGAGTTGCAATAGTCGGTGCTCCATTCCACTCTATCTAATTTTCAAGGACTTAGGCTAACCCAGTACTTTGAAAAGTATTGCTTTCCAATAATAGGTTCTGTGATCAAAGAATGGGCTCATGTAATTCTTCCCATCACTGTAAACAATATGATGAATAATAAGTTAATGAAAAATTGTCTTATTCATTGCTTGCATCCATTACTCTTTAGTAATATAGTTTGTTAATGTAAGATATAGTAAGTTAGTATTGACTTTTATGTTTCTATTACTTACAGCAGGCCCCGGGGGTCCCTGTGCTCCTGATTCACCATCCTTTCCAGGTAGTCCCTGTTAAATAATGGAATAGTGATTAGCTTACAAGGTCAACAGAATTGTATATGTGGGTGTATAAATGTGAAAGAGTAAAATAAATTATTTACTGACCGGTCCACCAGGTGGTCCAGAAGATCCTCTTTCTCCATTTTTACCTGGTGCACCCTAAAGATACAAAAGATTGCAGTTTAATATCTTACCAATTATTATACATCAAAAATTATAGAGTTGAAAGGCAGCTTCAGTTTAACATGCTGATAGTAATATGTTTGGATATTTTCTTATTAGTTTCATTTCAATGAATAATACACTCTTCAGAGCTTATTTCCTTGTTACTTTGGATAAACAAAGAGTGGACATCTCAAAGAGAAATGAAACAATGTCATCCTGGATCCAAGGGTGTTCTGGATAACAATGAGGTTATACTAACCTCATTGCCTTTTGGACCAGGGAAGCCCATCACACCTGGTTGACCTCGTGGACCTGCTGGGCCTGGGGGACCACTCCGGCCTGATTCTCCTGGTGATCCCTGAAAGTCATAGAGGTGAAGAGAGGAAGAAATATAAGAAAAAACTGGACTATCACTGAGATTAAATATTCACAAACATGTTTAAACAATGGAATTGACCCCGTCCCATTCAGTGTAGCAGAAGGAGATTGATACAGACTTGGTCGGAGAAGGAATTTCAGTCCTTGTGGGGTCAAAGAGAACAGACTTTTCCACTGTGACCCCTTCCCTGTAGAACAGGGGTGTCAAACTCGTCGCCTCACATGACATGTCCCGATGTATCACAACTTTTTCCCCCTTGCAGTAGCTGGGGTAGGTGCGGCTTCCATGTGACACATCTGGCCCTCGGGCTGGCAGTTTGACACCCCTTCTGTAAAACATTCTGCTGCTGGAGATCAGATCTGCCTCCACCTTTCTGACCTTCCAGAAGGGCTTTAAAACATGGATTTGCCAGCAGGTTTGATGCCCTGATGCAGAGACTTTTCATTGGAGATGGTTGACGGGGTAAAAGATAAAATCCTTCTCCCCTGCCATCCATCCCTTTGGTTTTTAGTTCTTATATAAGATTTATTAATTTTAATAAGTTTTTATATTGACCTTTTTACCAATGTGCGGCATATCAAAAAAAACAACAACAAATAAATGGATGGATGGATGCATGGATGCTATCGTATTTGGTCACTTCAAATATAATTGATTTTTTTCAGAAGCAGAAATTAATGCACTTTTGGCAATATTGGACGTTAATACAGGGATTATGTAAAAAGGCTTTCAGAGCCATTAAATAAAATGGTCAATGAAATGCTTGTTAATAATTCCCCAAGACATGAAGTAAGCAACTCAATTTGTGCTCATAAAGTGACATCAAGGCAAGGCACAGTAACAAAAGTTGGATTAGATAAAAACAACAGAATATAGTGACGTACAGAAGGGCCTGGTTTTCCATCTACTCCTGGACCACCTGGACTTCCTGTTAAGCCCTAAGTAAGAAAATAATAACAAAATAATAATTATTATGTAATAAATGCATGTTAAAATCAATAGCTTTTCTAACCCTACTTTATTATGTGACTAGGAATTAAAAATACAAAATGGGAATATATAGAACTGGTTGGGAGAAGTTGTTTCAGATACTTTAATTAGAGAAATCAAGAGAGGCATCCATACAGCTCAGAAATATCTGGTGCTAATACTATAAGTTAGGGATATAAATAAGATAGTTACTGTAAGTCAGGAATATTACAGTTATTTCTTTACTGTAATATTAATAAAAACTTTATTTAGATAAGTTTGTTTTTCAAGCATCAAGTTCACAATGATGGAAGAAAAAAACTTTCCTGTCAATTTCTGGCTGACTTAAGTTTATGGGGAAAAAGCTAAGCAAGTTTGGCCTTGGTTCATACATGTATGGGAGATTACCACAGAATCTGAGGACTACAATGAGCTGTGGTGGTGCAGAGGTTAGAATGCAATACTACAGGCTAATTCTGCTGATTGCCAGCAGTTCAGTTCTCACTGGCTCAAGGTTGACTCAGCCTGCCTTCCTTTCTTCTGAGGTCAGTAAAATGAGGACCCAGATTGTTGGGGGCAATATGATGACTCTGTATACTGCTTAGAGAGGGGTGTAAAGCACTGTGAAGTGGTATATAGGTCTAAATGCTATCGCTATAGACTAGACTGGGAAGAGAAAAAATATCTTGGAAGAAGGAAACAGGAAACCATTTCTAAATTGGCTACCTAGCTGTGTCCATATCATCACTGAATTTGACCTGATGTACAGTAGCTTTGCCTTTTATTAAGAATATAGTAATTTGAAATGAAGGTCAAATTACTTTTACTGGATGGTGTAAACAATTGGTTGCTGCAATTGTCATGAAAGTTAACCAAGTGGCCAAAGAAGCTTATGATTCTTCAGTTCACAAAAAGTTAAGTTACAGACAAAACCTCAACCAAATAATAATGAAACATCATTTCGCACCATGGCTCTTGATCCTAAAAGTCTATTTATCAATTCTTTAGGGGAGGAGGATTCTATACACTTGACCAGTATAGTTTATTTCCTAAGAGAGTTATCCTACACTCACTGATTTAAAGATTTACCTGAGGGAATACCCTGTTTACTTGTTTTTTTAATTTATTCTTTATATAGGGAAGGTTTTACTAAGTCACAGAAGAAGAAAAAAAAACTTCCTTGGGTTGCAGCTCAGAAATATCTAATGCTAATAGTATAAGATAGGGATATAAATAGTTACTGTAAGTCAGGAATATTACAGTTATTTCCTTACTATAATATTAATAGAAACTTTATTTAGATAAGGTTTTTTCCCCCAAGAATCAAGTTCACAATGATGGAAGAAAAAAAGCTTTCCTGACTATTTCTAGCCAACTTAGGTTTATGGGGAAAAAAGCTAAGCAAGTTAAATAAATAAATAAATAAATAAATAAATAAATAAATACATTATTAAATAAATCTGGACATCTAGTACAGAAGTGACCAAGCTAGGTTATAATATATATGTTCTTCCTGACATTAGATTTTCTCAGCAGGGAGAATTTTTTTCTTTCTAGAACAGCAAAAAGAAAGAAGTGGTACAACCATTTTCTCACTACATTAACGCAGTGAGGTACAGTTCTTTACAAGCTTCAAAAAATCTATATAGCAGGGTTTCACAATTTACCCTGGGCTAAAGATTTTGCCTTTTAGAGATATATGGGAACCTTTGTTACTAGAAGTAACGAATGAGCTATTAATTAAACCAACTGACTACGCACTGACATTTAATTCAAATTAAAACCATTTCACAAGACTATGGCCTGGTCATATATTTAATGCTGTTTCGCTTTCCTTCCCAGCCTCTCAAATTCTCTGAGAGCTGTACCTCAAACTTTCTAGAGTTGCATTCTTAAGGGAACAGTGAACTATTATCTATGAAGAAAGCCAAGTATCTTTTAGATATAGCTGTATCTCAGAACTGCTTTCGAGATGTTTCCATTAAATGTAAACGAGTATTTACAATCTGGAAATATGGTATCTGATCATTAATAAGGGAGTGTGTTGGTCTTTTGTTCTCATAGCATCTTTCCAAATAATGTCTCGTTGTATTCTACACCCAGGAGATTTCTACTTACTCTCATTCCTGGAAGGCCAGGGCTGCCATCCCGTCCTGGTTCTCCAGGAGCTCCTCTCGGACCGGTACTTCCTGGACCACCTCGCTCACCAGGTGCCCCCTTAAATGACATTGGACAAAACGTTCATATAAGGGCGTGAAGGAAAGAGGGAAACAAATCATACTCTGATCTGAGCAAAAAGTAGTCAATTTGTTTGGAAACCAAAAACTCTTAAGTTTTTTTTGATATTCTTCACCTTTTCACCTGGAGGTCCATTAGCACCAGCAGGACCGCGGAATCCTGGGGAACCCTGAAAAATACAAACATGGGTATTTTTTATTTTGGAGTCCAAAATGAAGAAAAAAAACTCACGAGGAATTTCCAAAGCTAACAAAGTTGAGAAGGCAATGCCTATTTTGATTTGTGTTCTTATGGATGATTATTCTGGGATCTAATGGCTAGAATAACTGAAGATTATACCCTTGTTAACAAGCTGAAATTTTGCTTCTAGAGTGTAGCAGAAGAAAAAAAATAATGATAACGAAGAGAGTTTTCTCTATTAGCCTTAACAATCTCATTGCCTTTTTTCGGGGGGACAATAATCATCCTGCTTTTAATTCCGATTCCTCTGAATTAATCCCATTGATTCCATTAGCAATTTAGCCACAACTGATGCACACAAATGGTGCATAGCCTCACTGCTTTGATTTGTTTTAGACTCAAATGTATCTGGGAAAGGAGTGTTGACCCTCATGAGTTGCCTTGTGTTCCTGTCTAAAACCAAGTGGGTAGAATACTTGCCCTTTCTCCTGCAGCTCCAGGTATGCCGTTAGTGCCAGGTTGACCAGGTGCTCCTGCCTTGCCTTCTTCTCCGGGAGGACCAGCACTACCAGGGGTGCCATTTTCACCCTTGCAACAAAATGCACCAAACAGTCAATTGACATTTCAGATAAACTTTTACCAGAACAACGCAGTTTTTCCAAATTGAGGTTTATTCTATTTTAGTTAAAAAAAAAAAAGGGCAGGGCAGTCCCACCCAGATATTCTATAGCTATATAAACCAACACCTACCCGTTCACCTCTTGCTCCTGGTTCTCCTTTTGCACCATTTTTACCAGGTTCGCCCTAAAAAGAACACAAGACTGATGAATTATCTTGTCAAATCTGATTTGTTCAGTCTCATCAAGCACAGACCTTGGTAGTAGATTAGAACCTTGCTTACAATCAAAGACAAGAGTTTATTTGGAATTGGATTCAAAGAATTGTGTGCACAGTGAGAAAATGCATCAGTACTGCTACTCTGTGAATTCTTCTGCAAGCACCGATAGATTTCTCACAGTGAGATGTCACTGAGCATTGAGGATATCAGTATGGGGATGAAGATGATAGGCTAGGCGTACAAATATGTAAGATGTTTTGAGACAGATATTAGAATGAATATACAGTCTGTAACAGCAAAGTGTATTTATAATCTAAAGATTAAAAAACTCATACAACGTTCTTTGGTTGTTGTTCTACATTGCCAATATAGCAGGCCATCCTATATTATTTTTAGCTAGCAAAAGAAATAGAAACTCTTTTGCTAGATTCAGGTTATGAAGTGTGTAGCTAGTTTGCGGAAGTCTGGATAGTATCCTACTCCCTCTCTATATCCTTGTTCTGATTTTATTCCTTTACTCCATGCTACTCTGGAATATTTCTCCTGATAGGAGAAGGTTAGAAGCAGAAAACTCCACATAGGAGGAAACCTAAGACATAGAAACCCTTTTGAATGATACAGGGAGGGAGATACACAACTGGGCACAGTTACTTGAAGGCCATCTCTGGATCTAAGTCATCTTATTTATTAAATTGAGGTGTTTTAGGGTCAATACCTGGTCCGCACTTGCATGTTTATTGCTTCAATATATAAACGAGCAGACATATATATTGCTCCTCCTCTCCAAGATCAGCTATAAATGTTATAAATTCTTACTCGGCATGTCATTCTCTTAAAATATGTTCTTACTGTCTAATATTTGGACCTTCTGGTTATCCCTTGTTTTAGATTCTCAGAATAACATAACAGGAAGAAAAGGTTGACAATCTCCACATATTGAAAAAGATGAAAAAAATTATTTCACTCTACCCAAATCACGTCCTTCTGTCAAAAGACATTGCACGTTTTGTGTATAACTGAATTTGTTTTCCATGTAATCATGAAATAAAAAATAGCATGCTGATGACTTACAGATGGACCTCTTTGTCCAGGGATTCCATTAGCACCAGAAGGACCAGGAGGACCACGAGCTCCACCTAGACCAGGAGCACCAGGAATTCCAGCAGCACCCTGGATAAAACCAACATGTGCTCAGAAAGATACCATTGAATGATTTGAGCCAACACGCACATGGCTTAGGAAAATGCAGTGGCATATACCACTCTGCCTGGGACACTTACTGGAGGACCTTTGGCACCAGGATTTCCATCACGTCCTCCAGGACCCTGTTGACAAAAGATAATAGCTTTTATTAGGTCATGTATTTTTGAAATACCATGATGTTATTAAAATACACTTTACTAAAATCTAATTAGACATCATTTTATAAAGAACATATACTTACAGGAGGGCCAGCACCCCCAGATTGACCAGGAGGACCGGCATCTCCTTTTGGTCCAGGAGGTCCACTAGAGCCTGCAGGACCAGCGGGACCTGTTTCACCCTGAGAAGCAGAGAACGTTAGACCAATCAAATGAACAATATGTCAGAACTGGGCAACTTTATTGGGGTGATGATGGTAGTAGATTATCCATTGTGGGAGGGAGGAATTGGCAATGTGCTAATGAATATTCTTTAGAAGAAGCATTATCCCAATGAAATCTCAAATATTCTTGCTGGTGCACTGTGCATAGAATGGTATCTAGAGGAGGGTAGAATAGCAGAGGCCAGAAAGAATTAAGGGGGTATCAGCATCAACAGTGCACATTAATATTCCACAGTAACAGCGGCTTCCTTCCCTCCTTTCAAAGGAATATATATATCTTTTATTTCCTGTTTTTAGCCTAGCTTGAAGGCCATCGAACAGGCTGTAGTCACACCGGACAGTTCATATATTTGTGTAAATTACTAACAAAGAATTAAGGGAGACTGAAATGCATTTCTAACTCATTAGTTTTCATCAGTCAGCCAGGTTCGAATCTCAGAAGGGTATGGCTGACTGATGAAAACTAATGAGTTAGAAATGCATATATATGTGTGTGTGTGTGTGTGTGTGTGTGTGTGTGTATGTATGTATATATATATATATATATATGTATATATATATATATATGGATCTTTGGTTATTCGGGTTTTCCCCCGCGTAGAACTAAAGGTGTAGGTGCAATGTTTCGACGGAATCCCATTCGTCATCATCAGGCTGGTGGCTGTTTGTTCCTCTTTTTTATATATACATACACACACACACACACACACACACACATACACAAAACACAGGCTAATATATGAAACGTCTTTTTTCAGAGCGTCAGTTCAATCTCTTTTTATACAAGCAGTAGTAAATACCTTAAAACCTGGAGTACCAGGAAATCCTGAAGGTCCAGGAGGGCCTGGTGGACCCTGAAGAAAAAAGAAGAGAGATATGATTACTTGATAAAAAAAATCAGTGATTTCTGTAAAGAAAATCAAATGTTGTTTTGTATTACATCATATTCAAACAAGGGAAAAAAGGCTCTTGTAATTGAGACAACCAATATAAAATTGTGTTGTAAAACAGACATATATAACACATGGGACTCTGTGTGTGGGAAAATGTATCTCTAGTTACATGACATTGTTCTTAGGGTGACTTGTGGAGCCTCCAAGATAAGGTGACCAATGACAAAGTTCTTGAACTTCCATCCAAATCTAATTATCTGCTAATTTATCATAGGGTTCTTTTTTCAAAAGCATTGGATTTTCTAAGTTGAAAACTTCACCTCTGACATTTTCTCTCCTTTATTTGCACATTTTAGTGTGTTATAAATCTATTTATCTATTATATAAAAAAAATTTCTATTGTCCAGGTCTCAAGAGTTTGCCGCCTTGACCTTTTTAATGGAAAGGTGGGAAGAATAATATTTTAAAACATTATTTTATTTTAAATATTATTTGAGAGCCAGTTAAGGTACCAGGTTAGAAATCAGGTGACTGTGAGTTCTTGTTCTGCCTTAGACATGAAAGCCAGCTGGGTAACTTTGGGCCAGTCACTCTTTCTCAGCCCAATTCACCTTGGCTTGGGTTATTGTTATGAGCTTGTCGATCAGAAGGTCGGCAGTTTGGTGGGTCGAATCCCGAGTGCCGTGTAACAGAGGGAGCGCCTGTTACTCATCCCAGCTTCTGCCAACCTAGCAGTTCGAAAGCACGTAAAAATGCAAGTAGAAAAATAGGGACTACAGTGGGAAGGTAACAGCGTTCCATGCGCCTTTGGTGTCTAGTCATGCCAGCCACATGACCACAGAGATGTCTTCAGACAAGCGCTGGCTCTTCGGCTTTGAAACAGAGATGAGCACCAGCCCCTAGTGTCGGAATCGACTAGCATGCATGTGCGGGGGAACCTTTACCTTTACCTTATATAAAATAACAAATATAAAGTTTCAAAAGGAACTTTTGGGAATCCAACGACTATAATTTGTATTTCAGTCAAGAATTTAAGTATGGGAAAATCAGAAAAGGGGAATACTAGAGAAAGAAGGGATATACTTACAGGTTGGCCAGCTGCGCCGGGACTACCATCATTACCACGACCACCCTGAAAATACACAGGAATTGATTAGAAAGAAATGAATGTTGCTTGTGGTGTTTTAAAAAATGACTCAGCAATATCACAAAGCTTACAATAATGAATAATCTGTAACCTTTCACAACTTCCCCGAACTCCTTTATTTATCAACATTACAGTTCTTTGACAGCCAAATATGGAACCCTAGCACCTTAAACATACATGCTAAAATATACAGTATATGGGGATAACTCTATGTCATCTAATTATATATTCATTAGCTAATTGCATTTTTTTCATATCTAAAAAGAACTGTTTAGTGAAAAGGATTCTGTGTCTCACCACTAAATTTTCTCAACTGGGGTTATCATTTGATAGGTTTTTTGATCATGCAAGCCAAATATGGGCAAAAACATAAGAGCAAAAAATAGCAAACCAAAATTCCCACTTTTTATACACCAAACTATAAATATGGGCAACACACTGCTAGAAAACAATAGAATCAGAAATGGCGAAGTTGTGTCCTCGAAGTGAGTTGTAAAATGTCTCCAAAAAGACTGATTTTGCTAGAGCAAACCACAGAAACCAAAGATAATAGGGTTCCGGTTTGCACGCACGGCGCTGGCAAATATTCTGGGAGAAGCTTTTCCCCTGCCGTCTGGTGTTTCTCCCTTGGAGGACTCTGCAAAGGGTTAAAATTCACCCTGGAGGGGCGACCACCATGAGGAGGCTCTCTCTGCAATCGCAGAAGGGTGGCAGCCCTCTGTTTGATCTGGAGTTACTCCTGTGGCCCGAAGAAGAGATTGGCCATTAATATGGCCAATCACTAAGCCGTTCCCTGCCGAAAGCCAAAATTACTACCAAGCACAATGAAGCAATCTGGAAGATCTGGGTGATACCTTACCCTTCTTACTTCCCTAATTACTTTCCTGTGGGACTTTCTTGAAAAAAATTTTCCCCCTTGAAAGATCAGCGACTGCTTACTTGGAGATTTACAACGTTAAAGCCTCAAAAGAAATCAAATGACTAAGCTAAATAACTAAGCAACCTTATTTGTACCTCTGAAATTTTTGGCCCACTAAAATGTTTTTATTGCTTATTTTTATGGGGACCTACTACCTTATTTACTACTAAAAATGAACTAATTGGATAAAAGACTTATATTAAATTAGTCTGCAAAAGGATTGTACATGCTATTAAGGACATCTTGTGACAAAATCTGGTATAGCAAGTAAACCTTTTTTTACTCTTTGATTTGGCTCTAACAGATTTGTCTTTGATATTATCTTTAAAGATAAAAATTGGAAACACCTGGCACTGAAAAGAACTTTTAGGAATAGTGGAGGTGGACGTTTATTGACTTTTATTAAAATAACCTCCACTAAAGTCCTATCTGTAAAATAGTAAAGAAATGGAAGAATATATTCCACCACCTGACTATAAACTCATATTTGATACAATTTTGGCAATGACAGATCTGACAGCACAAACTCACCAAATGAAACTCTTACTTACTCTGGGAGCGGGGATGTGCAGCCACCTGAGTTCCGACTGGTGTACCTAAATGCCAGGTCCGTTGTTAATAAGGCTCCCCTCGTCCGGGATTTAGTCGAGGGTGAGCAAGCGGACCTGGCTTGCATTACGGAAACCTGGTTGGGCCCAGAGGGTGGTATCCCCCTGGTGGATCTCTGCCCACCAGGCTTCCGGGTGCTACACCGGCCTCGGACTCAGGGTAGGGGTGGGGGAGTGGCTGTAGTTATGAGGGAGACCTTATGTCCGCAGGAGGCCACCGTTCCTCAGATAGTCGGGTGTGAATCTCTCTTATTGAGGTTTGGTCCTAGGGCGCAGTTGGGCTTGCTGCTTGCGTACCTTTTGCCTAGTCGCATAGCAGCAGCCCTGCCTGAGCTTCTCGATATCCTCTCAGGGCTGGTGATTGAGTTTCCTAAACTAATGGTTTTGGGAGACTTCAATCTACCATCCCTGGGAGGAGTATCTGAGTTAGCTCGGGAGTTCATGGCTTCCATGACGGCCATGGACCTGACGCAGGTAATTCATGGACTAACCCATGAGGGAGGCCACACCCTTGACTTGGTTTTCTTATCTGGTCGGTGGTTAGATGATCTTGGTGGGGGCTCCCCAATTGTTATGCCCCTGTCATGGACCGACCATCATCTCCTGCGGCTGGTCTTCCGTTTTGCCACCCCCCACCGTGGGGTTGTTGAGCCAACTAGATGGTTCCGCCCCAGGCGCTTAATGGACCCTGAGAGGTTTCAGGCAGCGCTGGGGGCCCCACCTGCCTCCCCAGCTCACAGCTCGGCGGATGCCTTAGTGGAGGCCTGGGAAAGGACGGCCACGGAGGCACTTGACCGAGTTGTACCCTTGCGGCCCCTGACCCGGCGCAGATCCCAATGGGCTCCATGGTTTTCCGCGGAGCTCCGGGAGATGAAGCGTCGGAGACGGGGCCTAGAGAGCGTTTGGAGGTCCACCCGATCTGAATCCGACCGATTGCGACTAAGAACCCATATTAGGTCTTATCTCGCTGCGATGAGGGTAGCGAGATCTAATTATTTCGCTGCCCTCATCGCGTCCGCAGATAATCGCCCGGCCGCCCTGTTTAGGGTGACCCGCTCCCTCCTCAACCAGGAGGTCAGTGAGGATCCCTTGCAGGGGCGTGCCGAGGAATTTAGTCAACATCTGTCGGACAAAATCGCTCGGATTCGGACCGGTTTGGACTCCGACTGGGCAGTATCGGATGATCAGGACACGAGTGATCTTGTCGATGTCATCTGGGAGGAGTTCGATCCTGTGACTCCGGAGGAAGTGGACAGGATCATGGGGAGGCTGAGCTCCACCACATGTTTATTGGACCCGTGCCCTTCCTGGCTGGTTTATGCAGCCCGGGAGGGGACACGAAGCTGGTTCCAGGCGGTTATAGCTGCTTCTTTGAGTGAGGGCAGTTTTCCCGCCGCCTTGAAGGAGGCGGTGGTGAGACCTCTCCTCAAGAAGCCTACCTTGGATCCGGCTGTTTTGAATAACTTTCGTCCGGTCTCCAACCTTCGCTTCCTTGCGAAGGTTGTTGAGAGTGTGGTGGCACATCAGCTCCCTCTGGTCCTGGATGAAGCGGATTATCTAGACCCGTACCAATCGGGCTTCAGGCCTGGGTACAGCACGGAGACGGCATTGGTCGCGCTGGTGAATGATCTCTGGAGGGCTCGGGACAGAGGATACTCCTCTGTTCTAGTCCTATTAGACCTCTCAGTGGCTTTCGATACCATCGACCATGGTATCTTGCTGCGGCGTCTCAGGGGATTGGGAGTGGGAGGCACGGTTCTTCAGTGGTTCTCCTCCTATCTCCTGGGACGTTCGCAGTCGGTGTTGACGGGGGGGCAGAGGTCGACCGCGAGGCCTCTCGCTTGTGGAGTCCCTCAGGGGTCGGTCCTCTCGCCCCTTCTGTTCAACATCTACATGAAGCCGCTGGGTGAGATCATTCGTGGTTTTGGAGTTGGGTATCATCAGTATGCTGATGATACCCAACTTTTCATTTCGACCCCAAACCACCCCAGTGATGCCCTCGACGTGATGTCCCGGTGCCTGGAGGCGGTCCGGGTCTGGATGGGGAGGAACAGGCTTCGTCTCAACCCCGACAAGACGGAGTGGCTGTGCGTACCGGCATCCCGGGATATTCAGGATATCCCACCCCTCATTATGGGGGGTGAGTCATTACCTCCTGTAGATAGGGCTCGCAACTTGGGAGTCCTCCTAGATTCACAGCTCTCTTTAGAAGACCATATTGTAGCTGTAACTAGGGGGGCGTTCGCCCAGGTTCGCCTGGTGCGCCAGTTGCGGCCCTATCTAGACCGGGATGCCTTGCGCACGGTCACTCATGCGCTCGTGACCTCTCGTCTTGATTACTGCAACGCTCTCTACATGGGGCTACCCTTGAAGACCACTCGGAGGCTCCAGCTGGCACAGAATGCAGCCGCGAGAGTTGTGTCGGGGGTCTCCCGATACTCCCGTGTTACACCTTTGCTCCGCGAGCTGCATTGGTTGCCAGTTGTCTTCCGGGTGAGGTTCAAGGTGTTGGTAATGACCTACAAAGCCCTCCATGGCATGGGTCCAGAATACCTTGGGGAGCACCTGCAGCCGGCGTCAACTTCCCTCCGCCCAGTACGCTCCCACAGAGAGGGCCTCCTCAGGGTGCCGCCGGTCAAAGAATGCCGACTGGTGGCCCCCAGGGGGAGAGCGTTCTCTGTGGGTGCACCGGACTTATGGAACCATCTTCCAGTAGAGCTCCGGATGGCGCCCGACCTCCGCTCCTTCCAGCGCGACCTTAAAACCCATCTCTTTAAGGAAGCGGGCCTGGCCTGATGGGATGGGGTGGGTTTGTTATTATGACTTTAATTTTAAATTTGTACTATTTGTACTATGGGCATTGTTTAATCATGTTTTAATAATTTTAACTTTTGTATTTGTCTTTTACGTATTGCCCTGTTAACCGCCCTGAGTCTCTTGAGAGAAGGGCGGTATATAAATTAAATAAATAAATAAATAAATAAATACTTCAATTGATGAACTCACAATCCAAAAACGAACAGAGGATGAGGAATTTAACAACAAAACAAGGGACTTTAAAGTACAAGTACAATCTACTGAGAGCCTTGATGCCCAAACATTGATTTCCACTATAAAACCTACTATCCAACAAGCAATAGAAGCTGAAGAAAGCAATACTAAGCTGGAGGATGCCAAAGGCCTTCAAATACAGTACACCAAGACTTCTATCAACCAAACAATAACTACAATACCACACATGACCTCTTACCTAAGCCAGATGGATTTGAAAGAAGAAGAAGACCAGATTGAATTAATGACAGCTGCACTATGCCAAACATGGAGATTGGATTTACTGGAATGAAAATTTAATGACTACAAAGGTGTCACTCTATGAAAAATTGATAACTGGATGGTCTCCCTGGATTCAAACAATGTGCGTAGGAAGAAAGGGAGACACATTTGAGAAGCTAAAGGCAATGATATGGAAGGCTGCCTGGCACAAGAAGAAAGCTAGAATTAGATTTAAGGGGAAAAAGTAAATGAACTTTTCTTCTTTTTCTGTTGTAAGTGTTGGGACTTGCAATAATAAAGCTTAAATTTTTCTCTCAACGGGTCAAGGAGAACTGTTAAAAGATATAAACCGAGTTTATATTTGTTGTTGTTGTTGTTGTTAGTTGCGAAGTCGTGTCCGACCCATCGCGACCCTATGGACAATGTTCCTCCAGGCTTTCCTGTCCTCTGCCATCTTCTGGAGTCCATTTAAGCTCACGCCTACTGCTTCAGTGACTCCATCCAGCCACCTCATTCTCTGTCGTCCCCTTCTTCTATTGCCCTCAATCTTTCCCAGCATTAGGCTCTTCTCCAGTGAGTCCTTCCTCCTCATTAGGTGGCCAAAGTATTTGAGTTTTAGCTTCAGGATCTGGCCATCTAAAGAGCAGTCAGGGTTGATCTCCTCTAGGACTGACCGGTTTGATCGCCTTGCAGTCCAAGGGACTCGCAGGAGTCTTCTCCAGCACCATAGTTCAAAGGCCTCAATTCTTTTGCGTTCAGCCTTTCTTATGGTCCAACTTTCACTGCCATACATTGCAACTGGGAAGACCATAGCCTTGACTATATGCACTTTTGTTGACAGGGTGATGTCTCTGCTTTTTAGTGTGCTGTCTAGATTTGCCATGGCTTTCCTCCCGAGGAGCAAGCGTCTTTTAATTTCTTGACTACAGTCCCCATCTGCAGTGATCTTGGAGCCCAGGAAAATAAAATCTGTCACCACCTCCATTTCTTCCCCATCTATTTGCCAGGAATTGAGAGGGCCGGATGCCATGATCTTGGTTTTCTTAATGTTTAGTTTCAACCCAACTTTTGCACTCTCCTTCTTCACTCGCAACAAGAGACTCTTCAGTTCCTCTTCACTTTCTGCCATTAGAGTGGTATCATCTGCATATCTTAGGTTGTTGATATTTCTTCCAGCAATCTTAATTCCAACTTTTGATTCATCTAGCCCTGCCTTTCTCATGATGTGCTCTGCATATAAGTTAAATAGGCAAGGCGACAGTATACAGCCTTGCCGGACTCCTTTCCCAATTTTGAACCAATCAGTGGTTCCGTGTCCAGTTCTCACTGTTGCTTCTTGGCCCGCATATAGGTTTCTCAAGAGACAAATAAGATGGTCTGGTACTCCCATCTCTTTAAGAACTTGCCACAGTTTGTTATGATCCACACAATCAAAGGCTTTAGCATAGTCAATGAAGCAGAAATAGATGTTTTTCTGGAACTCCCTAGCTTTCTCCATGATCCAGCGTATGTTGGCAATTTGATCTCTAGTTCCTCTGCCTCTTCGAAATCCTGCCTGTACTTCTGGTAGTTCTCGATCCACATACTGCTGAAGTCTAGCTTGTAGGATTTTAAGCATAACTTTACTAGCATGAGAAATGAGTGCAATGGTGCGATAGTTTGAACATTCTTTGGCACTGCCTTTCTTTGGACTTGGAATGTAAACTGATCTTTTCCAATCCTGTGGCCACTGTTGAGTTTTCCAAATTTGCTGGCAAATTGAGTGTAGCACTTTTACTGCATTGTCTTTTAAGATTTTGAATAGCTCAACTGGAATACTGTCACCTCCACTAGCTTTGTTGTTGCTCAGCTTTTCTAAGGCCCACTTCACTTCACATTCTAGGATGTCTGGCTCGAGGTCATTGACCACCTCATTGTGATTATCAGGGACGTTAAGCTCATTCTTTTATAGTTCTTCTGTGTAATTTTGCCACCTCTTCTTAATCTCTTCTGCCTCTGTTAGGTCCTTGCCATTTTGGTCCTTTATCATGCCCATTTTTGCATTGAACGTTCCCTTCATCTCTCCAATTTTCTTGAAAAGATCTCTGGTCCTCCCTATTCTATTGTTTTCTTCTATTTCTTTGCACTGTTCATTTAAGAAGGCATTCTTATCTCTTCTAGCTATTCTCTGGAATTCTGCATTCAATTGGGCATATCTTTCTTTTTCTCCCTTGCCTTTTGCTTCCCTCCTTTCCTCAGCTATTTGCAAAGCTTCCTCAGACAGCCATTTTGCTTTCTTGCATTTCTTTTTCTTTGGGATGGTTTTGGTTGCTACCTCTTGTACAATGTTGCGAACCTCTGTCCATATTTCTTCAGGCACTCTGTCTATCAGATCTAATTCCTTAAATCTATTTGTCACCTCTACTGTATATTCAACGGGGATATGATTTAATTCATACCTGACTGGCCTGGTGCTTTTCCCTACTTTCTTCAGTTTAAGCCTAAACTTTGCAAGGAGAAGCTCATGGTCTGAGCCACAGTCAGCTCCTGGTCTTGTTTTTACTGACTGTATAGAGCTTCTCCATCTTTGGCTGCAGAGCATATAGTCAATCTGATTTCTGTGTTGACCGTCTGGTGATGTCCATGTGTAGAGCCGTCTCTTGGGTTGTTGGAAAAGAGTGTTTGCTATGACCATCGTATTCTCTTGACAAAATTCTATCAGCCTGTGCCCTGCTTCATTTTGTACTCCAAGGCCAAACTTGCCTGTTATTCCGGTTATCTTTTGGCTTCCTACTTTAGCATTCCAATCCCCCATGATGATAAGGACATCATTTTTTGGTGTTAGTTCTATAAGGTGCTGTAGGGCTTCATAGAACCAGTCAATTTCATCCTCTTCAGCACTGGTGGTTGGGGCATAGACTTGGACTACTGTGATATTGAATGGTTTGCCTTGGATTCGAACTGAGATCATTCTGTCATTTTGAGGATTGTATCCCAGTATTGCTTTTCCTACTCTTTTATTGACTATGAAGGCTACTCCATTTCTTCTGAGGGATCCTTGCCTGCAGTAGAATACCTGATGGTCATCTGAATTAAATTCACCCATTCCTGTCCATTTTAGTTTGCTGATACCTAAGATGTCAATGTTCAGTCTTGTCATCTCTTGTTTGACCACGTCCAGCTTGCCTTGATTCATGGATCTTACATTCCAGGTTCCTATGGAGAAAAAATCTTTACAGCATCGGACTTTCCTTTCACCACCAGACATATCCACAGCTGAGCGTCCTTTCGGCTTTGGCCCAGTCGCTTCATTCTTTCTGGCGCTACTAGTACTAGCCCTGTGCTCTTCCCCAGTAGCATATTGGATGCTTTCTGACCTGAGGGGCTCATCTTCCAGCATCATATCTTTTTGCCTTTTGGTACTGTCCATAGGGTTTTCATGGCAAAGATACTGGAGTGGGTTGCCATTTCCTTCTCCAGTGGATCACATTTTATCAGAACTCTCTGCTATGACCTGTCCGTCTTGGGTGGCCCTGCACGGCATAGCTCATAGCTATTTAGGATCTAGATTTTTAAGGGAATGAAAATTATCTATAAACAATAAAACATACTTTGTTAACCATAGACGAATTGTAAGGATGAGAAATAGAATATGTTTGTATTTCAGACATGATAATTACTATATAATAAAATAGATTAGCTATTAGAACATAACTTTGAATTATATTATAGAACTTCCAATGATATAATAAAAGATATTATTTTAAAAATTGATGAACTACTAAGATGATAAAGAAATATATTTGCTGTAATTATAGAGCTAAAAAATTTTCTTAATGGGCTAAGGGGAATCTTTAAAAGATACACATTGACTTTATACTTAACTTTTAAACCTTTAAAGGAAAGGAAAGTTAGCTATTAGAATTGACTTATATTACAGAATTTGGAAAGAGATAACAAAAGATATTTTCTCAATAACTGGTGAACTATTAAGATGTTAAATAGAATAAATATGTATAACATAAGAATGCATTGAAATGAACAATATATGTATTTTAGACAGGATAACTACTATATTATTGAAATGGGGAAAATGTGGGCTACCCAAAAATTAAGTTTTCTTTTATATATTATAGGCTAGTTTGGAATGTCTTATTCCGATTAGGTAAAACTTAAAAACAGGACATGGATATGTATATGTGAAAATATATTGAAAATTGTTCTAACTGATTGCGTTACAATTAGAAACATATTAATTTGATTAATTTGACTATGCTATCATAATTAAGGGAATTGGAGAGGGAATTCTTGCTGATGTAACTTGACCTATCTACAAATGACTTTGCTATTTACTACTGTTTACTTTTAACTACCCAACCACCGTATTGCTTCACAAATACCTGGATGTAAAACTAAAAAATGAATACAACTTCTATTAAAAAAAGAAAGAAAAGAAACCAAAGATAATAGAACAAGTTTGACTTCCATTATCTTGTCCCATCCAGGATTCTTAAGAGTCCATTGCTAATCTATACCAGAGAATCAAAATTGACAATGATAATAAGAGTTTATATTAAACTTTCACCTAACTACTTACTGCAGTTCCTGGAGGCCCAGCTCGTCCTCTCTCACCAGGCAGACCTCTGGGTCCCTAAGAAACATACAAGACTTTTACAGAAGGAAGGGCAATCCAAAGTCCATTCATCACTGAATGAATAGCTGTAAACCAGACATGTCAAACACAAGGCCCGGGGGCCGGATCCGGCCCGTGAAGTGGTTTCATGTGGCCCGCGAAGCCATCCTGGAAACAGTGAGGGAATGGCCCTCACTGTCTTGGCCCTGGCCCAGAGACCCTCCTTCTGCCAGAGACCCTCAGATCTGTCCCACTCCTGCCCAGGCCCCCATAGGCACCCTTGATGCGAATGATGTAGAGCTGGCCACACCCACCCAGTAGGCCATACGCACTAGCCACGCCCACCCAGTAGGCCACGCCCACCCTGGCCACACCCACCCGGCCCCCTGAGGGCAACCGCAATGCTGATGCGGCCCTCAATGAAATTGAGTTTGACACCCCTGCTGTAAACCTTTCATTAAAGAAGCATTACAGATGAATCATAAGATCAACCACGAGTCAAATTAGGCATTTGAGGAAATCAGGGATGTTTCATATATAACATGGTTCCCCCCCCTCTCATTTTTAAATAGTTCTTTTCTATACTTCCTCAAATCAGAAAAGTAATTTAGGCAATTAGGATTAATTTAAAATCAGAAAGTGCAATAAGGTAAAATGGGGCCTGTTTCATGCTTCACATTGCCATTCTGGCTTTATATATGAATTAAGGAAATGCATGATCAAGATACATATAATTGCCTCTGGTGTATATGATCTTATCACCAGGGTTGGCATCACTAATGGGTATCCTGAAAAATTATTTGAAATTCAGCTCAGCCGTACTTATATTATCGCTAGGCTTACTTGCTACTAAATATGTGATAAACTTCTTGTACTTCTCCAATCAGAGTAAAAATATAAAACCTGTCTCCTTATCACTTGCTACCTAATAGATGATCACAGAGTTCTATAGATCTTTCTCCATAAGGATGAGTAAATGGATCACAGATTGATAATAATTCTGTTGTTGTTTTCTCCCACATACTTTCTACAATATTGTTCAGAAATTTACCATTGGTCCTGGGGATCCATTTTCTCCGGGAAGGCCATTTTCACCCTATGTGATAAAGGGAATATTGGTCAAAACATCCTCTTTATCATCCCACATTTGAGCAAGTCACTGCCCTAAATTCATTTTTCTCATTTTCTCAACTTTCCTACTACCTTCTCTTATTGGTGTCTTATGATTTATCTCTTGTTGTTTGTATCTTATGATTTATGTTTGTGTCTTATGATTTATGATCTATGACTTACCACTTTGTTGTTTGTATGTAACTGAAAGCATATGCACTGGAAACAAATTCCAGTCACATTTGGCCAATAATGAACATTCCTATTCCTAATTAAGCAAGAACCTAAGTACTCTAAAGCAAATTTCCATATCTGAATCTCTTTCTGGATCAGACCAATTCAGTACCAAGAAGAAAGGTCAGTTTGCACCAGTTGAAATTAAACATACTGTATAATTCTCCTTATGGAGATAATTTTTATTAATGAAAATGTGGCATGCAAATTTTATAGATAAATAAACAAGCAGACTACCCATTTCCTAACAGAGTGATCTTTTTGGAAACAATGTGGTGGGCAGTGAAGAGACAAATTAATTGAAGATAACCTCATCAAATAATGAGAATGACATTACTCCATCTGTCTATAAAGTAATTGCATGAGAAGAAAAAAAATGATATGTGCATGATTAATTGTTTTAGGACAGCTCAATATGCAGTGGTACTTTTCTATCAAACTCAGTTTAAGAAGAACATAAGATTTCCAACAATAGCAGCCAAAAGCAGAATGAAATTATGATTAGAGGTACTGTACAGCCATTCTGATTAGCAATCCCTAGTGGATCAGTTTAATTAGTCCTCTTTTCAGAGTTGTTCATCATCTTGTTACATATGTTCTAAGTGAAGAAATATTTCATTTATCTCTTTTAAATCAACTTTTTGGGATGGAACTTTGAGAAGGCGGGGAAGGGAGGGGAATCCCAACCCTTATCTGTAAGTACTTTCTGCTCACTGTTCACACATGGGTATAAGGAAGCCTTCAGGAAAATTGATGATCGGAGAATATAAATGGGCAAAAGGAAATGTAAAAAAAAGTCATATATTTATAAATTTTGTGAACCGAACTTAGATTATAATACTGATATTTCAGGGGCAACTGAGTAAATCAGATTTAGGTGTCTCATACTGGAAGAAAAGCTTTGACCTCAGAGGTAGAAACCCCGCCCCCATTTCAGATCTCATGGCAAGTGAGGCATGAATATAATGGGAGAGCCATTACTGGGAAAAGAAAAATTCAGATTCAGTTTTGTTGGTAAATATTCTGAGAAGCCCAGGAGAATGAACTGTTTAACATCTTCTAAAGAAGAATTTTATCTGAATAAAGCTGTCTTCTTCTGCACAAGTAATAATTATAAATGGTACCTTTAGACCAGGAGCACCTGCATCACCTTTGGAACCATCTCTTCCATCAAAACCCTTTATGCAAGAAAAAAAAGAGATAATGTGTAAATAACATTATTATTATTATTATTATTATTATTATTATTATTATTATTATTATTATTATTATTATTATTATTATTATTATTAATAATAATAATAATAATAAATATTAACATTTACAAAAAAGTACATAAGTACATGAATAACATAAATTTAGAAAATATGTATATATATATATATATATATATATATATATATAAGATAAATACATAATATATAATAATATTATATATAAAATATATAACAACATAACATTTAGAAAATATGAAATTTTCTAAATCAAAATAGTGAACACCTGGAATGTTGACATGTCTCGCTAGCTCTATCTAAAGGTTGTAAAATGAGGATAACCCCTAATTTTACTATGTACACTGATTTATCCTCTCCCAACCCATTTCATTGGCTTCAGCAATTCCTTTAGAAAAGTTTCTGACTGTAACATGCATGTTTCATCAGCTATTGTAAGTTTTATCCAACATGGTGTCATCCTGATGAGTTGTACCTCAACTCTGATAAAATGCCCACCAGAATTCTGTAGAAAGTGCTTTAATCAACCTAATCTGAAGAGCATTGAGAAGTCTGAGCCAGAGTTAGCTGTGTTAATATCATTCCCTAATTTTTTTAGATAAAATATTTAATGTTGAACACTTACCCTGTGACCTTTCATTCCAGGCATTCCAGGCATTCCAGAAGGCCCTTTGTGGCCCTAAATTGAGAGAGAGAGAGAGAGAGAGAGAGAGAGAGAGAGAGAGAGAGAGAGAGAGAGAACACAATAAGATGAGAAGAACTGCATTGGAAGTTTATGATGATCAGGAAATAGGCTAAGAGTTTAAGCATGGCTTAAACCTGAGGAATTATCTAGTGAGTCAAACTAGAGAAGGCGAAAAGAAGGAAAGATTCCAATAGTTCAGAATATAAAAGATACATAAATATTTCAAAAACCTGACCCTTAGAATGGATTATTTCTGAATATTCAATTACAAGGAGTCCATGTATTTTAGCAGAACTAAAAGCAATATTCTGCAGCTTTGATTGCAGAAAAAAAACCTGTTCTTTTCACAAAACTGAATTTTAATGGATCCTCCATGTTTATTAAGGGCTTTGTTGTAATACTTGAAAAACTCAAATTAGTTGACATGGATGTCACTACATTTTTTTATGATTTTGTTCTTTGATAAGCAGTTGTCATAAGATGTGATTTCATGTTATTTGTCCTCTGCATCATCTGCTGTCAGTAATGTTTAATTTGATTGATTGCTTTTGGTTTACAACTTTCAGATGTCACTGTGGCACCCTAAGTTAGGTTTTCATTTTCTACCTGATGAAATGGCAGAGAAGCTATATGGGTGAGGAAGAAAGCTGTAGGCACAGAAAGATTGTAACAGCATGGCTATTTTTACAACTGAGAATAAAACCTACAACTTTCTCATAGCTAAAGAACTAGCAATAGCAAACAATATCATTGATAAACAAACATAAATCTTACAAGTGAAGAAAGAACATAGGGGATCTGGATATAGCTTAGTGCATGTAAGAAACAAAACAAAACATCTTATTTATAACCTCATTGTCATGTCACACAGGTAAAGTATTTTTGTACTTATTTGTGCATTTCTTCATTGGGGAGGGGATGGCAGATGGGGCTATGCCTGGGTGGAGAAGGATGTCAAAACATGCCAGTTCCCATTAACCCCATGTTATGAAACAATAGGGAGTCATGACTTCTTCCTACAATGTAGGGCTGAGTTTGATGATGGCAGGGACTGAAGGATGCAGTAGGGAGCCCAATGACATAATTATATTATACAAGTGATTGAAATGGAGTTGTTTTTTTTTTACAAACATCCATATATACATTGGAGTTTTTCAAAAGGCTTAGCACCTTTTAGGGCTAGTTTCCAACATATCCTAAAAGAAAAAAAATGTGTTTACTTACAGGAAGGCCAGGTAATCCACGTTCTCCAGGTCTTCCAGGTCTTCCAGATTCTCCCTGAAGACACAATGTACAATTACTACACCTA
The DNA here is from genome assembly GCF_947247035.1 of Vipera ursinii. Lineage (NCBI taxonomy): Eukaryota > Metazoa > Chordata > Lepidosauria > Squamata > Viperidae > Vipera > Vipera ursinii. Next base: position 168,328,957 of record NC_139512.1, on the reverse strand, counting down.
GACACCCATACACATATTCTATAATCACTCTGAGAAGGAACTAGAAAATAAGGCCACATTTAATATTCTGCCTCACAGGATGGAAACTAATTGATTTCCCCTTCAATGTACTGTAGATATATAAAAGAGGTTTGGTCAATTGGGTAGTACTATCAATCTAAAATCAAGATGTCAAAACCTAATTGCGAAAAAATATCAGAGTTATTTGGATCCAGCATATTGTAGAATTCTTTTCTTATTGTGTGGTTTTCCTCCTCCTTCCATTTTCCCCCCAGTCTTCCTCCCCCCCCAAAAAAACCCCCTGCTTTTATGCATTAGGCAACCTTCTATATTGAAGTGTGCAGTAGCCCAAAGAAAACATTAAAGTCAGAGGGAGGGGTTTGCATAACTGTAACTATGCCATTTATACTGTGTGTGTGTGTCTATAGAGAGACATGCCAAAAGATCTCTTTATTCATGTGTTGATCATCAAAAACTTACATCTTTCCCAGAAGGTCCAGGGGGTCCAATCATTCCTGGGGGGCCAGGAGAACCCTGGAAAATAAAAGAACATAAAAGGTCATTTTTTCCCCTGCTATTGATTATATGTGTTAAACAAAAGCCAAAGATAAACAGATCCTTTCCTTTTGGTGAAGTTCATTTGATTAAAAAAAATATGTGAAAGCTAGTTTGGTCTAGTGGTTAAAGCACCAGGCTAGAAAGAGGTGACTGTGAGTTCTAGACTAGACAGAGAATGTCATTTTCTGTCAGTTCTAGGAAAAAGACAACGGCAAATACTGATTTGAAGGCACATCCCCCTCCCCAAAATTATAAAAATATATGGTGACAAAGAAATCAAATTTCTCACAGAGAAATTCAGATCTGAGGGAAGTACTTTTTGTTGCGGTGGCTCAGTGGGTTAGGACACTGAGCTTGTCAATCAGAAGGTTGGCAGTTTGGCGGGTCGAATCCCGAGTGCCGCGTAACAGAGTGAGCGCCTGTTACTCGTCCCAGCTTCTGCCAACCTAGCAGTTCGAAAGCACATAAAAATGCAAGTAGAAAAATAGGGACCACTACGGTGGGAAGGTAACAGCGTTCCGTGCGCCTCTGGTGTCTAGTCATGCCGGCCACATGACCACGGAGACATCCTCGGACAAGCGCTGGCTCTTCGGCTTTGAAATGGAGATGAGCACCGGCCCCTAGAGTCAGAAACGACTAGCACGCATGTGCGGGGGAACCTTTACCTTTTACCTTTTTTAGGCTATTACCAGGTGATTGAGTTTGCTGATTTTATACATCACTTTCTCTTTCAACAATGTCAGAATAGATATGAGATTTTACAAGCATGCTAAATATTTTGATAATTATGTGACAGAATAGGCTTTGGTAGTATTTCAAGGATATAATCTTTCTATACTTCCACCTGCTTCACTCCCCCAAATCTGAAAAGTGATCACAGTTTCCCTTCAAACTGTTTTTTGAGGATTTGGCAAATGAAATTAGGGAACAAAATGCAGTGTGTTCATGCAGACACCTTCACTTCTTTCTTGAGAAATGGTGAGCAGGAGTCAAAATTACTGTCCCAGCATGAGCTGTAACATGCCTTATTAAAAAAAGGTCCTCCCCTAGTCCCACTCTCTATTCTCAACCTTATTTTACATTGCAGTTATTTGTCTGGCTATCTGCAAAAAAAAAAAAAACCCAACAAAAAATCCAAGTGCTCCTATGAGAGAAATCTGAAAAATGCAGATTTTTAAACAGCTATTCCTCTTAAAAGACTTACTAATTTAGGTCTAACCTGCGGTTTAGGTGGTAGAGTAAAGCAAGAATACCCATTAATGGTATTCATGGCACACCCATAAGCCGTGAAGAATTAAACTATTTCAAAAGAGAAGCTACCTTTGCTATAGCCAGATACTGGAAATAAATTCATGAGGTTCTAGTGATTTCAGATTCTTGAAAATAAATTGGTTTAGCCACTGAACATGAAAGAAGCTTAGGATCACAATGCTGCGGGCCCTGCTGAGGAGGTACCTTGGTTTCATTATAGTTCCATTTAATTATGCATAGAATAACAAAATATTCTGTTACTTAATGATTTCTTTTCTTAGGAGGACATATATTTAAAAGCACATATGTTATATTTTGTAAAAAAAAGAAGATAGTAACTTGGTTTATTCCTGATCTGATCTGCTCCAAATAGAAAGTTGATATCCCCAGAATCTTCTACTTTTGGAGGAGTGGATTTTTACCAAGTTATCCTTCTTCCAGTTGTACTCAGCATCACAGCCTTTTGGAAAACCCTCTAATCTACCAGGGCTTATTTTCAGAAACAGGACTGTAGAGAGGATGGAAATAGCTGCTCATTCCATTCTTTCCTGGAATCACTGAGTTTACAATATTTTGCCCTATCACATTTAGATCCAATCCATTGTAGGCCACTTCTACTCTCTCTCTCTCTAGACTACCTTTAAAATCATAGCTCTAAAAAGTTCTTGCCTGTTGTTAGAAAGTTCCTTGGCAAACACACAACTGTAGCTTTTAAAACACATTTGTGTATATGTGCGCGTGATTGTCCATGACTTCTAAACAACACAACAGTCAAAGAGGCAAAGGATTTCATTAACTCATGAAGCAAACTACTTTTCAGACTGGATAACTTGTAACACAAACTAGCCTATCTCACAGTATGATATACCGTATAGTATGAGATCTGCAGAAATGAATATTGATACTTACAGGAGCTCCAGCTTGTCCAGGTTCACCAGGTGGACCTTGGTATCCATGAGGTCCCTAATGAAGAAATGGTGAGTTGCTTTCATTAGATCCATAATCACAAGAAACAAATTTTCACTATCTGATTAATCAGATCCTTAGGAACCAAAGGGAAATGGACCAGATGAATCCATTCTATGTATCCATAGAAATTTATTCTATTTCATTTTCATTTAAATAACAACAACAGCAGCAGCAGCAGCAATAATAATAAAGTTGGAAGGGACCTTGGAGGTCATCTAGTCCAATCCCCTGCTCAGGCATGAAACCCTCTACCATTTCAGACAAATGGCTGCCCAGTCTCTTCTTAAAAACTTCCAGTGTTGGAGCATTCACTGCTTCTGGATTATTAATTATTAATAATTTAATTTATAAGTAATTGCTTTTTTTGTACAAAGCACTATATAAATGAATGTTGGTTTTCTACGCTTCTTTTGTCCTCCTTCCTCCTCCTATGTCAATGGTGCCCACAGGGTGGAAGTAGTAAAACTCAAGATAGCAGCCACAACTATGCAATCATCCTTCCCCTGATATCCCTGTCCTGTAGGCTGCAATAAAATCCTTCTCGCTATATTGGAATTGAATATGATGAGATCCAGTTTGATGTAGCAACAGGCTAGAAACCAGGAGACTGTAATTTCCAGTCCTGCCTTATGCACAAAAAAGCCAGCTGGATGAACTTGGGCCACTCACTTTCTCTAAGGGCTAGGAAGCAGGCAAATGGCAAAGTCCTTCTGAAATCTTGCCAAGAAAACTTCAGAACCTTGTTCAGGCATTTGCTAGGAGTCAAGATTGATTCAAAGGCAGCCCCCACCCCCCTCTAAATTCTGCTTGTCTTAAAACAAAGTCTATACTTTGGCAGTGAGCCAGATGTGATACCATGTTTTGTTTTAAATACTCAAAATTCCAAAGCTTAAATTTAGTAGAGAGGACCTCATTTAAAAATGGAAGCCAAGGCATCTACTTGGCTTCTCTGTTAAGGAGGTCAATGATCAATGTTTACTCATTTGTGTAGTGCTTTTTTCTAGCCCTCTGTCACAAAGAGTTCCTCCTTTGGCACGGCTCAACTGAGGAAAAGATCATTTGCAACTGGGTATGAAGCATTTTTGAAAACTTGGAAGATCAGATGTCTTTTAAAATCTCAAACCTTGTATTGTATTTTTCATCATTATTCCTGGAAAAGGGGTGTGTGTGCTTTAATAGCTATGCTAGAAGACATCCTTTAAGAAAACGTATTTGGCAATCCTGTAAAATAGGAGAAGGCTACAGACTTTTTTTCATTGTTCTTTGCCATGCTCAAACTATGTTCCTTAGAGTTTAATGCACATTTTTGCCCTTACGGTTAGCACAACTAACCAACAGTATAAAATATAACTGGAAGCAGAAAAAAGAAATGACAAATACTTACAGGTGAACCGGGCTGGCCAACAGGACCGGGAGGACCACTAGGGCCCGGTGGGCCGGGAAAGCCAGGACCACCACCCTATGGGGAAGATTGAAAATCAATACAATCAATTGTAGATAAAACGAAATTTTAATTCTGTAATGAAATAGAGTGCAAAGGGCGGTGTGTATACTGTAACAAAAGCTAGTCATGCAAAAAGTGGAAATGCTTTAACCTGAACCACACTAGTATTAAATCAGTGTTTCAGTTCAGTTTCAGTTTGTTTCACTTCCTAGGCTGGAAGTGTTAGGCAAAAATAAGTCACTAACACACAAAGCAATGAACAAGGCAGCACCACCAGTCGTTAGGATAAAATAAAAGCATTCTGTTTGGTAAGCCAAGTTCATTTGTGCACTACCTGTGATTAATTATGGATTCTGGGAAGTGAGACGTAAGTACCACATCCCAGGCTGAATTGAGTAGAGTTATCAGTTCCTCACCTGGGAACTGTGCTTGTCTCATGGGAAAACCTGGGAAAGGTATAAGGCTATGAACTTTGAGCACTAGGAAAAAGATGCATGAGTTGTTTGACATCTCTCTCTCTCCCTTTCTGAAGAGTGGTAACCTGGCCATTTTGCTTTCTCTACATATTATTTCCCTGTATCTTGTTTTAAAAATGCATATCCAACTTCTCTGCAAGGTTGCTGTATAGTTTGCTGAATAAGATTGCAAGATGTTCACTCTTGTTCATTAAATAAGTATCCAACTCTCTTTACCTTTATTGAAAGCATGCAATTTTAATGGAAATTGGAATGTGTATGCCAGATACATGTTATTTAGCCCTAAACCTACATCTTGTCACCAAATGCTTACATAGTTATATTTTAAGGTAGTCTACTAACAGAGAATTCATTATTTATAATTGTTTCAGATTAAAACCTGTTGGCTTCTTAAATTAAAGTACAAGTCATATATATTTTTGACAGCTGGAAATAGTTTCTATGAATTACAGCTTAGTTAAAAATAATAAATAAAGAAGTGACATAAGAGATGTGTGGGCAAAGATATATTTCTTCCAGTGAACTGCTATTGTGATTTCATTTCATAAGGTGGCTTTATAACTCATTCGGGCTATCATCTGTTCTTGTTAAGCAGGAAGTATGCCATTGTATCTTGGTAAGCAATGAAATATTAAAAGTCATTGCTTGTCCCAGAATTTTGGTGTAACTTTGTTGAACCATCTACGGCAGGGGTCTGCAAACATGACAACTGTAAGACTTGTGGAATTCAACTCCCAGAATTCCTCAGCAGGCATGGCTGGGTGAGAAATTCTGGGAGTTGAAGTCCACAAAGTTGCCAAGGTTGGAGACCCCTGATATACAGGGCTGATATGCCCATGCAGAGTCCTATATGCCCAACAACTCAGTTAGTGGGAGATTTTGCAAACAGCTCCATTATTCCCAATGTAAGTGATTTATAAAGGGGGAAATGCAGGGAAAGGACCACTGATTGCAGTCACACATTCTTGGCTCCATTATTTTATTTTTATTTATTTTATTTTTATTACATTTATATCCCGCCCTTCTCTGAAGACTCAGGGCGGCTTACAAGCTTAGCAGTAGCCTTCATTCTATGTATATGCCTGCTTATTAGGGCTTTCACACACACCCCAAGCGGCATTATTACAAAGTCAGCTTATTGCCCCCAACAAGCTGGGTCCTCATTTTACCTACCTCGGAAGGATGGAAGGCTGAGTCAACCTTGAGCCTGGTGGGACTTGAACCTGCACTAATTGCAGGCAGCTGGTGTTACTTAAGGAGGCATTAGCCCACTGCTCCACCAAGGCTCATTAAAACAATGCTATAGAAAATATAAAGAGGAATCAATATTGGGGCACTGATTTTTTTTTCTTTTTAAATACAGTCCCACTGGTAGTATACGATGACTTAGATGTCTTCCTCTGCTAGATGCTCACCAGTGATATTTAATATCAAATTCAGTAACTTCACTGCCATCTGGAAGTTACATATCCAACATATCTGGAAGGCATCTAGTTGCTGTGGTCCTTCTGGCCATGCATTCCCCAAACCCCCTTCCAGGAAAAACCAGGACCTCTTAGGAACCAAAGATATGAAAGGAGAAGGCATTTTTGGTTCATACATCTCAGATGTAGAAGCCAGCAGCAGATTACAAAAAACAGAAGCTGTGAGAAGGAAAAAATGATGAGCAACTTGAAACAGATGAATGAATCATGATGGATGGATGGACGGATGGACGGATGGATGAATAAATGGATGGACTGAAAGTAGAAAAACTCTGTGAGGAACAGAAGACAAATACATTTCATGATTCATAACATGGTAGTAAATGGACAACATGGGAGAGAAGTAGACAACCAGGAAAGTCTGTTGAGAGCACTTTTAATAACCGAGTGTGACTTGCCCTTTTCACAGATTATGCAGATATCACACATGCGTGCGCACGCGCACACACAAACACACACACACAGGTTTTGTCCTAATGTTTGCTTTCTTTAATTTTTTTATATGCTGCTTTCTATTTTTGTAGAAAAACTCAGCAGCTTACTCAAGGCCCAGGTGACTAAAATGTACCACCATGGAAAACTGTAGGCACCTAAAGCCCATTGATATAAACTTACGATCTCTCTACTTTTTAGACATTTATCTGAGGATGAATTGTGTGATTTTTTTAAAAATCAAAACACCTTCACACGATCCTTCCCTTTGCCTTCTATAACATCTCAATCCACCTCAAAGCCTGAGCCTAGACTGACCAACATGTAAGACGACACAGCACCATCCCAAGTTAACTGAATTTTTAAAAAATCCAAAATTGCCTCATTTGACCTTGATGTGACATTTGCAACTGAGTTAGAGCATAGCTTTATTTTGGAACATCATGTGGAATTATTGATCTGCCTATATTTACTAAGAGAGGCTGCAAATTTAAAACGTCAAAAGAAGCTCATCTGTGTGAAAAGAATGCTACACAATTAGCAAGTTGATTTATTACCCCACTGATATCTGCATTCTGGAAATAGCAAACACTGTACAATTAATAGCCTGGAAAATGGTTGCAGTGGAGAAAAAAATGAGGAGAAACATCTAGACAAAAAACATTGGAAGAGCAAACATTGACGGAAACACAAAAGGAACAATTGCAGGAACAAAAAATAGGAGGTGATGAAAATAGTTGAGGGGTGCGGTAAAATGTAGAAAGGAAAAGAAACAAAAGTGTGAGGCAGAAATATCAAGGAAGCTTCTGGTTTGATAAGAAGTTTCAAGGAGTGTTTCTAATCAGAATTCTGAGGGAGAATACTGCTTTAATCCAGTCTGGTTTTAGGCAATCAGAAATCAGTATTTGTTTGCTAGATAACCTGTGCAAGAAGAGAAAAACCTTTTTGTTCCCCAAAAACCATTTAAGCAGCATAAAGATCATGCTACTATCTTACAGTTATAACGCCCGGGCCTGGTCCAGCCTTGACATCATAGTCATACTGAGGAGAAAAGTTCTGCAGTAGAAAACAAATTGAAAAGAGAAGTAGTTGTTATAAAAGAATAGGTCACCAACTGATACACTGGAAACATTTATACATATACCCATCCCTTAATCAGATATTCCATTGGTCTGGAATCATAAGCCACACCTTCATGCACTGGTGGGTAAATCAAACCCCAATTATTTTAAAGGCTCATATTAAGGAACATAAGCCCCAGCACCTTACATCCCAACAGCTTGGAAAGTGACAGAAGTGACAGAACAACGGGTTGAAAATCCATGAGCAATAATTCCAATTATTGCTGAACCAAAGCATCGCCACCATTAAACACAGTGGTTGGGGATGCTGGAAATTGTTGCATCGGGGTGACCAAAGTTTTCCACTTAGATTCCTCCAGGAATGAGATCAAGCTTTGCTGAGAAAAATAATTTCAATGTTTGAGGAGGCCCAAGTGTACAGTGAGAACAAATGTGAAATGTTGGTTGGCTGGAAAGGGCCACAGGATACCAGTTTAGAGAAAGTCATGGAGACAGGTAGAATTTTTTCCAAGAACTCGGTCTGCGTCAAGCTCTGTAACATAGGACATGTTCTAGAAAGCAAAAGTCATATTAACTTCAGCATGGAGTTTTAATGTAAGAATTGTGGTGAGATATTAGAATGCTGGAAATTACAATAGGAACTCCCACCCATTATTTATTAGTGAGTTCATTCAGGTCGGTTCTATTTCAATATTTTAAAATCTTCCTAAGCCTTTTACAACATGGACTGAGCTGCTGTTTATGAGGTAAGTTGCTAATTAATTCCTCTCCCATTCAGTTATCATACTGAATTTCATCTTCCCAGACATACAGTTCACAATGGAGGAAGAAACAGCTAGACAATTAGCATTTTTAAATGGGTTTGTCAACAGACAAGAAAATGGAAGCCTAGAAACCACAGTTTATTGCAAGGGCACCAACACTTCCTGCAGTGGTGAGATTCAGGCAGTTCATACCACTTTGGCAGAACCAGTAGCTAATTTTTTGTTGCCCAGGTCCAGAAAGGACTTCCAGAAGTGGCATTCACAGAGAGAACCAGTGGTTCACATATTTGAATCCCACCACTGACTTCATGCATTTTGAATTTGAACAGTAATCATCCACTGTCATGCAATCACTGAGGGGCCAAAAGCATGGATCTCCCAAGGTTGGAAGTACAGGATTCATGCAGATTGACTGCTTCTCCAATTCTCCACAGCAATATCTCTTTGATGATCTCCTTTAATTTAGATTTGCTGTGAAACACCTCTTTCAACGTCTTCATAAATTTGGAAAGTTATTTGTATCATATATTAACTAGCTCTTTAGTAAACTACAAACAATTATCATAACATATGGTATTATTACCGATCGTGTAAGAATAAACCTGGTTGCCAAGTTACATACTGCAAACATGTACTGTAACATTTAGATTTTGCCACCCAGAATGATTCTTGCCTTGTCCATACCAATTTTTGCAAGGTTTCTGTAAAAATAATTCATATAATTATTCTCCATGCCATGCTGGCTGGGGAGTTCAGCATCTTAAGGTTGCTGAGATTGAGAAACATTGATCTAATTCTTCTTAAAACCCTTTGTGCTTCTGAACCAGTGGCATGCTAAACATTGCATATTAACTTTTATACTCTAGCAAAAGAAAAGATGATGGAGAGAATGTTACTTACATTTCCATTGAAACTTGGGCAATTTTGGCAGACTCCAGGGGGGCCAGGTTGTCCAGGGTCTCCTGGCAGGCCAGGGTTACCAGGGGATCCATTTCTTCCAGGAGTACCAGGTGGGCCCTAAATATAATTTTAGGAGAAAAGTGGGAAAAAATGAATATCATGCACAAATACTCAAATGGTTTCTTATTTAGGCAATGCATGGAATGCTAAAACAAAAGGAACTTTGTGACACTGAAGTCCTATTTATATGCATATGTGCAAACACACCCAACAATATAATTATATTAACTATAGGTAATTGGGGAGCTATGCTCCTTGACAATGGATTGATGCAATCATTTTAATAATAGGATGCTAAATGTTGTCACCACAGACCATGGCCATGAAACCCAAGACTTAACTCAATATTTAAATCATAACATTTCTTCAAGCCTTCGCAGATTCCCTGTGACACTATCACACCCCCAGAGGTCCATGGACCACAGGTTGAGAAACACTGCTTATAGTGTCCTTCCAAAGATGTTGTTCCAATTAGTCAGGACAACAGCATCAAGTAGGCTGAATTCAATTCCTCAAGATGGCTAAAACTTTTTCTTTATTGAAATTGATAATACATCTTACAAGTATGATTGTGCTCCATCTTCTCCTCCTCCTCCTTCTTATAGGTCAGTAAATTAGGGAGGTATATTCCTGAGCCACTTCCTAATATTACCTGGACATTCTGGACTTAAAAAGTGCCCCTCTGCCTGGACAATGGAGCCTTTCTGTTTCCATCTACTCTGTAAAGAGTAATCTTCCTTGCTCTCTACAGAACAACCTTGAAGTCATTCTACTCATACCTGACCAACAAATCAGGTGGCGCTAGGAGACTTTCCCTTGAACTCATAATAGTTAGAGTTTAGAATAAATATCAGCTGAATGCTGATGACATCTAGCTCTTTCTCAAGAGGGTCTGGTGAAGAAGTAGAATCAGTGCTTGGCTCAGTTAATGAACTCAATGGGACCAATAAACTGGATGTCAATGCTGCTAAGATCAGATGTTCTGGCTTGACACTGGGGCCTATAAAAGCCATCTTCTTCAGGACGGTAAGGACGCATCCTCCACCCAGGTCAATTTAAGAATCATAGGAAAAATGATTTCATAGTGAATGGTATCAGCTTACAGAGTAGTGGTAATTCAAACTTTATGTTATCAGGAGAGACAGAAAACTGGGTAACTTGTGCCATGATGGTTACAATCTTGCAGCAGAGATGTACTGGCTGCAATGAAAGATCCAGAGTAGTCCTTCCTTTTAATTACAATTCCTCAAGTAGCATAGAATAGAAAAGAGAGGCATGTCATTGACTTCTCTCCTTGGTATATTCTTTTATCAGACCTTCTGCTTCAGCTACAGTTTATTTTATGGCCACACCAATTGCCTTATTTCACCTGAGCGGTCCATCTAAGAAAATGCCCTGTGACAAAGATAGCATGATATGGAAAAATACTTCACGACAAACTAGTAATTGGGCAAATAAAACTCAGCCTTCTTGTATTGTTAAAATACAAGCAGGGACCAATATTAGAACAAAATGCCCAGACAAATGAGCATATTGGATTGAAGCACATACTGAAACGTGCATTTTCTGGGATGAAAACAAAACTAAGAAACCAAATGCATGTTGTTTTAATGGAATGCTACAAATATATCTTGCCTAAATGGAGTAAATTGATTGTATTTTCAAATATTTCAATTTTCAAGCAAAGGAACACATTAATTGAACTTACGGGTTCTCCCCTGGGGCCTTGGGGGCCCTGGACTCGATTTCCATCAGACTAGAAAGGAAAGCAAAACAATGTCAGACTGAGCATTAAATATAAAATAAATGCAAACTGAAACAATCAACCCAGAATTTCAAATAAAACAAAAGATGTAATCAAATGAATGAAATGATATGCATATATTGGTACATGATTGAGGGTAATCAGGGATAAATTTCACCCTCCAGAACTGGGCTACTCCTCACGCTGTTACCTAGTTTGGGTAATGAAACTTTTGTAAGAAAACGAGCAAGCTCAGAGAGCACCAAGGACCCCTCATGGGCTACTCCTCCCATCGTGCCAATCATTTGGCCATGGTGGCTGGGCATGATGAGATTTGGAGTACACCCACATAGGGAAGGCCATAGGTTTCATGTATGGCTTACAAACTCAATAGCTGTTGCCAGCTAGTAATATTACATTTCCTTACAAAATTGTATTTTCTAAAGTATGTAAATTTAATCCCAGGAATACAGTATAATGAACTGGTATTGAAAGGTATCATCTTTTTCAATTTTGTGCTGACTTTCCTTTTCCTTCTCCCTTTCTGCTCAATATTTCCATTGCTTTGGCCACTGGGAATGATAGCATTTTGGGTGAAATGTATGTTTCAACTCCAATATAACCCATGAGTATGGAATGCCATTTTCTAGAAGTTCAAGAATAACTTGTAATAGTTTGGTTGGGTACCTGGTGTACAGAACAAGAAATAACTATTGTCCCATACACAACCTCTGGGAGAGCAGATTGTGGTATACTGTAGTTGTTACCTGATGAATCCTGAGGAGTGAGAGTTTACTTAATCAAGTGGAAAATGTCTAAGCTTTTATTTTAACTTCCTTATCATGATCTGAATAATTTATAGCAAAAGAGTGGAGAAAGCACAAGGCAATACACACAGTCCCAATCTGTTCTTTCCCCAACAACACATGACTGGAGGTCTGAAGGTAATTTGAATGTATTTGCATGAGGAAAAGTTAAAACTTTCCATGTATGTGATCCAGGACCCTGATTTATAAAGATCACAGATTGTGTGAAAAGCTCAAGTTCAAGCAACCATGAATTAATCTTCATTCCAGATCCTTGGCTGAATATCTAGAGCAGGGGTGTCAAACTCAATTTCACTGAGGGCTGCATCAGCATTGCGGTTGCCCTCAAGGGGCTGGGTGGGTGTGGCCTGGGTGGGCGTGGCCTACTGGGTGGGCATGGCTAGAGTGTGTATGGCCTACTGGGTGGGCATGGCCAGCTCTACATCGTTCGCATCAAGGGTGCCTTTGGGGGCCTGGGCAGGAGTGGGACAGATCTGAGGGTCTCTGGAAGGAGGAGGGTCTCTGGGCCAGGGCCAAGGCAGTGGGGGCCGTTCCCTCACTGTTTCCAGGATGGTTTCGCGGGCCACATGAAACCACTTCGCAGGCCGGATCCGGTCCCCGGGCTTTGTGTTTGACATGTCTGATATAGAGATTAGGGTGAGTGGGAAGCCAGGAGGTTAAGGGTTGGATTGCATGAACTGCTCTCTTCTCTCTTCAGATTGAAGTCTTTCATATGTAGCAAGATTGCATTGACACAGGCCTGTTAAAAAACTTTGTAAAAGCCTTCCTCACACATGGAGCTTCCATTATTTGCCTTCAAATGAAAGATTGATTATACAGTGAACCGGCACTTTTATAAAAAACATTACACTTCTTTCAAGACACTTTTATGTGAAAAATTCATGAACATATGCAAAGAATGACAAACAACAGTGTATCACGTCAATTTATAGAAGTTAACAAGTGAAATCTAATTTATAATGTCTTTTCTGAAGAATATGGACTTCCCTCAACCTGGACACTATGAAATGTGATAGCCTTCCATTTCCATATTCCCTCTGCTGATATGTTGGAAATGCAACCACAAAAGGAATATTTTTTTACCATATTTGGTGGACTTCTGACAAAAAAAGAAAAGAAAAAAAAATACTGGGACCAGATTTTTACTTTAATTCAGAAGATCATTCAAATAAATATAAAATTGACACTTGAAAAAGAAAAGGGACTTTGTTATTATATATGTTGACAATCTTATATGCACAAAGATGAAAAGACATACTACTTCCCACAATGAAAAGGTGGATGGTAAAGATGATGAAATTATTAGAAATGGCAAAACTGATTGTTTTAATTGTTTTAATTAAAGGGAAGAAATTACCTAGTTTTGTTTGTATTTGGAAATGTTTTTCTTCAGAACTAAAAAAGGTGAAACTTTGAGTTTAGGTTTTGATGATTTTGTTACAAAAATGGCTTGAAATATTGTGAAATATAAAACAAATGCTTGAGCTTATTTATTTTGCTGCGCTGAAAAAAGTCATCACTTTTTTCTCCCTCTTTTTTATTTTTTCACTTTATTTTTTCTTGGTTTTCTAACTTTTTTCTGTATTTTTATTTTATAATGAAACCTTAAAAAGAGAAACACTTGGCTGGGGAGCTCTTTATAGTTCAATTCTCTCTCTCTCTCTCTCTCTCTCTCTCTCTCTCTCTCTCTCTTTTCTCTCTCTCTCTCTCTCTCTCTCTCTCTCTCTCTCTCTCTCTCTCTCTCTCTCTATATATATATATATATATATATATATATATATATATATATATATATATATATATTGAGAAGTAAGATGCAGTGGCTCAGTGGGTTAGGATGCTGAGCTTGTCGATCAGATGGTCGGCAGTTTTTTTGTTTTGTTTTTTTAAATTCCATTTATATCCCGCCCTTCTCCGAAGACTCAGGGCGGCTTTACAAACTTAGCAGTAGCCTTCATTCTATGTATATGACTGCTTATTTAGGGCTTTCACACACACCTCAAGCGGCATTATTACAAAGTCAGTTTAATTGCCCCCAACAATCTGGGTCGAAGTTTGGTGGGTCGAATCCCAAGTGCTGCGTAACAGAGTGAGTGCCTGTTACTTGTCCCAGCTTCTGCCAACCTAGCAGTTCTAAAGCACGTAAAAATGCAAGTAGAAAAATAGGGACCACTACGGTGGGAAGGTAACAGTGTACCATGCGCCTTTGGCGTCTAGTCATGCCGGCCACATGACCACGGAGATGTCCTCAGACAAGCGCTGGCTCTTCGGCTTTGAAATGGAGATGAGCACTGGCCCCTAGAGTCGGAAACAACTAGCACGCGTGTATGGGGCAACCTTTACCTTTACCTTTACCTTTAAGATGCATATATTCAATGAAACCTACTCCCATTTATGTTAACCTGGGCATAGGACTTTTATTTTATTAGTTGAATAAAGTTAGCACAGGACTTTCAAACTTTTGTGAGGAAAGAAATATATAAAAGAAAGAGACTAGTAGTTAAGAAATAATTTCCATTTGGGGTTAAAAGTATGCATGTAAACCTAAAATGGACAGAGATACTCCATTTTACAAAAGTTTCCATCTTGACTTAAATCTGACTCAACTATTTTGAACATGTTTAACTAGCAGAAACCAAGTGCTCTGTGTGAACTCCTTTCCAACTTCCAGGCATTATGGGAGAGTTCCAGTTGAATTTCACTCTTGGCAAATCACTTGCGGACAAGCTGGGCCTTCTCTTGGGACTGAGTTTAGTGTTCTTTGGATCCGCGTCTTTTGGCTGGAAGCAAATACTCGTAATTCTTGCCAGGCATTCAACTAAATAACAAGTCCAGGCCAGATCTGAAATGCTTAACCATTAGCAGCGTCTTTCCATTGGGAAAGTGGGGAAAGCAATTCTTGGGAGATTGCAGTGAGACTTCCTTACTTGATCCCTGGTTGGAAAGGATTGCAAAAGCAATTTTCTGCAGGATGTTTTGGCACTTTTAAATTCTCTTCTATCACTCCAGGAAGGACAGAGGTCTCTGTTATATACAAAAAGGAAGGATGTGAACCTTCCCGGGCCTCCATGAAATGGTCTGCTGGAGTGTGAGGAATGGTTTAGAGCAGGGATGGGTAACCTGCAGCCTTTAAACAGATTATATGCAGATGTTGGTCTAATTTGAAAAGTCTCCAAGCAGTTCAGATTTTTGGCAAAATCAATGTGTCCCGCCCTTGGCAACCTGCTTAACTGGAAGAGAGACAGAGATAAAGATAGGGGTGTTGGGATGGGGAGAGAAAAGGTGGAAGAGAGACGGGGGAGTGGGAGAACAGCAGAAAGGGGAGGAGCAACCCTTTTTGTTGTAACTCTTCCTATTGACAATATTTGTTCCCTGACAGATAATAGAATGTAGAACTATGGAAAAGAAAGTACTCTGGGATTTTGTTCTCCTGTAGCTCAGATTATTTAGCCCTTTCCTACATTAATATCTCATTCTTTAAACCAGTGACCAAATCCTTTGTAAATAGCACCAAAATATTTGAGGAAGGTAAGCTCAAAAACAATAGCACTCTGCTTCAGCAGGATCCTGTCCAAAGCCCAAAGATTTGACTCTTAAAGTTGAGTATATCTTGTAAAATCAAGAGAATGGAACCCTTTTTGTTATGTATCCAGGTGCAGGCATCTGCATAGCAACAGCCACTAGGGGGCATTGGCCTGGACGGTTTTGGCGGGAAACCTAGTTTCGGCGGGAAACCTAGGGCCAACCCCATTGGCTGGCCACCTGCCTGGCCAGGTATATAAGGAGGCCAGGTAGCCCTTGTTCTCCAGTACGCACCCCCCCACAATAAAGAGCTGAACACGTACTCCGGCTGGTGTCTCTTCCTTGCGTCGGACCCACTACATTACACTTTTTACCTCTAATGAATGAACCTTTATTGTCAAAGTACAACTATGTGTACATTGAGATTAGCTGAGCCTCCCTTTGTGCTCACGCCCCCCAACGCACAGTGACAACAAACCCTCCATCTTACTACACCATGTGAACCAAGCGCTGAGACAGAATCAATGTTGATATGAAACTCGATGAAAATACCAGTAAATCCAAATGTGGAACTTACAGGTGAGTCTGTTGGTTTTGGACAAACAGGGCAACATTCTCCAAATGGAATCTCTGGATTTGCACATGGTAACTCTTTATCTAGACAAAGAATGTCATCACAAAGAACAGATCCTGAGTCGCACACGCAAATTTGACATGGTTCTGGTTTCCACACGTCTCGGTCAGCATACAATTGGCCAAGGTGGCTGCATTCTCCAAACTCAACTGGGAAAAACATAAATAAGAGAGGGGGGGGGAGGAAGAAAGGAGAAATATTAACTACTTGGTGTTCACTACATTGATCAAAGTAAAAAACAAAACAACAACAGCAAGTCCTAATATAACACAAGCAAATTATAATTATGACATTGCTAAATGCTCTATTTATAATGTGTTCAACTTGTCAGTCTTTGAGAATAAAATTAAATGCATTGCTGTTTATAATGCTCAAACTAGTGGCAGATCCTGGCTGACCCTGGGCTTGGAAGAAGAAATAGACCTGGGCCTGGTTAGTACTTGGAAGACAGACCACCAGAGAATGCCAGAGCTGTGGGATACACTAGGGAATATAAAAAGGGATTGGAAGTAGGCAAAGGCAAATCATGTTTACCACATTGCCAAGAAAACTACATGAGCATGTATGAAGTCACCAAGAATTCAGCTTGATTCTACTGTAGGGAGATTTTATTAGTCATTGCTATGAGAGCCAGCCACGCTCTCTAGCAGTAATTATGCTCCTAGAGAAGATGAAGGTTTGTCTGGTTCAAGTATGCTGAAACAAGGAAAGACTGCTCATCTTACTGTGTGCCATTATGAGAGTGACACACATACCATTTAGCTCAATAGGGCCATTCAAGATTCACACCACGAATAGAATAGAATAGAATAGAATAGAATAGAATAGAATAGAATAGAATAGAATAGAATAGAATAGAATAGAATAGAATAGAATAGAGCTGAAAGGGACCTTGGAGGTCTTTTAGTCCAGCCCCCTGCTCAAGTTGAGAACCTATACCATCTCAGACAGGTGATTGTCTAGTCTCTTCTTTAAAATCTCCAGTGATGGAGTGCCCACAATTTCTGGTGGCAAGCTGTTCCACTGGTTGATTGTCCTCACTGTCAGGAAGTTTCTCCTTAATTCCAGGTTGCTTCTCTCTTTGATCAGCACCTGCCCTCTGGTGCTTTGGTGAACAACCTGGCCCCCTCTGCCTTGTGGCAGCCCCTCAAATACTGGAACACTGCTATCATGTCTCCCCATTTCTTCTTTTCTTTAGACTAGCCAAACCCAAGTCCCACAACTGTTCTTCATTTGTTTTAGTCTCTTGGCCTTTGATCATCTTAGTCGCTCTTCTCTGAATTTTTTCCAAACTCTCAACATATTTTTTTGTGATATGGTGACCAAAATTGTCTCTTCTCAATGTTGTTCTATCAGTTAGATGGGTGGTCACTAAATTAGGTAGATAGATGATAAATGATCGACAGCTAGACAGCTTACTATTCTAAAATTATAAAACAAAAGCACGAAAACCATAAAAACATCCACAAAATAAATAAACTTTATTTGAGGTGGATTGCAATGGCTGTCTCATCATAAGCTTTGCCTGATCTTTGCTGCTGGAAATGATCAGATAACAAAGCTATTACACAGCTGGGAAGATCAGATATCAAAAAAAAGATGTTTGAAAGATTAAATATGAAAATCAAATTGATAGCCTTGCCTGGGCAAAGCCATGAATAGTGACCCACATGCATACACACAGATTTTAACACTATTCCTTTAATGCCATTATACAGAAATGGTGCACTAATCTTGTGTGTGACTCCTCAGGAAAGACAAGAGGCTTTCAGCTCAACCATCTTGACACAAATCATTTTAGTCATTTTGACATTGTTAAAAATGCTAATAAGGGGCATGATGGCTCAGTGATTAAAGACGCTGAGCTTGAGGTAATAAAATGTCTTAACACTGAAATGTAGATGTTCACTGAAGAATGAAAGTACTATAAAATATAACTTCTTACATTAACATTTAATTTTACTTATATCCAACATTTACCCTTCATTGTCCCTATAGTTTAATACAGTTAATACATAAGGTCCAAGATTTATATTTAACTTATTCCAAACATTTTTATGACCTTTAAAATAAGAACAACAGATTGATTATGTTCTCTGTGATCAGCAAGGGAGCACTTAGAAATTTATGATTAAATTCTACTATAGTCCACATTATCTGGCAGAGGGAATACTGAACTTGAACACTTGACCCCAATCAGGAAATGACTAAAGTAGTCTTTCATAACTTCATAACTAAAGTAGTCTTTCATAACTTTCATAACTTCACACAGTTCTTATTTGTAAAAGGGGATGAGAGGAATAAAATAATAATAGGAGAGACGAAAAACAAAGAAAAGAAAAGCTAAGCCATGAGGAGGACCCTCTGTTGATGCTGCTCAAATGTACATTGGCTCCCATAACAGAAGTCACGAACTCAGTAGGTAGAATTTTAATATAAACAGGATCGCCTTCCTCAATTAAAAGGGGCATGGAAGTAAGGAATACTTCCTAAATCCTTATTTAAAAATAGGTCTGAAATAAACAACATTCTCCCAAACAAGTTAGGTCCTGTGATCATGCAAATATTGCCAGTTCTTTTCATGGTGGTAAGGAAGAAAATAATGTTACCAGGACTGGCCTATATAAAATCCAGACAAGCGTCAGATGACAGCAGTAATGTCTGTGGAGATTCTCAGTCATCCAGGTCATAGTTATCCCAAAGATGCTTTTTCATGAGGCAACTGGACTTCCTTGTTTTTCTTTAAAGATGTTTCAAAAAGGCCATCTATGTCAAAATTGAACAGCCCTCTCTCAACAGACGAGGAGGGATATGACATCATCTATCTCCAGTCTACAACACAGTCCTTTCAACAGTTCCAAGAAGGCTCCACACACATTTGCACTACTCAGATGACCCTGAAGACACAGAGAAGCCTCCAGGTAGCACTAACGACTTGCTAAAAGAATGCAAATGAGCAGCTGTCTGCAAGGACTATAAATCTTTCAATTCCCCACCATCTAGTCAAAGCTGAAGAAGCTTCTTGGATGAGAAGTGAAACATCTTCAAAGGAAAAACAAGAAAGTCCAGTTGCCTCATGGAAAAGCATCTTTGGGACGACAGCAGTAGATACTGTATATAAAACTCTAATTCTAGTGCTCTTAGACTTTTGTGGAGATATAAAAGCTTTAGGAATGTTGCAGTCATAAACAGTTGGAAGAATCAGATCTTCAGACTCAGAGAATATATTTATTTCTGTCAACTAAAAAAAAGTTAAATAAAAAATTACTGTTCCTGAAAAAGAAGGAATCCAATAATATTTTATGTCATTCTCTTACTGCCCAGGAGGTGGCAGTATTGACTAGATAGAGAGCAACATTGTAGAAACATCTGGTTGTAATGACTCAGAGCTTTGCTTCAAACTGGAAGTGCTGATCTACAACTCTTTGAAACTTTTGGCAGAAGTAATATATTGAGTACTTTTTTCCAGGATAATCTTCCATCTTGTAAATTAATTTGACAACTGAAGAAACCCCTGCTAGGTTAAAATGTGCATCTTTATGTTGATTCAGCGTCACATAATGGCCTGTCTATTATATATCTACAGTTCTTTACTGGATACACAAACTAAGCTAACAAAGTTTTTAAAACAATGGGTAGTCAATCCTGCAGCTTGAGTTTCCTGTTTCCAGACCTGGCCTCAAGGATGAAAGAAGAACATTGCAATTAAAGAAAGGCTTATTTTGTTTTCTGCTGTAAGAAGAGGGTAGAAACTTCAAAGTGTATTCAGATAACAGGAAACCACTTGGCATTTAATGGCTACCTTATTATGCACCAATGGAAGAAGGATTAAATCAGAGGCTGATAAATTCTGTGAGAAATGGCGGTGGGATCAGAAATCTGGAAATTCTTCAGGTTGTAAAGATGAACCATGAGAGATGAAGAACTTGTTTCATGTTACCAAACTACAAATCTCTTCTCATCATTAACTACAAATTTCCCTTCTTGTTAACCATGTTGGTGGGCTTCTAGAAGTTGTAGATCAGCAAGATCTGGATGGCCAGCTAAGCTTCCTACTGAGACTGATTTAGTAAATTCCCAGAGGAAGGAATCAGGAACCTAAGGGGTCATGGGTTCTTCCTGCAGACTTGATTTATCAACCGTGATTATTGCACAGTATAAGGAAAGGGACAGCCCAGCCATATGGATAGGGTGAGCGGGGGGGGGGGGTAGCAGATAATAAAATGTGTACTATCTTTGTGAAATTCCATCCTTTTCACACTTGTATCTCCATATCACACACAAACGAGGGGTAGATCCTGCACTGTAATGTCATGATACACGTTTAGTCATTTTTGCATCATCTGACCTAGATAGTACAAGTCACCTATGGAGGGAAGTATAAATATCAGCAAAACAAATAAAAAACCCATTGTCCACAAACCAGTATGAAGTCTGGTTTTTTTGTACTCATTTATCTCAGGGTAATAATTTCCAGTTTGGGGGCTGGAGCAGAGCCGTTGTGTGCTCCAACTTGGAAATTTCGGAGAAATCAAGGATGGATGGCTTTATTCCTGGCACACTGTGTATCACCCAAGTTGTTGTACTGTATATAATTTTCTTTTTAAATAATGATGGGAATTGCTTGCCAGCATTTGTATAAATAAATTATATCTTATTGAACATCTGGAAGACATTTCACAAAACATAAAGAAGGGGGAGGGTGGTTGTTATTTATTTTTTTTAGCATCAGAAGAATTATGTAGCATATTAAAATTGCATTTCCTAAGTTTTCAGAAGATTTAACGACAGTTTCCTCCAGGGAAGACTGGCTGTCCTTGCGTCAAACAAAAGGAAATCAGAACTGAAGTATACTTTCCTGCCTGATGAGTAATGTTTGATATAGTGCCAACACTGTATGCCACTAAAGGAACTTTACAGCGTGACAAAATACTTACAGTGTGACAAAGCGATGTTTGTTTTTGAGAAACCACATTTTAGCTTGTTCATTAATGAAACAACAGGAATGTTGATCCTGGAAACACGACCAGATAAATTAATTCTACTTTACTGTAAGGCTACATGAATAGAATCTTACAAATTTAAAGTAAAATTCTCCTGACCTCACTTTTACACCTGGTGAACGTAAGGAGCGTCCCTAGTGAGCCTCTTGTTCTTCCCACTGTGCAGCTATAGTGTGTCTTATCTGACCATTCCCTAGGCACATCTCTTCACTCTGTTTCCCAAGTTTTTCCCAAATACCACCACATCAATCTCGAGGGAAGTGACTGGATCAAAATCAGTTGGACGATTGGACATGCAGAGACATCACACATCTGCCTTGCATTTCTCTATCTGAAGGCCTGCCCAGTTCAATCTAGTTTAAACCCTAAGATGGAAAATCAAACTCTGGAAGTTTCCCATTAAAAGGGAGTTTCTGGGGAGCAGCCAAAGGCAGCTGAAAGGATCCATACCAATCAGGGGGTTTCCATTTAAGGTACTGCAATTACTCTTAGATTTGCTTATGTCTCTTTGGAAGCTAGAGTACCTACCAGCTGCTGGGCTTTGCAAAAACAAGATAATTGAAATAAGCAGCAAAAACTGTGATATCAGCAGGAAGGAGCAAGCAAATAAAGGACTTATGAAGCATGAAACTGATAAGAACAGATACTAGATTTGATCTTAGCCAAAAGCCAAAGCTTTTGCATCAAGTCTTGGAAAGTCACACATTGATCCCTAGGGTCTCCTTCAGTGCTTTTCCTTTGGAAGGAAAAATGGAAATGATTTGGGTAAATACTGGAGGAAAAATATACTGCCTCATCAAATACTTCTCTGAATAGTTGTTAGTTGCGAAGTCGTGTCTGACCCATCGCAACCCTATGGACAACGTTCCTCCAGGCCTTCCTGTCCTCTACCATCTTCTGGAGTCCATTTAAGCTCACGCCTACTGCTTCAGTGACTCCATCCAGCCACCTCATTCTCTGTCGTCCCCTTCTTCTCTTGCCCTCAATCTTTCCCAGCGTTAGGCTCTTCTCCAGTGAGTCCTTCCTTCTCATTAGGTGGCCAAAGTATTTGAGTTTTAGCTTCAGGATCTGGCCTTCTAAAGAGCAGTCAGGGTTGATCTCCTCAAGGACTGACCGGTTTGATCACCTTGCAGTCCAAGGGAGTTGCAGGAGTCTTCTCCAGCACCATAGTTCAAAGGCTTCAATTCTTTGGCGCTCAGCCTTTCTTATGGTCCAACTTTCACTGCCATATATTGCAACTGGGAAGACCATAGCCTTGACTATACACACTTTTGTTGACAGGGTGATGTCTCTGCTTTTTAGTGTGCTGTCTAGATTTGCCATGGCTTTCCTCCCAAGGAGCAAGCATCTTTTAATTTCTTGGCTACAGTCCCCATCTCTGAATAGTAGAGTAGCTAAACAGAATTCTGGGCACAATTGAAGGTGCTGTATTCACCTCTGAAGGCTCAAGGCTTAGAGAGTTTCAAGAAGTATTCTCTTGTTGAACCTGTCTGTCTCGTATGAGGTGGCAAATAAAAACATGTTAAAAGTTCCCCACTCAAGGCAATGCCATC
Organism: Vipera ursinii; assembly: GCF_947247035.1. Lineage (NCBI taxonomy): Eukaryota > Metazoa > Chordata > Lepidosauria > Squamata > Viperidae > Vipera > Vipera ursinii. The sequence continues at coordinate 168,306,254 of NC_139512.1, read as the reverse complement.
CATAGTTGAGCCTTCTCAGTGCTGCCTTTTTGTGGAAAACTTGTCCACTGATATTTGAACCACCCAACCTTTTCTTGGTTTCCAATAACATCATGAAACTGCAGCTTTATAGGACAATATTTGGAGACAATGAAGATTAGGGAGTCCCAAAACAGTTAGGGGCAGTTATTTTTAGTATTACAATGTCATTGTAATGTTTTTTTATTGCTTATTATAGTCGGAGCTATTTGGAATTGAGTGGCATAGAATCTTAAGTAAGTATGTTTTCTTTGGCAAACCAAAGTATGTATTACAGTATGTACCATATGTGAGGTAGGAGGACTTGTAAATTAGCTGAACTGTGTGGACAGAGGAATCTATAGTTTTGGGATATCTGGAAACTATCTCAAATTTGCCCATGAATTTGTGTCAGTTGCCATTGAATCTTGAAAGTTTGTGTATTATTAATGGCGGAATTTTTAATGTATGAAGCACAACAACCAGATTAATATATATGAGTCTTCGCAGTTTGCCGCATAAGACCTATGTTAGTTATGGCAATGTTTACAAGTAAAGCTAATGCATTTGTTCCATATTAAGAGTCAAAACAGAGCAGTGCATACTCTCAAAATGAACTCACTGAGTTGCTGAGCCAATAATACAGTGTGTTTTCAATTTGGGGGCAATTAGATAAGTGCTGAGTTCAGGAAACTGGAAACATTTTGTTCATACTGACTTAGTAGGAGACATGAAGAGGTATTATCACTAGAAGATGACGCATAGATACCTCTTTACCATTCTATAGGTAATTTACACTTGATGGGATTTTTCATCCTTCTGAGCTGCCAACAGATAAGTGGAAGTGATAGCTAGCAAATGAGAAATTTTAAACACAACAAAGAATTCAGCAGATCACAGTAGCTGTCAGAAAACAGGCAAGAAGTCATGCTCATTTTATTGAACTTAACTGATAAGTACTGACTAGGCAATGTGGAGTCTCTTGGCAGCTACCAGACGCTCTCCTGTCTGGCTTCAATTTTTCAGTTTAAAAAAAGACAGAAAAACTAGTCCTTCCAAAGTGAACCACAAGTTCTAGTATTATTTAGAACTGTATTTAGTACCTTGCTTGAGGTAGAGCCTCTTGGAAAGCTGAAGACAGCATAAGAGGGCAAGGCAGGATGGAAGTCAGGGTATCACTTCACCATTTTGCTTCCTGGTAAATAGAAATTTGATGGCTGGCCTGCCATCTTAGTTTAACTGTGGTAGTGAATATGAAAAAGAGGTGGGAGAATACACAGACTAATATTATTCCCTATGCATGGACTGTATGTTGACGGGACCACCTGGCATCCAGAAAGGGAGGAGCAAGGATCAAACAGGTGCTGCACTGTTAATTCTGCCTCTAATATACTTATGTAAGTTATCCTCTAATACACCTTAATGTCCTTCCTTGGACATTTACAGATTCCCATATCCCATGCTTTTTTTTAAAAAAAAAAAAGATTGATTCAATCACGTCTAAGACCTGGGACAGCAGGTGAGTAGGAACAATAATCAGAGATTAACGTTACTTAGTATCTTTATTGAATTATCTATCTCTTTTCTTCAATGCCAAGGTAGAGTATGATTTGACAGAAATGTGTGCAATCTAATTAATGAAGCATAAATCTCTAATGATCAAATCTCAAATTTTTTAAGTCTTTTTAAAAATATATACTGCTCAAAAAATAAAGGGAACACAAGGTAAGACATCCTACAGTACGTTGTGTTGTTTAAGTGTTCCCTTTTTTTTGAGCAGTATATTTTAAATGGCTTGATTAAGAACTAATGGCATAGCAATCCCAAAACTTACAGTGGTTATTTTTGCTACAGTATAGGCACAAGTTTAGAATAGTAGGTGAATATACCATCTGCAACCCCTCAGCCTGATGCTGATTAGATTAATCAATATTCTTAAAGACTTCTGTAGCCTCCATGTAAAAATTAAGGATCAGAAAGAATGGATGAAAGTAGAGTAAATGCTTATTTAAGATCTGTCTCAAATGCTTCATTTTGGTTTACCATAAGCTTCATTAATATAATTGGTAGACTGATAAAAATGACACATTTTACACATTGAATAAATAGCCAAGAAATGCACATTATAAAATATAATGATAACCAGTAACGTAGATAAGAATTGCAAGGGTTCCTAGTCCTGATGCCTCTAAATTATACCCAGCATATCTCTACAGAGTTGCTGGAGTTGGGCAGCATGCAAATATGATAAATAAATAAATATCACAAGAGGGTAATGATGGCACCAATAAAAGATCTTGCCCTCATGAGCATCTGCATATAGAGTATGATTGGCAGCTGCAAGATATGGGAGGTTGGGTCAGCTAGCCTATTCCTGATTAGATTGCATGCCAGTTTAGTAAGGTTTGCTGAGGTTAAAAGAACCTGGGATCTCTAGGGAGTTTATTTTGTAATTCTACCTATGTTTGCTGAGAAGGAAGTCTCATCTTTTAGAAATCATTGTAGGGTGTTTGCAAGATTTCTAATAAAGCAGTTTACAACTCAGATTTTTTTTCCTGGCATTTTCCCCACAGCCGTACATCATTCTTTCCATTATGGTTAGGCTATGCCTGCATACCAGAGTTCAAACAAATCCTGGCACTTGGATTTCTGCCCAGCACTTGGATAAACATGTTCAACTAGAAATTCTGTTGATTTCAGTGAAATTTACTTCCATATGGAAAATAGGAAGGGGTTATTTTTATGGCAAGGGGTTATTTTTCTCAGCATGGTTGACTGAACTCTTCTGATTCTGATTTATCATACTTCATCTGTCAGCATAAGAACAACACAATCATGATGCAGAATCTGTTTATTTTGTTAGTAAAAAAACCATTTTTACCTAGTACTGACTGGTCACAAAGTAAAAAAAAAGCATTTTTACCTAGCACTGACTGGTCACAAAGGTAAAGAAGAACAAATAAATTAAATAATTGAATTATTTAAGAAACACTTTCTGCTGATCAAAATGTAAAAGCTTAATCTTAACACTAAATTGATTCTTCATATATTTTAGTTAACTGGCATGACCCAGAATTCATTTTAAACAAAACAAAAGTAACATTAGATCTTTCTTGTTTTGAGAACAATTCATCAAGTATTTGTGCCAGAAACTTGTTCTGTGCAAGTCACAAATGATGCTTTCAGTAACATATATCTAAAGATATTGTTACGCAGCTCTGTGCTTGATTTATTATTTAGACTGAATATGAGCAACCTCAGTTTTCTTGTAGGCTGCTCACAGAATTATATTCTTTCAACTCTCATACTGCTTAGCTTCATGCTTGTAAAAGCAAATGAAATAATTAGTGCTTACAAAAAGTTTGAAAGGCTAATGACATAAAAAAAAAATTTGTCTTTTATGGGAGAGAAACAAAAAGGTGGCCCCAGGCTCTTATCCAAAGGATACTTAACATCAACATACATTTTATAGTGATTATAGTGGTGCCCAAGGACCAACAAAGATGTCTGAGAACATAAGAGCATACAGAGTTATTTTCCATGGGTAAAGTTCAGGTCAGGGGACATTCCACTCCAAAAAGGAGGAACAATTTTTTTTACTTCTCCCCAGCATTGCCTCTCATAACATTCTACAGAGTCACCCAACCCACTGGAACAGCCTTCCTGAAGAGGTGGGCCCAGAGGGCTGAGGTGGGAGGAATTTGTGAAAATATCTCCTTCCTCCAATCAGTCACTGATGAAGCTTAGACTTTCTGCAAGTAGAAAGTCCAAGTCCTTCTCTATGCTTTGATTCAAGGAAAGTGTACCATGCAAGTGAGACAATTACTTTTTCTCAGCTTTTTCCCAACACTTTAAGCAATTGCAATAAGCACTGAGGAGGAGTGATGTGGGGATAAATGTGGATTGTTTCCTAATCAATTTGCTTTTGAAGTACACCTTGGGAGGGAACTCTCCAGGTGAACAGGAGCCTACTTGTGTAAACAGTGGTTCCCTTCTGCGGCTGAAACCAGCCTAGAAAGTAGACCACATCCACAGCCTGCTATGACAGTGCAATTCTCACATTTATATGCATTTCCAATACGTGAAAGTGGCTTGAATCATTAGTCTGTGATCACTGGGACCTGGAGATTCTGATGCATTGTATTGTCTGGAATAAATAGACTCAATTTCAGCACTCTGAATCACCAGCCCTATGCTTGTTTACCTCTAATTAATCTTGATGAAGTCAAATAAATACTCTCAGGCAACAATCATGGTTATTTTCTCCATTAAGAAGGAACATATGCCTTTCAGTTGACACCTGATTGCTTGAAAATTTGACAAATTGATTGGACTGATTACCAGATGACTATATATTAAGCCAAATGATTATTTTCTACCAGCCTCCACTTTGCGGTTGAGGAAAACTACAGAAACATTAATAGAACACTACCTCAAGGAAGAAGATTTGTAAAAATTGGTGGTAAAAATAGCAAATGCCAGATAGAGCAACTTTTAACGAAATGAACATACATATCTGAGGAGATCAAGATGACCAAGTACATTCAACATTGCTACAGTAGTAATGGAGTTCCTTTAGAAAACAAACTGAGCTTTTCCTTCAATTGCCAAAAAACAAAAGAATGATTCAGAATTACTTTAAAAGGTAATAATAATATTAGGTGTTTTAGTATAGATAGCCCTTGATGTGTGACCTATCACTTAACAACTGTTTGAAGTTACAACACCCTCCCCTCAAAGCTACTTATGATCTGGTTTCAAAGTTACAGACACTGCAATATCCCTATGTTGTTTACAACTAACCCATAGGGCTGCAGCAGCAGCCCCCCCACCTACCCCCCATCCTACTGGATCCCTGGAGGTCTTGACCTATTTCCCATCCAGCCCCTCAGCCACCTAAGGGAGCCTAAATTTGGGCAGAACGGGCTACTATTGCAGATGCTACCAGGGCAGGTGACTTCCTTGGGTGGCTGAGTAGCTGGAGAGGAAGAAGGCTAAGGATGGAGGGGAACCACAAGGAGCAGGAAGCAGAGATGGGGTGCCTCAGGGATTGGGGGAGGCCTTGGGAGTCCAGGACATTCAATTAATGACTGCATTAGGGAAAGCAGAGGGTAGGGGGTCATTAAGCAAAGCTGTCTCGCTTAATTTCCCTCCTCACATGCAACTGTAAAGGTTAGCCTTCCTAAACCGTATTTAGAGGTAGTTGATCACTGAATGCCAAATCTAGGGACAAGTGTATAAGCAAGCTCTACTTTACATTTCTGCTTGTAAAATTCCCAGGAATATCTTACGATCATTGCTCAAACCAAAACATTGGACTACATGAGCTTGTATTCACTGCCGCCAGGCAAGCGTGTTTGTACGGTTTGCATTGCATGCTAGCTGGCTGGCGGCCCCTGGGATGAAAAACTCTCCTTCTCTCTCCTGAGCAATGTCTAAATCTTGTATGCTCCAGAAATATATTTGGGGGAATTTTCTCAGAAGTACAGAGGAAAGAAGGTTTGGAAGAAAGTTGCCGCTGTAATATGGGATATATCTTTCCAATCTTAACTGATGTATGGTTTTTTTTCAATTTTGGGGTCTAGAAACTCATATCTGAAGGCTCAAGTAAGAAATACGACCTGCTTGATGTCTGGTTTGGCCAGATACATTTTCCAATCAGCAGGAAAAAGTGTGGGAAATATCTGAAGAGTGGGGGAATGATATTTTTCTCTGCCAAGAAGAAAAAACTTACACATTTTTATGGAGTGGAGTTTTATGGAGCTGCTTTACTTGATTCCATACAATCATCTATCTATCTCTATATTTCCAGTAGGAAAGAAATTCATTCCTGGTCTATCTCAGACTGCCACAATACTACTTTATCAGTGACCCAAGACTAATTCTGGCTAATTTATAAATGGTCCTAATGATTCCACATAAATCAGTGAAAAAACTCAGGTAATTATGTCTGTATATAGCAGGGGTGTCAAACTCAATTTCATTGAGGGCCGCATCAGCATTGTGGTTGCCCTCAGGGGGCCGGGTGGGTATGGCCAGGGTGGGCGTGGCCTACTGGGTGGGCGTGGCTAGAGTGCGTATGGCCTACTGGGTGGGCATGGCCAGCTCTACATCGTTTGCATCGAGGGTACCTATGGAGGCCTGGGCAGGAGTGGGACAGATCTGAGGGTCTCTGGCAGAAGGAGGGTCTCTGGGCCAGGGCCAAGGCAGTGGGGGCTGTTCCCTCACTGTTTCCAGGATGGCTTCGCGGGCCACATGAAACCACTTCACGGGCCAGATCCAGCCCCCGGGCCTTGTGTTTGACATGTCTGGTATATAGCAATATCAATTGCACTTAGACTTATATACTGCTTCATAGTGCTTTACAGCCCTCTCTAAGCAATTTACAGAGTCAACATATTTCCCCCCAGCAATCTGGGTCCTCATTTTACTGACTTTGGAAGGCTGAGTCAACTTTCAGCAAGTCAGGATCAAACTCCTGGCCGTCAGCAGAATTAGCCTGCAATACTGCATTCTAACCACTGCGCCACCACACTCTTATAATAAAGCAATCTAGCAATCTAAAATTATTGTTTACAAAATAAAATGAAGTATATAGACATTTCCTGAGCTTGGACATCTTAGCTGACTCATAAACCTTCACATATTTATTATAGTATCCTTTAATGGAGAACTAGGTGAAAGTGAATAGTATGTGAAAAGCAGGATTAGAACGTAAATATACATTGCTGGCCAGTCAGGAAAAAGCTACTTTATATCAACAAACTTTCAATAATCCCACAATTACACTCCTAGGCCATGGCAGGGAAAAAAAAATATTCTCATGTTCCTTAGGGCTATGCAAAGCATTAAAGAAAGGTATTTTGCAAAATATATTAGGGGAGTGAAGGATCACTTTTCGAAGCTTTAAAATAGCAGCATCCTTTTGAGGAATTGTAGGGCTGTTCTGAAGGCTAATCTCAGCTGCCTGGCCTATGTATGTGTGCACAATATCTTAACTTGGCTTCCAGTCCAAGTGGAAAATTTACGGATCTATCTGCCTTCGCAATCCAGTATTTTTCTCTCCACGTAACAGATCTTTATTAGGATCACAGCCTACCTCCCTTCTTCTAAAACTGGAAATGGCAGGATTTGAACCTGGAATCTTCTGTTCACAGATATTCTGCCACACTAACCTCTGTTGCTTTCCTAAAAGACGAGATGCGTTTTTAAAAATTATTCACATTAGAACCACCACACCTTGAGGGCAGACAGTACTGGCAAGAAAAGTAATCCAAACACTTTCCTAAAGAGTTTCTCCATTACATTCAATACTGTTGAAAATTATACTTCAGGGTTTTTTTATTTGTTGATTGCCCTAAACTACAAGCCACAGCAAAGACATCAAAGAAACAATGTTGAACCCCATTTAATACAGCACGGTATTTCATGACCGTAAATTGATCAAATGCTGCACTGACATCGTTAGTACTGCCAAAACATATTGTACGGAGATTGGTTCCTTAAGTTTTCTTTTCACAATGAAGAAACTAAAGATTCTAAACCAGGGGTGTCAAACTCAATTTCATTGAGGGCCGCATCAGCATTGCGGTTGCCCTCAGGGGGCCGGGTGGGTGTGGCCTGGGTGGGTGTGGCCTACTGGGTGGGCATGGCTAGAGTGCGTATGGCCTACTGGGTGGGCATGGCCAGCTCTACATTGTTCAGGCCAAGGCAGTGGGGGCCGTTCCCTCACTGTTTCCAGGATGGCTTCGCGGGCCGCATGAAACCATTTCACGGGCCGGATCCGGCCCCTGGGCCTTGTGTTTGACATGTCTGTTCTAAACAGTCTCTCTTAAGATATGAACATTAATAGTTCGTGCCTTCTGAACATCCTGAATCAGCCTTTTCTGTTGATTGCTAGAGTTGGTCTTCAACTGATCAGGAACTCTTCATGATCACCAGAAACTTGGCAATATAGAGAAACAAGCTATAGAAATGTTTATATACTAATAACACAAATCTAAAAAAAAATGCTCAGCACCCAAACCCAGAAGATATGGAAACATTCAGAAAAAGAGTATTGTCCAGTGTTCCTAGAAGAATACTATATTGTATAGTATAATATACTATACTATCCCCATTATTTTGGGGATAATGTTTTGATTTTTCTTCCCTAGCAAAGTTTCCCTCCCTTTTGGATGCTATTTGAACCTGATGTGAGACAGTTTAATTAGCTCTATGCTGGTCAGTGCATAAGATCCTCCATGGAGAGGACCAAAAGAATCAACGTAACAGCTGTGACCCCTTTAAACCTCTGTATGGTTTTCTTTCTTTTTCAATTTTTGTGTGTCAAAAGCTTTGACTGTGGTAATTCAAACCTGGCTGCTTTTTAATCCATATTTTAAAGGCATGTGGCTTCAGCGGTAAGGTCAAGACTGTCAACTTGATTTGTTTTCCTCCTTGCCCCCCCTCCCCCCCCAATGCACCTGGCAAGGATCCCTTTGAGATGCACCATTGCAACTAACCAGAGAAACATTGAAATATAATAGCAAGAAAATGTATTTGTAAACACATGTAATCTTCTAGTAGGATGACATTATCTGCTTATGTAAATAACAATTCACCCATCTAAGGCAAAAATAATGGGACAGTGGCTCAGTGGGTTAGGACGCTGAGCTTGTCGATCAGATGGTCGGCAGTTTGGCGGGTCGAATCCCGAGTGCCGCGTAACAGAGTGAGCGCCTGTTACTCGTCCCAGCTTCTGCCAACCTAGCAGTTCGAAAGCACGTAAAAATGCAAGTAGAAAAATAGGGACCACTACGGTGGGAAGGTAACAGCGTTCCGTGCGCCTTTGGCGTCCAGTCATGCCGGCCACATGACCACGGAGACGTCCTCGGACAAGCGCTGGCTCTTCGGCTTTGAAACGGAGATGAGCACCGGCCCCTAAAGTCAGAAACGACTAGCACGCATGTGCGGGGGAACCTTTACCTTTACCTTTTATTGTCTGTACGTGTGCCTGCCTTTGAATTGTTGATGATTCTTGGTGACTGCCTGGACTTGTCCTTACAGTTTTCTTGGCAAAGGTTTCAGAAGTGCTTTGCTCTTGCATGCTTTCAAGGCTGAGGAAATGAGTGACTTTTTCAAGGTCACCCAAGAGGCTTTGTGCCTTAGATGGGGCTAGAACTCACAGTCTCCTGGTTTTTAGCCTGGTGTCTTAACCACTACACCAACTGGGTCTCTGTTAGATATATCCAAATAATATTATACTAGGACTCATTTCACATGAAATCTTGGAAAATGGAAGTAGATTGTTAGCTGATGTGAAAGGCATCTCCTTTGTTGTATTTCAGTAAATGCAGCCAAAATCCCCATTGGTTGATGCATATCTAAAATAAATCTAACAAGTGACTGTTGTTGAAAGAAAAGTTTAATGTTTTCCATTGTCATCCTAATAGGAAACAGGCAAAGTTTACAAAACTTGGAAAATGGAGCTAACTTGATGTTAGCAATATACATGGAGCTAAATACAGCTTTAAAATAAACTGGAAAGAATTATGACATGTAAACAATTGACCTTACTTTTTTTTAAGCTGGACGTAGAATGCAGATGTCAGATTTATTTACAGATACAATGGCAGAACTGTTATGTAGAACAGGTGTTTAAAACAAGTAAAATAAACTTTTTTATTAGCAGTATTCTTTTAGAAGAGCAAGAGGTGAATTACATTATGAGATTATGTCTGTATTTTTGTTCAGTTGCTGGTGAACTGCAGTTTTTATCACAGCAAGGAGAAGAAAAGAAATGCAAAAGGAGTAAGCTTCTTAATTATCTGTATTTAATTCAAATTTAATTTCAGCCATTTTAGAGTCAGTTTTAATCTAGTACACCCACTTTTAGGAGGAGGGTTAGAGAGGCAGAGAGTCAAATGTGGAGGAAAAACTACTTTAGAAATCCTGCTTAATTTTATCATGATCCCTTAGAATAGCAGAGCTTGCAAAATTTTTGCGAAATCTAACTTTCATCCAACTTTCTTGGAACAATTGCTTAGTAATGAGGGCAATGAAATCTCATAAGTGAATCAGATTATTAAAAGAAAAAAAATCCATATCTTATAGAAAAATATTGAGAGGATTTTCTAGTAGCTTTGATTTTTCTTTTTCTCTCTCTTTCCTATCTACCTATCATCTGTCTATCTATCTATCTATCTATCTATCTATCTATCTATCTATCTATCTATCTATCTATCTATCTATCTATCTATCATATTGAATTGATTTTCCATAGATATAAAAGAAGCTACACTGGCTCATCACACTGTTGCACTCAATGTTCAAAATGGCAGCATCAAAGGTTGCAAAAATAGGTCAATAGGTTTCATTAGATAAAATAGCTGTTCAAACTCTTTTAAGTAAAATACATGCAAAGAAATTTATTATTAGCTGGTTTGAAAAAGTACAAGAGGCCATTTAATAGGATCATGAGGAGGTATAAGTGAGTGGGGATTTTTACCCAGATCAAACTTATCATTCAATGATCAGCATAGCAATTCACTCACTCACTCACTCACTCACTCACTCACTCACTCATAGTCACACACATTTGGAAATGAACCCAGTTGACCATAATAGGTTTTTCAGGTCTTGTTTAGAAGAGATTGTATGGCTGCAATGCCTAAGTCCTTCCAGTTCTTCACAGATCTCTCAGACAGAATGAGCCTGCTCTGGATAAGGAGATGGCAAACCTAAGTCTTAAAAGTCCTTGTTATTGAGCTCTGTCATCTAAACTTGCCTATATTCTGCTCAGAGGCATTTGGTGACACTTTGGCCCCAGGAGCTTTCCATCATTCACATTGCTTTATAGCTTGCGCAAACCAGCCAGCTCAAATACAAACAAGTTGGTGAAGTAGGGGGTCGTTAAATTATATTTCACAGTGATCAAGAATTTGCAGCCTGAGCAGCAATGCTTAAAGATCGATGTATTATCAGATTGTGTCTCCAGAGCTTCAAGATTTTGCCAAGAGCTACTTACAGCTGTCTTTAAAAAAATATTTCTAGCACCATCTGTTTAGAAGTATTTTTGTCATATTCATCATTCTATTCCCACCTTGCAAACTGTGGTTGTGGGGCTCCTGACTTGTGTCACCACTGCACAAGTTACATGCCCTAAATTGGGTCAAGGATACATCAATGATCTAAATAAATCTTCCTGAAATATGGTGCTCTTCAAATGTCTTGTGACTGCAACTCCCATGGCCAAAGATTAGAATAAGAATCTTGAGTGACCACAAAAGTGGGACTCATAAAAAATAAAAATCCTAGACTTAGTTGTTTTTCATGTTCAGCATTAACCACTGAATTCAAATGGCAGTGATTAAAGTTGACTACTTTTGCCTTTCTTGGCAAATGGCATCCATTCAACATTGTTAAAAGTCAGTGAACTAACACTGAGAAAAAGAAACATCATCTTTGCTCCTTTCTCCCTGGAGTAAAGCAGTGTTTCTCCTTTCTCCATCCTCATCTCTGCAGTTCTGCCCACTCCTGCCGGAAATCATTTGATGACTCTTGGTCTGAAGTCAAAACACACACATGGAAAGTGCAGACAAGGCAGAGGTAACCATTTAGCTTTCATCAAACCACAAGCCTCCTCAGGCTTAAGGAACTGGCCTAATTGCAGTAACACCTACTCACTTAAAGGATGTGTTCTTAAAGCTTAATTAAGATTTGGACTTTCCTTAATTCCACGGAATTGCAAATTAAGTACCCTATGAAGTTTATATTTTACAACAGTTTAAACAGGGTTGGACAGCCATGGTGGCAACTTTTTGATAGCTAAGGAATGAACTCACTTAATATTCCCAGACCAAAGTGAGAGAGTGTGAGATACAAACTGGTGGATCCAATTGGGGAGTATTCCCCGACCCATCTTGGAATAGACTTTAAGGGATTTCTCTACCCCAACCAACCTTCACTAACTGGGTGAAGCCTATTTTATATCCCACATGAAAGATTTTGCTGATGGCTTGTCTCAAAACAGCCATCGACTTTTAGGATTTGCAATCAAAGAGGGATCTGGAGGTGCAAAAGTAAGTCCAGGGCCTGCCAGTTGCCTATTCTTGATCCCCAGAAAACCAGGATCCTAAAAGTGAAAGCACATTGAACCTTAATTGATGTGGAGATGAAGAAACACATGCCACACATCTGAACATTGTTCCTTTCTCCTGGCTTTATTTAACTTTGACCATTAAGAGTTAAACTGAAACTGGAGGTATAGTTTCAGTTCAGGTTTTATAGAAAGAAAGTGGTGAATGACATACAGAGAACTTGTATGAAAACCTTCTGACTACTTTGGGATGTGGCATAAGCAGACTGGCAGAGTCAACAATTATTTCAAGTGTAACATTGAAATGTAACACGGAAGCTGAAGCCAAACAAAGGTTATATAGGCACAGGATCATGTCTGAACAATGATAACACCCAACTAATTAGTTAAAAAAGGTTCTGCTAGAGGTATTTTACTTCAGCTACTTTCTGAAAGTTCAAAAGAGTTGGGGCAAGTCTTCTTGGTCAGAGAATCTAGGTATGGAAGGATCATGTTAAAACAATTCATTTTAGTTATTTGTTTGCTTTGAGAGGGGCCTATCCATAACCTCATCCATGTATCTGCAGAGATAGGACCCCATTCCTAATTGTCACTACTATATGCTACAAATAAGCTCTGATGTGAGTGTGTGTGTGTACACATTATATTAAGTCATAATATAATGTGTTTAGTGTTTGCTTAGTGGGTTCTGTGCACCAAGCTATTGTGCCTTCTAAACTATGGGTTGTTTAATGTAATTTTAATAAACTATGATTTAGAGCAATCATGTCCAACCCACAGTCTCTGGGCTACATGCAGCCCTAGATAGCTAGAAATGTGGCCCCACAAGATCAACCCACCCCAAACTGTGTTATTTATATACATTAATTATATTATATATTTTATATTTGGCCCAAGACAATATGTCTTCACTCAATGTCATCCAAGCAAGTTAAAAATTTGGACATCCCTGGTTTAGAGGGGTATCTTCCCCAGTCCTTTGGGGAAGAATAGAATTAGCTGAGCTCATCAGTAAGGTTATGAATTAGTCTTGTCAATATATTCTGTTACATAACCCATAATTCCATTTCATGCTGCGTCTTTTCTGCCATTTACATGCATCCTGACTGGAAATTTTGGCTTGGCTTATCTTGCAATCCACTAATTTCAAATTAATGTTGAAATGCCAGGAAATGTAAGCAGTGTTTGCTTTTTGCACAGTAAGCACAAAACATACACTGTAATTGGAAAACCAGAAAATTATTTTATAGTCTTTTTCTTTGGCCAAAAACCTCACTGCAGTTGATACTTGGGGGTGGACATCTAAAGTTGATTCAAACATTATTCACACTGTGTGAGGCTGCTGTTTCAACATGGATAGATCCCAGTTTCAACATCTAAGTCTAATAACCCTGAGAAGAATGGAATGGAATCTGCTGTTTTTAACCCTGAAGAAAACCATATGCTTGACTAATACCACAAGGTTATCAAATTTGAACATTCCTCTTATACAGTGGGATCTATTTGGAAGGACAAGTCAATAAATGGAGAAAAACATTTCTAGTTTAATGTTAAAAGCTATTTTAACAGATTGTTTTCCTAAAGACTGTACGTGTATTATGCTTCTACATGCTCGGTATGTTCCAGATCTGGCTGTCTCCCTTTTAGAAAAACCACACAAAAGTGTTAGCATTTCTCAAGCTGTTCATTCTGTCTAGAATGTTTTTACATGAAAATGCATCATTTTGAAAGCAAGGCCTTTGTATATAATCCATTTCAAATCACTTCATGTTTTCATTATACACGAAAACTTAGGAATGAAACATGAAGAGGCAAGAGTGTAACAAATCCCAGTGCCGATTTATCATGGCTGCAGTCCAACAAATAAATGTGAAAACCTTCAGTCTTAATTTTGGTTAAGACTTGTAGTGGTTGTTCTTTCAAATTCTTATGAGGTAGCAAGGAAAACAAGCTATAAAGTCATTTATTCATCAACTTAAGAAGGGTTGTGCATTTGAGTAAAAACCTTATGGATTTCTCTAATAATGGAAATGTTAACAATTTCTAGTAATATAAGATGAGGATCAGATGGCATGGCACACTAATCATAAAAACAAAAAAATAAATAGGAGCATTATTTTCCACTACATAGCCTTTCATTATCACCAGCCCTTCTAGGAGCTGAAGTCAGGTTGTGGAGTATTAAGAGAAAATACTTAATTCAAAAGGACATAAATTAATACTCAAGGAACTGAATGACGTTTGCAAGGAAGAAAGACCCATGGCATATTAGAATATTTTCTAATATTCATAAGTAGAAATCAGGAAGAAAAGAAAGAAATCAGAACTCTACTGTAAGATGAATTGCATCAACATAGGTCCAGGGCGGAGAGAGGGAACTGGTTTTCCTCCAAATGATGCTGAATTAACTCCACCCCCACAAGGCCCAACTAACATGACCAATGGGGAGAAACTCTGGACCACAAGTTCTGAACAGCCATAACTTCTCTGACCCTAATATAGGACACCCAAACAGTCAACGTATACTGCACTATAGTGAAGTTTTATCCACCTTGACTTCAATGCTTAACATAATTATGATGCAAATCTGTCCTCATTCTCCTTTTTCTAGCCATTATAGCAAAGAAGGAATTCATGATTGAGTTTTACAGTGTGATTGTTTGATGCTCAGTGTATAATCATCAGCTTCTTTACCAGAATATTTTGGCACACTTTAACATTAATACTCCTTCCTTCCTTCCTTCCTTCCTTCCTTCCTTCCTTCCTTCCTTCCTTCCTTCCTTCCTTCCTTCCTTCCTTCCTATTTAAATACTACTTTCAGCAAATACAGAACAATTTACCATATCTAGAAAATATTTTCCTATGTATGTAAATATGGATTTCCCAGATGGTTACTGTTTTGTTTCATCTATGGATTATAGCTTGTTACAATCTGAATAACTTTTATTCTAGGAGGGAGGGAAGGAAGGAAGGAAGTCATCCATAACACACCCATGGTCGTTGGTAAAATTTTAAAAAGAAAAGAAAAAAGTAAAATAGATTTCTGGAAATCTCTCCTGTTTAAAAACTGTGTAGGTAAACACGGTATAAGGTTAAGGGGAACCAAGAGACTGAATTCTAGGCACCTTTGGCACAAAACCAGCTGGCTGACTTTGGGCCAGTCACTATCTTTCAACCTAGGAAGGAGGCCATGACAAACCACTTTTGATAAACCATGCCAAAAAAACTGCAGGGACTTGTTCAAGCAGTCTCCAAGAATCTGACACAAGGGAACGGAAGGGGGGGGGGAAGGGAAACATAAGCCATTCCAGCATTCTCTGTCATTTGCATGCTTTAAAAAAATTCAGGTTAATGTTACATGATTTTGTATTCTCTCACTTTCTCTTTCTTTTTCTTGAACTTTACAGAGTCTACCAAATACTGATAACAGAAAATATAGCACACTAGAACACAGAAGTATTTCTGAACATGCATTTGACTTCTTTGTTATATCTATCTAAAATGCATGCTACAACGAGAAACAAGTACTGCATCTGTTTGAATGCGCCAAATGTGTAGCCATAAATGCTTCATATCCTTTAAATCTGCTGGATATAAGCAACTGGATCCAGTGGAATGTGGAAAACAGACAAAGTCTAGAAAATTCCTACAAGCAATTTCAGTATAGTTTAAATCAAACATACAGAATCAATTATATAAAGCAACTTTACAGAAAATGATTGCCTTTTCTCCTTACTCACTAAATCAATTGTGATGAATGAATGAATGAAAAGATTCATTTCTATAGTCCTTGCGCCTTATTTTTTTAAAAAAATATCCTTGCTTTCATAGGATCATTGGTAAGAAAAGCTTTTCTATTAGATAAACTGATGAAGAAACATTTAATTTCCAATGTACATATCAACTATGTAAGTACATTTGGTTGGGGTAAATTATGATGTAAAGCTTGTTAGTAATTAATTGTATCAATCCAGCTGTGCATCCAAGATACAGATCACACAATTCAACAATTCTGGCAATTCACCACAGTGCACCTCACCACCATACACACACCAGAGTCCAAAAATGTCCCTTACTAAGATATCCTGAATTTAATGTGCTTCCAAGTGATTGTTTCCTGCAAATCCTTTGACTGTTCACAATCAGACTTACTCTCCAGGAAGCGTGTATAACCTAAGGTTATTTACTGTTAGGAGAGTAATGGGCTTGAAAGAATTCTCTGATGAGTGATGGAATGAAGTTTGAGATGTTATATATTCCTCTCCTTTCCTGTTTATATCTCAGAAGAACACACTCATACCCACACCTGGAAAAATCTTTCCCCAGAGCTCAGCTAACCATCCTGGTTCACAAAAGAATGTCCTTGAATGGTATAAATGACTTTATACACAAGCCTATATTTAAAAAGAAACATATGCCAGAAAGACCCCAAAGCAGTGTTTCTTACAAACCCTATCCTAAATACAACCTTCTTTTACATTGCAAATGAAGTTCAGACTTTCCCGAAATCTGCACTCAAGGATTTTATTCAAAAAGCAAAAAGAAAAGCACAGCAACATGTTTCCGCTGCTGGTTAGACAAAACGAGTCTAGAAACATCAAGAGAGAAAGTTTAGAAAAAAGGCACGGAATATGGTTAAGCCCCTAAAATATCCTTTTTAAAGGTTAGCCTTCTTGCTTCAAATGCGGGATCCTAACCCAGATCAAAGCAAAAGGGGGGAAAAAGATAAATGCTCGATATCTGGCAAAGTTGCACAGAAGGGAATATATGACAATTCTCAATAAGTGGGATTACTTACCTCCTTCTTGTTGTGCCAAAATGACGGAGAATTGTGACACAGTAAAGAAGAACAGAACGGCTCTCTGCACACAGCTCATCATGTTTAAATAAGTTTAAACATGAGACTCTATGTGCAAAAGAGAATGAGAGGGGGGAAAGGGGGGGCGAAAAAAAAATCAAAAGATCACCATCAATTGCTTCCTGCCCTGATCAACCACTGGGCCTGCAGAGAACTCAGCCACATGCATTCCTGTGTCTTGCCCTTAAATAGGGAAAGCTTTGGCTTCCTCTACTTGCCAGCCCCTTTCTGAAATCTGAGAGGAGGTCCCGTCCCTTTCACGTGAAATCAAGTGATTAATATTTCTTTTGGCCTTGCAGAAGGAGCAGCCAAAATGAAGTAGATGCATAACACATCTGGAGTGTCTGGGTCTGCAAGGCTTTTTAGCCTGTGCATGTTCAGATAGGAGGTGAAGACTCTAAAGAGCTGAAGTGGAGGTGTTTTGGGAGTTTTTGCTACTTGCAGATGGGAAAAAATGAATGTGGAATGTGGGATTTAACTTTTTTTGCTTTCTAATAAGATCTGGTATTTATGCGCACAATATTTCTCTTTGATTTCTTCCTAGTTCTCCTAGGGTCACTAGGAGAACTAGGAAGGATGGAAACTGGTGGTCCTTGAAGATGTTGCTGAACTACAGCTTCCTATAGGCTTCCCAAATGGTCATTTGACTGGTGCTGCTGGGAACTGTAGTTCATCAATATCCAACGTATAAAAGATGCCTCTCTCTGACCCACACATTGTAAGAGGAATAGGAGTAATGATGGGAAGGCACATAAAAGATGGGGAAGGGGACCTTCTAGAGGAGATACAGCTTTGATAAGCAGAGTGAGTTTTGTTGGCTAGTTTAGAAAATGTACTGACTGATGCCAGAAAACATGGCAGCCTTCGGTGCCATCTCAATCAAATAAGCCAGAGAGCAAGACAATGAGTGATTGAAGCAGCAACCTTATCTTGTGCTGAACTATGGTTCTGATCATATCTTATGATAGCTGAGTAGGTGAGATTCCTACTTCCAGAGATTTGTGACCTGGAGCAGACATGTCAAACCCAAGGCCCGGGGGCCGGATCCGGCCTGCGAAGTGGTTTCATGTGGCCCGCGAAGCCATCCTGGAAACAGTGAGGGAACAGCCCCCACTGCCTTGGCCCTGGTCCAGAGACCCTCCTTCTGCCAGAGACCCTCAGATCTGTCTCACTCTTGCCCAGGCCCCCATAGGCACCCTTCATGCGAATGATGTAGAGCTGGCCACGCCCACCCAGTAGGCCATATGCACTAGCCACACCCACCCAGTAGGCCACGCGCACCCTGGTAATACCAACCCAGCCCCTTGAGGGCAACCACAATGTTGATGCGGCCCTCAATGAAATTGAGTTTGACACCCCTGACCTGGAGTTTCCAACCCTTAGTGCAGGCATGTCAAACTCGTGATGTCACATGACGTCACACAATGTATTGTGACTTCCCCCATTGCCGGCAATGGGATAGGCGCAGTTTCAGGACGATATGTCCGGCCCATGGGCCGGCAGTTTGACATGCCTGCCTTAGTGCAATTGAATATGCTACTTTTCTTCAGATGACAAGGTAGAAGAATACCTAATCAAATAAAGGATCTAATGAAAGATTCTTACCTTCCTGCAAGGGAAAATTAGCCCAGCAATGAGATCCTTAGTATCATGCTAGGGATGTTATCTTTATGGCTTTATTTGTGATGATGATGATAATGATGGCCTGGAATCTACAGGATCAGAATTTGTGACAAATTCCTATTATTTCATTCTATTATGTATGTCCATCAGGATCAGGGCAACTATGTAGAAGGGGAGAAACACTTCCCTCAGAGAGTTGATGAGATCAATGCAAGTTCAATCCCATCCTTCTGATTTGACAGTATGTTATAATTTTGTAGGGTTTCCAGTGCTTATGAACAATGCTGTAACCATTTTAATAATATGGGCACCCTTCCTCCCTTGAATTCTCCTAACTCAACTCTAACACTAAGACTTAACAAAAACACCATACGTATATGAGAGGGGCTTACCATTTTTATAGCCGAAGGGAATGCTAAGGAAAAAAGGATCTTTGTGGGCCACAAGGCTACAGTGGTGATTAGGTGATGTCACTGGAGAAGGTAGGGCCAATTTAAGAAGATAATTTTTTCTTCTTCACTTTCCCATTTTTAGGGTGTGAGTATGTATGTTGTTGATTGGTTTGTTTTAAATATTTATCATAGCAGAGAACACAGCTTGTTTTTTTTAAAATAAATACTGAAAAACCATATCACCGAATTTAGGTTGGGTGGGAGGCAAGAAAAACAAGATTTGCCAAGGAAAGACTGGGAGCCCAGTTTGGCTATTGATCATTGTGTTCCACGGCCTCCTTGCATTCCAGATAAAATAATTTTTTTTTTATAATTGGCTCATTCCCAGGAAAATCACCAAATTGTTCTCGCCTTTTAGAGGGATAAGTTGGAGGGTGGATGATTTAGCTCAGATTTACTTGGAAATGCTGGATTACTCATCCTTAATGGAATTCCATCAATTCTCTCTTCCCATTTCTTTTTATATGATTGATTGCTTGGTTGCAATTAACCTTGACTCCTACTGTAAGCACTGCTTATATAAAAATGTGTCAGCAAAAATAGCCCATCATAGCAACATGCTATTACTGACAGTATGGAACCCTTTTAGATTTAATACTTTCGGCTTGCAAGAGTTATATGACCTGAGCACGTTCAAATCCAACAATGGCTCATGAATTTCTAAGGTTCCATAATTTAGCCAAAATAACATTTCCTGTAAAATATATATTCTAGTCATAAAGTGAGATGGACATCAATAGATTAATTCTGGACCAAAATGTCTTTTCCAGTTTCCATAAACTGGATGAAAAAGATTTCTGTTTCTTGACCTCATTCTCAAGGTACTGGTGAACTTCATTCGAATTTCATTTTCTTGAATTTATCATATTGTTGTGTAGGATAAACTAAAGAGAACGCTGAGGATCTTTCCTATGGCTCTGCATCTTAAATCCCTTTACTTCTCAGTCTGAAAAAGCCCAATGGAAGGAATTTTATTCATTTATTTAATTTCTGTAGAAGCCACCTCAACTAGTGACTCTTATTTCCTTATGATGACATCCTTAAAATGTTTTATGACATAGCTATCGATGCTGATATATAGTTGGATTCAAGGATAGTCAGGCACAGAATAGATTTATTTATTTATTATTTTTATTTTATTAAACTTATATACTGCCCTTCTCTCGTAGGACTCAGGGCGGTTCACAAGGTTTTTTAAAACAGTCCAATAAATTACATAAATTAAAAACAGTTAAAATGATTAAACTAACCTTGAAACTAAAAACCCCAATAACAATTAAAATACAATGAACCTCTATTATGCTTGACTAAGTTTGTCTGTTTGAATGGGACGGCCCTTTCTATGACTGTTTGCATCCCATGCATAATAGAATCTTAAAGATTTAATAAATGATATTTAGTTTGTTTCTATAATACATTTCAGGTTCATGTCACACGTGCAAATATCTTCACTGCACTTGAATTAATAAATTGTACACGAAGCCTAAACAACAATCAAAAACAATACTTTTCACGGATATGTATCCTTTCCAGGCAGGTCTTGCAATTAACAGTCTGGAAAAAATGCCAGCAGATAACTGGCAAATAGCTTTGAATTTTTCAGTAAATATGTAAATCTGTACTTGCGAATTTTCATATCAGATACATTTTTTTGGCCTGATCTTCCTATTCTTCACTTGATCAAAGAATGAGAGCCAGAGTTGCATGGACCAGGGGGAGACCACGGACTTGATGGGGAAAATGTTGTTAAGACTCTTGACCCTTTGTAATAGCTTGGCACAGTGCCTGTGTGTGTGTTCTTGAAGCAATGCGGGAAATCAGCTCAGCTTCTTCTGACAGGAATCCTTCGCTTTGCACCCGCAAGAAGGACAATGGTGTCACCGATTCCTAAACTTCTGGGCTAAAACTTGGCAGTTTTAAAAACTGGCATTTGACAAGAAGTGAAAAAAAGATGGGAATGAAGATAACATGGAATGCGGTTATTCATCTGATTCATGGTTTGGACTTTAGTGTCCAACACAGCTGTAACAGCTCCTAAAGCACAGCCAAGCTTATGACTGTAAATGGATTAACCAAAGAAGACCAGCAATCACTGATCTGCAGAACAAAAGTTGCGCTTGGAAGCGCTTTTGGTAAGAATACATATTCTTGACCCCTGGGACACAGAGAAATAAGCAGGGTGTGGTCCTGTTTGTTTGCAACCCCAGTATTAGCCAGAGATGAATCAGAGAAATTGGCACATTTAACCAGACTGCTGTTCTAAAAAAATGCACATCTTTTCAAATTAATATGTGGCCTTGTGTTCTTCATTTAGAAATTGCACATTGGTAAATTAATTTTGTGCTGCAAAATAGTTGACAATTCAGTTCTACAGAAACTAAGAAGTATTTTTTTTTAAAAAAAAATGTAGTGCAGCTACATTTTACAGATAAATTTTGGAATTTATCCAAAATTCTGTGTGGCCACCTGTAATGAGTTCTGATCCTGTAGACCAGGGGTGTCAAACTGCCAGCCCCTGGGCCGGACATGTCACATGGAAGCCGCGCCCACCCTCATTGCCAGCAATGGCAAAACAGTCCCAATACGTTGCGCAACATCACGTGACGTCGTGAGTTTGACATGACTGCTGTAGACAGAAAAAAACCCCAAGATGTTGATTTCCATTTTCTGAAAATGGAACAGATGCTTCATCAGGCCAAATGGGAAAGGAGGGGACTTGCAAAAAGAGAAACATTAGTCAAAAATTACCTACTACTCATTACCACCAATAAGAACAGTTCTCAGAATCAAATGTTTAGAATCCAAGTCCAGGTATAGCAAAGTTAAAATCTTTATAGCCGGCCACAATCAAAGAAACGAGAATTACAGAGACTTCAGCATAGAACTTTAATGCAACTATTGGAAACATTAATCCTGAAAACTACAGAATCTTGAAAACTGCAACTGGAATTGTCATCCCTCTTTAATTACCAAGCTCATTAAGGTGAAGTCTGTTAGAACTGTTTGAATGTCTTCCTGATCCTTTTTTTTTGTTTATTTATTTAACGTATGACCTTTTTTATTGGTAGCTTGGACTAACGTGCCATTTATGAGATAAGCTACTGATGGTGTCTTATCCCATCTGCTGATAAGTTCTGTCTAAGGTTCTTTTTGCTTCTTTCTCTGATTCCTAATAATCTCTTATAAGCAGCTTGGAATTAATATAAGCAGATAAAAAATATTTTGGAGATAAACCTTTAAACCTATAAGTTACAGTATGTTGTATTATGATAGTGGAAATATCCCTTGTAGAAGTATCACTTTTCTGTTTAAAAAAATTAGGAAGAAATATCCTAGATTAGAACATAAAGATACTATGGGACAGGAGTATGAGTAAACACATTGACATTAGTGCAAAATCTTCTCTTTTTTTGGTACAGTTCTAGTAAAGGAAAAACCTTAACTTCCCTGCAAATAAGCTGTATCACCAGACATTAAGAATATTCAGAGTGAGTGCTTAAAAGCTGCAAAGGGCAGAGTTATTTTAGGTGAGGAAAAGGAAGGAAGGAAGGAAGGAAGGAAGGAAGGAAGGAAGGAAGGAAGGAAGGAAGGAAGGAAGGAAGGAAGGAAATATGATGGGATGAGATGAGATGATGGGGAGAAAAAATAAAGGATGGAAGAAACTGTGCTGCAGAACTTCCCCATCCTGTCCATGAGACCTGGCCTTGAAAGAGATCACATCCATTGCCTCAAACAGGAATGCAGAGGAAGGCTGATAACAGTAAAGAGAAGCTGAAACTATGATGCTGGCATTTCAGGTTTGCATCTTTAAAAGCGAAAGATCAAAGGATGTCAGCCTACTCAACCAAGGCGCCTTATTTAACAGACTGAAGTATCAAGGGAATCTATGCTTAAGTTACAGCTTTGTCCCTGAGGGGGCAGGTGTGAATAAATTAAGGTATCTTCATTGCTGTGTTTTGTGTTTGCCTTCAGTCACTTACAACTGGTTGACTGGATCCCCTTGTCTGGTACATGAAATACCACATTAGTTCAGAAGTAGGATACACAAAGAATTTGGTTAGGAGTCTACCAAGCAGGTATTAGGCTACCATTGACCTACGGGGAAAAAAATGGAGGGATGTCAAAATAAACTCTTACAGCCACACTGTTTTGCTCTAAAGCACAAGTGTCAAACTCACTGTGTCACGTGACATGTCATGACGTATCACGACTTTTTTTGCATTGCTGGAGCTGGGGTGGGTGCAGCCTCCATATGATGCAACTGGCCCGTGGGCTGACAGTTTGACACCTCTGCTCTAAAGCCTCGCAGTTCTCCAGAATAGTCTAACAATGGTATGGTGGATGACTGTGGCAGAGAAGACAATTAAAGCAGATGAGACTGCATCGAATAAATTGAGCTAAAACGATGACCAGCCTCACGTGTAGAACTAAAGGAACATGATCTACTTAAAATCGGCTCATAGAAGATATGGATCCTATCTTTGTGTTTTGCAAACCATGATGTGTCAGCAACAGATTTGGGGTGATAAATAATGGTGCAGCTGCTCGAATACCAAATACCTATATGTGGCATGGTAAGATGTTTAACTGTGTGTTCTTTTAACTCACAGAAGTGGGGATACTTGAGACAGGATTTGCACGAGTCATTCCTCTTTATAATGAATTTCTCACATGCAGAGATAGTCACTGTGAACCCAGTTTTACTCTTGATTCTTTTCTTAGAAAATTCCTTTTCCAAGAGAAGCTGGACTCTGAGGAAAACAGCCCAACTTGGCATTGGGATCATGCAACAGTTGAAGCATTTGGTTTCCCAGAAGACATTCGTTCTTACCAGACCATATTGGTCCAAGGATAAGAGAACTCTTCATTGTAGAAATTTGCCCAGGGGAAGTTTAAGCCATAGCCATGAGGAAGGGTTGGTCCATCCAGTGAAAGCTGCTCTCCTACCACAATTTAGAGCCTCCATTCTGTCACAAGAGTCTCCTTGATAACTTAAGTGCATCAATATCAATTCAGGGTGGTATGCTTGATGCATTGTCAGGGCCGGTGATAAGAGCAGTGCCTATTGGCTTTTTTTTTTATTAAAGAGTTTTACAAAAAAAAATTTTTACAATACATATCCCCAAAACCCACCCAACCCAAACCACCCCCCTTCCCCCCCCCACTTCCCAGAGCTGAATACAGGGTTATAGATATAATAATCATATTCTAACTAAGATTATCCATTATAAAATTAACCAAATTCATATTGTGCTTTAACTCCCCTTTAACATAGATACATTCAAATTATTAAAAACATAATAATAATAACAAACAAAAATATAATCAATACTAATACTAGAATTAATAACAATCTAAAATCTACTCATAAGCTAAATGGAACTTTTTAGTCCCATATTTATTCTGAATATAATCTATCCATCTCCTCCAAACTGAAATATATCTTTCTTGCGAGTGATCCTTCAAATAAGCAGAAATCTTAGACATTTCTGCAAGCTTCGATACCAAGCTTCGATACCTTAAGTACCCATTCTTCTATAGAAGGCAAACTATCCTTCTTCCAATATTGTTCCACCAGTAACCGTGCTGCTGTTATCAAGTTCAACATCAAATTGATTTCTTTAGTATCACAATCTACAACAATACCCAATAAAAACAATTGTGGAGAAAACTTTATCTTTCTCTTAAAAATCTTTTGAATGTTCCACCAAAAGCAGTGCCTATTGGCTTGACTGGCAACATAGAACCCCTATTTTGTGCTGAGTGATCCAGAGGAAGGTGAGGAGATACACCCATTGCAATTGTGAGCAAAGTCACCATCTGGCCTCATTTGCCTGTAGTTCCATGATGGTACATTGTATTTCTTGCTCATCAAACAGTGTCTGACCAAAAGAGAATCTTTGAGCAAATAACATGAAGATTTATTTACATGTCACTATAGTTGGAATGGGCTGTTTGTTTTATTTTCTGGTCACTTTTTAAAAAAGGAAATCAGCCTGATTTACTTTTGAACACAGTCTGACCTAAAATATTGAATACAGAACTCTAAAGCTTTTCCAGTAGTAGCTGATATCAACCAGGATCCTGGTCTTGACAGTCTATTACATATACACCTATTATATTACATAGCCATCTGGTTTAAAGCAGCCACTCAGGACCAGCTAAGAAACTGAATATGTATTAGAATTTACTTTGCACAGATATTAGATGTGTGATTGAAGCGATGTAAAACTAGCTCAAGAAAATACATGCTGATAAAATGTTGGACAAAAATGTATTTAACAACTTGGGCAAGAAAATAATATTATACAGTACACCATGTTTGTCAAGTATTTAAGTTCATATAATCTGATACAATACCTGACAAACATGATCAATAAACAATTAATTAAATGTTGGATTAAAAGAAGAATTCATGTTGAAGCCAATTTAGTTCATTTGAAAGGAACAGCTCGGTAGTTCTTATTTCTGTATGATGCAGATACAACTTGTTAGGCAGTGTACTTTGCAAGCTTTTGAAATCGTTACTTGAAAGTGACACCACGCTATGGTAGCTTTGTAATCTTTGACAAGACTTTTGACTGTTTTAACCTATAATAGAATTAATATTTAGTAAAAAGAAAATTCCTTTTTGCCTGTAAAATGATTTAAAGCTAAGAAAATAATAATAATAATAATAATAATAATAATAATAATAATAATAATAATAATAATAATAACAATAATAATAGTAATAATGATGATGATGGTGGTGGTGGTGGTGGTGGTGGTGGTGGTGGTGGTGGTGGAAGGGACCTTGGAGGTCATTTAGTCCAACCCCCTGCTCAGGCAGGAAACCCTATATCATTTCAGACAAATGGCTGTCCAGTCTCTTCTTAAAAACTTCCAGTGTTGAAGCATTCACCGCTTCTGGAGGCAGGTTGTTCCACTGGTTAATTGTTCTAGAATAGAATAGAATAGAATAGAATAGAATAGAATAGAATAGAATAGAATAGAATAGAATAGAATAGAATAGAGTAGAGTTGGAAGGTCTTCTAGTCCAGCCCCCTGCTCAAGCAGGAGAACCTATACCATCTCAGACATGTGACTGTCTAGTCCACAGGTCTGCAACCCGTGGCTCCGAAGCCGCATGCGGCTCTTTCAGCCATCTCCGCGGCTCCAGGGTCCTCTGCCATTTGCAGTCCCCCCCCCAAAAAAGTGGGACTAAAAAAGTTCAACCAATCAATTCAAATATGCAGGGTAGGTGCATATCTCACCTTGGCTCCACTCTTCAAACCCTGTTCTGCGCATGCGCGCATGTACGCGCATGTGCACACATTTTTTGCGGCTCCCAGTTTTTCCTTTTGTGAGGGAACCGGTTCTGAGTGGCTCTTTCACTGTTTCAGGTTCCTGACCCCTGGTCTAGTCTCTTCTTAAAAATCTCCAGTGATGGAGCACCCACAATTTCTGAAGGCAAGCTGTTCCATTGTTAGGAAGTTTCTTCTTAATTCTACGTTGCTTCTCTCTTTGGTCAGTTTCCAACCATTGTTTCTTGTCCTGCCCTCTGGTGCTTTGGAGAATAAATTGACACCCTCTTCTTTGTGGCAGCCCCTCAAATACTGGAGTACTGCTATCATGTCTCCCCTATTTCTTCTTTTCTTTAGACTAGCCAAACCAAAGTCCTGCAATCGGTCTTCATTTGTTTTAGTCTCCAGGCCTTTGATCGTCTGAGTTGCTCTTCTCTGAACTTTCTCCAAAGCTCAATATTTTTTTGTGTAGTATGGTGACCAAAATTGGTCACATATTTTATATTTAAAAGCTCAAGATGCCCCAGGGATTGTTGGAGTAATTCTTCAAAAATTTCAAGTTAGCCCAGAAACAGTTAAGCTAATCGGCTAACTAACAGACATAAAAGATTTTTTTTAATTATAGAATTGTTGTTCCTACCAGCATAGTTAGTGAAGCAGCTGAAGCGAACTTTAACATTTCTCCAAAATTGATCATTGCAATTATATTGTTCTGGATAGGATGAATTCGTTTTCTTTGGCATTCTTTTCCTAATTTTTACTATAATTTAACTTGACGTGAGCATGTTTCAGCACCTTTAATTCTGGGGAGAGTGCAGAGAGAAATGAATAAATACAAGCAAAATGTGTCCACTTGGATTTTGTCAGAATTCATTTACTTTATTACTGCACTTGGCTGTTCATATGATTCACTAAAAAAAAAAAACCCTTCCGAAACATACTTTGTTTTAATTTCATTAATCTGTGAGTTTTCTCAAATGTCTTTTAATCTTCAAAATATGTTTCCAATCATCAACTTTATATTAAATCACCACTCTTTTTTTTTTTTTTAAAAAATAGAAGTGCTGTAGTCTATTTCCCATTTTGCAAGAATGGTGCTTTAGTAAAAAAAAATTCAAAGCCACTGGGCTGATTCAATTCATGTCAGTGACTTGCATGCTGTAATGTCTTATTCGGCAAATGTTCTTAATTTAATTTAATTTAATTTAATTTAATAATTTAATTTGTATACCGCCCTTCTCCCGAAGGACTCAGGGTGGTGAACAGGGCAATACATAATAAAAAACAGAATACAAAAATTAAAAAGTGATTAAACCATTATGCCCGTAATAATTAATACATATTAAAATTAAAACTATTTATAAAAACCCAACCCCATCCCGTCAGACCAGGCCAGCTTGTTCGAAAAAGAAGGTTTTTAGATCGTGTCGGAAGGAGTGAAGGTCGGGGGCCATCCGGAGCTCGACCGGTAAGTGGTTCCAAAGGTCTGGCGCACCCACAGAGAACGCCCTCCCCCTGGGGGCCACCAATCGGCATTCTTTGATCGGCGGCACCCTGAGGAGGCCCTCTCTGTGGGAGCGCACTGGACGGAGGGAAGTTGACGCCGGCCGCAGGTGTTGCCGTAGGTAATCCGGACCCATGCCATGAAGGGCTTTGTAAGTCATCACTAACACTTTAATGGGTGGAAGGGGAGAATTTTCATTGATCCTCTCTAGCCTGCAAGCCAAGATCTATTTCAGAAGCTAAAGAAGAAAGGAATTAAAACAAAAAGTCCTCCCTCTTTCAATTATAGAAATTCTGCAGGGGCACAGCATATTTATGAATAAAAATACATCATTTGATAATGTTCCTGTTGTGTATTTACTTATTGTTATGTATTCACACATTGAGTTAAATAGAAGATTAACAGGGCTGAAGTAAAACCGCGGCAGCTTTTGACAGCTGTCAAAAGCTGCCGGGCGGAACTGCGCAAGCGCCAGCGACTGACAGCTCAACACGCGCTACCGATGACAGCTCCGAGCTGTCAAATCTGGACGGCCCCGATTGGTGGAGACAAATGGCGCGGGAACGGACTCACCCCTGATTGGTCAAACTGCCGGCAGCTGTCAGTATAAATAGATGTCTTGTTCTCTTGTTAATTTGCCTGGTTCAGAATAAAGAGTTGAATGGTTAACTCGCTGTCTCGCCTGCTTATTAACTAAAGCACTGGCGACGAAGGTGGGATGCCTGCTTGCCTAAGCTGAAGTCACTACCTAAGGGGAGAAGAGATTTTTCCCCTTAGCCGAAATGAAGGCTCTGGCCAGAAGCTATGTCTGGTGGCCAGGATTAGACAAACAGATTGAAACACACGTAGCCGGCTGCTATTCCTGCCAACTTGTTAGAGCCGCCCAGCCACAGGCTCCCATACATAGATGGGAAACTACAAAGACACCCTGGTCTCGTATTCATATAGATTATGCGGGTCCATTCCAAGGACAATCATTCTTAATTGTCGTGGATAGCTATTCAAAATGGCTAGAGGTAGCGCCAGTAGCTAGCACAACTTCATCAGCCACAATACAAGTTTTAAGGGGATTATTCGCAACACATGGGCTTCCTGATGTTATAGTTTCCGATAACGGCCCCCAATTTACCTCCTACGAATTCCAGAGTTTCACAACGGCGAACTCTATTAGGCACACCACCACGGCTCCCTTTCACCCATCGACGAACGGCTTGGCAGAGGTGATGGTGAAATCAACCAAGGAGGCACTGCGGAAAATCATCTCTGGCAACTGGCACCGAAGACTGGCACAATTTCTTTTATCACAACACACCACACCATGCACAACTACTGGAAAGTCCCCAGCAGAGCTTCGCTGGGGCAAAAGATTAACTACCAGACTAGACCGTCTACATCCAGACAGATCCCCTCCAGACCCAGAACCACCCCTCCAACATAGAACTCTCAACACAGGGCAAGCTGTCTGGGCAAGAAATTACGGGGGGGGGGCAACAAATGGACACAAGGGGTGGTCATCGAACAAACAGGCCCCCTGTCATACATCATAGACATTGGACAGAATATACATGTCCGCAGACACATAGACCAACTTCGGCGGCACAGTCCTCAAAACATAGGGGGAAGGGGTAACGACGAAATGCTGACAGAAGCACCGCCACAAAGCCTTGCACGCCAAAATTCCCCCGATCGGAATATACCACTTCAACACCCTGCCCCAAGCGACGCGGAACATTCGGAGCCAGACCCCCTGCCCCCGGAGCCAAACCTTGAAGCCCCTGGGGAAAAGGAACAACCAACCGAGACAACCCCCCGGCGCTCCGAAAGAATAAAAAGACCTCCCACCTACCTAAAAGACTTCGAATGGGGAAACCCGAAAAAGAAACAGTTGGGGAAAAATCAACTCAATCAGAGGGAGGGGTAAGGGGTGTTGTGTATTTACTTATTGTTATGTATTCACACATTGAGTTAAATAGAAGATTAACAGGGCTGAGGTAAAACCGCGGCAGCTTTTGACAGCTGTCAAAAGCTGCCGGGCGGAACTGCGCAAGCGCCAGCGACTGACAGCTCAACACGCGCTACCGATGACAGCTCCGAGCTGTCAAATCCGGACGGCCCCGATTGGTGGAGACAAACGGCGCGGGAACGGACTCACCCCTGATTGGTCAAACTGCCGGCAGCTGTCAGTATAAATAGATGTCTTGTTCTCTTGTTAATTTGCCTGGTTCAGAATAAAGAGTTGAATGGTTAACTCGCTGTCTCGCCTGCTTATTAACTAAAGCAGTTCCCAAGTATATGAAAAGCCAGTGTGGTGTAGTGGCTAGAAATAAGGAGGCAATGAGGCACAAAGCCATCTGGTGGCTGTGGGCCAGTCCTTCTTTCTAAGCCCTCGTTCTTTGGAGCCTGCCATTTTTGACATTTTTAACCAGCCCTACAGATACCATTGGCCGAAAGGTTGAGAAGTAATATGCAATTATTCTTAATGTCTGCTTGCCAAGTCTGCTATAAATACTATTTGAGGTATGTGGATGACATGGTAGTGGTGGGTCTTATCCGGGATGATAATGAAGATTGTCATAAGGAGATGGTGAAGGCTTTGGTGGACTGGTGCAATCCTATTACATCCTATTCAGGAAAGGACCACAGTGGCTATGACTGTAGTCAGGATGCTGGGTGGGAAGCTAACAAGCCCGTGTTTGAGACCCAAGTGTTGCTGTGGGGCAGGGTGAGCTCTCATCCTTGGCTCCAGCTCCTGCTGGGGACATGAAAGGAGTCCTCAACTGGGCTTCTCCCAGGCAATGGTGATGTCACTGGCTGATCTTTCAATGTAAAAGTGCCTAGGTGCTTCCAACATGAGTACAATGCGATGTGATCCTATTCAGGGATCCTGGTTACAGTTGATGTGATCACGGTCCCCTTCCCAGCCAAGTTACCCTGGACATACAAATCAAAGCCCTATTTTAATTCCTTTATACTTTTTATTTTCACTTTAGTAAATAAGCTATGTTGAAATTTTAAATGGGAGGGGGGAAGAGAGGGTAATCTATTGCCCAAGGATTCTAGGCAGTCACAGATCCATTTCTTTTAACCCTCAATCTGCTGATCTGTGAGTGAATAAAAATTGACTTCGATTGATTTTACTCTCAGGAAACTCCCCACCATCCAAAATAGGTCAAAACTATTCATTCAAAAGATAATTGTGCAATATCACTATTCTTTTATGGTCAATTTTTTAAAAAATAAAGGGCCTCCGATCAGAAGAAAAAAATGCCTTGTCTAAATATTTACCTAACAGATTAAAATATTGTTCTGCCATAACAGTGAAAAGAACATCTTAAATACTGTTAAAATATTATAGATCAGCATACACTGTCAATCACCAGCTTTTGACAGTAATAACTGCAGTAGTAAAAGGAGAAAGTAAAGGAGAGATTAAGAACCTTCAATATTCAATGTCTCTCTGTTACCTCACATGACACAATATGGCTAATATTAACCCAAAGCTATTGCCTGGAACTTAGGATTTC
Source organism: Vipera ursinii (assembly GCF_947247035.1). Lineage (NCBI taxonomy): Eukaryota > Metazoa > Chordata > Lepidosauria > Squamata > Viperidae > Vipera > Vipera ursinii. The sequence continues at coordinate 168,274,931 of NC_139512.1, read as the reverse complement.
CATATATCTGTAGAAGAAGAGCTGCACTATTTTCCTTAGATCCGAGGCAGAGCTACTCAGGAGGGAAGAGTGAAACTGGAAAAGGCGTTTTGCAGTAGTCGGAGCTTAACTGCAATATTCCTGGGAAGTAATCTGCAAAGAAAAACAGGACATCTTTTGAAAGATTGGAGTGGAATAATCAGGATGCCTGGTTAAATGAAATGGGCCATGCACAATTTCATTTGGAAAGAAGTACCCATAAATGTATTTTACATCCCTAATATTACAAAATACGCGTAATTAAGTTTTTGCAGAGGGGAGCAACCTATCATTTGAGGGATGCATGTAGCTCTATTTTTATTTTTTTGTTTTTTTGTAGTGCTTGGAGACCATCTGATATTTTTTGTTGAAATTTGGAAACACAATGTTCTGCCATTTTGAAGCAGGAAACACACAAAAAGTGGAACTCACTCATCAAAGCAGACCTAAGGTATTTTAGAATAAAGCAAAGAAATCTGCAAAGGTCTCCCCCATATCCCAGGAAAATCTACATCTTGTCTCCACCCATGTTGCATTGTTGTTCTGCTGCTCACTAAGGTCACAGCTTCCCCAACAGAAATGGGGAAGTTTGCCCAGTGCTGCTCTTTGCAAATGAAAAACAGAGAGAAAATGTACTTCCTTTGAGAAAGAATATTCCCAATTAGTTTGCCATGAAATAAAGCTAAAACGGAAAACATGATTGCCATTTTAAATATTGCATTGCTAAAGTAACAAACCACGTGTTGTGATAGCAGCAGGATCTTGCCATGTATTTTATAAGAGTAAGAAGAGACCTCTTGGATTAAAAACAAAGCCCAATTAAAATAATCGTTGTGTTCCTTGTAGCCAACAAGGACAGGAAGGCATTAATGTTTCATAGTGCCACACTAGTCCTACATTAATCTATTGCCATTGTGACGATAGATAGTTCTGTAGGTCCTTCTAGCTTTCCCTTGTTCAGTTTGGAAAAAGCGAGAGGTTACAACTGAGAAACATTTAATTATTATTGCCAACTTCAGATGTTCAAGTCATAGCAAAAAATGTAAAGATAAAATCAAAGAGGGGAAGAACACTGTTGTCTCTTCTACTTTTTCCCCCTACAGATTCCACTAATTTGCTGGAGCCTGGTGGCACAGTGATTAGAACGCAGTATTGCAGGCAAACTCTGCCCACAGTCTGAAGTTCTATCCTGATGGGCTCAAGGTTGACTCAGTCTTCCATCCTTCTGAAGTCGGTAAATTGAGGAGCAAATTTGTTAGGGGAAATACGCTGACATCGTAAACCAGTCAGGAAATGCTGTAAAGCATTGTGAAGCGATATATACATCTAAGTGTTTGTTGTGATTCAGGGTCAGCCTGTGGGTTCGGCAGTTGGGTTGGACGATGACTCAGAGGAGGAGGGGGGTGTTGAAGATCTTGCTGATGATAGCCCTCAGGCAGGCCCCTCCCACTTGGTCACCATGGAGACCCAGCTGTGTGAGCCTGACAGTGTGGATGAAGATGACCCACAGCTGGCCCTGTTCAAGGACGCCCGACGCAGGAGGCAGTCAAGTAGGAGCAAACAGAGGAAGGCTGTGGGGCTTCTCGGAAGGAGGCAAAGAGAGGCCACGCCCTGAACTCTTTATAAAGGGAATGTTTGGGGAGGGCTGGTTTGCTGAAAGCAACCGCTCAGATAGTGTTTCAAAGCTCCTGTATCTTGGTAGTGTCTTGTTTGTTTTTGTAATAAATTTGGCAGACGTCATTCCAGCCTCTTGCCGTTTATAAAGGGGTTGCCTTTTCTGCAAGGCCGGTAGCAGGCTGGTACAGAACAGTGTTACTGCTATTGTTACTGCTCCTAATGACTTGGAACTGGGGAGGGGGACACATATTTTTATCCTCTGGGGAGAAGAACCAGGAAACAAAATACACATATGTAATCCTTGAATATATTTTTTATATTTTCCCCACCATCCAAGCGTGAGCCTGTTGTGATAATTTTGGAATTTTTGATGAATCTCTGCCAGTACCCAAAACTGAGGATAACTCTTTAATTATGAAAAGCATTATGAAAAGTACATGAAAAATAGAAGTAGCAATCAAAAGAATGTAAAGATGCAAGAAATAGAAATGAAAATATAGCCAAAACAATGTTATATAATCATATTCAATATAACTTGCCATACCTTTCTGTCCTTGCAAACAAACTTTTCTTCCACTGATTCATAAGTTTCTTTTTGTTTCTTCAGCTTGTCACCTTTTTGATCATCTCCATCTAATCATGACTTCTTTCCCTTCTTCTTGATCCATTCATTCTTCCTTTATATATTTATTTTGCGATTTGATCTTCATTCATTCTTTTGACATATTGAAGCCTTCTCAGTGTACCTCTGTCATCTGAATCATTCTCTTTTGTATATTTTCTTCATTCCCTTCTTTCTCGGATGATAACTTTTCTTGTTGTATCACACTGAACCCCATTCATATTGCATTCAACTTCTCCTGACGCAGTCAACTCTCACTTTTGCAGGGCAAGTTGGCCAAAACAGTTCTTAGGCTTAGCTATTTTCATTTGTTTTAACAAGCTTTCCTTTCTTAAACAGACTACTTACTACTCATTATCTTGTATTAACATTTGCACATCTTATAATTTTCCCTGCCATTTCTCTATCTTTAATACTCATTCCTCCAGGGTACATACATTCTGTTCCAGATTTCTACTATTTACATATAGTTTGCAATCATTCACTCCATTCTGCCTGGCCAATTTAACTGCCCTGATTTTTGATATATTAATTTTCAGATGTACATTTCTCATGATATTATCCAATCTAACGCTTGCTATATGTTGTTTGAGTTCACATACAGCAACACAGTGTAAAAATACACACTTATTCATATCCTCTATTCACACACCTCTGACATCACCACATCAATAAAAATACATTTATTTATGATTAAATAACCAAAGGGATATTGTGGTCTACTTACTAAATGTTAAACCACTCACTTAACATTCCAGTTATGCTCACCTGTTGTACTGCCATCATATACCACTCTGTTCACATTGATCAATCAACATTAAAACACATATTTACATGAAACATCCCAACATTCAAACATATGTACTTTATCATACACATTCTCTAAACCAACTATTGTAGTACATTTCATACAATTTAATAATCTTCATGTTTCCTTCTTTTTAAAACTTTAAAAATTCAAATAAGTGCTTTATTTGGGGGGGGGGAAGCATTACCCTTAGCTTCAGTGAGGCAAAACCATGGGCTACACTTATAATGCTATTTTGTTGGTAAATGAGGTTGCTAGGAATTTAATAGTGTCACAAATAATGTCTCCTGGTAGATTTATAGGAGGCCATCAAGATTTTGTAAATAGTAACATTTTGATTGAAATGCCTCCTTTAATTCATCATAGATAGAATTCAGCACGTAGTATATCACTTTAGATGTTAACGAAGTTTTGACAGCCTCTCTTGGTAGTAGATTTTGATTCATTGAGTTGACTTTCTTCTGACATGCTTTATTTAACAACTAAATCACATATAATTATTTATGGTATGTTTTTGACTTAGTTAAATTTATGTCATAGTTAGTATATGCCAAGAGCCTTGGTGGAGCAGTGGGCTAATGCCTCCTTAAGTAACACCAGCTGCCTGCAGTTAGTGCAGGTTCGAGTCCCACCAGGCTCAAGGTTGACTCAGCCTTCCATCCTTCCGAGGTAGGTAAAATGAGGACTCAGATTGTTGGGGGCAATTAAGCTGACTTTGTAATAATGCCGCTTGGGGTGTGTGTGAAAGCCCTAATAAGCAGGCATATACATAGAATGAAGGCTATTGCTAAGCACATTGATTTGTGCTTTAGATTGTAAGCCGCCCTGAGTCTTCGGAGAAGGGCGGGATATAAATGGGATTAAAAAAAAGTCTTATTTCTCTTTTTTGTTTAATTTGATATTAGAACCTGCTGCTATTAGGAATTGTAAGGCAGGCAGAATATACTTGTTTTGCAGATGATTTTTTGTGATTTATAGATTAATCAGAATCTTCTATAATTAATCTAATTTAATTAATAAAGGTGTCCTATCAAATTAGAAGCTAGAGTAAATCAGATTTCATTTCTTTCAGGATTAGTAATAATTCTAACATAAATAGAGATCAAATTGTTTTGAACCTCTTGCTATCTTGCTTTAAAGTTCTCCGGAAGCTCTCAGTTTGAACCTACCTCTGTTCTGAACACATACCTAATACTCTTTCCTCCTCCTATTCAGTTCCTTGGATAATCTAAGTCAGACATGTCAAACACAAGGCCCGGGGGCCAGATCCGGCCCGCGAAGTGGTTTCATGCGGCCTGCGAAGCCATCCTGGAAACAGTGAGGGAACGGCCCCCATTGCCTTGGCCCTGGCCCAGAGACCCTCCTTCTGCCAGAGACCCTCAGATCTGTCCCACTCCTGCCCAGGCCCCCATAGGCACCCTTGATACAAACAATGTAGAGCTGGCCACGCCCACCCAGGAGGCCATACACACTCTAGCCACACCCACCCAGTAGGCCACACCCACCCTGGCCACACCCACCCGGCTCCCTGAGGGCAACCGCAATGCTGATGCGGCCCTCAGTGAAATTGAGTTTGACACCCCTGATCTAAGTTTACTCTTAAAGCTCCAAGGGATGGACCTGGAGCAAAAGACAGGGAAGAGAAGAGATCAGCTTGCTTGTCAAGGTAAAAAAAACCCAGCAGTTTGGTATTAATTACAACAGTCTGTACAACTATATAGTGCAACCTCAAACTAAGGTAACACATCAACAGCCGATCTTGTTTCAATTTTATGCTATGGGTACAGAACAAAGATGTAAAGAGTCGATTACAATTTCTTTCAGTATCTGAGAGAAATTTAACACTAAGTTTAATATCATCATCATCATCATCATCATCATCATCATCATCATCATCATCTGTCTATGGAGATTCTCAGTCGTCCAGTTCATGGTTGTCCTAAAGGTGCTTTCTTTCAGAAGGCAACTGGTCTTTCTTGTTTTGCTAGAAGACGTTTCACTTCTCATCCAGGAAGTTTCTTCAGTTCGGTTGAATGATGGAGAATGGAAGGATTTATATTTCTTGCAGTCATCTGGCTGTTAGCACTCTTTCTGAGAGTCATTGAGGCCACTGTGCCCTCAGGGTCACATGAATCCTGTAGTCTGTCATTTTTTTTCTGGAAATCCTTTCATCCTCCTGCACCACTCGTAGGGTGTTCATCCCAAAGTGCATAGTTAAATGTCTATGGAGATCATGGTTGTCCAAAAGGACAAAGATTTGTACCAAATCGTCGTTGTCGTCGTCATCATCACCACCACCATCATCTTCCTAGCATTGTTCCCACAGATGCAGGGTCTGCTTTTCACATTGGTGAATGCCATCTTGCATGATCAAATGGTCTAGCTGGGCAATTTTCATGTCTGCATGTATTGTTCCTTGCCATCTTTGCTTGGACCTCCCATGTGAGTGCTTGCCATCTGTGTTAAAGTGGAAGGCAATGCAGGCAATGAGGTGAGGTGCTGCTTCTAGGACGTGACCATACCACTATAGGCACTTCTCCTGCATTTTCTCAGGTATTGATGCAATGCCCGTTTGCTGCCATACTGTACCACTGCTGACATGATCAAGAAGTGCAACACCTAATGAGCAATGAAGCAGGTGCACTTTCATGGCATGTAAAGAGCGCTCAGTGCATTTGGTGGTTGGCCAGCACTCAGCACCATATAAAGCTACTGGGTATGTATCATTGTTTTATACGCCTTAAATTTTAGAGAGATTGGTATATGTCGACCACAGAAGACTTTAATGCTCTGCTTCCATACACTTCAACATTAATGCTGCCGTCACTTTGTAGATGGGATCCTAAGTGACGGAAAGTGTTGTTCTTCACTAGATCTTCATTGCTGACTTGCATGATAGAGGTGCTCAGGTCTTCTTGATGTTGAGGCACAGGCCAAATTGGCTAAAGTGGTTGCTCCATGTTTGTACATATTACAGCAGTTCTTTGGTGGCTGCTGCACACATGACATCATCAGCACAGAGTAAGGTCCAGGGGTTGTTTTGTTGCAGTTCTTTCATGATAGAATCCATGAGAAGAATGAACAGCAATGACGATAATATTAAGCTCTTTCTTACAATTGCAAGGAAATCTATAGAATATTAAGTAGAGCCTTGGTGGCGCAGTGGGTTAATGCCTCCTTAAGTAACACCAGCTGCCTGCAATTAGTGCAGGTTCGAGTCCCACCAGGCTCAAGGTTGACTCAGCCTTCCATCCTTCTGAGGTAGGTAAAATGAGGACCCAGATTGTTGGGGGCAATTAAGCTGACTTTGTAATAATGCCGCTTGGGGGTGTGTGAAATCCCTAATAAGCAGGCATATACATAGAATGAAGGCTAGTGCTAAGCTTGTAAGCCGCCCTGAGTCTTCGGAGAAGGGCAGGATATAAATGGATTTTTTTTTAAAAAGTAGATTCTTCTGACAGTGGATATTATCCAGAGACCTAGCTATTCACACATAATATTTCCAAAATATGATAACCTGAGCCTCATTATTTATGCCTTTAGTGGATTGACTATGGATTGATTAGTTCAATGATTCATTTGTTTGTTTTGTTTGGGCTATCCATGATATTTTCAGGAGTTTTTTTTCCAACACCAAAGTTCAAAAGCATCAGTAATACATCAAAGAAGTTTCTTTTGAAGAAAATGAGTTTCCCAGAGTGTGTTTCTTATATCTGTTTTTGCAGTTATAAATCAGCACGGAACACAAATCAATTTAGTCAATCAATTTAATGCCACTTTGTTATATTATTTCTGTGTTTTGGATTGTATCATTAAGGTAGTTAACATTACTAAAACCATTGTTCCAGATTAAAATGGATCCTTTCTTGAACTACATCCACAGTATTTGGAATTTATCATCTCATTAGGGATCATGAACTTTAGTTCTGATATAGTTTTCTATGATTGTGCCACTGAAATTAGACAGTATGGTCACTAGGGCTAAAGTAACGGAATGTGTGGAAACCTTGGGGAAGAAGGGAAGAGATGCTGTCTAGGAAACAATCAGACAAAAGAGACAGGAGTCTCCAATGGCTTATTGGTGAGAGAAATAAATCTAGAAAAGACTACTGGATCAATTAAAAGTGGTGGCGGGAAGTTTGCAGTTTCAGACTTGCAAGATTCTGTTAATGTGGTCTTGCAAAAAAGTAGAATTAGTTCGTTATATTTCCTGTCTGGTTTGTCTGGGAAGGATGACAGCTCCAGAGACCATAATAAAGAGTCTGGAGATTGCTTGTGGCTGTGGAATCTCACAGATTGGCCAGCTCTGCTGCCAACAAATATTATTTTCAGATTCTATGTTGGGATGTGTCCTGAAGTGTCTTAACAAAACTGAATAAATGTCTTGAATTGTCTTAACAAAATTGAATAAACAATGACAAATAAATAATCCTTTCAATCAAAATTATCTTGTTTGTCAAAATGATTCTTCATTCAAAATAAAAATGGACTGTTGGGGAATTATTTTCCAATGTTTTTCTTTCTTTCTTTTTTTTGGTTGGCCTCATTTTAGTTTTGATAACATCCCTGGAATTAAACTAGGAATGAGTGCCATGGAAAACAGATTTAAAAAATAGGAGTTTCAACCTTTCATTTCTTGTGATTTGCCAGTACTTTTTCAATTCTTGATATGAAATCTGACCAATTTTTCAGACATTTGAGAAATATATTATTTGGATTGTAATTGCTGTAATAAGTTTAATAATTATTATTTTAATTCTACCAATGAGACACTAAAATGGAATAAAGGGAAATCTTGTGGAACTGAAGAAGTAATCGGTATCTAATGGCCACTAATTCCTTATGCATCAATATAGCAAGTTTAATTTTTAGAGTGATGTGATATTAACAAACAGAACAGTGCATCTTTGTATTCTACAAAATGTATTTATTCAATTTATATAGTCCATCGCACATAGCAACTCTGACCAGTTTACATCATGTAAAAATTATAAAACGGTATAAAACACAATAATACGCACAGCAGTTGACATTTCTAAATCCCCTTTTGCTTTGATTATTTTTAGGCTATTCGACTTGTTGCAAATCTTTTCACCACATATAAAGATTATTTTACTTTAGAAATATTGAACATTTAGTTAGACAATATATTAGGAAAAATACCAACATGTTCAGAAGGTATAGCAAATCAAAGAAATTTTCAAATGATGTTTTAATTTTAGAAATGTTTTTAAAGAGAAGCTTAGTGTTTTAAATGGATGAAAAAATATTTTTCCCTTTAAGATTAAAGAATCTGAAAGAATACAGTGAATTTTGTTAATATAAATGGTGACAGTTTATAAAGATAATAATGCAAATATGCAAATAGAAATACATATTATTTCAACAGCAAGGAAGATCAAGCAGAAATGGTTAAACTGATTATTCTATTCAAAGAGGAGAATATATTTATGATTTTGTTCTTGTGGTGAAAACAAAGGAAGCTTTGGTTCTGTTAATTAGATAGATTTGTTTTTATAGAAATGGCTAGTTACAGTATATACTAATGTGTAGTTGAGGGTGTAATGTTGTTACCTTGTACTGTGCTAGAAGGATTTTGAAATAAACATCTTTTTCTTTCTTCCCTTGTGCCTCATATTTTCTTTCTCTCTTTTTTTCTTCCCTTGATTTCCTATTTTCATTTTTCTTTGTATTTTATACATTAATAAAACAATAAAAGTTATATAACAATAAAGAAATCATCAAAGAGAATATACAGGCTAATGTGTCTCTCACAAACTCTGAAAAAAATAAATGCAAGCAAAAAATATAGCAGATAAAACCCACCACAGTAAAACAGCCGTAGTGATTAATATATACATTAGAAGCATGTACTGTTGTAGAAGATGCTTGATCTACTGAAATGCTGGCTTTATACCCATGGCATAAATGGTAGAAATCATATTCATATTCTCCTAAATCATATCTTTATGTGGGGAAAACCTGAATGGTGAAATTCAAAAACAATGACAGAGAACTTGGAAACTTTCAGATATTATTATAGTCCAAGTAAGAGTGATCCTGGCCATCATGGTTAATAGTCAAGGGTGATGGAAGTTATGGTCCCAGGGTTTCAAAGTCTTTAAAAATATAAGTCACTGAGTCTGGGTAATATTTGCTCAAGAATCTTAATGCAAATGTAAATGGATGGTCTTCTATTACAAATATGTGACTTGTCAGTAAAACTGTAAGAACATTAAAAAGAAGCCAGAATGGTACTGACTGTTTAAAAAAGGAGATCAGGAGACAGTCAGCATGCTTTAAACCCATTTATCTATGAAAGCAGATTTGCTGAAAACTGGAAATATAAAATTTGAGATAGAATTGATAAATGTGGAAGAAAAATGTTTTCCATGACGGAAGTTGTATGGCTTTTCCAAGTACGGTAAAGCTGTTTCTTATCCAAAGAACATGAAAAACATTGATCAGGGTTGAGCAATGTAATGCTTGACTTTTAAAAAAATTCTGAATTATTTGAATAAAAGCAAATTAGCAAAGTAGTATGCTACAAAGCAGTGACCTCTTGCGCCATCTTTATAGCAACAACTTTGTGTAGGCTCTGTTTGTACTTTTAAGAACTAAAAATGATGGCGGGCTGCAAATCAAAATGGAAATATGTGTCAGGACCCACCCCCATCCACATCTTAGGAAATAAGAACTCTTGGATCCAAGTTTGTCCAAAAGGAAACGTTTACTAGGATGAGATTGTTTGTGGCTATACAAGATGGGATCTGACATTGAGTTACATTTCGATACCATATAAAGCATTCCTGTTTCAACCCCCTCCCCTCGAATCCATTTGGTCAGGCTCACATCATTTACTTAGGTGTCAGGCCCTTTTGTGGGAAAGGGAAATCTTCTTGCGTTTATTGTTATTGCTTTCTTCCTTTCAATTTCAAATGGAGATGCAATCCAGATCTCTCTCTCTCCCTCTGTTCCCCCCAGATCAAAAGCTTTCCTGGTCTTTGAAAACAGCCTACTGCAATCTGAATAAACATTCTCTCCCCCCCTCAGAGAGATGGCAGAATCCCGAGTATAGGCACAATATTCTAACCATACATTTATGAAATGTGATATACTGTAAATGGATTCTGACAATATGCTTATGTGCCAAGAAAAAAGGTAACATGGAATTATATGGAATATCCTGGGCCCTTTTTTCACCAAGCTTCCTTCTAAGAAATCCACATTTCATTTCCATCAATTTGTAGTTCTACTGAAGTTGTCATGAACATCAAAGTGTCCTCATTTTTCATCATGCACACAATTTTGCCTAAAGTATATATTTTGCAAGCAATCTTACCTACTATAATATATTTGCTTTATGCATGATTTTCATTAATCTAGAAATTATATAATTGGCCTTTTGATAAAAATCCTTACATTGGTTCCTGAGTAACGGGCGAAACCTTAAAATGTATTAAAACAGATATAAAAAATGTTCCTTAGAATGAGATTGAGTTTGGATGCTGTCCTGTAAAAATATAATATATGAAAGGGGTCTGATGAATCTGTAATGCAATCACACAGGTGGGAAAACCTGTCACCTCTGGAATTGTAAAGTTTGGAGGTATACACATCCATGTGTGCATGCACGCAAAGAGATGAATATGTTCCATTGTACTTCACATTTAGTCATCTATTCTCTGAAATTCAGCTATAAAGAGGTATTGCCTGGGGAAAGAAAAGTCATTTGCTTTGCTGTCTTTTGTTAACTCCAGACAGGCAACCCCTTCTTACTATAAGAACAAATGTTTGATTATGATCTTTGTTAACTCTGGTAACTGAAGATGCAGTTGATTTGCAAGCTCTATTAATGAAAACCAAGAAACCCAGTAAAATAAATGTGACTAAGATTAAATATAAAGAAGACCAAACTAATGACAACAGAGACAGCAATCAGCTTTAGAATTGACACTGAAGATATCAAAATGGTGGGCAGCTTTGGCCTTTTAGGATCAACCATCAATAGGTAAGGCACAGAAAGTTTAGAAATATGACACAGATTAGCCCTTGGTAAAACAGTCATGAAGGCCTTGGAAAAGATATTCAGATGCTGTGATGTATTTTTAAGTAGAAAGATCAGACTTGTGCAGGCAATTGTTTTTCCCTGGCATGTTCTGTGGAAGTTAAAGTTGGACTATGAAGAACGGCATACCATTTTGATGCTTTTGAACTTTAATGCTGGAGACACCTCCTGAGAATACCCAAGAAAATAAGCAACTTGATGATCGCAGAAATCAATCTTTTAGCATAAATGATCAGGTTCAGATTATATTTTGGATGCATTATGTGAAGATCTAGTCCTCTGGAAAAGTCTACAGTGCTGAGAAAAGTGGAAGGAAAGAGAAGAGGATGACCAGCAGCAAGGTGAGCAGAGTCAGTTACAGCAGTGATGGAGTCACCATTGGAATCCCAGAAGAACCAGGTTGGAGATAATTTCTCCTGAAGAAAATCTAGCTATGCGGTTGCTAAATTGTTGACACCAACCTGATGGCACATCAACCAACCAATCAATCTCCTCTCTGACCTTGATACTGGTGGGTTCCGTGCTGGGCTTGTATCATTGATGGCTTTTTCTGAGAAGCATGCTCCCATCTTAAGTTCAAGATAGACCCTTGCATAATTTTTCCTGCATTTCTTCATTCTGAAGAACAAGAATTTGCTTTAAAACTTTGTTCAAAGGAGAAGAATATAATATTTTTCCTTATTTAGTTAGAAAGTGGCTGAAGGGTATATCTTGCCTTCTATTATGCAATTATCTCTCCAAAGGGTCCAGTCTCCCCAGCTTCCCAACATCATAGAAAAACTCTTCCCCTCAGGCTCAGAAGCAATGGGATTACTCTTGGTGCTGTGAAAGACGTCTGCCCTTGAGAAATTGCTGGGAAATTTCTCTCTTTTCCCTGAAGAAATGCAGAGAAATTATACATTCAGTTCTTTTGTCCACTGAGCCTTGGTGGAGCAGTGGGCTAATGCCTCCTTAAGTAACACCAGCTGCCTGCAATTAGTGCAGGTTTGCATCCCACCAGGCTCAAGGTTGACTCAGCCTTCCATCCTTCCGAGGTAGGTAAAATGAGGACCCAGATTGTTGGGGGCAATTAAGCTGACTTTGTAATAATGCCGCTTGGGGGGTGTATGAAAGCCCTAATAAGCAGGCATATACATAGAATGAAGGCTACTGCTAAGCTTGTAAGCCGCCCTGAGTCTTCGGAGAAGGGCGGGATATAAATGGAATTAAAATAAAAAATAAAATAAATAAATTGAGTGAACCATTTAGTGAGGCTATTTGTGCTCAACTTGATTCAGCCTATCCAAGATATTTTATTGTATTATTTATTTATTAATGTATATAAATTTATACAGCCTCCCATCTCCCCAAAGATGACTCTGAGTGATGCACAACAATAAATAAAACATGCAGTGTAAAACAGGTAAAAACAAAAGTACTAGCATGGGAGAAGGGAGGATAAAAATGCCACCCTCAGCAATGGAGCTATTGCCCTGGTGACACAGTTGTAAGAATGGAGTACTGCAGGCTACTTCTGCTGATTGCCGCCTGCCAGCAGTTTGGCAGTTCAAGTCTCACCGGCTCAAGGTTGACTCAGCTTTCCATCCTCCTGAGATCGGTAAAATGAGGACCCAGATTGTTGGGAGTAATATGCTGACTCTATAAACTGCTTGGAGAGGGCTGTAAAGCATTATGAAGCGGTATATAAGTCTAAGTCATTGGTTCCCTGGAAACTCCAGGCCTGGCAGCATAGCCAGGTGTTGAGGGTCTTTTGAAAAGTCAAAAGAGATGAGGCCAGTCTAATTTCAGGGGGAATGTTCCATAAGGTGGGCACCAAAACAGAGAAGACACGTCTCCTGCAACCCACCACATGTAAGCTGATAGTACCCTGATAGTACCCTGCAACATGCCTTTTCTATGAGATCTAATGGGGGTGTGTGTTGGTAATGTAACCAGATAAAGCAGTCCCTTAGCCCAATTCCATGCCATGAGGGACTTTGAAGTTTAAAAGTACTACTTTGAATTGGAACTGGAAGCAAATTGGCAAACAATGCAGCTTGTGGAGCAGAGGTGTAACTTGTGATGCCTTAGGAACATGGAAAACTGCTCACATTACTGCATTCTGCACCAGCTGAAGCTTCCAGATACTCTTCAAGGACCACTCCATGTGGAGCACATTACAGTAATCCAATTAGGAGGTGACCAGGGCATAAGTGACAGTAGGTAGGGCACACCAATCCAGGAATGGGCACAACTAGCATAGAAGGCAAATATATGGTGTCATATTTCCTCTATCCACATATCCAGCCTTTCCAATAGGGTAGGAATATAAACTGTAGGCTCAATCTGTAAATCAAAGAATCCACAAGATACAGTGATGACTATCCTATTTCAATTGAGACTTAACAAACAGAGAAGTAAAATAACCATATTCTTATTTAGTGAAACTTCATATTCCTGACTAGAAGTATCCTGTGAAATTCTGTTTATATGGGCTTACAGTAGAAAGAAATATTCCTGGTCTCATAAGCAATTGATTGAGAGATAATAGGATTCATGGCTAAATGGCTTGATCCACCAGGACTCTGTTTATATTGCTCTTGGTACAGTGGTTTTATATATATATATATATATATATATATATATATATATATATATATATATATATATATATATATATATATATATATATATATATATATATATATATATATATATATATATATATATATATATATATATATATGGGTTTTTCCCCACGTAGAACTAAAGGTGTAGGAGCGATGTTTCGACGGAATCCCATCCGTCATCATCAGGCTGGAGGCTTCTGCTTCCTTCTTCTGGGAGAAGCATGTGGCTGTTTGTTCCTCTTTTTTAAACTGCCAGAGGGGGTGTGTTCTGTGGGTGGAGGTTGCTCTGATTGGGTGGGGGAGTAAGTGTGTTCTGATTGGGTGGGAGTGTGTTTTGAATGGTGGGTGTGTTCTGATTGGGTGGGGGTGTGTTTTAAGTGGATGGGCTGGTCTCAGCTGCCAGCCTTAGACCTGAGCTGGTGAGTTGTGCTGCTTTTGTTCGGCTTCGTATTTGTGGTGGTGCCATGTTTTTATAGTGGGTGTCAGTTGGCTTATTGTGTGGTTTGGAGGGGTTTAAAGTGGCTGATGTTGCAGCTGTGGTTAGGTTTCTGTTTTGTGGTTGTGCCTCGTTATCATTGTGGGTTCGGATTTGCTTTTTGAATGGTTGTGTGGTGGTGATGTCATGTGTTATCATGAGTTTGGGTCTATCATTCTTGGTGGTTGGGACTCGTCTGTCAATCAAGGTGGGTTTCCAAATGGTTGGTAGGCGAGAGGTATCATCTCGTTTGTTTATGCTGTGGGGGCATTTTTCTATCTCAATGGCTTCTCTGATTATTCTGTTGTTAAAATGTTCAATTTTGGTGATAGTTTTGGTTTTTTTAAAATCAATTTCATGTCCCGTGGCTTCAAAGTGTTGGACCAGGGATGAAGTTTGTTCTCCTTTTCTGAGTGAGTTTTTGTGCTCTTCAATGCGTGCACTTATTCTTCTGTTGGTCTGTCCGATGTATGTGGTGGGACAGGTGGAGCATGGGATTTCGTATACTCCTTGGTTTTCTAAGCCAATTATGTCCTTGGGGTTTCTTAGGATGGTGGATATTTTTCTGTCTGTGTAGAATGCTGTTTTGATGTTGTGTTTTTGGAGGACCTTGCTGATTCTGTCTGTGGTCCCTTTTAAGTATGGGAGGAGGGCTTTGCCATTTTCTTGTTCTCTGTCTTGGGTTTTTGTGGGTGTCTCTCTTCGGATTAAGTTGGTAATCGTGTTTCTTTGGAATCCATTGGCTGTTAGTACATTAGTGAGAGTGTGTAGTTCGGTTTTTTGGTGTTGTTCGTCAGCTAGGTGTTTTGTTCTGGAGATGAGTGTCTTGGCTACGGAGTTGATCTGTGCTGGGTGTTCGTATGTGGATCTTTGGTTATTCGGGTTTTTCCCCGCGTAGAACTAAAGGTGTAGCCAAGACATTGCGCCTACACCTTTAGTTCTACGCGGGGAAAAACCCAAATAACCAAAGATCCACATACAAACACCCGCGAAAAACTCAGAAAACACACACACACACACACACACACACACACACACACATATATATATATATATATATATATATATATATATATATAGAGAGAGAGAGAGAGAGAGAGAATGAATATATATATATATATATATAGATTAAATAAATTATATATATATATATATATATGTATATATATATATATATATATATATATATATATATATATATATATATATATATATATATATATATATATATATATATATATATATATATATATGTTAAATGTTTGTTAACTATTTAGATTACCTTGCTAGGCCCCAAACATGGAACAAATGTTTGGGGCCTAGCAAGGTAATCAAAATAGTTAACAAACATTTAACACATATCTCCCTTGCTTCTCAGCTAACAAAGTGAGATAGAGCTTGTGGCCTAGAAGTAAAAACAACTGCCTAATGTGCAATCAGCCCAGGTTCGAATCTCAGAAGGGTATGGCTGACTGATGAAAAAAAATAAGTTTGAAATGCATATCAGTCTCCCTTTAATTCTTTGTTAGCAATCTAAAAAAAAATACACAAATATGAGCTGTCACTGTCGATGGCCTTAGGTTAGGCTGAAACAGGAAATAAAGATTTGTCCCATGTTTGGGGCCTAGCAAGGTAATCTAAATAGTTAACAAGCATTTAACATATATATATATATATATATATATATATATATATATATATATATATATATATATATATATATATATATGTTTTCGTAGATTCTCGCGGGTGTCTGTATGTGTAGATCTAGAGTCTCGGGTTTCTTCCCGCGTTCCTTTCATCTTCAGAAAGTTGTGGAGACATTTCGACGAAATCCCATCCGTCATCATCAGGCCGGAGTGTTCCTCCTGCTGCTACCAGGAGCAATGCGTGGTCTGGCTGTTCCTTTCCTTCCAACTGCCGGTGGGGCTGTGTTCTGACTGGGAGGAGGCATGGCTGCTTTCTGATTGGGTGGGGGTGTCCTCCGACTGGGTGGAGGCGTGGTTGACAACATATATATATGTTTTCTGAGGTTTTCGCGGGTGTTCGTATGTGGATCTTTGGTTATTCGGGTTTTTCCCCGCGTAGAACTAAAGGTGTAGGGGCGACGTTTCGACGGAATCCCATCCGTCATCATCAGGCTGGAGGCTTCTGCTTCCTTCTTCTGGGAGAAGCATGTGGCCATACTTAAAAGGGACCACAGACAGAATCAGCAAGGTCCTCCAAAAACACAACATCAAAACAGCATTCTACACAGACAGAAAAATATCCACCATCCTAAGAAACCCCAAGGACATAATTGGCTTAGAAAACCAAGGAGTATACGAAATCCCATGCCCCACCTGCCCCACCACATACATCGGACAGACCAACAGAAGAATAAGTGCACGCATTGAAGAACACAAAAACTCACTCAGAAAAGGAGAACAAACTTCATCCCTGGTCCAACACTTTGAAGCCACGGGACATGAAATTGATTTTAAAAAAACCAAAACTATTGCCAAAATTGAACATTTTAACAACAGAATAATCAGAGAAGCCATTGAGATAGAAAAACGCCCCCACAGCATAAACAAACGAGATGATACCTCTCGCCTACCAACCATTTGGAAACCCGCCTTGATTGACAGACGAGTCCCAACCACCAAGAATGATAGACCCAAACTCATGATAACACATGACATCACCACCACACAACCATTCAAAAAGCAAATCCGAACCCACAATGATAACGAGGCACAACCACAAAACAGAAACCTAACCACAGCTGCAACACCAGCCACTTTAAACCCCTCCAAACCACACAATAAGCCAACTGACACCCACTATAAAAACATGGCACCACCACAAATACGAAGCCGAACAAAAGCAGCACAACTCACCAGCTCAGGTCTAAGGCTGGCAGCTGAGACCAGCCCATCCACTCAAAACACACCCCCACCCAATCAGAACACACCCACCATTCAAAACACACTCCCACCCAATCAGAACACACTTACTCCCCCACCCAATCAGAGCAACCTCCACCCACAGAACACACCCCCTCTGGCAGTTTAAAAAAGAGAAACAGCCACATGCTTCTCCCAGAAGAAGGAAGCAGAAGCCTCCAGCCTGATGATGACGGATGGAATTCCGTCGAAACGTCGCCCCTACACCTTTAGTTCTACGCGGGGAAAAACCCGAATAACCAAAGATCCACATACGAACACCCGCGAAAACCTCAGAAAACATATATATATATATATATATATATATATATATATATATATATATATATATATATATATATATATATATATATATATATATATATATATATATATATATATATATACACACATACATACATACATACACACACACACACCAAACCTAGGTCAGGTGCAAAAGTCAGCTCAGAGTCAAAGAAAAGATTAAATCAAATGTGGATATTTAATTATTAATAATCCAATGGGTTAAAGTTCTGTTTTGGATCTGTCACAAGATACATGTGGGAGGCAGTGATATCTCCTGCCTAAGGGAAGGAGTTTTCATTATCTGAGCACCCCTACTGGGAATGTTTTTACAACAGTGCTCAGGAATGCAACCATTGAGCAATAACATGCATGCCGATGAAGAACAGAGAGCACATTTTATAAAATATGAAAAGAGTGAGGCCAAAATAGGGAAATTGCTACTCTCTAAATGCCATTAGACAAAAATTCTGATCATCCCATCTCTGGTAGCTCATGTTGCTCCCTTTCTCTCAAATTGTTCTCCTACATTTAGTGTTCATATGGCCTGGCCTACTCTATCCTTTGCTATCCTGAGTTCAGGCATGCAGCCAAACAAAGCTGCAGTCTTCCTCACAATTTGACTTCTACCAAGTGTGTCAGGGCTAAAATGGGCTCTCTTATAAAATGAAAGTGCCCAGCAAAGTCTCAGCTTCATAGAGCAATATTAAACAAACAAACAAACAAACAATAAATAAATAAATAAATAAATAAATAAATAAATAAATTTATATGCCACTCATCTCCCCAATAAGGGAACTCTGGATAATTTGCAGATCATAAAAATATAAATAGATTTTTTTAAAAAATTATGCGAAAGATCAAGTATCAAGAGACAGACAGTACAGGGATAAGGTCTTCTTAGGTCATCAACCACCTCCAACAGTTAGTGCCTCCCTCAGGGCCCCAACCCAACCAGCAAAGTCAAGTTTTAATACTCTTCCAGAAGGCCAAAAGGATGGGAGCAATTCTTGACTTTGGTGATAGAGTTTTCCACAGAGTTGGGATCACAGTGAAAAAGGCTCTTCTCCTAGACTCTGCCTGCCAAAATTCCTTAGCAGACACCATCCATAGAAGATTTCTTCCAGTGGTTTGAGTGGGGCAGGCTAGTCCTGTGGGATGAGACAGCTCCTCAGTTACCCCTGGGCCCATGACATGAAGGGTTTTAAAGTAATAACCAACACCTTGAATTGGACTCAGAAGCAAAATGGTATCCAATGCAGCTTGTGCAACAGCAGTATTATATAAGCCATCCTAGGGGCCCCAAGAAATGTTTGCACCACTGTATTCTGCACCAGCTATAGTTTCTGAATACCGTTCAAGGGTTGCCCTATGTAAACTGCACTGCAGTAATCCAACTGAAATAACTAGGGCATGAGTGACTGGTGCAGGGCCTCACAATCCAGGTAAGGACACAACTACACACAACACAAAGTTGTGCAGAGGCCCTACTAGCCACAACTGTCACTTGCTCTTCGAGCAGCAATTGTGAGTCCAGGAGAACCTCTGGTTGTGCAGTGGAGCTGTCTGGAATAGTGCAACTCCATCCATAACTAAAGATGATAAGCAACTAGATCCTGAAGTCTCTTGCACCCACAGCCACTCTGTCTTGCCAGAGTCCAGGTCCATTCAGCCTCCAGGAACTGAGAAAGGGCAGTCACAGCATAGCTTGAATCCCTGGGGGATGGTGATGACAAAAGGACCTATCTGCAGTAGCAGGAAGGAAGATGATGTAGGATGAACCATTTTTTGCCAGAACATCTTTGCCAGTATGGACAAGAATATTGACTGGTAAAGTGTTTGCCATCACTTCATTTTTTGTCCTGTTAAGTTTGATATAAAACTGTTATAAATAGACAAGCCCCACTTAAAAAAAGGGAAGTGTTATTTTTTTCTTTGAAGTTTATTTATTTATTTATTTAATCCCATTTATATCCCGCCCTTCTCCGAAGACTCAGGGCGGCTTACAATCTAAGCACAAATCAATGTGCTTAGCAGTAGCCTTCATTCTATGTATATGTCTGCTTATTAGGGCTTTCAGCCCCCCCCAAGCGGCATTATTACAAAGTCAGCTTATTGCCCCCAACAATCTGGGTCCTCATTTTACCTACCTCGGAAGGTGGTTGACCATGCAGTCTTCAACTAAGTTGCATTCTTGTACTGGGAACACAAATTACTAAAAATATGAATTCAGTCTCAGCAGAACAAAGGAAAGGATTCTATTTTAAATAATTTATCTAATAGCAAAAACCCTAACAGTCTGTATTTTAACATAAGAGCCAAGGTTGGTTATGGCTATGGGCAACTTTGGATAGCATTCCGTTTGACTCATCTCTGAATGATTTTAAATTATAAGGTAAGTGAAGAAAGACCCCAAAATTTTAATGAACCAAAAGAAAAGAAGAAAGACAAACATTCTAATTATATGCAGCCTTTGGGAGAAAATTGCAACCTCAAGATTTCCATATTTTTTTTTTTTGCAGAAATCAGCTCTTTTGGTTTCAGCTGTCAGAAGCAATTGGTTTGGAATAATCTGATGGTTGGCATATCAATCATCCAGAATACTGCTAAAAAGAACATTATGAATTCAATTCAACATTAAACAGCAATGTGTGGTATCTCATCTGCAGGTCTACTAGCAGAATGGCAGACGAAATGCTTATGTTTTAACATAGCAAACAGAAGTAAGAGACAATTTACATCCACATAGAATTTGAATATGAAAGTATATTTCATGTATTTGATATTAATGTCAAATTAAATTAATAGCTGCATATAGTATGAGTAGAACTTTTAAAAATCTATACCTCGTTTTGGGGCTGAGGGGAGATCCTCAACTCTGTCTTTGATCAGCTTTATTTCTATTATGATTCCAAAGCCCACTTACTTATGCCACTGAAAGCCAGAGCAGTTTTTTTTATTAGGAACTCTGTTGGTGGGCAACCTAAGGTTCCCTTTAGGGCCCTCCCTTTTAAAGGCTCTTTATGTGAAACCCCAGGTACACTGGCCAGCACTCTTGAAGAAGAGCTTAGTTGAAATTCAGTTTAAAAGGGGGAAAAAAGTCTTTTCAAAAGTTTTACGTTTTACTCCTTGACTTTCCACAAAGTGCAGAAAATATTTCTATTTTCAACGCTAGCCCCATTTTCATCACTGTTTTGCCCCCATGTCCTACAGAGGTCTAAATTTAAAGCCAAGTGCAATTCTGGGGACTGAAAAAAAGTTGCATGTTCTGAAACAGTCTGTGGGATCTACATCCTGAAACCCCTGGATTTGGACATTTATAATTGAAAAGTGCTGGACAGCAAGAGAGTGATTTTCCATAGTTTCCCTTCCTTAAAATGGGAAAGAAGTGTATTTGTCCTGATTAGAGTAGCCCACCTATTTCAATTAATGTCTCAAGTCCCCCAAGAATGAGCAAGAATGAAAAAGGAAAAAAAGAACAATGAAATGTAATGTTTCTGACCACCACATAAAGATTGCTCATTTGAACTAAGAGGATATCCTCTGATAATCCAAGGGGACTTTTAAATAAAAGGTACTTCCCTGATGATTCTTAGAGGACAAATGTAAAAAGGACAATTTCCTAGAATACATTTATCTGTCCAGATGTGTTTGGAATCTGGTTTCTTTTGACTTCTTACTGTGAAACCCTAGGGCAGGGGTCTGCAACCTTGACAACTTTAAGACTTGTGGACTTCAGCTCCCAGAATTCTTCAGCCAGCTATGCTATGCAGGCTGAGGAATTCTGGGAGCTGAAGTCCACAAGTCTTAAAGTTGCCAAGGTTGCAGACCCCTGCCCTAGAGGATAAGAGAACAGGCAGACCTTTGGTAAGAGAGATTGGGAATATTAGGACTTGCTGCCTGAAGGCTCGCCAGTGGCAAGGTTGCACACATAAACGTGGGCAGCTGCAGTGCAATTGTCATGAGACAGTTGGTCCTCCATTGATGAATGTCTTGATTTCCATATAAGATAGCTGGAGCTACATGAGAAATGAAGTCACCTCTTGTAAGAGATGTTTGTGTCCATGAATTCAAGATGATAGCTGACCACATTCTCTAACAAAAAATAAAAATTAAAAAAAATCCCAACCTCTGTTTCTATTTTTCTAGCTTTGGGGCATCCAATTTAGGTAACTAATTAAGAAGATGATATTTTAATTGGATGCTATATAACTGGCAAAGTGAACATGGATGACCGTGGGCCAGTCAGTCGCTTTCTCTCAGCCCAACCTCTCTCACACACACAGAGATGCTCTTCTAGGAATAAAAATGAAGGCAGAGTTTCTAAAGGAAAAGCAAAATACAAATCAAATTAACCAAGTACAACAACAAAAAACATGCACCTAGGTGCTAATTTTTAATGAGCTGCTCTGAGCAACCCAGAGAGGTCTGGATGAAGCCATCATCACCATCCGTGCTAGATGGAAAGAGGAAGGGCTCTGAATCCAGTTAATCACTCAAAGAACAAACGTAGATGACACCTCTTCATTAAGTTCTCCTTCTTTTCATTAAGATTGTAGCTTAGTAGCAAAACACATGTTTTGCAAGCATAGCAAAAGATCTCCAGCTTGAGCCTTGGCACTGCTAGGAGCAAATGGCAAATGTTGGGAAAGACCTGGAGAGCTGATATCTTATCACAGGGGAATACAAGGGGATATGTAGATATTTGACCTTATTAAAAATGTTCTAGCATCAACTTGGTTCCTTACTGGCTTAATTGTACTTGAATTAGGTAAGGCCATTTCTTAAGATCAAGGGCGCATCTTGAGATTGCAGATATGCTTTTCACTGATAATGTTACTTTTTTGACATTTATGATATTATTCTTAAATATTGCTATTCAATAGTTTGCTGGCATAAATGTGCATTTCCCCCACTGTTTGTACTAACTAGTGACTCTGCTCAAATACCACTTTAAAGGTTTAATATTGCATATAAGAATCCATGATCTAATCTTTGTAGATTTTGATGACAGAAACATACAATGAGAGAGTTACAAATGTTAGGTGCGCCACAGGAAGTTGAAGTCTGACAGCTGAAATTGTAATTAAATTAAATACTGAGCTCACTAATGGGGATTGCTGGAAGTTTAAATTCAACCATTTCTGAGGATCACAAATTATTTTTCCTACTTTCTGCAATGCAGAGAATTATCCAAGAATTAGCAATATTCTCTCTCTCTCTCTCTCTCTCTCTCTCTCTCTCTCTCTCTCTCTCTCTCTCTCTCTCTCACACACACACACACACACACACACACACACACACACACACACACACACCAAAAATAATGAGAAACTGGATGAAGATGTATGAAACATTTCTTTTATATTTGGATGGCACTGGTGCATCGCCAATTTCAGGCAGTGCCAAATGGTCAGATTTTTATCGTATCTCTGATAAGGAGAATACCATAAAATTTGGCAGATACATTTGTTCCCCTTATCATAAAATTCAAATTTTAGAAGTTCACATTCTTCAGCATTATCTGTAAACAAAATACAATTGATGTTAAGTTTTGCATCGTATTTAGTTCTTCCTTCCTCCCTTTCTGGAGGCTCTATTCTTATTCAGATGTTGAGAAATAAGGCCAGCATTCAGAGTGCCAACATTCCTAATCAACCCAACCCGTGTTGTTACCTCACAAATGATGTAATGCTTTGAGAATTCTTGGCATATAGTGGTAGACTTCTGCAAGACAAATGTTGTACATATATGAGTTCTATAAAATGCATATTTATTTGCCCATGCAATAGCTTTCTCCTTTCAGGCATATGTTTAAAAAACTCTTTGGCATTATTTGAGTGACATTCTCACAGACTGGGCTCACTGGGAATATGCATATAATTAGATGAATTTTGCAGCTTGACTACCAAGCATGAAGGGAATAAAACATCATAAATCCAGTTATCAAGGGGGAAAAAAGACAGTGATAGGTTGTCTATCTTCTCAGAAACCTAAACTTTGCATGGACTAGATTGCTGCATTTTGACAGAACTCTACATTTCAACTACGTTACCAAATATAAGCTCTACACTATGGCACAATTTATTACTAATACAGGTGAGTGGTTTGAGCTATGACTTACAGATGACAAGTGACATTTTATTCTGCTTTGTTATGTGTCTTTTAATAAATTCCCCTGGGAATTGATAGGCTAATGAAAGAATTATTTTTTCTCTTTATTTTTTGAGGATCAAGAAAAGTAGATAGACAGCCAAACAGATAAAGTATGCAAGCACAAAATAACACAAAGCAAAGATTTGCTGCTATAAAAATCCAAAAGGAGGAAGTGGATCTGATGGAGCCTTGCACAATCAAGGGTTAAATTCTGAATGACTTGTCACTCGTTCATTATCTTTTTGCTCGGGCACTTTGAGGTTTCATAATGAGAGTAGAGCTAAATGAATAAAATTCTAACTGTGCTGGAGTCTAACTTTGAACTGAAGAATTAGATGGAGAAGTGCATACAACATATGTCATGTACATAAAAGAAAGAGACTCACAACCCCTGAAATGCATTTGACCCCCACCCCACTAGTCATGCATTCGGCAAAAACATGAAATATTTTTCCTCACACGTAGAACACAATCTCCATAGTATTCTTGGTATATGAGGATGTTGGTTTGAAAAATCCTACAGCTGCTGAAGTTTAAATAGGATGTGGCTGTACATGGCAGCTGATAGGATGGCATAATTGTGTTATCTGACTGTCCAGGACAGGCTTTGGAACATTTGGATTAGCCTGGAATGCTAGTCACTTGTTCCATTGACTATCATTGGATAGTCATAATATACAAAATTTGAGTGTTACTAAGAGCTGCCTGACAAAATTTTAAACTGATTGAATAAATCTAATTGGAATTTGAGATTAAATCAATCCAGATGTATTTTTAAAAATGGTTGCTTTGGCAACCCAGCTTACATAGTGGTTGCTTCGTGTACATTTGCAGTTGAATTACAGCTGGGAATGAACCAGAATTATTCAGGAATTGGAAAAGCTCCAGTGAATGTTTGTAGCTGTTACAAATTTCTTCTGCCTCTCCATCATCCCGAGAGATTGGATCCCAAAATTATCAGAGATAAACTATAATCAGTAGTAGACATTACTTAAATGATCAAGATTAGTTTACGCTAAAAATCTGAGAACTTGCTGCTTTGAAAGGATAACTCTAATCTTCTGCTAGCCTACTTTACTGGTTATTAGGCCTGGCTCTGATCCACATATTGTTCAACACTTACAAAAGAATTCTAAGGAATATATATAGTTACATAATCCACTTACAAGGCAGTGTTTACAATTCACTCCATAATATATTTCTCTACATGCTAACAAATCAACTTGATGCATTAGAGAAAAACTTAAAACCTTTTGAATATTGGATATATTGAATACACACTGGGCTTAGTAGTCAGCAGTGCTTAATGATTTCATTTGTTCGGTATTTTGAATGGAACCAATCTTATCCACAATACCTGAATTAATCTGAAGATTAAAATACTTATTATTTCCACATTCCTTTCATTGTGCAATGTTATTCTTGCTTTAAAAAACCATAGCAAAGTGCATTTTAAAAATTGGGAAAATGCACTTACCAATGTGTATTTGTGAATAAATCAAAACTCATGAGCAAAACTCTATTAATTAAAGTTTCATTAATTAGAAATATTATCTATAACTGCAGTATATGAGGTGATGAATAAATACTTCAGCAATAAACAGATGTCATTTTTATCTCTATAGATTTTGATCAATGCCTGAGACAAAAGAGCTTAGTTAAGGTAGCTCAGACATGCTGGTTTTCTTCTCCAGAAGATTTTTAAAGAATTCAAATAATTTTTCCTAGTTGAAATGACCCAAAACTAATTTATTTTATTTTATTTTAATTCCATTTATATCCCGTCCTTCTCCGAAGACTCAGGGCGGCTTACAAGCTTAGCAGTAGCCTTCATTCTAGATGAAATGTGAGCTAGATTAGGGGTTCCCAGCCTACGGTCTGTGGCCTGGCCTCAGGCTGCAGGCTCTTTGCCAGCAGGCTGTGGAAATGGATGGCTGGTGTGTGCATGTGTGGGCGCGCATCCCCCCACTCGCACTAGTGCCCATGGCCCCATTTGCACATGTGCTGCTAGCCTGGGTGGTTTGCGCAGCCCATTTGTGCATGTGCAACCTGGCCACTAGCCGCTGTGGGGTGTGCACAGCCACCTGCGCATGCATATGGCACCAGTGCATGCTGCATGTGCGAATGGGGCTGCTACTGCCATGCCAGTGTACATGGCCCCATGTGTGTGTGTGTGTGTGTGTGTGTGCGTGTGTGTGTGCACGCACACTCACCAATTTTGAAGCTGTTCTCCTTCCCTCCGGTCCTTGAGCCCGGAAAGGTTGGAGACCTCTGAGCTAGATAGCAAAATTTCTAAGAAACTATGCAAGATTTTGACTACTGCTACAAGCAGGGCTTTTTTTCTCATAGAACGCTCAGAACGGAGTTCCGGCACCTTTTTTGGATGGAACCTTGTAGGGTAGGCAAGGTGGGTTGTACGACATGTGTGAGTTCCGGCACCTTTTTCTTTTACAAAAAAAAGCACTGGCTACAAGCATATTGCATATAATTTTAATCTGCGGCACCAGCTTTTTTATTTTATTTTTTAAATCAGCATGACCAATGAAACATATTCTTTTTTTAAAAAAAAAAATCAAATTGGGGCAATTACTGTGATGAAATTCTTTTAGACTATTCTGGGATTTGGGCTGAGAAGCTGTAGCTGAGTTTTTGTTTGTTTGATTGTTCCAATTTATATTCCAGATCTGAGGATATGACCGTGAAGGAATTTGGATATCCTTTATCAAGCTGCACCTCTAACCTTTACTGTCATTTTAAAAAAGCCCACATTTAGGAGGCTTGAGAACTGAATTAATTTGCTTTTATAGCTGCAATATTTAGCCTAGGACTCAATATAATTTACTTGTGAGGAAACATATCACAGTTTGCATTGTGTATTATTAATACGTGAACCATGCATAGAAAATCCCTGTTTGATCTTTCTTTTATTCCCTAGTTTTGCTGATGTCGTCTGGAAAGAGATGGAGTGTTTGCAATGAAAAACCTTAATGGAGAGGGGTAGGGAGGGAGGGAGAGGGGAGGGGGAGGGGGGACTGTTAAAGATAAAATATATGTTAAAACTTTTCAATAAAAAAAAAAACCTTAATGGTTTTGGCAATTTTTTTGAGCCATGACCTGCCAGGAATACAATACTCCAAAATAAAAAAACGACAACATAAACTCAAACATTTTCAAGACTGTTTGTACAGATATAGATCTTGAGGCAAATAGATTGGCTAGGTTTTTAACACTTTTAATCAAATGAAAAACATCACCCTGTCAAGAAAAGGGTGACATAGCTGTAACACAGAATGTTTATTTTCCCAGAGATATGCACTCCTTTTTTCCATCTCTCCTGAATGAAGTCCTTGACTTAGTGTCTCGCTTAGCAGACTGTATTTGTGGATACAACCCAGATGTAATTTGGATTTCAGCATTATTTCTTTTACATTTTTCAAAGGCAAATAAGATCCAGCTTCACAGTATTCTTTTCTGAAGAATTGTTCAACTGTAGCTTTGTATCCTATTTGAATTTCAAAAGTGTTGGGAAACGTTCTTGTTTATATCAGGCCTAGCAACTGTGTTCAAGAAAACGTTGAGAGAAGTTGTCAGCAATGTTTAAAGAAACAAGGGACATTCTGAATGGCTTCAGAAGGCTGTCCACTGACATAATATAAAGGAATTTGGAGCTAATCTTGAAGAATTTAATTTAATTTAATTTATTAATATTTCTATACCGCCCTTCTCCCGGAGGACTCAGGGCGGTGTACAGGGCAAGAATAAAACACAGAGATTTACAAAAAATAAAAGATAATTAAATACATGCCCGATTAAAAATACAATTAATACATGGTAAAAACCCCAATAAAAATAGTAAAAAGACCCCACCAATCCCCCCTCAGGCCAGGCCGGCTTGCTCGAACAAGTATGTTTTCAGATCGCGGCGAAAGGAGCGAAGATTGGGCACTTAAGGCAGGAAAAACAAGAACTCAGGGAAAAGTGTGACAAGGAAGCTCAAGGTAACCCTGCCTTGATTCTGCTTGGTATAGGATCAGGCAGAAAAGACAGTGCTGTATACTAAGTAATCCCAATACATGATTAAATCCCATCCCCACTGTTCATCTTTGCCTGAAATCTCCATGGGCTAGTTGATGCCAATGAAATGCTGGAAGCTGCATATAGGAAATTGACCCTGACCTGTCCACCCTTACCTAGAATTATGAAACACAATATTCTCAACACAATTCAAGGTGATAGCTGTTATATTGTACTGAACTCTGAGGGTACATGAGGAAAGTGGAACAAGTCTTTTGACAAATGGCAGTATGAATATGCAAAGGTGCAAACCCCCTGATGGCTTTGACCTGATACAGAATTTCATGCAACCACTTTTCTCTCAAGGGAAGGCTACCTTGGTCTGCTCAAATGGAGACATTCCATGTTCCAAAAACAGAGTTATCCTAACTTCCATTAAGGATCTATTATGAAGTTGCTGGACCGGGACTTGTCTGACAAAGGAAACGATTGCCAAGCAGTGTAATGATAATCATTGCAGGGTAAATGGAGATGGTTTTGAGTTTCTTAAAAATGGTATATATTACCCTTGGTAAATTGTTGGCTTTTAGAAATGCATAAATCATCTGTCTCTCTCTCTGTGTGTGTGTGTCTCTCTCCCTCCCTCCCCCATCTCTCTTTTTTGCTCTCTTTCTCTCTCCTGAGAAAATGGAAAGAGCAGGACATGCAAGCCACAAGGCTGGCAAAGTTGAGCGGACAACTGCTTCTCCATTCCAGGGTGTGTTTTTAACTAACATAAAAAATATCAGAGACTTTTAAAAGAAGAAAATAACCTTTTTTAAAAAAAAAATCTCATGTTTCTGTTAAGTTTTAGCCTGCTGATATTCTGCAGGCTTTGACAGCCTGTCCTCAATTCACTTTTCAGTTGCTGTCAAGTGGTGAGAAAGCAAAGGAGAGAAGGCAGTATTTATTTCAGCTCTACGGAAGGCAAAGAGCCAAACGTGGAGATGCTGTTTGTGCGTCTCACTTATCCTTTCCCATCTACCAGCATAATGATTGCCAGTGCAAACTTTTTTTTTGTCAAAACTGAAATATAAATGGAAGAATCCTACTGGGATCTTCTCTTCTTTCTCCTCCCTCCTCCCTTTGTTCTTCTGGATGTCTCAGGGTTTTATCATATTGCTGAGTGACAGAATGGCAAGATGTGAATTTACTTGAAGAGTTTAACTGGCAATGTCAATTTGGGTGGGGTGCAGTCTGAAAAAAAGCCCATTTTATCTAAAAAGCTCCTCTCCAAGGGAGATGGATGATTCAGAAATAACAGAATAACAGAATAACTGAGTTGGAAGGGACCTTAGAGGACTTCCAGTCCAACTCCCTGCTCAAGAAGGAAAGGTAGGCAATGATCAGGCTGAGCCTGAGGGAGAGGTCAAACGTGTCATCAGTCATGAGTCCCTGTGCACCCATAAGAAATCTAACTCCAGGCCACCTTGAATTCTTTTGACTCTTATCTACTGCCAATTTGCTTTGACCAGACAATAAATCTTTATACTCACTTGAACTGCCTGAATCTCCTGATTTCCCTGGCACTTGACAGGAAACTCTATACCATTTCAGACAAATGATTATCCATTCTCTTCTTAAAAACTTCCAATTTTGGAGTACCCACAACTTCAGGAGGCAAGTTGATCCATTGTTTAATTGTTCTAACTGACAGGACATTTCTCCTTAGTTCTAAGTAGTTTCCATCTATTGCATCTTGTCCTACCTTCAGGTGCATTGGAAAATAGGTTGATCCCTTCTTCTTTGTGGCAGGCCCTCGGATGTTGGAACACTTCTATCATGTTTCCCCTAGACTAGATATAGATATACCCACTAGACTAGATATACCCAATTCTTGCAACTGTTCTTCATCTGTTTTAGCCTCCAGTCTCCTAATCATCTTTGAGGCTCTTCTCTATACTCTTTCTGAAGGACAGATACTGTAGATAGATGATAGACAGATGATAGATAGATGCTATTAAACCAGTTTATTAAATCAGGACTTTACTTTTGTTCTGTTGTATTCAATCCACATTCATTCTTGATCCTACTTGTTATTTTTCCACATGCAGAAACATTATTAATCTTGATCTTTAGTACAGTGAGGGGAAAATTATTTGATCTCCTGCTGATTTTCTACATTTGCCCACTGACAAAGAAATGATCAGTCTATAATTTTAATGGTAGGTTTATTTTAACAGTGAGAGACAGAATAACAACAAAAAATCAGAAAAAATACATTTCAAAAAAAGTTATAAATTAATTTGCATTTTAATGAGTGAAATAAGTATTTGATCTCCTATCGATCAGCAAGATTTCTGGCTCCCAAGTGTCTTTTATATAGGTAACAAGCTGAGATTAGGAGCAGTCTCTTAAAGGGAGTGCTCCCAGTCTAAGTTTGTTACCTGTACAATATAAAAGACACCTGTCCACAGAAGCAATCAAAATCAGATTCCAAGCTCTCCACCATGGCCAAGACCAAAGAGCTGTCCAAGGATGTCAGGGAGAAGATTGTAGACCTACATAAGGCTGGAATGGGCTACAAGATTATCGCCAAGCAGCTTAGTGAGAAGGTGACAACAGTTGGTGTGTTTATTGTCAAATTGAAGAAACACAAAATAATTGTCAGTCTCCCTCAGTCTGGGGCTCCATGCAAGATCTCACCTCGTGGAGTTTCAATGATCATGAGAAGAGCGAGGAATCAGCCCTGAATTACATAGGAGGATCTTGTCAATGATCTCAAGGCAGCTGGGACCATAGTCACCAAGAAAACAATTGGTAAAACACTACACCCTGATGGACTGAAATCCTGCAGCACCCTCAAGGTCCCCCCCCCACTTAATAAAGCACATATACAGGCCCATCTGAAGTTTGCCAATGAACATCTGAATGATTCAGAGGAGAACTGGGTGAAATGGTTGTGGTCAGATGAGAACCAAAATCAAGCTCTTTGGTAAGTAAGGGAGGGGACAAATAAATTCAAATTTGCAAGATTCTATTACTGTAACTATTATAACTGTTCAAGGAAGACACGTGGAGCTGAAGTGGCGCAGTGGTTAGAATGCAGTACTGCAGCTACTTCTACTGATTGCTGGCTGCCAGCAGTTTGAGTCTAACCGGCTCAAGGTTGACTCGCCTTCCATCCTTCTGAGGTTGGTAAAATGAGGATCCAGACTGTTAGGGGCAATTAAGCTGACTCTCTAAACTGCTTAGAGAGGCCTGCAAAGCACTGTGAAGCGGTATATACAGTAAGTCTAAGTGCTAGTGCTAGAGTTACTTCTGAATAGTTTTCCTTATTGTTCCTTATCTACAGTCAGAACTCTTGCCAAATTAAAACAACTACTTGCACTCCTATTGATAAACCCTGGGAATCGCTAGAGAGGAGTCTTCTTAACTCTCTTCCTTCCAAACTAACTTTCCACGCTTCATTGCCTATTTGTTTTCTGGAATGCAGCCCCTCCCTCCTGGGAATCCAGACTGCATTCCACCACAGCAATGTCAATCAATTATAATGATTTATGAAATTATGCTTTCTCTTTCACACACTTATTTTCCAAAATTTTAACAAAGGGTGTAGGTGGTGATATGGGCTAGAAGAATTAAGTTGATTTATTTCAGGAGCTTCATTCTGTCTTTCAGTCAAGAGTCTGAGTTCAACATATTATAACTGAATATTTCATTAGAAAATGCTTTCCAATTAGGTTTGAAGAGCAAGAAGAAGGAAATGAGAAGAAAAAAAGAAATCTTGGACAGAAGAAAAAAGATGAAGAAGAAAGTAAAGACATCTCCAT
This sequence comes from Vipera ursinii, assembly GCF_947247035.1. NCBI lineage: Eukaryota > Metazoa > Chordata > Lepidosauria > Squamata > Viperidae > Vipera > Vipera ursinii. The sequence continues at coordinate 168,243,499 of NC_139512.1, read as the reverse complement.
TGTTTTGGAGTATGGATCTACTGACAGCTTGTTTCAGCCCCATTCACCATTGGAATGTGGAATGCAACGGATTTCTCCAAACAGAATATATTCTTAGATAAATGGTTCTTCCTTCCTTCCTTCCTTCTTCCATCCTTGGTTCTCATTGCTTACTTGAACTATATGGCTTCTGAAAAGATCAGAAGAACAGCAGGGATGAGAAGGGAAGGGCAGAGAGAGAAGGGAAGGGAGAAAAGGCCAGGGCAGGGAGGGAAGGGAAGGGCGAGAAAGGAAGGGAAGGGAAGGGGCCTAGATATATTTCTTCCAATTCTGCTGGCAAATGCCTTTTCCCTGGCAGCAAACTACATCGCCAGCTTTGACTAAATAGCTTCATGTTCAACCTCTGAAACCCCCAATTTTAGGGAGGTTATTTAATAAACCAGAAAATATGTCAGAAGAGGGAGATTTCAGTATTGGAAATCATGCAGGTTCTTAGATCATGCTCATCCGAGAACATACTTTAAATGTTGCTAACTATGTAAGGTGTGTGTATTAGTGTGGACCTTATAAGATATCTTTTGTACAAACTAGCGAAATAATGTTTTACACAAACAAATTCTTGGCAGATTAGCAGAAAGATCGTTCTCAGTGTTTTATGATTATTTATCTTTTCTCAGGCTTCATTTACAAACATAACATTGGAATGAAGTAAAAAGTTTCCAAATAAAATGATGTTTATTTTTCACTGAGTGGCCACCCACACTTTTTTTATCTAGAGATATCTCAATCAGTCCTTCAATCTCAGTAGGGTGATTTGCTCACAGATATAGTTTCAAAAATTACAAACATGCTATCCATCCAATTATTAAAATCTCCATATCTCTGCCTAGCTCTTTTAGCAAAAAAAAGTTTCCAATTGTACTAGTACTAGATACTAGTACTACTATAATAAAGAAGAAAGTGATCCTTCCTGGATAAGTTAGTGTGATCTTATTTCTATGTTTAAACTGAAGCAAAAGATAATTTGCAGGGAGGGGCTGCAACTCTGCACATGAGCATATTAATAGTAGGAATGTATATTTTCTACTATTGATAGGTAAAGGTTCCCCCACACATGCGTGCTAGTCGTTTTCAACTCTAGGGGCCGGTGCTCATCTCCATTTCAAAGCTGAAGAGCCAGTGCTTGTCCGAGGACGTCTGCGTGGTCATGTGGCCGGCATGACTAGACGCCAAAGGCGCACCGAACGCTGTTACCTTCCTACTGTAGTGGTCCCTATTTTTCTACTTGCATTTTTACATGCTTTCGAACTGCTAGGTTGGCAGAAGCTGGGACAAGTAACAGGTGCTCACTCTGCTACGTGGCACTCTGGATTCGACCCGCCAAACTGCCGACCTTCTGATCGACAAGCTCAGCGTCCTAACCCACTGAGCCACCATGTCCCTATTGATAATGGAAAGGAATTTAAGAAGATTTCAAACATGTGAGGGGAAAAAAAGCCCACAATCAGAAGTCTACAGAAAAAAATCCAAAGCAATTTTAAAAATATATTGCAAGCTAGGGATGTGCTCTGAGACCAATATTTTGCAAATAACAATTCTGACTCACTTAACATGGTTTTGTGCGTAGACACCTAGTATATTATTCAGTCTGTTGGCCCTAGTTACAGCGAATGTACCTACAAAGCATGAAGATATTACAGTTTCATATGGATCTAGGCATAATCCTCAAATAAAGGGAGTCGTTACAAATATAATTTTTTAATTAGCATATTATAGATGCATTTTGCACTCCTGATCCTCTTTCTAAGACCTGATTAATATTGTCATGTTATCATGGTTGACTACATCTTTTGAACTTCATTTTGCTGATAATTTGCACGTACTAAAGGAATGTTGGGACAAATTTACCACATATCCAAACTATGATTTATGCTACATTGCTCAAAGCTTGCTATTTCCTCTCCATACAATTCCAATGTGTCACATGGCTGGAAGGGAAGCCTTAGAATCAGGGCTAGAAGAAATTAAACCATAATTAATCAAGAAGAGGATAGCATTATTAAGCTGCAAGGATCATTACTGCCATCTGGAACAGGTATAGCCAGTCTCTGGAATACCCAGCTATGTTGATCTATCTTGTTGCTCTTGGATTCCCCCTCTTTTTTTGTAAGTGAGAAATTTGAGACAAGAATTAAAAGAAAATGCAGAAGAGAGACACCTGTCTCACTGTTTGCAGATGAGAAAAAGCAAGAGATGCTGGGTGGAAATTGATCTACCAAAGCAATCTCACCAGAAACCCTATTAAATTTGATGCGCCTGTTTCCTGAGTGTCAAAATTAGATTAACGTGATTTTCATAGTCAGGCCTAGAGGCCATAAATCTATGAATATTTGAAAAATGACTTTAAAGTTCTCTTCTGAACTGTTTTGACCAAAGTGATAGTTAATAACGACAACAACAATGACAATGATGGCAACAGCAACAACAACAACAACAACAACAACAACAACAACAACAACAACAACAACAACAATAATGATAGAGTTGGAATGGACCTTGCAGGTCATCATTCCGGTGTGGGTTAAAGACCAATTTATTCGAACAAGCTGGCCTGGCCTGATGGGGAGTCAACTTAGGGTTTTAATATTTGTATATTCTTACTGTTTTATTTTGGGCAATAATTTAATTCTTTTTTAACTTTTGTACTTTTGTATTTTTATTATATGCCCTGTTTACCGCCCTGAGTCCTTCGGGAGAAGGGCGGTATAAAAATTTAATAAAACTAAAATAAACTAAACTAATCTAGTCCAACCCCCTTCTCAGGCAGAAAGCCCTATACCATCAGACAAATGGCTGTCCAGTCTCTTCTTAAAAACTTCCAGTGTTGGAGCATTCACCACTTCTGGAGGCTGGTTGTTCCACTGATTAATTGTTCTAACTGTCAGGAAATTTCTCCTTAGTTCTCCTTTGTTTCTCTCCTTGATTAGTTTCCATCCATTGCTTCTTGTCCTGCCTTCAGGCATTTTGGAGAATAGCTTGACTCCCTCTTCTTTGTGGCAGCCCCTGAGATACTGCTATCATGTCCCCCCTCGTCCTTCTCTTCATTAAACTAGACATTCCCAATTCCAGCAACCATTCCTTATATGTTTTAGCCTCCAGTCCCCTAATCATCTTTTTTGCTTTTCTCTATACTCTTTCTAGAGTCTCAACATCATAAAGCCTATTTAAGTCTCTTCCTCATGTTCAGCTGCATCTGCTGCTACTGTATACCATTTTGAAGTCCTAATGGATTTGTGCATAGTTGCACTTAACTCCGTCTCTTTCTCTCTATACCAGGGATCCCCAACCCCTAGTCCATGGATGAGCACCGGGCCACCGCATGCCAGAAACTGGGCCGCGCAAACAAGCAAAGGCCCATCCGTAGAATGCAGGCAGTACATGAAACCAGTCCCCCTCTGTTAGGTATATGTCTGTGGCCTAACTGGTTGGGTTGGCAATATATATGAACTACAATTGTATCATTGTTATAGAACTGTAATGTATCACTTTAAATATGTAATGCATTGCATCATAACTTCTAATGATTGGCCAGCGTTGTTTCCTACGGCCATAAGAGGGAGCTAGAGACATAGCTTCTCTCTCTCTGTTACGTTCACTCTCGCTTGTTGTTACTTGCTGTTTATCATGGTTTGTGGGTTTGCTACTGTTTTTGCTAAACCTGTAGAACTGTGTTTGACTTATGGATTGGTAAGAAGACTCTGTATCGGATAATCTTTGGACTGTTGTTATCTGCTATCTTTTTCATTATTCGTGTATGACCTGGACTGTTTTTTCCTGGACTGTGCTATTGTCCTATCCCACAAGTAAAACTTTTGTACACACCTCAGTGTTTCTGTGTGGTTGCTGTGTAAACCTAACTACTCTCAGTATCCTTTTTTTTGTGAAAGCTCTCTTTCGCTCAAGAGTTGCTCTGCTCATCCTTGTCACCCTCTGATCCTCAGGAAAAGGTCTCTCCATGGAAGTGGTCCCTGGTGCTTAAAAGGTTGGGGACCTCTGCTCTATACCACTTATATATTGCTTGATCACCACCAACATCATGGAGATTTAAACTAAAATCAGACAAGGTCAGATGCTGTTATAAACTGCACACATAAACTATTACAAATGTATAAACTACACATGCAGAAAAAAACCCCAATACAATCCCAATAAATAAATTAATAAATTCACCATCTGATTCCAAATGGCATGCAAGGAAACCCAAAATTCCCTCTAGAAAAACACAATCTTCACAACCTTCTGGAACACCATCACAGAGGGGGATAGCCTAACATTGGAAGACAGCTTTCCCAAAGTTTGGGTTGTGTGTATTTATCCATCCATCTCCAACATGAAAACAGGTAGCACTGGCCATATTCTAAAGCCAAATACATCTGTACCATTTAAGGCCACCAACAATAAGATTGTCACCACTGGTCTTTCTTTTCTTGCTCTTATTGGTGAGCGCACTATTCCTCAATTTCAAGGAATAGGAATAGGTTGGCAAGGAATCAGATAGGTATTCTGGAGAACAGACTTTTGGCTGTATTCTCAAGTAAGAACAAGCCAACACAGGCAGAAAACAGATGTAGTGCAAAAACAAATATATCCAGAAGATTAATATTTTTATCCCCTGGAATAACATATGTTGTGTTTCCTTCCTCCTTCTTCAGTCCTGTTCCTTGGGCCTCATGTTTTTTAGATGATTAGCCTGAGGACAGCTAATTAGTGAGGTTTTATCTGGGAGTGGGGCTTGGTCAATGAACGTTTTTGGAAAAAAAATCAGGGTACAATTATTCTAAACAAATAGAAAAAAATAATTTGATATATTTCCTATGAACCAGAATGCAATTATAACCCTGGGCAGTTCATTTCTTCAAATTCTGCATTGTTGACTTCTATTCTTGCAAAGAAGAATGTATGTTTTTAGGTAATTAGGAATACTCAGAGTTGAAATATTTCATTAAGAAATGGTGAAAAAAGGAATCAGGAAAGTAGTAAATGCAGGAATGCAGGAAAGAATGCCAATGATTTATCAGACATATTTTTTATGTTGCAATACATACAGTCCCTCTATGAGGGAGATGGGCAGTTAGAAATATAGTCTGCTAAATATAGTCTGCTAAAATAAATTCCAAAATAGTTTGAAATATAATATTAGCTTAAAAGATATGCAAAAACATGAATCTATCTGGCATGACACATATAAAAAAACATACTTTAAGAAAAGTTACATATCCATATCAATAAATTGTGTACAAAATTTGAAGCAGTTTTCTCTCCTCCCCCACAAATTAATTGATTGCATGCAATAATTCCTAATATTTTTATTTTCATTTTTATTCCATTTATATCCCGCCCTTCTCCGAAGACTCAGGGCGGCTTACAAGCTTAGCAGTAGCCTTCATTCTATGTATATGCCTGCTTATTAGGGCTTTCACACACACCCCCAAGCGGCATTATTACAAAGTCAGCTTAATTGCCCCCAACAATCTGGGTCCTCATTTTACCTACCTCGGAAGGATGGAAGGCTGAGTCAACCAATGAGCCTATTCCCACGTAGGCAAGTTTTTACATGCTCTGTTTTAATGGTGAACACATTATGCTTTGGCAGATTTCATTGAAAAGCTACCAAGAGCAGATTTCTTCGCACTCTCTCTCTCTCTCTCTGTTTTTCTTTTTTAAAATATTTATCTTAGATGATGGGAATATGTCCAAGAGATGTCTTACTAAGGTGGAACAAAGTGGATCACCTGGTGGTGTCTGAGTTTAGTTGCTTGCTTGCGGACATTTCATTCCCTGACTGGGTAACATCATTAGTGCTGGTGAATGTGGGTTTTACTCCCTGCTTATATACAATAGCTTGCTCTGCAAATGTTCTTGGGGGTGTAGTTTTCTGCTTGGTAGTTCCTTCATTTCTCTTTGATGGTTTATGTCAGGGGTCTTCAAACTTGTCCCTTTTATGACTTGTGGCCTTCAACTTCCAGAATTCCTCAGCCAGCATACCTGGCTGAGGAATTCTGGGAGTTGAAGTCCACAAGTCATAAAAGGGCCAAGTTTGAAGACCCTTGGTTTATGTACTATTAATTCCTGCTTGACCATAAGAAAGGCTGAGTGCCAAAGAATTGAAGCCTTTGAACTATGGTGCTGGAGAAGACTCCTGCGAGTTCCTTGGACTGCAAGGTGATCAAACCGGTCAGTCCTAGAGGAGATCAACCCTGACTGCTCTTTAGAAGGCCAGATCCTGAAGCTAAAACTCAAATACTTTGGCCACCTAATGAGAAGGAAGGACTCACTGGAGAAGAGCCTAATGCTGGGAAAGATTGAGGGCAATAGAAGAAGGGGACAACAGAGAATGAGGTGGCTGGATGGAGTCACTGAAGCAGTAGGCGTGAGCTTAAAAGGACTCCAGAAGATGGTAGAGGACAGGAAGGCCTGGAGGAACATTGTCCATAGGGTCGCGATGGGTCGGACACGACTTCGCAACTAACAACAACAATTCCTGCTTGCATGTGTGTCAGCTACTGGAGAGGGTGTGTTCTGTTTGGTTTTTTTTCTTTCCTTCTTAGCTTTTTAAAAATCTCTTCTGAAGATGTGTAAACATGTGTTTTCCCTGTGTGAATACTGATGTCTGACTAGTCTGAACACTAAGCTTTCAGGAATACCCTGGCCTAGGATATACAGAGTTTCCCAATTAAAATTATGGTTGAATCTGTGTTGTGAGGTGAGTTTTCATCATGTCTTCTGACTGCTAGTTGCAGTTCATGAATGTGTTGTGCTAGTCCTCTGACTGTCTGTCCTACAAAGTGGCTATCACAGTCTTTACACTACATGCTGTAGATGGTTTCTGTTTCTTCTTCCAGCTGTGCAGTTTCTTGAAATTTCTATCTGATATTGATGGACAGAGCATGCGATCTGGATCTGTGCAGATAGAATAGTTGTTCCTTGGTGGAGATTTGACTACATGTAAAATTCTCCCACATGTGCTTTCTGGAACATTTGATGCCTGTATGTGGTTGTGGCTTAATGCTCTGATTCAACACAGTTCAATGTGAGTTAAACATATACTCTGCTATGGAACAAAGTGGTTTTTTCAGGTGTCAGAAACAGGAGAACATATCCAATCATGAAGCCCAATCTCAGTTAGTAATAGGTGTCTTGAGTGAGTAGGCCAATGTTCATTCTTCTTTTAACCAAACTGAACCCAGGGATTCTCTGTACAAAGTTGTCATGGCATTCTGCCACTGCTATTGCTTGGAGCAAAGAGTGAAAAGGAGATGCTTTTTAAAAAGTTGCCAGAAATATTTTAACCAGGCAAGACACCAAGTGTCTCTGTTTATTTAAGACCAAACCTTGCCCAAGGCAAAATCTGTCCTGGATTTGGAGCCAGATTTTGCCGAGGAGCCAACGTTAGACATCATATTGATATAAAGAGGAGGGAGCATCAACCTACATGAGGAAAATCTCCACTGGCTTTGCAAAGCAGCTGTTCATTCAACTGTTAATTGTGGGTATTGTTATCTAATTGCTGCTTTCCATACATATATGCAAATGCAAGTTGTTCGGTTTGGAATGGATACAAGAAGAGGAACTGACAGTGGTATGTTTCCTCTATGAAATATTTGAAACTGAGTATGGAGCACGAAGGAGGGAATACCGTGAGATGCACAATTTCCTGCTTCATATGAGGTGGAGGAAGGAGATGTCCTTCCACTCATAATTCCTTGGCTTCCACCTCTAAAGCAACCCTAAAATGCAAAGGGAAACCTCTCTGAAGTGCCTAGAAGTGTGGAAGGTCAAATAGAGAGTAGATCTGTGTCCAATTCGTATGTTATCTCCTTCCTATGTGAATATGGGATTTCTAGCTATATTCGTGATGGAAAGGAGCTATACATCCATTACATAGGGCAGTAACTTTCCAACATTATTTTTATGTGGTTTTGCTCCACTAATATTTACATATCCTAGATTGAAATAGCACAGGATGAGTTCATAAGGAAATTATTGTCGTGTAGTACAATGGGTTGTATAAGAAATATGAACACAGTGCAAGATAAAGGCATGCAGGTGTTTTTCAAGTGAAGGAAAAGTGCATTATTAGAAGTGGGAAAATTTTTGGAATCATAGTCTGGTTCTTATCAAAAAATAACTTTCTTTCTTCCAGATTTCCTTTCAACTCCATGTCAGTGAATCACAATTCTTCTTGATTAATTATGCAATCTCACTTGCAGCTGGATAGGAAGATATCCAGTGAATTCCTCAGCAAAGACTGTAGCCAGATGCTTCAGCAAGACTCGCTTGCACTGAAGATGAATCCAAATGAAGAATTACTCAATGTCAATTTAGTAGCTTTCCATTTGAGGAGAGAGTCATATGAAGTTGTAGGGTATTAGATATTCTCTTGTCCTGAATCTCTGCATACTGTAGAAACAAGTTTATTCATTTTCTAAAAATGGGACAAAAATTCTTTTCCTATCAGAATCTGAAATCAGAGCTTTCTTTTCCTTGAGAAGAAGTATTTTTCCGATTAAGACCAGAATCTGCTCTGGTTGGCTGAATACTGTTTCTGCTTGGGAAATAAATGGAAAACCCTAGTGTTACAGAGACCTTGGATCACACACAACTGAGGTTGGGCTAAAGATAAAGTGTCCTTCAAGTCAAACTCAGGTCCCTGTTACTGAATGGACACACATATGTAGTTTTATTGAGAAGAATATGGAGGTGATTCCCTCAGTTCACAATTCCCTTGGTTCCATTTGCAATTGACTACAAGAAACCCCAAGTTCCTTTGGACTCCTCATGAGGAGCAATTCTTCCATGTGCAAATGGATGGTTCCCCGATCTCTCCCTTTCTCCAGAGAGTTTTTTGTCAGCCAGAAACTGGCTCTTGGCTGGCAATTCCATGAAGTGCTGTCCTTGTTTGCATGCTGCATGCAGAGACATCTAACCTGTCATGAGTTCTCACTCGAAAGCCTGAGTTTTTTGAGATCAGCCAACATTGCCTGCAAATGTCTACTTAACTGACCTGGGTTGTACTATATTCCAATAATTAACATTGGAACCCTCTAATAAGAAGGAAACGGTGGAAACACAGTTCCTTTATAATCTGAAGGCTATGAGCATGGAGTGTTTTAGTGGACTCCAGGGATAGTCCTCAATTGTGCTTTGATTCTATATTTTTAAACTGGAATTTTATAAATACTGCAAGTGATCCAAGCTTGCATATTAACAAAAAAGGAGAAATGAATGACACAAAATGAGAGACATACATACAAAAACAAACAAACACCTGTGTGGGCAGTTCTTTGGGTACCTAGAGTGGTCCATGTTACACTGCTATCCTGCAATCTATACTGGCTGCTGATTTGGTTCTGGGTGCAATTTAGGGTATTGATTATCTCCTTTAACGTCTTGCATGGCATGGGTCCAGGATATCTGAGAACCCGACTCACCCTAATATGATTGACCCGCTCCACCTGTGCTGGCAGAAGGGCCATGCTATAGACCCATCAGAAAAGAAATTTGGCTAGTGAGGCCCGAGAAAAGAGCCTTTTCTGCCTGCCCTTTAGAACAGAGGGAAGACTCTGAGATGAGATCCACTCCCACATTCTGTAAGTGCCTGAAGATCTGGCTTTGCCAGTTGGATTGGGGCCCTAACAGGGGTGTATCATGATGGAGGAGATTAATGGATTAAAAGAAGACCCCCACCTTCCCCCAGTGCATCCTGCTTCTTTCCTCTCCATCTTTTTAATTGCAATTTTTGCTGTTATTAGAAATATTTATTCTTCATAGACCAATAAACCTAGTAAACATAATAAACAAACAACAAACAAATAATAAGCAGGCTTTTTCCATCTGAGCAGAAAGAAAACTGTCCAAACAATAGAAGAACAAAAGATCATTTCCTAATTGGCAAGATAATTTTGGAGAAGTGCAAAAGAAGGAAGACCAACTTGAACGTAGCTTAGATTAATTTTCAATTTCAATCAGAATGGAGCTGGAAGGGACCTTGGAGGTCTTCTAGTCCAACCCCCTGCTCAAGTAGGAGACCCTATATCATTTCAGACAGGTGGCTGTTCAGTCTTTTCTTAAAACCTTCCAGTGATGAACTACCTATAACTTCTGGAGGCAAGCTGTTCCACTGGTTAATTATCTTCACTGTTAGGAAGTTCCTCCTTAATTCAAGGGTGTTTCTCTCCTTGATTAGTTTCCATCCATTGTCTCTTTTGTTGACATCTGGTGCTTTGGAAAATAAGCTGAGTCCCTCTTCTTTGTGACAGCCCCTCAAATACTGGAATACTGCTATTATGTCACTTCACCCCTAGCCAGTGGTGGGATTCAGCTGGTTCGCACCACTTTGGCAGAACCGGTAGCTAATTTTTTGATGCTCTGGCCCAGAATGGACTTCTGGAAGTGGCATCCACACAGAGAACTGGTTGTTTTCATATTTGAATCCCACCACTGCCCCTAGCCCTTCTTTTCTCTGCATTGGCCATACCCAATTCCTGCAACCATTCTTCATATGTTTTTGTCTCCAGGCCCTTAATCATCTTAGTTGCTCTTCTTTGCACTTTTTACAAAGTCTCAACATCTTTTTTTAATGAGGTGACTGAAACTGGATGCAGTATTCCAGGTGTGGTCTTACTAAGGATTTATAAAGCGGTACTTTACAAGTAATTACAAGAAGGTAATTACTTGATTAATTTACTTGCTTGATTAAGTAATTTATGATAATTACAAAAAGACATTCGACTCCCCGCCACATAGTTGGATAATCAGGTTCTTAGAAATAACAGGAGTCAGTAGATACATCAGAAATTGTGCAAATATATTGTGCAAATATATCAATGGAACAATTGAAGCCACAGTTACTGGTGAATGGTGATAGATTGGGAGAGATTAATATCAAGAGACTCACTCTCACCACTACTATTGTCACTGCACTGATTCTTCTGTCAATAACATATGCCAGGTAATAAAATAATGAATGGAATGCTGGCAAGGAAAAAGATTAAATGGTCTATTTTCACAAAAAATTGAGGGGAAAGAGGATAAAGATAAAACCTGGCAATGACTTACAACTGGAACATTTTTTTAAAAAAAGCTGAAGGCTTGAATTTGGCTGCTCAAGTGCAAGCTACTTGAATGAATGCAATCAAGGCCACAATTGAAAAATCATCAAATGATTCAAAGTATAGATTGTGCAAAGAAGCAGAAGAAACAGTAGAGCATACACTTAGCTTGTCACACAAACTGATTCTAAACAACATAACACAGTTGGAAAAATGATTCACTGGAACATCTGCAAAGATTATCATGTGTCAGTAATAAAAATTTTGTGGGAACACAGAGTTGAAAAAATAGTTGAAAATGAATAGGTTTAAATATTATGGGATTTCCAAATACGAACTGAACACAATCTCATAAGCAGATTTAACTATGGTTGAAAAGAAGAAAGAATGGATAATGAGGAACTGATGTGTCAATGCCAGGTGATTGTAGATTAGAAGAGAAAGAATTGGGGAAAAAAACCCATAAAAATATCAAGATCTGAAAACAGAAGTTGAAAGGTAATGATGTAAACTGGCTATGGTGGGCCCAGTCATTATGGGTGCTAAACCAAAAAAAATCTTGGACAGCACTTGGAAAATCTGCACATCAACAAACTTCCATCTGTCAATTACAAAAGCTGCTCTGTTGGGATCTGTACATGTATTATATTGATACATTATGATATCCTAGGTTCTTGAGAAGAACTTGATACATATGAATGCCAACACTAGCTAAAGAATTGGCTGCTGCAATTGCACATTCTTTGGTACCTAATAATAGAGTTATGACTTGTAGAATGTCCTTTCTCAGAGTTCCTATGACACTTCCAATTTTCAGACAAGAAGTATAATATAAAGTATATTAGAGAAATTGCAGCAAAAGCGCAGAAAAACATCATAATTATCTGAAATATTGAAATCTTGCAGGCCTCGGGCCTCACTGTTGCTGTTAGGATGTCTGATGAAGATACAAGAGTATCTTGTATTCAAAGCATATATATCCAATCCTCATTTCTAGGGAGAGGGATGGGTTTTTTGTTGCTTTCAGGATGATGAATAAGCATCCACAAAACACACTCCTGTGTGTCCATAAATAAGAACCAAGCTGCTAAAAATGTGATAGAACTCTGAAAGAAATGAAAAATCATCAGTTGTCCAGATTTTTCAAAATTGACAAAGTTTTTTTGTCCAAGGAGATGAGCAAGAATTAAGAGAAATAAATTGTATCCATGGAGAGGTGAAGCTACTATCTATTTATCACTGTGCTTGTCCTATGCAAAAGCATTTCCCTGGAGATCTACATAGCCTGACCTTGTTGGCCTTTGTAAGGCACTGAAGACCTGATTGTCCTCCCAGATTTGGGGCCTGGGAAGTTAAGTGGCTGATTGATTTGTCAGATCCCAGATCTTGAAGTAAAAGCTGAATGCTTTAAGACCTCACACATATATTCTGTCTATTGTTATTTTATACTCTGTTCTGGTTTTAACTGCATGATTACCAAGCAGAGTTATTGTTATGGAATAGGTTGCTATATAATTGTTTAAACAAGCAAACAAACAAATAAGATTTCTATTTTTTTTTCCAAAAGAAATAATGAGATTTTCTGTTTTAGATGGGAAAATCATTAAATTGTCATTTGAGCCTGAGAAATTAATGATCATTGAAGGCTACCTTGATTCTACATAATGACAGAAAACCAAGCGGGATCAAGTTAAATACAGTAGATATGATTTATACTCCCTTGGAAGCACGAAAGGCAGAGAGTTGTAGCTGACCATTAGAAAAACAATTATTATTCCCCAGTAAATTAATTCCTGGGTAACTTGTTTAATAGGGCCAATTGAATACTGCAGAAATGTGTATGTGCCTTATAATCAGATAAAAGGTGTTTGTGACAATATGCAGACTGGTTGCATTATGTTTTCATCTTGAGACTGACTTGAAACTACAAAGCTCATGATCAGCTGATTTTTTTTCTTCCCTAGCCTGTCCCAACCTTCTTAATCTCTTGCTTAATGCACACACGCGTGATGATGGATGCTTTTACATGGCAGAGAGCGAAAGTAGATATTATGATGAAAATGCACAATCTTTCTTGCTTTATTCTGTTTCATTTGATCTGGAGCATCATCTTGAGACAAGGGACAAGGGAGAAGGGACTTATTGTTATGTATTCACTTATTATTAATGTTATATATATGTATTTGAACAGGGCTGAGGTAAAAGCCGCGGCAGCTTTTGACAGCTGTCAAAAGCTGCCGGACCAAACCACGCAGGCACCAACCGACTGACAGCTCTCGGCTGTCAAAATCACCTGGTAACAGCACGCGCTGCCGATGACAGCTCCGAGCTGTCAAATCCAGCCGGCTCCGATTGGCGGAAGCGAACGGCGCAGGAAACCGGCTCAGCCCTGATTGGCTATCCTGTTGACAGCTGCTAGTATAAATAGGAGCCATGTTCTTCTGTTGTTTGCCTGGTTCGTAAATAAAGTTAAGTTGCTTAACTTTGCTGTCTCGCCTGCTTCTTCGATAAAGCACTGGCGACGAGGGTGGGATGCCTGCTTGCATAGCTGAAGTCACCGCCTAAGGGGAGAAGAGATTTTTTCCCTTAGCCTGAGCTAGTCACTCGCTGAAGTCACTTGGGAACCTATCTCCCACACAACGCAAGCAGCTGCACCCACGACTAAACAGACAGCATGACGAACCACGGCCACATTCGAGAGTTCAACACTCGCCACCCAGAATGCTGGGAATCTCATCTGGGCCAGGTAGAAGGATACCTGGTGGTAAAGAAGATTACGGACGACCGGGCGAAGGCAGCCGCCCTCCTCTGGCTCAGCGGGCCCGCTGTCTACGACGCCGCTGTGGGACTCTTCAGTCCAGATCCTATCGCCATGATCTCCTATGCTGATCTCACTGAGGGGCTGAGTAAACACTTCATGCCCACGAAGTCAGAGCTCTTCTGGAGGGTAAATTTCGCCTGAAGAATACAGCTCCCTGACGAGCCCGCCAATGACTTTATAACCAGGGTCAGACACGCCGCATGGTGATGTCGGTTCCCGGACTTAGAGGACCGAATCCGGGACCAAATCGTCATTGGGCTTAAAGATGAGCGGCTGAGGAGAAAGCTGATCGCCAAGCCAGAACTGACACTGGCTGAAGTGGCGAGGGAAGTCATTGCCTACGAGGACAGCCACGGCGACAACCAACGTTCCCCTGACAGCGGGCCCAGCGGGTCCGTGCACCAGGAGGACGGCGGTTTCAGCGGTCCCGAAGAAGACGACGTCTCCACGGACATCGATGCTGTTCAGCGGCGGTTCGGAAGGCTCAGGCTGCCACGCAACAACAGAGGGGGCCCTGCCAACAACCAAAGGGGCGCTAACTACCAGCCAAACAGGGCCAAATGTGCCAGTTGCGGCGGAAGCCACCCGAGAGCAACGTGCCGGTTCCGCAGTGCCAACTGCCATGGATGCGGAAAGACAGGTCACCTCAAAGCCGTGTGCTGTAGCCGGAGTCAGGAAAATCTGCATGAACTGGAGGTGACGTCCGCAGGTATGAACCAGCACACACCCAGGGTCAGACCCAATTCCAAACCCCTAGTGCTTAACGTGAAGGGAAGGGCGAGGGAACACACAGTCCACAGCACCCTTAAGCCCAAAGTCAAGGTGGACGTCCTGATTCATGGAATTCCCTGTGAGATGGAAGTGGACTCTGGGTCCTCCGTCTCACTAATTTCTTGGCAAACTTACAGGGACATTTGTAACCGCAGCAGAAAATGGCCCGCCCTTCGCCCCACCAAACTCCGCCTAGCGGATTTTCAAAAGACGCCCATTAAACTCCGGGGAAAGGGTTCCGTTCCAACAGAGTTTAAACAATTTAAGGGACCCCTTACGATACTAGTGACCCAGGAAAACAGGACCAGCCTGCTAGGACTGGACTGGTTTGAGGCGCTAGGGATAGCGTTGACAGGCGTCAACGCCACTCAGCTGTCAAACTTAGAATCCGTCTGCCTTCAATTCGCGGACGTCTTTGACAGCTCACTGGGAAAATACACAAGGCCACCTGTATCATTAAAACTAAATCCTAATGTAATGCCTGTCAGAATCAAGGCGCGAAGAGTTCCCTTCACCTTAAGAGAAAAAATAGAAACTGAACTAGACCGATTAACTAACTTAGGGGTCCTAGAACCAGTAGAAGGGGCAGAATGGGAGACACCCATAGTGACCCCAATTAAGCCAAATGGCCAAATTAGGATATGTGCTGACTATAAAGCGACCCTAAACCGCGCTTTAAACGCCCATGCCTACCCGATCCCGGCTGTCAAAGACATCCTCGCGGCCATTAAGTCAGGCGCCATTTTCACCAAGTTAGACTTGGTGCAGGCGTATTTACAGCTGCCTGTCACCCCTGACACCGCCTTAGCACAGACAATAGTAACCCACAAAGGAGCTTTTAAAATTAACCGCCTTCAATTCGGCATCTCTGCAGCCCCAGGGATCTTCCAAGAAATCATGGAAAAAACACTGAAAGGGATCCCTGGGGTCTGTCCATATTTCGACGACATCTTAATTGCAGGGAAATCAGAAAACGACTTAGCTGACAAATTAACAAAGGTGCTCCTTAGATTCAGGGAGGCTGGCCTTAAATTAAGACGAGACAAATGCTCCATAGGGGTGCCCTCAACAGAGTTTTTAGGTTTTAAAATTGACGCAAAGGGAATTCACCCCACTGAAACAAAAATTAAAGACATTAAAACAGCACCAACCCCTAAAAATAAACAGGAACTACAAGCCTTCCTAGGGTTGGTTAATTTTTACCATACCTTCCTGCCTCACAAAGCCTCCATCGCTGAACCCCTCCACAGGTTATTAGATAAAGGCAAACCCTGGAACTGGTCACCTCAGCACGATAAAAGTTTTAATCTACTAAAAAACTTACTAACTAGCAATGCAACGGTAGCACTGTTCAACGAACAGCTACCCTTATGTCTGGCTTGTGATGCCTCTCCCTACGGCATCGGAGCAGTCCTAAGCCACTTAACTAAGGAAGGAACGCAAACCCCTGTAGCGTTCTATTCCAGAACGCTGTCAAAACCTGAGCGCAATTACGCTCAGATTGATAAAGAGGCTTTAGCTATAGTGGCTAGCGTAAAAAAGTTTCATGACTACCTATATGGCCGACCTTTTACCATTTTTACGGACCATAAGCCCCTATTAGGAATCTTTACAGTAAACAAACTAACGCCCCAAATATTATCTCCCCGCATCCTGAGATGGTCTACCTTTTTGTCAGCCTATTCATACACTTTAGAATACAAACCAGAGAAAACCATGGGCCATGCTGACGGGCTTAGCAGACTGCCCCAACCAATAATCGACCCAGACCCAGCACCAGCTGGGAAGATACTGGCTATCTCAGACCTGCCTGAATGCCCATTATCAGTTAAGGACATTTCTGCAGCCACTGCTGCAGACAAAACATTAGGCAGAGTCTTAGGCTATGTCACGTCTGGCTGGCAATCCACACCCCCAGACCCAGAATTCCAACCTTATATTTTGAAGCAAAAAGAATTATCCACCCATCAAGGATGTTTATTATGGGGCAGCAGGGTAATCATACCTGAGAAGCACAGACTAAAGGTGTTAGAAAGCTTCCATGAAGGTCACCCAGGAACCGTCAAAATGAAGGCTCTGGCCAGAAGCTACGTCTGGTGGCCAGGATTAGACAAGCAGATAGAAGCACATGTAGCCGGCTGCTATCCCTGTCAACTTGTCAGAGCAGCCCAGCCCCAAGCTCCCATACACAGATGGGAAACTACAAAGACACCTTGGTCACGCATCCACATAGACTTTGCAGGGCCATTCCAGGGACGAACGTTCCTAATAGTCGTGGATAGCTATTCGAGATGGCTGGAGGTGGCCCCAGTGACTAGCACGACTTCGGCAGCCACAATACAAGTTTTAAGGGGGTTGTTCGCAACACATGGGCTTCCGGATGTAATAGTCTCCGATAACGGCCCCCAATTTACTTCCTACGAATTCCAGAGTTTCACAACGGGGAACTCTATTAGGCACACCACCACGGCTCCGTTTCACCCATCCACTAACGGCTTGGCAGAGGTGATGGTGAAATCAACAAAAGTGGCACTGCGGAAAATCATCTCCGGCAACTGGCACCGCAGACTTGCTCAATTCCTCTTGGCTCAACACACCACCCCATGCACAACTACAGGGAAGTCTCCAGCTGAACTCCGCTGGGGCAAGAGACTAACTACTAGATTGGACTGTTTACATCCCGACAGATCCCCTCCAAACCCAGAACTGCCCCTCCAACACAGGACTCTCAGCACTGGGCAAGCTGTCTGGGCAAGGAACTACGGAGGGGGCAGCAAATGAACACAAGGGGTTGTCATTGAACAAACGGGTCCCCTATCATACATCATAGACACTGGGCACAATTCCCACATCCGCAGACACATCGACCAACTTCGGCGTCGCAGCCCACAAAATATGGGGGAAAGGGGGAACGACGAAATGCAGGCAGAAGCCCCGCCGCAAACACTATCACACCAAAACCCCCCCGATCAAAATACACCACAACAAGACCCCGCACAAAACGACGCTGAAACGCCGGAGCCATGCCCCATGCCCCCTGAGCCAGATCTCAATACGCCTGGGGAAAAGAAACGACCAGTTGAAACAACCCCCCGGCGCTCCGAAAGAATAAAAAGACCCCCCGCCTACTTGAAAGACTTCGAATGGGGAAACCCAAAAAAAAAACAGTTGGGGAACATCAACTCAATCAGAGGGAGGGGTAAGGGGTGTTATGTATTCACTTATTATTAATGTTATATATATGTATTTGAACAGGGCTGAGGTAAAAGCTGCGGCAGCTTTCGACAGCTGTCAAAAGCTGCCGGACCGAACCACGCAGGCGCCAACCGACTGACAGCTCTCGGCTGTCAAAATCACCTGGTAACAGCATGCGCTGCCGATGACAGCTCCGAGCTGTCAAATCCAGCCGGCTCCGATTGGCGGAAGCGAACGGCGCGGGAAACCGGCTCAGCCCTGATTGGCTATCCTGTTGACAGCTGCTAGTATAAATAGGAGCCATGTTCTTCTGTTGTTTGCCTGGTTCGTAAATAAAGTTAAGTTGCTTAACTTTGCTGTCTCACCTGCTTCTTCGATAAAGCACTTATTCATTGCTTCCCTCACTGATTTTCAGAACTGCTCTCCCAAAGCCGTTGCTAACTATAAAGAAGGATGCTTCGCATATGTTTCATGATTTCCTTCCACAGCTCAGGGCAACCTAAGCGCAGGAAGGGATTTAAGCCAGGCAAAAAAACACAAGCAAACCAATTGTGATCTGGATCTCTTCATCCCCTTTATTAAAGTTGCTAATGCTGTTTTATTAAAAGAAACATAATAGCCTGGGAAATTTATTACCACCTTTCTATCATAATATGTACTTGGGCCATCAAGGTATGTGTAAATGTTTCCCCTCCCCCAAAATTGACAGTTCATAGTTTTTCTTCACCAATAACCATTGGACAGATTATGATGCCTCCAAAGCTCTTCAGGTTACTCTAAACAACTTCAGCCCCATTTTATCTCTTCAAAATTTCTTTCTTGTTCCTTTGACAGCTAAGAATACCCAGAAGTGAAACTTTCTTAGGCTAGTTTTCTTCTTTGTTCTTCTTCTCCTGAGCTTCCAGCAAATGAAGTCAACCACACTGACTAATGCACTTTACAGGCTGTGTTGCAGCTT
Organism: Vipera ursinii; assembly: GCF_947247035.1. Classification (NCBI taxonomy): domain Eukaryota; kingdom Metazoa; phylum Chordata; class Lepidosauria; order Squamata; family Viperidae; genus Vipera; species Vipera ursinii. The sequence continues at coordinate 168,224,664 of NC_139512.1, read as the reverse complement.
ATGCCAACCACATTTGCTTTTGTCTTCACTGACATCAGCTTCAGCTGACTCATGCTGACTTCTCCTTTGGCCACAGTGGGAAAAATTCATTTGGTTCGCATGCCCATTTTGATTTCCCAAGTTATGATAGTTACAGAATTGAAATTATCCTCTGAAGTTTGTATTTTTCCAAATTTTGTGGTTGGAAAAATGTGCAAAAAATAATAATTAGGAAAACGAGTGAACCAAAATAGAACTATTAATCAACTCTTGGGAGTACGGATTACGATAAAGGCATCTATTAGGACAAAGGAGATATAAAGGAAGCATGCATCACCATGTATAGGAAGATATATAGGAAAAAAATATGGAAATTTTCCATGCAGGCATTTTAAACTATTTAACAAACTGATGCAACACAGGATGAGAGAAATTTAACTTTGAGAATGTGAGAAATGAAGGAAACCTGAAATGGACAGTAAAGGTAAAGGTGTCCCTGGGGGTTTTATTCCACTAGTTGTAGCCAACTTTAGGGGGCGATTCTCAACTTTGTTTCTGTAAGCCATTTAGCCAGTGCTGTCCGAAGATGATTCCTTGGTCATGTGACCAGCATGACATCATGCCACAGTGCAAAGCTTATGGTGAAACATGGAACATGGTTACCTTCCTACCAAAATAAACCTATTTATCTACTTGCACTTTCACCTGCTTTTGAATTACTAGGTTAGTGGGAGCTGAGGCAAATGACAGGAGCTCACTCTGTCAAATGGTAGTAGGATTTGCACTGCTGGAAGGAACATAGATCTTCTCTGGTGTCTATTAAGCCAATGAGTCACCCAGCCTATTGAAAAAGACAGAATCATTCATTTATCTACTGAATACACAGCAGAATCATTAGGACACTGAGGGCCACATCAGCATTGTGGTTGCCCTCAGGGGGCTGGGTGGGTATGGCCAGGGTGGGTGTGGCCTACTGGGTGGGCATGGCCAGCTCTACATCGTTTGCATCAAGGGGGCCTATGGGGGCCTGGGCAGGAGTGGGACAGATCTGAGGGTCTCTGGCAGAAGGAGGGTCTCTGGGCCAGGGCCAAGGCAGTGGGGGCCGTTCCCTCACTGTTTCCAGGATGGCTTCGCGGGCCACATGAAACCACTTTAATCATTTTAAGCCCCACCCAAGATGGCGGACGTGCTCGGCTGAGCTCCGCGAGCACCAGCTGTTAGGCGTCCCTTGGGAGCCCCTCATGAGCCTTTGGGCTTTTTGAGTATGGGGATTGAGGGGTTGGGAATTTGGCAGCGAGACAACTAGGAGGTCGACGAAGCTGGCAATGACTTACTCCATCTGCTGAGCTGCCCGTCTGCTGGCCCTGCCGTTTTTCGGCTGCTTCCTGTTGTCCGCCGGCTGTTCTCTCTGCTGCCGCCTTTTTCGGACTATTTACGGCTGCTTGGGGCCGCCCGCTGGCCTTGCTGTTTGTCGCCTGCTTCTTGCTGTCTCCCGGCGGTCTTTTCCAGTGGCTGCTTTTCCGGACCATTTGCGGCTGCTTGGGCCGACGCCGGCTGTCTTCTTTCTTGTCAGCTGTTTCTCCCCGGTTTGTCTGCGGCTGCTCGGGGCTGACGCCGGCGTTTTTTCCTGCTCCTCGGGCCGTTTTGGGCCGCCTAGGCGTTCCCGGACTGGCCCCGGTTGTCGGGGTGGACGCCGGTGAATCTGCTCGGGCGGCGGCGATTTCGGGCGATGACGAAGGCGGTAATGGCGGCAATGATGGTGATGGCGGCAATGGCGGCAATGGCGTGGGCGGCGTCCCCGGCGCTGGTTGCGGTGGTGTCTGGGCCGCGCCTGGCACCGACGGCGGCCTGCGCTCGGCAGCAGCGGCGGCAATACGTGTTCGGCGGCGACGGCGAAGATGGTATGTTCTGGCCGTCTTTAGCAGCCCAACAGCTGATGAGACATTTCTGGGGCCTGCTTTTGGACTGCTTATGGCTACACCAGCGTTTCTTGGACTGTGTGCCTGTTTGCCGGCGGCTGGCTTCGAGCTTTTTCGGCTTTTGGCCCTCTCGCCAGCGGTGGGATTTCCACGTTGCCCTACTTCGCCTTGGGCTGCTTTTTAGCGGCACTGTCGCCCTCGGGCCGTTTCGACGGTGGAAAGGGCGACTGTTAGTCATCTTGGCGGCGACGGCGTCTTCAGTCCATTCAGTGGCGGAGAAGATGTCCGCGGATCATCATAATGGTACTAGGATGACGTGGTTCCCCCACCGCCTTTGGACTGCTTTTGCAGCGATGTTCGCGATTTGGACCATCTTCACTACCCTGGCCTGCTTGCCCTTTTTGTCTCGGACATATGGACATATATACTTATCATCTTGTCTGTCTACCTTCCCCCTCTCCCCTTGGATTTTGGGACATAACTGGGTATCGGCCACGGTGGGAGAGTGGCTTGACTTTTTCCATCTGCGACCCCATAGAGGTGAGAGCTCTATGGGGTTGCCTACCCAGAGGATATCTGGCCCACCTCCAGGAACAGAGTTGCAACCCGTCGTGAGAGGGCGGGGGGTGGCCTGTCTCTGGGGGCACCCAACTGAGTGGCAGTGAAGTTGGGTGGGGACCAAGATATCTGTCTTTATGCTTCGATCCTCCCACTAATGGGACGCCTTTCCTGGACTTGCTAGACTTATGCGGAAATATACTAGCACGGATTTGTGTGCCCTCAGGGGAGCCCCCCTCTCCTGGGTGCGACCCGCCTCTTTAAACACTTTCAACCTCGATGACGGGCCCGAGTTTTGGGACCCTGAGAGATGGCCGGGCAGGGGCAGGGGCCGTCAATATAAAGTTAACAGAAGGCCTCTGATCATTTTTTTATCTAGATTTTTTATAGGGTTAGGGAGGGGGGTGGGTGATAAGGGTTGTCTGGCCTTGGGGGGTGGCCAATCAACCATGGTTCAGGCCAGACTTGGGTCTGACCGCGCGGCGGGAGAACGGGGTGTCGCTGTCTCCGGAGCTCACGAGCGGGTCGTGGGATTACCAATTCCCACGACGGGAATGGCAGCAGGCGGATAGACAGGGGGCCGTATCGCTACCGGGAGGGCCATCTCCGCTACTTGCAAGCGGTGAGGCGCTCCGACCCTCTGCTTCTTCCCCGAGGTTCCGGGAGCGAGGATGTGCAGCCTCCTGAGCTCCGGCTGGTGTATCTGAATGCCAGGTCCGTGGTTAACAAAGCTCCCCTCGTTAGGGATTTAGTTGAGGGTGAGCATGCGGACCTGGCCTGCATCACGGAGACCTGGTTGGGCCCAGAGGGTGGGGTCCCTTTGGTTGACCTCTGCCCACCAGGCTTCCGGGTGCTGCACCGGCCAAGAGCTCAAGGTAGGGGTGGGGGAGTGGCGGTTATTATTAGGGAGACCTTATGTCCGCGGGAGACCACCGTTTCTCAGATAGTCGGGTGTGAGTCTCTCTTTGTGAGATTTGGTTCTGGGGCGCAGTTGGGTTTGCTGCTGACGTACATTTCGCCTAGTCGTACAGCGGCAGCCCTGCCCGAGCTGCTTGATATCCTCTCAGGGTTGGTGGTTGAGTTTCCCAAACTTATAGTTTTGGGAGACTTCAATCTACCATCCCTGGGAGGCTCATCTGAGCTAGCTCGGGAGTTCATGGCTTCCATGACGGCCATGGACCTGACGCAAGTAATTTCTGAACCAACTCATGAGGGAGGCCACACTCTTGACCTGATTTTTTTATCTAGACGGTGGTTGGATGATCTTGGTGGGGGCTCTCCATTTATTATGCCCCTGTCATGGACCGATCATCATCTCCTGCGGATGGTCTTCCGTTTTGCCACCCCCCGCCGTGGGGACACGGAACCAATTAGATGGTACCGCCCCAGACGCTTAATGGATCCTGATAGATTCCAAGCGGCGCTGGGGTCCCCACCTGCCTCCATTGCTCACAGCTCGGCGGATGCCTTAGTGGAAACCTGGGAAAGGGCAGCCACTGAGGCACTTGACCGGGTTGTACCCTTGCGGCCCCTGACCCGGCGCAGATCCCAGCGAGCTCCATGGTTCTCCGCGGAGCTCCGGGAGATGAAGCGTCGGAAACGGGGCCTAGAGAGCTGCTGGAGGTCGAGCCGATCCGAACCCGACCGGTTGCGGTTAAGAACCTATATTAGGTCTTATCTCACAGCGATGAGGGTGGCGAGGTGTAATTACTTCTCTACCCTCATTGCGTCCGCAGATAATCGCCCGGCCGCCCTGTTTAGGGTGACTCGCTCACTTCTTAATCAGGAGGTGAGGGAGGATCCCTTGCAGGGTCGTGCCGAGGAATTTAGTCAACATCTGTCGGATAAAATCGCTCGGATTCGGACCGGTTTGGACTCCAGCTGGGCAGAGTCAGGCGATCAGGACACGGACGGTCTTGTCAATGTTATCTGGGAAGAGTTTGATTCTGTGACCCCTGATGAAGTGGACAGGATTATGGGGAGGCTGAGCTCCTCCACATGTTTGTTGGATCCGTGCCCTTCCTGGCTGGTTTATGCAGCTAGGGAGAGGACACGAGGCTGGCTCCAGGCGGTTATATCTGCTTCTTTGAGTGAGGGTTATTTCCCCACCGTCTTGAAGGAGGCGGTGGTGAGACCTCTCCTCAAGAAGCCTGCCTTGGACCCAGCTGTATTGAACAACTTTCGTCCAGTCTCCAACCTTCGCTTTCTTGCGAAGGTTGTTGAGAGTGTGGTGGCGCATCAGCTCCCTCTGGTCCTGGATGAAGCGGATTATCTGGACCCCTACCAATCGGGTTTCAGGCCCGGGTACAGCACGGAGACGGCATTGGTCGCTCTGGTGAATGATCTCTGGAGGGCTCGGGACAGGGGATATTCCTCTGTCCTAGTCCTATTAGACCTCTCGGCGGCTTTCGATACCATCGACCATGGTATCTTGCTGCGGCGTCTCAGGGGATTGGGAGTGGGAGGCACGGTTCTTCGGTGGTTCTCCTCCTATCTCCTGGGACGTTCGCAGTCGGTGTTGGCAGGGGGGCAGAGATCGGCCCCGAGGTCTCTCGTTTGTGGAGTTCCTCAGGGGTCGGTTCTCTCGCCTCTCCTGTTCAACATCTACATGAAACCGCTGGGTGAGATCATTCGTGGTTTTGGAGTTGGGTATCATCAATATGCCGATGATACCCAACTTTTCTTTTCGACCCCAAACCACCCCAGTGATGCCCTCGCTGTGATGTCCCGTTGCCTGGAGGCGGTTCGGGTCTGGATGGGGAGGAACAGACTTCAGCTCAACCCTGACAAGACTGAGTGGCTGTGCATTCCGGCATCCCGGGACATTCAAAATGTTCCATCTCTTTCTATGGGGGGTGAGCTCTTACCCCCCATGGATAGGGCTCGCAACTTGGGAGTCCTCCTAGATTCACGGCTTACCCTAGAAGATCATGTAGTGGCTGTGACTAGGGGGGCTTTTGCCCAGGTTCGCCTGGTGCGCCAGTTGCGGCCCTATCTGGACCGGGATGCCCTGTGCACGGTCACTCATGCGCTCGTGACCTCTCGCCTTGACTACTGTAATGCTCTCTACATGGGGCTTCCCTTGAAGACCACTCGGAGGCTCCAACTGGTACAGAATGCGGCTGCGAGAGTTGTCTTGGGAGTTTCCCGGTACTCCCATGTTACACCTTTGCTCCGCGAGCTGCATTGGTTACCAGTTGTCTTCCGGGTGAGGTTCAAGGTCTTAGTTATGATCTTTAAGTCCCTACATGGCATGGGTCCGGGGTACCTCGGGGACCACCTGCTGCCGGCTTCAACTCCCCTCCGCCCTGTGCGTTCCCACAGAGAGGGCCTCCTCAGGGTGCCTCCGGTCAGGGAATGCCGACTGGCGGCCCCCAGGGGGAGAGCCTTCTCTGTGGGTGCCCCGGCTTTGTGGAACCAACTGCCGGTGGAGCTCCGGACGGCATCGGACCTCCGAACTTTCCGTCATGGTCTGAAGACCCATTTGTTTGAATTGGCCGGTCTGGCCTGATGGGGGAGCTGGGTTTTAAATTGTCATTTTAGATTGCATTATTGTTTTTTAATTGGGCACTGATTTAATCTTTGTTTTAACTTTTGTATAGTATTGTATTTTTATTTATATGCCCTGTGAACCGCCCTGAGTCCCCAGGGAGAAGGGCGGTATATAAATTAAATAAAACATAAAAACATAAACATAAACACTTCGCGGGCTGCATCAGGTCCCCAGGCCTTGTGTTTGACATGTCTGCATTAGGAGAATCATTATCACATGCCACTAGCAGTTCATGGTATCCGAAGTAGAACATCCAGATTCAGTCACAGTTTTGTTCCATACAGTATTAACCTTGTGAACTCTCAAGCTTCCTCCTTCCGCTATGTATTCAAGATGGACAGTGATTAATATTGCTATGTAAGGGTGTAGTTATATGCACGCGTTGTATATAACATGTTTATATGTGTGTTATGTATGTGTACACTTTTGAGACCAAGCAACAGAATTTCATTTTTAATGTGTGCCAGTGTGCTCACAGTAAAAAAAATGACAATAAAGGTTAGCTATCTATGATCACAGGTAGCCTCATGTAACCAATCAATAAAATCAGCAGCTTGTAGAAACATATACTGCACAGTTCTATACAGTAGTCCAGGGAAAGTAGCTAATTTCTTTGCCAGGTTTTTTTTTAACCAGCAACTGCAGATTGTCATGAAAACCTATAATTAATGATATCAAACATTCTAAAAGAACTCAAAATCTAAACAAAGACCAATTCCTCTCTTAATCTAAATTTCTGGGAAGAAGTAAACAATGACTTTCTCTTATTACTTTTTCCCCTGTTTCCACATTGCAAATTGCAAATAAATCCTTCTGTGAAAGATCTGTCAACCCCTAAATTCCCGGACTTGGTTTCTTTGGAAGCAAATTGTATACTAAATCAAACATCTACATTCTCAATTGTGGTTCACACACATTTTTAAAAAAACCATATTTCCTTATGATAGATAACAGCTGCAACTGGGCAAAATGACTTTAGGAATCCCCTCATTGCAACTGGGTTCTCCTTTCTTTTTGCTAGTGGATGGGCCCTTCCTGCTGAACTATCCAGAGAGAGACAATGAATGGGAAGCTAACAAATTCTGCTACTTCATTTATCTTCACTCTGTTTGCAAATTCAGAAAGGGCAAATTAATCAGCACTGTTAATGAAGAGGAGGAGGTGTGACAAGACTGGGAAGCGCCATGAATCAGCAAAAGGAGTCTTCAACCATACATGCAGTCTTATGTCTCTAAGATTTGTACTTTCAAAATCATGAAAAAGGAACAATTGAAAATCCATACAGCAGTGGTTCTCCTTCTGGATGGATCTCGCACGTTTTGGGAGATACTTGGATAATTTTAAAAACTGAAATTGGGAAGTGACATTAGTAAATTATTAATGGTCTCCCATAATTCTCCATCAGTTTGTGGGCAGAAAAAGATGCAGACCATTACACTGCATTTCCAGGAACACCCTAAATAAAATAATAATAATAATAATAATAATAATAATAATAATAATAATAATAATAATAATAATAATAATAATAATAATAATAATAATAATAGAGTTGGAAGGGACATTGGAGGTCTTCTAGTCCAATCCCCTGCTCAGGCAGGAAGCCCTATACCATTTCAGACAAATGGCTGTCCAGTCTCTTCTTAAAAACTTCCAGTGTTGGAGCATTCACAACTTCTGGAGGCAGGTTTTTCCACTGATTAATTTTTCTGTCAGGAAATTTCTTCTTAGTTAGTTAATTAATTTCTTCTTAATTTCTTCTGTCTTTGATTAGTTTCCATCCATTGTTTCTTGTCCTGCCTTCAGGTGCTTTGGAGAATAGCCTGACTCCCTCTTCTTTGGGGCAACCCCTGAGATATTGGAACACTGCTATCATGTCCCCTCTAGTCCTTCTCTTCATTAAACTACACATACCCAATTCCAGCAATTGTTCTTTATATGTTTTAGTCTCCAGTCCCCTAATCATCTTTGTTGTTCTTCTCTGAACTCTTTCTAGAGTCTCAACACCTTTTTTTTACATTGTGGTGATCAAAATTGGATGCAGTATTTCAAGTGTGGCCTTACAAAGTTATAAAGTGGTATTAACACTGTGTTGGCTTTTTTCGTAGCTGCAGCACACTGCTGGCTCATATTTAAGTCATTCTCCACTAGGACTCTGAGATCACTATCACAATTACTACTGTTGAGCAAGGTGCCACCTCTACTGTACCTGTGTATTTGGTTTTTCTTGCCTAAATGTAGAACCTAACTTTTTTCACAATTGAATTTCATTTTGTTAGATAGTGCCCAATGTTCAAGTCTGTCAAGATCCTTCTGTATCTTAAGCCTATCTTCTGGAGTGTTGGCTATTCCTGCTAGTTTGGTGCCATCCGCAAATTTGAGTTCCCCATCTATCCCCTCATCCAAATCATTGATGAAGATGTTGAAGAGCACTTCCCTCCATGTAGATGAAGTTCCATTGAGGACCACACACTGAGTACAGCCAGTCAGCCAGCTATGAATCCATCTGGTGGCAATGCTGTCTAGCCCACATTTTTCTATCTTATCTAGTAGTAGGTTGTGATCTACTTTATCAAATGTCTTACTGAAGTCCAAGTAAATTACATTCACAGCATTCCTCTGGTCCACTAATTTTGTCACCTGGTCAAAGAATGCTATAAGATTTGTCTGGCATGATCTGTTTTTGACAAACCCATGTTGGCTTTTGGTAATGACTTTGTTTGCCTCTAGGTGTTCACTGATTCATTGCTTGACTATCTTTTCCAGAATCTTCCCAGGTACTGAGGTCAGGCTGATAGGTCTATAGTTTCCTGGATCCGGTTTTTCCCCCCTTTTTTGAAGATGGGAACTACATTAGCTCTTTTCCAGTCCTCTGGTAGTTCCCCAATGCTCCAGAATCTTTGAAAGTTATAGTTCAGTGGTTCTGAGATCACATCTGCCACTTCCTTCAAAGCCTTGGAGTGTAATCTATCTGGTCATGGTGATTTGAACTAGGGTGGACAGGTGCTCGCTTACTGTTTTCTTGCGTATCTTAACTTGTGTTTCTAATATGTTTTTTACGGTACTGTTTTTGAGTAATAGTTAAGTTGAACAGTTCTGCTTTCTCCCTGCTGCTTGTCACCTTAATGCCACTTTCTCCCACTAATGGACCAATCATTTCCTTAACTTTGTTCTTGTTTTTACACATTGAAAGAAGCTTTGTTGTTGTTGATGTTGTTGTTATTTTTGACTTTCATCGCAAGCCGTAGTTCATTTTCAGCCTTAGCTTTCCTCACTTCATCTTTGAAGGCTCAGGCTATTTGCTGATATTCTGCCTTAATTATGTGCCCTTCATGGTTTCTCACAGGTGGAAGTTTCTAACAATAACAGCATTATCAAAATCTCTCTGTCCACATATATGTACTTATACACACACATACAAACAGCCACTTCAGATTGCTGCATCCATTTCTCATCCTCCTCAATGCCCTTAAACGTTCTGGGAAACACTGAAGCTACAAAAGAAATTACAGAAATTACAAAATTGAGAAAGATTAGGCTGAGAAAAAAAAGAGAAGAGGATATATAAACCTTCTTCCAAAAAAATGCCCTTTTCAAAGATATTACCAAGAATGACGATGATGATTTCACAGCAAAATATTCAGGAAAAAAGAATGAATCCCTGGCGAATTGGACCATGTACAGTTGAAATGTAGGGCAGATACAGTCCCTCCTCCAAGTCTTCCAGGGTTCACAAAAACTGTCCTTTTTGGAGAGTCTGCAGCTTAAATGACATGCTCTTAAAACTGTTTCTAAGTTAATGTTTTAAGTAAGATTCTCTTTCTGTCTTGACTGTTTTATATTCCCACAGTGGAAATTTAAAGTTCTGAGGCAAAAAAAAAAAAAATACAACAGCCAAAACACCTTCACAAAATGGTGCTTGCCAGAAATAAATGGCTGAAAAAAGAGAAGTTCTGCAATGTGTTAGTAATTGCATTATTACTTCTCCATTATATATTGTATATCAAGCATCTCTCCTCTCCTCTCCTCTCCTCTCTCCAATGGTTCTTTGCTGTTCTCTAAAACAAACGTTTAGGGCAGAGGTCTTCAAACTTGGCCTTTTTATAACTTGTGGACTTCAACTCCCAGAATTCCTCAGCCAGCGTACCTGGCTGAGGAATTCTGGGAGTTGAAGTCCAAATGTCATAAAAGGGCCAAGTTTGAAGACCCCTGATTTAGGGAGTACATCTCATCTGATGAGCTACATTCCAATTAAAGTAATCCTTCTTCTTGTGTTTCTGTAATACTTGGTGTCCATATATTGTGCTCAGAATGTAGTTTTCTCTATTTGGAAACAATCGGATAGTTCCTTGATTGTTCTCAAACTGGTTTGTTCATTTTTCTGATATCTGTCTCAATTGAGCCACAGAACCTCATGGCATGCCTGTGCTGAAGATACACGTTCTGTTTCAGTGGACCATTAGGAAGCAATTGGTTGCCTTTTGCTTGCTGAACTAATAGATCAACAGGAACATATCTTTTCTCTGTGATTTTTGTGAATTTTACTGGAAGTAGATTTAACTCCACCTTAATGAGGCTTCTCTAAGTGTTAAACTGAGCACTAATGAGCACCCTTTCTTTCCCTTAATGTACAATGCAATCTTATAGAGATTTTCCCATCTAAGATGATCTTTTATCTATTTTGACAAGTAAGTAGAGGTAGTTTTATGGTCATGAAGTTTGTAAAAACCAATTGGTCTTGCCTTCATTGCTTCACCTGTTGATTTTATATTGGATTGAATTTGGCCTCTGGATTGTAGTCTACAGTCTACAGGTTTGCCTTGTCTTTCTTTCATAGGATAATTCATTTGCAATGTGAACCATCCAAATACAACATTTTCTTCCTTTTCTCCTGGATTTACAAGCAGATTCTTGATTGAGAACTGCATCTCTTCCCCCCCCCTCAAAATTAGACCAATTATAGTCTTGCAAGAAATTTGTTACTATTTTTTTATATCTGCTTCTTTAGTTTCTGTTGCACCTATCGTGGTTTGGTAAATTATAGATCATGAATTTAAAGTGAAAGTGATGGGTATACAGGCATGTTCTGCCTCTCAAGATGACTTACTATATATTTGATTTGATTTATATGCACATACACAGTATATTCCACCCTCTTATATGTTGCATTGCAAAGTTTGAAGGCTGTAGATCTCAGAGTAATTAACAAATGGATTTGACTTAATCTAAATCTCTTAATGTATAACAGAGTTATTTACCATCAAGCATATAATCCTAAATGCTCTATTTGCAAGATTTCTTTGATTCTGCCCTGCTTCTGAGGATCTGTTCTTATCCAGTACAAAGATTTCATAAGCCTTCTCATCTTGAATGAGCAGAGGAATAAAATTTGGCCCTTCCAGCTTTTCCATAAGATGAATGTTTCCAGACTACACCTAGTTGCTGTTGTTGCACAAAAATTGGGTACTGAAATCAACACAAAAACTGGCTTTGGTCTTGATTGGTATAAAGAAACTATTTTAAGTAATAAAAGTGAATGAAGACTATCACTCCAGAGTCCTCAATATCAAACTATATGCGTAAGGTAATGAAGAATACTGGTTGGACTAGACTGCCATCAGCAGCATAAGTTATGAAACAAATACCATGAGCACATTTTGGTTGTAATCCTATGTCCCCTTGTCAGAGGTGAAATTCAGTTAGAAATAAACCTCACTGCCAGTTTATTTGAATACACTGTTAATGACTTGATTCAAACATTAAATAAGAAATATCCACCATTTTCCAGACCCGGTGAGGCCAGGAAGAGGCATTAAGTAAATCTCAAGACAAAAATTAAATTTTACTCAATTTTATTTACATTTAAATTTTGTGAATAACAATGGTTATGAATGTTCTCGCCAGAGGTACTAATTTTCCCCTTTTGTCACACAGGTTTGCACATTGTTATATGCAAAGCTTTGAGATGCCACATATATGTCTGGAGTCTCAAATACTAAAAACATATTCCTCAAAAATTTTCCAAAAAGTTCCATCCAGTTGAAATACAAGCAATCTTCTTTTACTATATTTATTTTCAAGGGAGAGGAGTCCTTGATTAATGAAAAGCTTATCTACCTTGATTATATACTGTTCAGAGTCACTTAGATAGTGATATGGGCAATATACAGTATACTGTATATTGGTTAACCATCTTTTCTGTGAATCTCCAACATCAATTTTAATCTTTTTCGTTTGTGGAGGAGAACTTAGTTTTCCATGAAAATACAGTAATTGCCTTTAGATTTTCACCAATACATTGTAAAAAAAAACTACAGGTGAAGTTGTTATACATTTCAAAATATTAATTTTATTGTATTGAAGTTAACAGTAATTTGTCAGATACTGGCTCTCTAGGAAAAAATAACTTTTTTGAGATTCACTTTTTTTTCCTCTAAAAACAATGCTGACATTTTGCTTCCATCAGAAAACTCAACATTTACCTCAAACTTTGGCTAAATTTGTAGACACATACTTTTCAGTCTATTATTATGTGTTTTTTGCAGGCATTTATCAGACACATTTTGTTTACAGCTGGGACCACTGGTGCATATTGTCACTTTGAAAGACTGCTGTGCAATCCAGCTGTGGTATCTCTTTGTCTTCTGTTTTACATCACTGAATTTCAATACCTACATATCTGACATTATTTGCATAATATACTTGTGGGAATTGTAGCAAACAATAATTCATCCTTCACTGTAGACAAAGTACTATAAGCAAAGTACTACATTTTATGGAACTGAACTGAAAAACCAGATTCCTTTTACTGTCGCTGGAAAATATCACAACCCAGCCATCATTCTCTACTAAGATGAAAAAACAAAACAATGGTTTAATTCCAAAAATAATAGGTGAACTGACCGTCGGGGGACACAACCACAATTAGTCACTGACATTTTTTCCTACATAAGATAGAAACATTGTGGTTTGTCTTGCTGTGGATATACATAATTGCAGTGAATGGTAAGTATGTGTTTCAGGACAAGTAATACAGTCTAGTGACTAGAGGGTCATGTTTGGACCAGACAAAACAAATCACATCCCACTGTCTGTTGGGGTGACATAAGACAAGTTTATGGTAGGACTCCTCTATTATCTTGCTTGGTTTTGGCTTCCTTTCTTACATAAACCATTCTGTTTTATGAACTAGGTCTCATAAATCGCAGTTTAATAAACCCAGACAATTGTATTTAGTTAACTGTGGATAAGCAAACTATGGCTTACTGTGCTGTGAAAATCCAGTAATGATTACTGTTAGGCTCCAAACACCAATAAGAACATGCTGTATTCTTCTAAATAATTTCTTTTATTTTTCCTCATCTGTAGACAGAAATCCTGCCAAACTAAAGCAGATTACTTGCACCATTAAACATATATTCTGAGAACACCTCTAGTGTAATGTATGTGACTGACATACAGGTTAACAACTACAGGAGGCGCTGTGCTGGACAGCTCCAGTAAGGAGCCGCGTTCGGCGGGAAAATCTCGCAAGCCCATTGGTTGACAGCCTGGCGGGAAACCAGGTTTGAATCCATTGGCTAGCGCTCACCTGCACAGGTACAAAAGGACCCAAGTAACCTCTTTCCTCCAGTTTGCTTTGTTCCAGTCTGCCATTCCAATAAAGACCAATTGTAGCCTTCACGCGTGTTGTGTTACTGCTCCAAACTTAACAGTGGCGACAAAGGTGGGATCCTGTTTTGGTATCTGCTAAGCAACCGCCGAGGTATCCGCAACCAGCCGATCAACCCAGCGTTGACCGCGGAAGCAGCCGTGCTCAACCGGGCAACCCAGTGTCGACCACCAAAGCAGCCGTGCTCAACCAGTCTACCCAGCGTCGACCGCTGAAGTAGCTGCACTCAACCGGTCAACCCGGCGGATGCTCAAAGCAGGATCGGAACCCAGGAGCAGAGAAACGGCAAGATCGGACGCGGTGGCACAATTTGATCAGATACCTGCATTCGACATCATGCATCCAGAACGACGGCAGTCACACGTGGGTCAAGTGGAACTGTTCATGAAAATGAACCGCATCAAGGATGATGAGTTAAAGGTGGCAGCCCTACTCTGCTCGAGTGGATCGGATGTTTACGATATAGCAGTAGGGTTGTGCGCTCTGGAATCCCCAGATGAAGCCGACTACAGCAATCTCCGGTCCAAGTTGGACCAGCATTTTAACCTGCGGATGTTGGAGCTGGCCTGGAGATACCAGTTCATGAAGCGAGATCAGCAGCCTGGTGAGTCGGCCGCTAACTTCATCGCTGGGGTCCAGCAAGCGGCATGGTTGTGCAAGTCCGACAACCTGGAAGAACGTCTAAGGGACAGAATCATCTTCGGTCTCCGGGACCGAAAGCTGTGGCAGAAACTTTTAGCATGTCCCAAGATAACGCTGCAGGTGGTCCAAGATAAGGTGCTGGCCCGAGAGATGGCCGAACAATCTGAACAATGCAGCAAGACTAAGTTTTAGGCCCTTACAAAAGCTCCATTGGAGAATATGCCAGAAGGCAGGGGCCACCACAGGATAAACTCTTTTCATGGACCCCAAGAGCTGTTTTCCTGGATTATGGACTGCATTTCCTACGCGAAGGACTCTTGGCAAGGGATGGGCTGTACCTCATGAAAACAGAGAAAAATCTACTCTGAAAAAGACTGGCCCAACCCATCAGGAGAGCTTTAAACTAAAATTGAGGGGGAAGGGTGTTCAATCTTCAGAATCTCTAGAACCCAAAACCAATCATAAATCCCAAGCAAACAAATCAAACAACAAGGTAGGCAGTGATGAGGAAAAAAAGAAAAACTCAAACAACAATCAGGAGATGCAGGAAACATACCCACAGACAGGCATAAAATTCTTAAATGCTTATATACAAATGATCAAAGCTTGGGGAACAAACAGGGCAAACTAGAAGCAATAGTACATGAGAGAGGATATGACACAGTTGGCATCATAGAAACCTGGTGGGATGAAACCCATGAATGGAATGGACTGATGGATACAAATTGTTCAAAAGAAACAGGTCTACAAAAAGAGGAGGGGGAGTTGCGCTATATGTAAGAGAACACTACATATGTACCTACCAAAATGCACATAATCAAACATAAAATCTCTCCAGAATGTATATGGGTCAATATAAAAGAGAAAAAAAAGTGACATTGCCATAGGTGTATATTACAGGCCACCCAACCAATCAGAATAAATAGATGAATTCTTTGCCAACCAGTTAACAAGTGTATGTAGGAAGCATACCACGGTAATAATGGGAGACTTTAGCTATCCAGATAGCAACTGGGAGACAAACACTGCAGCGAGTGAGAGATCAAACAGATTCCTAACCAACCTAGCTGACAACTTTATCACCTAAAAGGTGGAGGAGGGAATTAGATGCAAAGCTATACTGGGCTTAGTTCTTACTAATAGAGAAGAAGTGATAGAGGAAGTTGAAGTTACTGGAACCTTGGGTGAAAGTGATCACATCACACTGGAATTTAATATAATGTTAAATCTAGCAATAGAAAATAATCCAACCAGTGTCTTAAACTTCAAAAGAGCTGACTTTAAGCAACTGAGAGAGAACCTAGGAAAGATCCCATGGATGAAAATCGTAAAAGGGAAAACAACTAAAGAAGCATGAGAAACTCTCAAAAATGCGATAATAAAAGCCCAGACCAGCACAATACCACTGAAAAAGAAAAACAAGAAATTCAAGAAGAAATCAGCATGGCTGCACGAAGATCTCTATGACAAACTGAAAGGCAAAAAGGACAAATACAAAAAAATGGAAAGAGGAGCACATAACTAAGGCCAATTATCAGCAGACAGCCAGAACATGCAAAGATGAAATCAGGAAAGCAAAGGCTCAGAACAAACAATGACATGCAACCAAAATCAAGGATAATAATAATAAAAAAGTTTCTTCCAACATATTAAAAACAAGAAAAAAAGTCAAGGAAACTGTAGGCCCACTAAAGAGAGAAGATGGCAAGGAAATAACAGGCAACATGGAGAAATCAGAGCTGCTTAACTCATTCTTTGCATCAGTCTTCACATAAAAAGTATCTATAGCCCAACATACCAAAAAAACCATGGCAAAAGACAAACTAGAAACAAAAATTAAAATAAGGAAGAAAATGGTAAGAGAACACCTATCCAACAAAGTTACATCTAGTAGCCAGCAGGGGTTTGTTAAAAACAGATCATACCAAACCAATCTTATTTCATTCTTTGATAAAGTCACTAAACTAGTACACTAGTGAAATGCTGTGGATGTAGTATACTTAGATTTCAGTAAGGAATTTGATAAAGTAGACCACAACCTACTCCCTGGTAAGCTACAAAAAGGTAGAATAGACCACATCACCACCAGATGGATCTATAGCTGGTAGGCAAACCACACTCAATGAGTAGTCCTCAATGGCACTACATTAGCATGGGGTACCATAAGGTTCCATCTTAGGCCCAGTACTCTTCAATATCTTCATAAATGACTTAGATGAGGGAACTGAAGGGGAACTTCTCAAATTTGCAGAAGACACCAAACAGAAGACAAACTCAGGATCCAAAAAGATCTTGACAAACTTGAACAATGGGCCCTATCCAACAAAATGAGTTTCAATGTGGAGACAAGCAAAGTCTTACATTTAGGCAGGAAAAATCAAAGGTACAAGTACAGATTGGGTGAGACTTGGCTTAAAAAAGTAACTGTGAGAAGGACCTTGGAGTCCTAGTGGTTGATCACTTTACTATGAGCCAGCAGTGTGCAGCAGCAACCAAAAAAGCTAATACAATCCCGAGTGAGTTGTATAAATAGAGGCATAGAATCAAGATCACACAAAGTATTAGTACTGCTTTATAAAATCCTAGTAAGACCACATCTGGAATACTGCAGCCAATTTTGGTCACCATATCACAAAAAAGATGTTAAGAGTCTGGAAAAAATTCAGAGAAGAGCAACTCAGATGATTAAAGGCATGGAGACTAAAACACATGAAGAACGGCTGCAGGACTTGAGTTTGGCTAGTCTAAAGAAAGGAAGAAATAGGGGTGACATGATAGCAGTAGTCCAGTATTTGAGGGGCTGCCACAAAGAAGAGAAGGTCATGTTATTCACCAAAGCACCAGAGGGCAGGACAAGAAACAATGGTTGGAAACTGATCAAAGAGAGAAGCAACCTGGAATTAAGGAGAAACTTCCTGAGAGTGAGGACAATTAACCAGTGGAACAGTTTGCCTCCAGAAATTGTGGGTGCTCCATCACTGGAAATTTTCAAGATAAGGCTAGACAGTCACTTGTCTGAGATGATATAGATTCTCTTGGTCCAAGGTCCCTTCCAGCTCTACTCTGTTCTATTCGAATCTGCTGGAACCAGTGGGACCATCAGGGTGAGATGGTTCCTTAGACACCCTAGACCCATGCTATAAAGAGTTTTAAAGGTAATGACCAAAACCTTGAATTGGACCTGGAAGCAACTGGCAGTCAATGCAACTCATATAACAACAGTGTCACATGTGCCACTCATGGGGCCTCCAGAACTGTCTGTGCCACCATGTTCTGCACTAGTTGTAGCTTTCAAATACTTTTCAAGGATAGTAACTGGGAGGGAACAGTTCCATAATATATAATACCTATATTATCTCCACTCAAGAACAAAGTATATTAAAATATACTGTAGTTTGGTTATTCCAGTCTTGGATTCTGCTGCATATTTTCCAATATTTTGCTGCACAAAGTATTCCATTATTTTAGCAACTGCTAATAAACTAGTAAAAGGAAAGCAGGTTCACAACACCCATGGAATTACTGGATTTATTTCAAAGTCAACTTTCAAAATGTGTCTACATGATTAGATGGAAACTTTGGTGTCCTATTTTATACCTGCCTAACTCTTAGGTTTCACTGTATTTAAAAGCCAAAAGTACCTTTGAAAGAACTATATTATTAATTCTCTATTTGTATCTATGTGTGTTTGTGTGTTTAACATGTAAGATTTTATAACTGAAGCTAAGACAGCATTAAATAATATAATGCCAATACATCCACAATTTTTGAATAAAATATTTTGGTTTAGGTCTGGTCCCTAGAGATGAAAAAGAGAAAGAAAGAAAGAAAGAAAGAAAGAAAGAAAGAAAGAAAGAAAGAAAGAAAGAAAGAAAGAAAGAAAGAAAGAAAGAAGGAAGGAAGGAAGGAAGGAAGGAAGGAGAAAGAAAGAAAGAAAGAAAGAAAGAAAGAAAGAAAGAAAGAAAGAAAGAAAGAAGGAAGGAAGGAAGGAAGGAGAAAGAAAGAAAGAAAGAAAGAAAAAAAGAAAAGAAAGAAAGAAAGAAAGAAAGAAAGAAAGAAAGAAAGAAAGAAAGATGATTTGTTATATCAGCATAGAATTTCCCAAACAAGTTCCTAAATCTATAATCCAAGGAAGTTTTAATAACCATAACCCATTGTATTTCAAATTCTATCTCTTAGTTTTGTTGCTCTTAGGAAAAATCTTCTTTGCTTCCATTAATTTCTCTTCCATTTTAAGTCAGGATTTGGAGTTAATTCTTTTATTTAACTTTCCATTTAGTCCTTGGCTGTTTTTTTGAAGTTGTCCCTCTTGTGTCTGTGAAACTTCTAATTTCCATTAGACTGGAAAGACTACTACACCCTTGATTTCTTTGGATACAATGTTTATCTCCTTTTTTAACAATATTTTTATATTGCCAAGCAAAGCACAACATTCTTTTTACACTGCTATTTCATCCTGTCTGTCCAAAAACTTGGGAAGTTCAGCAGTGCTGGTGCATTTTGATAAATGGCACCAGAGCAGTCAGGAGAGATGGAGATCTATCTTGGAATCAATTGGGCACAGAGAAAAATGAGATTCTTTAAATGTCAGTCCATGAGCCACAAGAATGTTAAAAAATGAGCCCTGACTTAGAAGTAAATGCATTTAATGCCTTTTCAAGCCTCTTTGTCTTCCTCCATTAGCAGAAGGCAAGTATGAATAAAGAAGAAAGACACAGAACACATATATGTTTAGGTGAAAGTTTTATTTCTCCTTCAATTAGCCAGTCTTCCTAATATACCAAACTTTGCAGATTTTCGAAAAGCTACTTTGCTCTGATAAAGTATTGAGCAAAGAATCAGAAGAGCCATGGTGGCACAGTGGTTAGAATGCAGTATTTCAGGCTAATTCTGCCCACTGCCAACAGTTGGATCCTGACCGGTTCAAGGTTGACTCAGCCTTCCATCCTTCCGAGGTCAGTAAAATGAGGACTCAGATTGTTGGGGGTGATATGCTGACTCTGTAAACTGCTTAGAGAGGGCGGCAAAGCACTATGAAGCAGTATATAAGTCTAAGTGCTATTGCTAAGTTTAAGTGCTCTTGCTCTTGCTACCCTGACTAATAGATAATTTGCTCTTCAAAATACATCTGGATCAGATCAACTCCTCCTCAGTGCTGCTCTGTGTTGAGACAGACCAATATGCTTCTGCAAGGTGAAGTGCTATCACTCCGGTGGGTCAACGCCACAAAGGTACTCAGCTGAAAGGAATAGGATGGAATTTAACAGGAAGAAATGTAAAGTTCTGCCTCTGATTAGGAAAAAAGTAATACACAAATTAGGATGCAGAAGAACAAGTTTCACACTACCGGTAGTATATACAAAAAGCACGTGGATGTCCTTATCACCACAAATTAAATTGGAACCACATTGTGAGTACAGTGCAAAAAAAAAAAAAAGGAAACACTATATTGGGTATATTAACAGGGGCAAATAGATGGTTGCTAGATAATGTTCCACTCTACACTTGCCTGATCAAATTCCTTTTGGAGTATTATATCAAATTCTGGGCATTGTAGTTAAAAATATAATGACAAATTAGAGCAGGTTCAGAGGAGGCTGCCAGCTTCCAAGGATAAACTGCTTTCAGATTTCAGCTCTAGTCCAAGAATTTTAAGCAGCTGACACAACTCAATGTTCAAGATAGGCCTGTCGCATAAGTTGTTCTAGCAAGAAGTCTTTTCCTCTGAGGGGATCTCAAATACTAAAGCACCCTTTCTCTTCCCCAGATGCAGCTGAAACTAAGCAGCCTTGATTGGCTACCAATAGTTCCTACTAAGCTTGGAATCCCAATAGTAGCCTTTCCCTACTCCTTTAGCTTGTTCACTTTCTGCTTTCTCAATGTTGGCACTGCTGTTTCAATGGTTGAGAAAGTTCCCTCCACCTCTAGGTTAGAATTCTCTGCAGTGTCTTCAAGAGTCTTTTGCCGGCATCTGGTCTCTCACTGTTACAGTCATACCAGGGTTTGGTTTCTCTTTTGTCAGGCCCACAGGTTAGTTTCTGTCCCAAAGAGGGTGATGTGTCCAGCTATCTATTCTTTAATCATCATCGTGAGCAATTTGTTTTGTTCCCATTTCAGACTGGGCCCACAGAAAACAGGCATTACTCAGCCAAAAAGCCAGACAGTGTTCACTACTCTGGTTGCAGCTTTCTACTCCTTTCTCAGAAGCAATTGTAATGTGCATGTGCTACCCTTCAACTCAATTATGGCTCCACAGTTTTATTATCATGATTTTGAATTCAACCCTTGGTTTCCTGTGTCTATCAAACAAATTAAAGTTCACTGTAGGAGGCTAGCACTCTAGGGTAATAAATAATGTAAGTCATAAACTGCCTAAAAGAGTGCTGGAAAGTATTTAAGAGAGTGTAAGTAAAGATTGCCAGAACGACCCTCTCTGGAATCAGCTTCTCTTGGATAACTGAAGGGCCTTTTCAACATATCTGAAATTAATACTGTGAAGTTGTGCGAAATATGCCAAAAGATGTCTTGTACGAGTCTCCAAATTTTCTCCTCTCTGATCCCACAAATCTTTGCTTCGTTTAACTGATGTTTTCTGTTGTTTATTATCCCACCATCTTCTTGTTCCAGGGATATTTCTCCTGATCAATGAAACAAAACCTCTTTAGGTAACCAAATGGATTTTGAGACCAGATCACAGTCCAAAGCAACAGCAGGAAAGATGACCCTGCCCCTTGGTGTTATCTAGAGGTCCTTCAGAAAACTCTCTAAAGTAGGAGGTATTTTTTGCATAATTTTTTTTTCATTCTAAATAGTCTTGAATATTTGTCTGGAAACATACATAAAATTCAGTTTTTTTAAAAAATGTATATTGTACCAAATTCAATTGAGGGAAAATGGTTCAAAATGACTTTTGGAAATTCTCTTCCATTATTAATTGAAACTAAGTCCTCTCTTAATACTAAATCTACCTCAGCCCCATCTGTCCCTGTTGGTGATTCCCCTTTTAGTACTAATCCTCAGAAAGAGGACCACAGCTGGGGGCTAGGAAAACTAACAGCAACAACCCTGAGAATATTTTTTCTCTGAGAATGTTTAAAAAGACTTCACCATTTATAAAATTAGATGAGGAGAGAGGGACCTCACTGTATGTAACATAATCTTTTGTTATTTTTGCCATTTTTTTTAAAAAAAACAAACATTTATTCAATATTGTTTATCTTTGCTTCTTCCTCTCTGCTCAGGGCATCTCTTCAGTCAGGCCAGCCATTTCACTGGTAAACATTTTCCTGCTTCTCAGTGTATCAAATGAACAATAAACAGAAACATCCATAGGGGGTGTTTTCCTGACTGATTTCATTTCTTGGCAAGCATTTCCTCAGGGTTCTTCCCATACCTTACTTTTATCAATTTTGAGGCACAACTAAGCATTTCACATTTGCACAAGTGCATAGCATACCATATTTGTGGTTTGATAACAATTATGTCCATTTCCTTGTCTGCTGCTGAAGACTGGTTATTTCCTGTCAGCATTTTTACATGCGGCTGAACTGCTGATCACAGAAAACAAACAGTTAGTCAATGGAAGGGCTTACTGTAAGTCTCCCTAATTGTGCTTGTGCAAAATTCCTTCAGCCCTGCTGTGTTTAAAAAGCTGTTCATAATAGGCTGCAGCATCACTGGAAATTGAAAAACACCCTCTCCTTTTCTATTTTGAAATTGAAATTTAATTATAGACATATTTCCAGCTATAGGTCTCGAGAAGCAGCCTTCTCTGTATTGTAAATATATAGCATAAAGAAATAAATCACTTTGTAATCAGTACAGAGTGAATGGTTGAAAAGTTAAACAAGGTACTTAAAGATGCACTCTAGATTTGGCACTAATGAGCCAGCTCTTAACCCATATCTCTGACCCTTTGGTACAGAGTAATTTATGGATGAAAAATAATTGAATTCAAACTGATAAGACTAAATCTTAGAAGGCATTCATAACCCTGTCAAGTTGGTTTTAACAAGAATAACTAATTTAGATTAGTTCCATGCTACTAGATCAGAAAGCTTGCTGGCATGAGCAGAGTCAGCTAATTAGCTTTATCATAATTAAAACAGAGAATAAGTATACTTGCATTATTTCTGAACAAAGCATCTCTTCTTCATGAAACACTTGCATATATTGGAGCTGCTGGTTGCATCTGCATTGCATTTTAATTTCCCAGAGGCTGCTGGGAAAAGCTGCTAGCTGAGAGTTCAGGGGGACTGGTAGTGGCCCGCAGGCCTAATGGTGCACAAATAATAAAGCAGCATTAGTACATCCTTGGTAAGTGCATCTGTGATTGCAATTTTATTTTAGAATGTCTTGCAGCTGTCTTTCATGGTAATTCGGATACTGTCCTCTTTGTGATCAGATTACTAGTCTACATGGACAGATTGCTTACCTAGAATATCTAGTCTGTGCTTTTCAGGCAGAAATTGGGTGTCCAACCCAGCCATTCTGTTCTATTGAGCTGCCCTACTATCACAAAGATCCTGCAGGAAAAGAGCAGTATGGACCACTGTGGAATCTGGTAGGGAGAGATATGAACCACAAACACAAAGCTTTCACTGTGTCCATGAATAACAGATATTGTGCCCTTGCTGACCTTAATAGGGATACTAAGGTGGCAGGTCAAGCTGGCTGTGATGATGATGATAACTCAAATGAGGAGATTGTGGTCCAGGACGAAGAACTTTTTTTGAATAAGGGAAAGTATGAATCAGGTATTACACATCAGTCATGCAAAAAGAGCAAGGAATCTAAAAAGAGAAGCCACCTTCTGGTTGGTGATTCAATTATGTTGTTGTTAGCTGTGAAGTCGTGTCCGACCCATCGCGACCCCATGGACAACGTTCCTCCAGGTCTTCCTGTCCTCTACCATCTTCTGGAGTCCATTTAGGCTCACGCCTACTGCTTCAGTGACTCCATCCAGCCACCTCATTCTCTGTCGTCCCCTTCTTCTCTTGCCCTCAACCTTTCCCAGCATTAGGCTCTTCTCCAGTGAGTCCTTCCTTCTCATTAGGTGGCCAAAGTATTTGAGTTTCAACTTCAAGATCTGGCCTTCTAAAGAGCAGTCAGGGTTGATCTCCTCTAGGACTGACCGGTTTGAACACCTTGCAGTCCAAGGGACTTGCAGCAGTCTTCTCCAGCACCAGAGTTCAAAGGCCTCAATTCTTTGGTGCTCGGCCTTTCATATGGTCCAACTTTCACTGGCATACATTGCAACTGGGAAGACCATAGCCTTGACTATATGCACTTTTGTTGACAGGGTGATGTCAACACCCTGTCTAGATTTGTGCTGTCTAGATTTGCCATAGCTTTCCTCCTGAGGAGCAAGCGTCTTTTAATTTCTTGGCTACAGTCCCCATCTGCAGTGATCTTGGAGCCCAGGAAAATAAAATCTGCCACTACCTCCATTTCTTCCCCATCTATTTGCCAGGAATTGAGCGGGCCGGATGCCATGATCTTAGTTTTTTTAATGTTGAGGTTCAACCCAACTTTTGCACTCTCCTTCTTCACCTGCAACAAGAGGCTCTTTAGTTCTTCTTCACTTTCTGCCATTAGAGTGGTATCATCTGCACATCTTAGGTTGTTGATATTTCTCCCAGCAATCTTAATTCCAACTTTTAATTCATCTAGCCCTGCTTTCTCATGATGTGCTCGGCATATAAGTTAAACAGGCAGGGCGACAGTATACAGCCTTGCTGGACTCCTTTCCCATTTTTGAACCTATCAGTGGTTCCATGTCCAGTTCTCACTGTTGCTTCTTGGCCCACATATAGGTTTCTCAAGAGACAAATAAGATGGTCTGGTACTCCCATCTCTTTAAGAACTTGCCACAGTTTTTTGTGATCCACACAATCAAAGGCTTTAGCATAGTCAATGAAGCAGAAGTAGATGTTTTTCTGGAACTCCCTAGCTTTCTCCATGATCCAGCGTACGTTGGCAATTTGATCCCTAGTTCCTCTGCCTCTTCAAAATCCTGCCTGTACTTCTGGTAGTTCTCGATCCACATACCTGCTGGAGTCTAGCTTGTAGGATTTTAAGCATAACTTTACTAGCATGTGAAATGAGTGCAATGGTCCGATAGTTTGAACATTCTTTGGCACTGCCTTTCTTTGGAATTGGAAAGTAAACTGATCTTTTCCAATCCTGTGGCCATTGTTGAGTTTTCCAAATTTGCTGGCAAATTGAGTGTAGCACTTTTACTGCATCATCTTTTAAGAGTTTGAATAGCTCAGCTGGAATACTGTCACCTCCACTAGCTTTGTTGTTGCTCAGTTTTTCTAAGGCCCACTTCACTTCACATTCTAGAATGTCTGGCTCGAGGTCAGTGACAACCTCATTGTGGTTATCAGGGATGTTAAGCTCATTCTTGTATAGTTCTTCTGTGTAATTTTGCCACCTCTTCTTAATCTCTTCTGCCTCTATTAGGTCCCTGCCATTTTGGTCCTTTATCATGCCCATTTTTGCATGAAATGTTCCAATTTTCTTGAAGAGATCTCTGGTCCTCCCTATTCTATTGTTTTCTTCTATTTCTTTGCACTGTTCATTTAAGAAGGCATTTTTATCTCTTCTAACTATTCTC
Organism: Vipera ursinii; assembly: GCF_947247035.1. Lineage (NCBI taxonomy): Eukaryota > Metazoa > Chordata > Lepidosauria > Squamata > Viperidae > Vipera > Vipera ursinii. Next base: position 168,199,720 of record NC_139512.1, on the reverse strand, counting down.
TGGAATTCTGCATTCAATTGTGTGTATCTTTCTTTTTCTCCCTTGCCTTTCGCTTCCCACCTTTCCTCAGCTATTTGCAAAGCTTCCTCAGACAGCCATTTTGCTTTCTTGCATTTTTTTTCCTTTGGAATGGTTTTAGTTGCTACCTCTTGTACAATGTTGCGAACCTCCGTCCATAGTTCTTCAGGCACTCTGTCTATCAGATCTAATTCCTTAAATCTATTTGTCACCTCTACTGTATATTCAACAGGGATATGATTTAATTCATACCTGAGTGGCCTAGTGCTTTTCCCTACTTTCTTCAGTTTAAGCCTAAACTTTGCAATGAGAAGCTCATGGTCTGAGCCACAGTCAGCTCCTGGTCTTGTTTTTACTGACTGTATAGAGCTTCTCCATCTTTGGCTGCAGAGCACCTAGTCAGTCTGATTTCTGTGTTGACCGTCTAGTGATGTCCATGTGTAGAGCCATCTCTTGGGTTGTTGGAAAAAAGTGTTTGCTATGGCCATTGTATTCTCTTGACAAAATTCTGTCAGCCTGTGCCCTGCTTCATTTTGTACTCCAAGGCCAAACATGCCTGTTATTCTGGTTATCTTTTGTCTTCCTACTTTAGCCTGCCAATCCCCCATGATGATAAGGACATCATTTTTTGGTGTTAGTTCTATAAGGTGCTGTAGGCCTTCATAGAACTGGTCAATTTTATCCTCTTCAGCACCGGTGGTTGGGGCATAGACTTGGACTACTGTGATATTGAATGGTTTGCCTTGGATTCGAACTGAGACATTCTGTCATTTGGGGAATTGTATCCCAGTATTGCTTTTCCTACTCTTTTATTGACTATGAAGGCTACTCCATTTCTTCTGAGGGTTTCTTGCCCGCAGTAGTATACCTGTTGGTCATCTGAATTAAATTCACCCATTCCTGTCCATTTTAGTTCGCTGATTCCTAAGATGTCAATGTTCAGTCTTGTCATCTCTTGTTTGACCACATCCAGCTTTCCTTGATTCATGGATCTTACATTCCAGGTTCCTATGGAGAAAAAATCTTTACAGCATCGGACTTTCCTTTCACCACCAGACATATCCACAGCTGAGCGTCCTTTCGGCTTTGGCCCAGTCGCTTCATTCTTTCTGGTGCTACTAGTACTAGCCCTCTGCTCTTCTCCAGTAGCATATGCCTTCCAACCTGAGGGGCTCATCTTCCAGCATCATATCGTTTTGCCTTTTGGTACTGTCCATAGGGTTTTTCATGGCAAAGATACTGGAGTGGGTTGCCATTTCCTTCTCCAGTGGATCACATTTTGTCAGAACTCTCTGCTATGACCTGTCTGTCTTGGGTGGCCCTGCACGGCATAGCTCATAGCTTCATTGAATTATGCAAACCCCTTTGCCATGACAAGGCAGTAATCCATGAAGGGGGATTCAATTATAAGGAATGTCAATTTAGGAAAGGATGCAGAGATTTTGACAGAGGTCAGGTCTCTGCCAGGTGCTAGTGCCAGCAGAGACAAGAGGCGTATTTTTAGAATGCTAGTAACCACTGTGATGTTGATGTGTGTTGTGATTCAGGGTCAGCCTGTGGGTCCGGCAGCCAGGTCGGATGACTCAGATGACTCAGACGAGGGGGAGGAGGAGGGTGTTGAAGACGAACTTGCTGATGATGGCTTGGAGGCTTCGCAGAGCCCCCAGCCAGGCCCCTCTTCTCAGCTGCGCGAGCCCAATAGTGCAGATGAAGAGGACCCACAGCTGGCCCTGTTCAAGGACGCCCAACGCAGGAGGCAGACCAGTAGAAGCAAGCAGAGAAAGGCTGTGGGACTCCTCGGAAGGAGGCACAGGGAGGCCACGCCCTGAACTCTAATAAAGGGAGTGTTTGGGGAAGGGCTGGTTGCTGAAAGCAACCGCTCCGTTTGAGGATCAAAGTTCCGGTATCTTGTTTCATGTTTTGTTGCTTGTTTGTGTAATAAATCTTGGCAGACGTTTTCCAGCCTCAGACGCTCTCCAGTCTCTACCGTTTGTACAGGGGTTGCCTTTCTGCAAGGCCGGTAGCAGGCTGGTACAGAACAATGTGATTGTACTTCTTGGCATGAATGATCTGTCCCCAAAAGATGTATTCTCTGTACAGAATGATTTCCAGAGCTTGGGGCAGGAACTTAGTAGGATAGGCTGTGGGCTTACTTTTTCAGAGGTTTCACCTGTATATAAGGAACAAAAAGGGAAAGGCCAGCATATAATAGAGTTAAATGTGTGGCTAAAGGAGTGATGTAAAGCAGATGATTTTGGTTATATTAGTCACAATGTCTGCAGCTGTTCAGGTGAAAAACTGCACAAAAGAGAAAGAAAGGGAATTCCCAATCACATTAGTCAAAAGTATCATCTTAAAAATCCAATGCCAGTAGGACAGGATACCAGGTAGTTGCCAGGCTAGGTTTCTAGGAGCCACATTGCATTGTGGCAATGTAAGATATTGCCTACTTATGAAGAGCTTCTTTTCACGAGGCTCTGGTTTTCTTCCCTCTCTGAAAAAGCAGTTTACGGTATTTACATCCCACAGTTTTTCAGTTAAACTTCACAAAGATTGCTGTGCTCTAATCCACTTACATAAATCTGCTTCCATAAATTGACTTGAGACAAAAGCATAGCAACTCTGCTTGACCAAATGATGAACAAACCCACTGTAAAGATCTTATGAAATTTCCTAAACAGTTTGTATTGCCAAATAAAGCAAAGTTTCATTCCAAATTACAAGATAAAGTATTTTCCCCCTCCCTAACATGATTTTGGAGCAGCAATCTGGAGGCTCGGGCATGTTAATAGAAGCACTTCCTTTGAAAACCATATCACCTTATATTTAAGCTTTTCACTTATAATGGAAGGGAGTTCCAGATTCTAAAGCTCCTTAGGTTGCATTAGGGCAAGGGTAGGGAACCTTGGCTTTTTTATGACTCGTGGACTTCAACTCCCAGAATTCCAGAGCCAGACATGTTGACAGGAAAGATAGAGTTTCCATGCTGGCTCAGGAATTCTGGGAGTTGAAGTCCACGAGTCATAAAAGAGCCAAGGTTGCCTACTCCTGCACTAGGGGTTATTTGCAGGAGAGAACTGGAAGGGATGCAGTATCCTTTCATTGACATGGCTCTAAAATCTTGCTCTTTTTTTCCCAGCCTGGGGAAGGAAGAGAGAGAGACACAGAAGGAGAGACAGAGAGACAGAGACAGAGAGAAATGTCAAGGGAGAAATACAAAAGTGTAGCTTTTAGACAGAGCAATGTAGATGTATCATTTATCATAGGTTTCAATTTAAGTTTGGTAATGAAATGTCATAAGGGACGCAGTGGCTCAGTGGGTTAAAGTGCTGAGCTTGTTGATCAGAAGGTCGGCAGTTTGGTGGGTCGAATCCCGAGTGCCATGTAACAGAGTGAGCGCCTGTTACTCGTCCCAGCTTCTGCCAACCTAGCAGTTCGAAAGCACGTAAAAATGCAAGTAGAAAAATAGGGACCACTACGGTGGGAAGGTAACAGCATTCCGTGCGCCTTTGGCGTCTAGTCATGCCGGCCACATGACCACGGAGACGTCCTCAGACAAGCACTGGCTCTTCGGCTTTGAAACAGAGATGAGCACCGGCCCCTAGAGTCGGAAACGACTAGCACTCATGTGCAGGGGAACCTTTACCTTTACCTTACCTTAATGAAATGTCTTCAAGAAAACAATCAAGCACAGAGAGCACAACCCCAAGCATCTTTTCCAATTTTTAGGTGATATTCCAAGAAGACAAAGACCAACCTTTTGGCAACAAAGAAGGTATACCAGGTTACTTGCCAAGCTGTCAGGATTTAATGCATAAAAGTAGAAACCCACTGTGATTGCTGTGATTCATGACCACTGTGATTCATGACCAATGAAAGCACAGGGAATGACTTTATTTATTGGTTAGACATTTTTTTGTCTTGCCTTTATTACTAGTTTATAACTAACTCAAGGTAGTGAACATCCCTAATTTTCCTTCCTCCTCCTATTTTTTCCATAACAGCAACCCTGTGAGGTGGGTTGGACTTAGAGAGAGTGACTGGCCCAAAGTCACCCAGCTGGCTTTCATGCCCAAGGCGAGACAAATTCAAAATTACCAGGCTTCTAGTCCAGCACTCTAATTACTATACCAAGCTGGCTCTCTTTGAACAATAATTTATTTTCAAACAACTTTAGACTGGAAGCAACAGCTATAAGCCCTTATTCAAATGATATTCATCAAGCCTGATCTGGTGATAAAACAATTTAGAATATTGGGTTTACCTTAAGCAGATCTCATAAGTTCTTCATTCAAGCTAACACTTCAGTCTTTCTGCCTTCATTCCTATGGATCGAATAGTTAAAATAATTAATTTAGAGGCAGACAGTTCTGAGCTAGTGGGAACAAATTTCGGCTTACAGTAGAGTAATGCTAGAAACTACATTAACTGTGCAGAGGGATAGAACTGTCTATTAGCTCCATGATCTGAACCTGTTCATAGTCATCATCCTAGTAGTTGTAATGATGGAGAAGGAGAAGAAAACAGTTTTCCTTACTTAACAATGGTCTATTTTAACTAAGTGAAGACAGAGATCACTTTCTGAAAATGAGGAAGAATCATCTCTAAGGACAATGACAGTTAAATACAATGCAAAGTGAAACTAGATATGGAATTTCCATTCCCTTTCAAAATGATCAGTGAGACACATGCTGTATAAACCAGATTAGTTACAAATCCTTGTTAAAAGGCCTTTCCACAACTGTCCTAAGTGTGTAATTTACAAAAACCATATGGCTCTCTAGAAATGGTTGGATTCCAGTTCCTATCATCCTTCACCATTATCCATGCTGGCTAGGGCTCATAGGAGTTTGAAGTTGTAACATTTGGTTAGTGTCACATTGCCGTCACTGTTGGACCTGAAACAAAATCCATTTAACCTTTATAGTGACTTTTTAGAAAATACTAAGAATTTAAATGAACACAACATCATTGAGATAAAAGCAAAGCAGGGCAAAAGCAAAGAAACTGCTTCAAACTCAATTTCTACAGAGAATCTTTACATTTTATACTCATGCCTACTCCCTTTTCTCATTAAATGCAATATCAAAAATTGTTAACTGACATTTTAACATATCCCTTCCTGAAACATTCAATATAAAGCACAATATATGAGAATTATGGAAGGAACTTAGTTCAACTAATGCCCACTGTAGAACAAATTCATTAGTAGATGGGGAATCTTGCATGTTTGTTTTGGAGCTTTATTGCAAAATAGTCCCCAGTTAAATGACTCACTAGAATTATCAGAGAATGACATCATTTTACCCCCAGGGAATTTTTCAAGAAACTTTTTATCCTCCATCCATCCTGTGAATCACTTTGATATTTCAGATTAGATTGTACAGTAGTATGACCCGGTCATTTAGATTTGTGAATGATGGAATTGCTCACTATTTAAATGAAATTTGCAGCTGTAAAGCAAGAGGGCCTGAATTTCCAAATCTTCTGAAAATATAAGAACTTTGCAAACCCTCCTTATGGGGACTGCTGATTTGGTTGAGCTTTTATAAACTTCAGCCCACTCAAGCTACTACTTTGGTGCTTATCCAGTTGAAAAAAAAATATTCTGCAAGAGTAAAGGAAGAATCAATTGTGGAGATGCTTCCTCCTGGGGCAAATGATCAGTTCATTGGAATCATAGAAACATAGGGCTGAAGGCACTTTGGAGGTCTTCTCCTGCTCAAGTCAGGAGACTTATGAAATCCTAATCAAATGATTGTTCAGTCTATTTTTGAAAACTCCAGTGATGGAGCACTCTCCACCCCTGGAGGCATGGCATTCCTTTACTTTTTTTTTTAATTCCATTTATATCCTGCCCTTCTCCGAAGACTCAGGGCGGCTTACAAGCTTAGCAGTAGCCTTCATTCTATGTATAAGCCTGCTTATTAGGGCTTTCACACACACCCCAAGCGGCATTATTACAAAGTCAGCTTAATTGCCCCCAACAATCTGGGTCCTCATTTTACCTACCTCGGAAGGATGGAAGGCTGAGTCAACCTTGAGCCTGGTGGGATGCGAACCTGCACTAATTGAAGGCAGCTGGTGTTACTTAAGGAGGCATTAGCCTACTGCTCCACCAAGGCTCTTTTAATTAACTTAATTGCTCTTACAGTACTATCAGAACATTTCTCCTTACTTCTAGGTTGTAGTTCTCTTTTGACAAACTTCCACCCATTACTTTTGGTCCTGTCCTCTGATGCCCTAGAAAATAAGCCAATTTCCTCTTCTTTGTGGCAGTTCCTTATGTGCTGGAAGAGAGTTATCATGTCCTCCCTAATCCTTCTCTTCTAAAGGCTAAACATATCTAGCTCCCTCAGTCAAATCACTAGAGGTTTTTAAGAAGAGATTGGGCAGCCCATTTGTCTGGAATGCTACAGGATCTCCTGCTGGAGCAAAGGATTGAACTAGAAGACCTTCAAGGTCCCTTCCAACTCTGTTATTCTATATTCTGAACCCCAGCTGTTAAATTCAAAACAAGAAAGCTAGAATTAGACTGTATCCAGAGTCATGCAAATAAGCCTTTGGATATTATTCCTATCTTGTATAACTTCTTTTCTCTGCCAAAGTTTTCTCAGGGCGAGTGGAGTGTTTACCCTCACACCATTTGGGATAGATTTTGAGGCACAGAGGAAAATTACTACCCTTCCCCTTCTGCTTCCAGAAATAGTACCATTTGCAAGGAAATAGAACTGAAATTCATCTAAGGTAAATTGAGTTTAAGGGATGCGGTGGCTCAGTGGGTTAGGACGCTGAGCTTGTCGATCAGAAGGTCGGCAGTTTGGCGGGTCGAATCCCGAGTGCTGCATAGCAGAGTGAGCGCCTGTTACTCGTCCCAGCTTCTGCCAACCTAGCAGTTCGAAAGCACGTAAAAATGCAAGTAGAAAAATAGGGACCACTACGGTGGGAAGGTAACAGCGTTCCGTGCGCCTTTGGCGTCTAGTCATGCCGGCCACATGACCACGGAGACGTCCTCGGACAAGCGCTGGCTCTTCGGCTTTGAAACGGAGATGAGCACCGGCCCCTAGAGTCGGAAACGACTAGCACGCATGTGCAGGGGAACCTTTACCTTTACTAAATTGAGTTTAGATTCCAGTGAAATCAGTGGATGAAATTAGCCATTCTTGATCTCCTAAAATCAACTGGACATAACTTTATTGAACCTGGGATCCTGTGAATATTAAGAAAGTTGTGTTTTGGAACAGACAAAGCTGTAAACTTTGCATTTTCTGATGGATCCATAGAATTATTACAGAACCCGAATAGCTTAAGTTCAACAGTAAGTGAATGTATTTGATTAAAGAGTTTAGTTCAGCCCCCAGTTTAGTTATCTGAAGGCAACCCAGTTTGGTTCAGGCTGAATCAGAGACTACCAGATTAAAACAGTGAAGCCAAGTTTGAGAATTTGAAAGTTTGTGACATAATTATCACTGGAAATGAATAGTTTGTTGCTATATTATCAATATATGGAAATCCCTTCATACTTTAGGTGAAGACATTCAAGTTTTTGAAATGTTTAAAGCTTTTCTAAAAGAAACAAGATGAGTATTATTTTCAAGGATGAGCTGTGAGCCATGTCAGCGAATACATGAATGCAGAGTTCAAGTGTCCAAAAAAAGCAGCTTTTTCACATCTGTGTGTTTTCATTTTGACTATTGAATTTGGGGATATGCTAAAAAATCTTATTTCTTTGACTAAGTTTTATTTGCATTTTAATTACTTTGATTTTATTTGGAGCCTTTAGTGTCACCTATTGGTGAAAATCCAGGATAGGTGCCCTGGAAAACCAGGAATAGTTATCCCAGTGACTTCTCCAAACAAGTAGCTTCTCTGTCTCCCTCTGTATTGCTGAACCCTGCAATTCCTTGGAAGGCAGGTATTGATAAAATCACAAACTGAAAATCAATTTAAGTCCATTAATTCAGCCTTTCTTGCTAGACATTTTCGCATCTACAGTCCTATTATTTTTCAGTGTGTTTCTTTTTTCTGGCTTAGTGATTCCTCCTCCTCCTCCTCCTCCTCTTCCTCCTCCTCCTCCTCCTCCTCCTCCCACCATCCCTTTAGTTTACACATACTACACATCCTGAAAGTTCTGATAATAGCACATCCCAACTGATAATATTTGGGGATCCTTACTTAAGTCCATCTTCAACACTTTGGTCATACATGAATGACTGTAATATTCCATTTCAGAACAGAAAAGGATATTCCATTTTAGAAGTGCAGATTTTAGATTCCTTTGCAGTTTCCAGCACATATTAATATAATACACATGCATGCATCATAATCTCATGTGAAAACTGATGATAGCAATTGCTGATTCACTTCACAGAAGCATTTTCTGTAAAAGAAATGTATATAATTTAAGTTGAAAAACTAGTCATTAGGCCACACTGTTGGGATTCTATCCAGAATTCCTTCTTCTTGAGATCTGGCTTAAATTAAAAATGGACCCAGGAAAAATTCTTTGGTATTCTCTAGGTTCTTGTCCTTGAGAATAAATTTTTGTTTATATTCCAAAGTATGAGTGAGCTGGAAACCATATATCCTTTATGAGTATACATTTCAGCCGTTCTTACAAGGAGGGAAGCAAATGTAATCCTATATCCTATGTAAGCCAATCTTCCCACTGTTAAATTTTGACTACTACTATAGAGGTAGAAACAGGGACGCAGTGGCTCAGTAGGTTAGGACGCTGAGCTTGTCGATCAGAAGGTCGGCAGTTTGACGGATCGAATCCCAAGTGTCGCGTCAACCACAACCACATCAAAAGATCTTTCTCAACAATCTGTCCATGACTTGGCCTGAAGTAATATAACCAGGATTTTTTATTTATTTATTATTTAACATGGTTACATAGATTCAGCTATACATGGACAAGCAAAACAATCTTAAAAAATTAATCAGAGGCTATTTTTTAAAAGTTAGTTAATCCATATAGAGCATCTGTAAACCCTGAAGATCCCCAAGAAGAAAATCACTTTTTAACGTCACTATAAATATCACGATAAACTGAGCTATTATTAAATTGTATTTGCTGCCCATCTCATAGTTTGAAGAGAGTCTGACCAGGAATTCATTGATTCTGAGGCAATTCTATCACTAGGTGTTAGATGCTAAGAAGCACGTACTGTAGCAGGAATGAACTCTTGGAAGACAGTACTGTACTTCATATAGCCTGACTAGACATTTCTTAACAAAGTGATTGGCTTTAGATATAATGGAAGTCCCAGTCATATGACTGAAATAAAATACCATCACAATATGGTTGGCGTTCGTACATGGAATGTATAGAGGCAGCAAAACATTTTGGCTAATTCTAATTATAAATGTCTTTCCAAAACTTTCCCACAAAACTAATTAATTAGTTGAAACTGGCTTATTGGGCCACACACAAAAACATGGTCTCTAAAGGGACGCCTAGGCCATATTTATTCACCAAAAAAGTGTTTTACACCAAAGCTTTTCAGCTTTTTCACCCATTGTACAACGTTTAGGATATGGCAACATCCAAGTACCACCAATTGCCTAGCAAAGTGTCAAAAACTTGATAAAAAAGGAAAAAAGTGATGAAGTACAGGTAGTCCTCAACTTACAACAGTTTGCTTAGTGACTGTTTGAAGTTACAATGGCACTGAAAAACGTGCCCCCCAAGCCACAGCCGAGCAAAACACCTGCCTGCCTGCCCAGCGGCGCTCTTCCTCCTGTCCGAGGTTTTCAGTGTTGTGAGCATTTCTGTTGAGGATTGGCAGCGGGGGTGGGGTGGGATGTGTTTGGTTTTTATCCCCCCCCCCTCTGCTGGGTGGTTGAGCCTGGGACACTGTGACCGTCCTAAATATGAATCAGTTGCCAAGTATCTAAATGTAAATCACAAGACCCTGGAGATGCTGCAATATTCCAGCTGATCGGCGCTTCTTCTGGGCTCAGCAGAAGCACCAGGATCAGCAGCGAGCTCCAGCTGGAGACTGGCACTGATCCTGGCACTTCTGATGAGCCCTGACATCCCCGAAGAAGCGCCGATCAGCTGGAAAGTGGCACTAATCCTGGTGCTTCCGCTGAGCCCTGACAGCCCTGCAGCTCCAGCCATCTCTCGATACTGCCACCGGTTCAGCTCATTCCCCTCCCCCGCTACCACTTTTCTAGGATGGTCGCGTACCACCTGCCAGGTGCCAATGTACCACAGGTGGTACCCGTATCACTGGTTGAAAAGCCGTCTTTTACACAGCCCTAGTCCCTGAGAATTCCTATAAAGCTCATTGCTGCAGTCTGTCCTATAATCAATAAGTCTAACTAGATCACAGGTCCTCATAATCTTGGAATAAACTTGCTTTTAAGCTACTAACAGGCAGCCATGACTGTTGATGTTTTAGATGAAGAAGCAATTATACTATACAATCTATTGATAATCCGTCTAGAAAAATGTTATAATTGTCATTCCCATATCTTGTAGGCTTAATTGTTCCTTTGGGAATTGGGCATAAACTCATCGATTCTCCCCCTAGTCTGAAAGAGAAAAAAAACCCTTCAGTTTAACACCCATGGAAGAAGATTTGCTACCTTAATACTTCCTATTGTGTGCCACTTGCACCCTTTCCTGGACTATGAAGCTATACTCACAATTATTATGCCCTGGTCCCCTCTAGAATGTATTACTGGAGCTCCACATGGGGCAGCCTTTGAAAAAATATCTGGAAGCTTCAACTGGCACAGAATGTGACTGTGTGGTTTATCCTTAGAATGGAGCACATTACATCTCTGTTCCATGAGCTGCATTGTCTACCAGGTTGTTTCTGAGTGGAAGTCAAAGTTCTGGTTTTAACTTTTCAAGCCCTGCATGGCACGGAGTCAGGTTATTTGAGGGACCACCTCTTCCCACTTATATCAGCCCATTCCATCAGATTGATCAGAAGGATATCCTGTGCGTCCTGTCTACTGAGTTCCACTTAGTGGGAACCAGGAGGCGTGCCTTTTATGCTGTGGCCTTTGCCCTGTGGAATATTATTCCATACAACCCACCCAAGTGAGGTTGGCTGCATCTCTGCTTGCCTTCTGAAAGACCTTCAAATTGTAGTTCTTCCATTGTCCCACGGGGAGCCAGCAATTGGCCAGGTCATGGTTGTCATCGTGTTATCTTGGTTTTTTCTGTTTTATTTGTTCAAGTATTTTATGGTTTTTATAGTTTTTATCTATTGTATGTTTCCCAGAGTCACATTTTGTAGGATGAGTGGTTATATACATTTGCTAAATAAATAAAATAATATTTGAGAACCATAATAGTTAACTGGATTTTCCTATGGTAAGTAGATTTAAGAGTTTCTGAGCCTTCCCAGTGTTTTCATCAAAACTATAGAGTGAATAAAGAAACAGTCTAAGCTTATCCTTTCACAGAGACATAAACATCCACTTTTCTGATAGTTGGTTGCTGTGACCAGAATAAGCCAAGTTGATGGCTGAAGAAAGTTTTGTCCAATTTGAACCTTAGACAAATAAATACCCTGTGCTCCAACTATTACAGCTCTATTGTTGTGTTAAGATTTCCAGTGGATATATTGGAGTTTTCTTTTGCTTACCGTATTTCAGGACTGAAAGATATTTATCTTCCCCTGATTCAGCGCTTGCTTATTTCACTGGCTAACTCTCTTCCCTTACAACATCATTGCCCGAACACCATTTCTGAGCAAACATTTCCAGTCAATATTATATTTAGATGTTCTCTGGATGCACTAACTTTACAGAAATGTATAGTTTTAATTCTGGACTGCATTTTCTCCAAACTGTTTAAATTTGAACCAAAGGAATGTATATTTTGTTTAAAAATCTCATACACCCGATACTCCACCCTATAAAGGCACAGAAGAAAAAATGCAAATTATTACATTCCTAGCAGAATCAGTTGTCAATCCTGCTTGTTGTGAAACCCAGGAAACTTGCCTATAATGAGTATAAAGCAAAATTCCCATTTTAACCATAGAGAATGTACAGCATCCCAGAAGCCTTTTCTTCATTTCTCACAGTGCCATAAAACATACCAACTTTGCATTTTCTTTGGGGCAATGTTACCTAAGAGTCGTACATTTCTTTAAAGAGATTTAGTCTGACTTTATGAAATAATCAGTTTAGGAACATTCAGGTGAACTTCACATATTTGAATGATTTGGAAAAAAATGTGTTAACAGCCTCAAATATCTAAATAGCCTGGCTGTATGCAAGGATTAATTTCCCTTATTATCTACATCACAGAGCCTCCAAAAGTTAAACTTTATTTTTTTGCAGCTTGGGCGCAAGTATTTTCATGAATAAATCCTAACTAAGCAAAGGATATGTAGCCTGCAAAATATTCCATTCTTCTCTAGACTGTTTATGCAGGTGGGAAAATAAAAGCTTGAATGGCTGGCTGAAATTACTATCCTGGAACTGAAATCCAAGCAGTTATATCTTATATTTTGTTAGCAAAAAGCAAAAGCAAATGGTCTAAATTTGGGTTCAAAAGATTCACCTACATTTTGCTTATAAGGAATTTCTCTGAGACCTTTGTAAAATAATAGCTATCTAATCCAACTGATTCTAACTTTGATCAGAGCCACACACACACACACACACACACACACACACACACACACACACACAATTCAGATCTCTCAGCCTTCTCCAGGTTTTCCTTTGACAAAATCCCAAAGAGAACAATACAGTGGTACCTTGGTACTCAACTGCTTTGAAACTCATCCAATTTGGTACTCAACACATTTTGATGTGAAAATTTTGTCCCAATACTCATTGTTTGTTTGGTACTCAATGTACAAGTTAAAACTTGTCGATGTCGGCTGCCTTGTGACTCACTATATTATTCCTTATGGGAAAACTGTATTTGGTACTCAGCGTTTTTGGTATTCAATTGGGTCAATAGAAAATGTCTTGTAACAATCTAAACAGTGACAGTTGTGTCATCAATTAACTTTGAAGAGTAAATAAATGTATAGCAAAGCCTAGGTCAGATTTTGCTTAAATGAATTAGCTTAATTTTAAGAATTCAAAAGTTATTCATATAAAAGAGAGTAGTGCTTGCTTTATAGTGCTAGTCCTTACTGTAGTTGTGTGAATGTGTGTGTGTGTGGGGAGGGCAGGGAGAAAGAAGTGGCCTTGCTGCCTCCCCCAATTTCCCCATGGTTTTCTTTGGAGCCTCATATACCTCTGTGATCTTCTTCATACTTGATAAAGTGTGAAGGCACTGTGCTCTTTATTAATCCAACTGTGTGATAGAAAGACAAATGTTTGTGAGGATTAAGACAACTTGATTATACGGCAGCCAGTTACTTTTGGGGTGGCCCTTCAGAAACATATTGTAGCTCCCTCAAACTATGGCATGGCCCTGAGGGTGGGAGAGGGAAAGGGGCATATGGCCTATATTGAGAATTACTGGTCTAGAATATGGCAAAAGAGCTCACAATGAAACTGATAGGAGAGAGGGAATAAACCAGATCAAATTTGGGAAACTGACAAAAGATTGACCAAGGATGTCTCCGATTGAGATCCATTGATCCAATCTGAATTCGGTGGCTGCCCTTCACTCATGCCATTAGCCATCTTGTGTGCAATAATGATGTCTATCTCCCAAGGTCCAGACAGCCAACTATTTGTTGAACTTTGCAAGTCAGAGTGCAAAATGGCCCCTGCCAGATTCCACTCTTTGCCTTCAGGTTTCAAACTGTATTTATTATGAATGTAGCATGATGACCAGTTCATTTGTCCAAGGACTGCAAGACTAAAACCTACCATAGTCTAGTCTAGTCTAGTCTAGTCTAGTCTAGTCTAGTCTAGTCGAGTCGAGTCGAGTCGAGTCGAGTCGAGTCGAGTCTAGTCTAGTCAGTAATGCCAGCAAAAATCTCAGTGAGTTAGCATCCTCTTTTCATTTCCATCACATCTCTTCTACTTGCCTAAATTTAAACTGCAGTTCTCTGAAAACCTGCCTGTTGTCCAAAGGGAAACTTTTCCACCAATGGAAAAGCAATTTTTAGCTTCCCAATTTCTTTCAGGTCACTTTCTTTCTAAAGAAAAAAGAATCTTTTAACCCTCAAGGAATTTGCACAGAGATCTCTACTGTGATGTATTTGATGGACCAAAACCAAAGAACTTCCTACTCCATTGGTCTTTATTTATCGTTGTAAATGAAGCCAGATTTTATGTTGAACTCATGGCAGATTTTTTTTTAAAAAAGAGATAAATATGACACTGATTTTAAATAGATTGTGGGCAGGATGATATAACATATATTTCTGTATTAAATAGAGTATGGTTCTCTATGTGCTGAATTAGCCCTTTAGTTGTACAGATAGAAATCAGAATTTCTGGTTCAAAGCAACCTAATACAGTTATCTCAGAAAGTATCCTTCTGACATTTGGACCATAGATAAATAGGTGATTTCAGGGAGAAAAAAAAATTGACAAATCGAGAGCCTAAATCTTCAGTTAAGCTCACATCTTAATCTTAATGATTGATATTTTGGCTTTATATGCCACGTTTTTTTTAAAGAGTTCAGCTGATATCAATGGAACTTTCTTCTCCCATTTATCCTTATAACAACAATCTTGTGAGGTGGATTGGGCTAAAAGAGCATGCGTGTGCCAAAATCAGCCAGCGAGCATCTAGAATTTAAGTCTTGGCAACATCAAATGGCAAGGCTATCTTCTGTGTGACCAAATAAATTTCAAAAATGTTTTTTTTTCTGCCTGTTTTCCATTAAAACACTTGGAAATTAATACATTTATAGGAATTACAGCCTCTTATGAGAAGGTGACACATGCCAAACTGAAGACAAAACATTTTCTTTTTTTCTTTAAGAGAACTGCCAGTAACATTTTTGTTTTCTTGGCAGAATTGGAAATAATTTTCAGACTATTTTCAGATAGTTGCCTTTTCTGAGGAAATGAATTCAGCCAAGGTTTAGATGATGGTGTTCAAGGTTTCATTTTATTATTTTTATGTTGTTGTTGAAACCAAGAATTGGTCGTCTGGTTAATAAAACCAAAATAATTAAAAATAAATTGCAAAATACAGAGTTTTTAATAATATAATAATATAATATAATATAATATAATATAATATAATATAATATGATGTGATGTGATGTGATGTGATGTGATGTGATGTGATGTGATGTAATGTAATGTAATATAATATAATATAATATAATATAATATAATATAATATAATATAATATAATATAATATAATATAATATAATATAATAATATAATATAATATAATATAATATAATATAATATAATATAATATAATATAATATAATATAATATAATATAATATAATATAATATAATATAATAATATAATTATATGTATTTATGCTCAATGGCATTTTCTATGTACCTTTAAATCAATATTGACTCCTGGAAACTGGACTAGTCCCTGCAGTTTTCTTGGCAAGGTTTTTCCAGAAGTGATTTGCCATTCCTTGCTTCCTAGGGTTGACAGATTGGTCCAAGGTCATCCAGCTCACTCCAGGTGTAAAGCCAAACTAGAACTCACAGTCTCCCAGTTTCTAGTCAGGTCAAACTTTCTCTCTCTATGATTTCAGTGACATTCTATAATATTCTTAATTTGTCTGTTTTGACTCACTAGACACTTTTGTATTAATGTAAGACAAGGTTTTAGTCTTGCAGTCCTTGGACAAATGAACTGGTTATCATGCTACACTCATAATAATTAGATTTTGAAACCCCAAGGCAAAGGGTGGAATCTGGCAATGAAGGGATTGTTCTCAGGGTTTTTTATTCCAGAAGCTGTTCCAAATTATAGCTGTGCTCTCCAGTTCTGCTTTGATATGTTATCGTATTTAATGGCGGTTATATTTCATGACTACTTGAGTCCCCTGTTGATAATAAAACATATACTTCTTAATTTTTGGCTTTAGTTGAGTGGGTTGTAATTAAGATATGCTTATGGCACAGGATACACAGACTTCTTTCTTCACTCTATTAATGAGTGATACTCTGTTGGACTATCTTTCTTTCTCCAGGAAAGCAAGGTATCAACACAATGCATATTTTACATGTATATGAACAGTAGTCAAATGATTATGAGTAATCTAAGTTTCTTTAACATATTTTAATTTTTTATAGATGATAATCAGTCCATCTAATGTTGCCCTTTCTTCTATTAAATGATTCTTTCAATGCAAGAATCAAGAAAAATAAAAAGTCTAATATGATTCCCAATTCTAGTTTTCAACTTTCCTGACACTGTAATTAGTGCAGCTGCCTGCAATTAGTGCAGGTTCGAGTCCCACCAGGCTCAAGGTTGACTCAAACTTCCATCCTTCCGAGGTAGGTAAAATGAGGACCCAGATTGTTGGGGGCAATTAAGCTGACTTTGTAATAATGCCGCTTGGGGATGTGTGTGTGAAAGCCCTAATAAGCAGGCATATACATAGAATGAAGGCTACTGCTAAGCTTGTAAGCCGCCCTGAGTCTTCGGAGAAGGGCGGGATATAAATGGAATAAAAATAAAATAAAATAAAATAAATGTTTATATAATGGTTTCATTACTTACTCATATATAGACTGAATCAGTATCTAAAACTATGTTTTTATATCGATTACTCCCATCAAGTGACTGAAAATGGTATGTATGTAGTGCATATCATACCCAAAATACTAATTCACATCAGCACATTAAAAAAAAATCTTCCTAACTCTACTTCTTCATCAAAGAGAGAGAAAAGTCTAGCTCCAGCAATCAAAACCAGCATGATATTATATATTTCCCAGACAATTTAGCCATGTTCAGTTGGAAAATTTGCTACCCTATCAGAATGAGATCAGCTGCAGTAAGAATTTCCATCCCCTTGATAGAAAAATCTGAGCTTGATTAGTGAACTCAATCTGGACTGAAACTCTCTCAAAGCTTCTCTTTCTAAATAGAAATCTTCCAAAAAGCATGGTTTCAATTAAAATAATATACACAGGGCAGTGTAATCTGGAGCAATGTTGCAAGTGGAAGGAACAACATTGAGGAGAATTGAAATGGCTGGGGAATAGATGCTGTGGCAACAACTGTCCCTATTGCTATACTGGCAAATGAGGCACAGAGGGATTTGGCAAGTAGTACACAGTTAATGATTTCATGGGTCAAAGCACTACCTGCCAATCTCCTAGACTGTCTTCCAGTGACATGGCAACCAATTACAATAAAATTCTCAGAAGTTCAAAAGAGATCAGAAAAGCATGGGAAACTCAAACCATGAGTTAGCCAGAGGGTTGGGCTTTCACAAAGAGGATGAGAAAACTCCATTTTGCATTTTCTAGAAATCTGTTTTCATCCTGGAGAAGAAATGGAGAAACTGAACAAAATATCCATAAGAGAGTGTAAGACAGATATGCATTGAACTGACTGTGGGTTTTATTTTTTTTAATTCTGAACTCTGTTTTGTTCTGTCAATAGTGGTTGTGTGGATCAGGCTGTGGGGAAGTACTCTAGTGCAGTGTGTGCATTTCTGATTAGATGATTGTCTGACATTCATGACATTCTTCTTTCCCCTTCTATCATAATCTCCAGCTCTGAATGAATTGCTTGATCTCAATGGCTATGCTCAATATTCCTATGGTCTTCTGGAATCAGGATCCTCATACTGACATGGAATTTAGCTGCTCACACATCCTACTTAACCTACTTAATTACCAAAAAGACAAAAGAAAGTTAAGAACAATTTTTCCACTTTCTTCCTTGCGATTAAAAATGCGAAGAGAAATTTCCTCTGGACAAAAACAAAACAAGCAAAAACAAAAACAAAGGGACTTCAGTTGCCGAGCAAACAGGCTGTCTCCAGGATTGTAATAGTAAGGATTGTAGGAGAGGCCTTAAAGATCCCCTGCTTGATGGAGACAGGTAGACCAACCTATTACAACTCTATATGTATGCAGCCATGTGGTCCAAGGGCAATCTCACATATGTTTGCAGCACGCACCAATTTGCAGTGATCCTTCAAATCAAAGAACAGAAGCAACGACTGTGGATGTTAGGTTTATCAGGTTGCCATAACATGCCAGCCACTCTCCATGCAAAGGACAAAGGATTGAGCACAGTGGACAGAAGTGACAACCAGAAATAAAAGATATAAAAGAGACTTTTTGCTACTCGAACTCTGAAACCATTTTTTAGACCTTCACAGAAGCAACACCCTCTGAGGTTTTTTTTGGGGGGAAAGGGGCAGGCCTTACAGAACAAGAGATTGGAGAGTAAATTCTTGCAGGGCAGAGGAGCTAAACATGTCTTGCAGAAATAAGAGTTGTAGTAGTTGCCTGCTAATCCCACTGGCTTGGGTCAAAACAATGTGTGCTTGCCAATCCTATTCATTGCAACGTGTGTTTTGTGATGGAGGCTGTTCAAAGAACAACTTCAGTTGCACCGATTCTTCAGTGACTCAGCCAGTGTTGGGATTCAAATATGTGAACAACTGGTTCCCTGTGTGGATGCCACTTCCGGAAGCCCGTTCTGAGCCTGGGCAACAAAAAATTACCTGCCAAAGTGGTGCGAACCAGCTGAATCCCACCACTACTGACAACCATCAGACACACTGCTTATTGAGTAGAGAGTGAGGGATTTCCTGTATGCCCTCTTTATTAATCACTTGTTGCTTCTCTTGTCTGTGAGGTTGAGAACCCCAGGCTCCTTCTTTTCTGCCTTTGTTTTCCCAGTATGCTCTGCCTGATGCAGCAAGCTAGGAACTACATGCCCACTACATGTATTTCCTCTAATAAATATTCTTTGAAATATTTATTTCAATATTCAATATTCAAATATTCTGTGAAAATTACAAAGAGCTGCTTCACAAGTCCTTGCTCAGGTTAGATTCCTACTGTCCAGAGATACACCCAGACAGCTTCCTCCTCAAACTTAGTTATGGGCCCAGAGCAGTGAGTTTCCATGAAAGAATGAGGGAAAAGAAAGATCAATCATCCTGAGCAGATAAAGGAAAAATCAGAAAGAAAAATAGCAAACAACATTCACAATTGAAGACAGGAAAAAGTCAGCTTGCAGGGGTTGCATTTCTTCGTGACAAAAACCCATAAATGCTGAGTCTAGGTTGCTGCAAATGATAGAGCAGCTGGGATGATCTGCTCAGAGGTGATTGATTCTATCTTTGTTCATCTCCAAGAATTATACTAAGCCAAGGATTTCAGGAAAATTCTTTCCAACCAGTATACAAGCTCTCTCTTTCTCTTTTTTTTAGAAAGATGTGTAAAATGTGGTTGAAGGAAGGGGAAACCTGAATCTGTACATGTATGAAAAATGAGAGGTAGAAAAGCAACCTAAAGACTTGTTGTTGTTGTTAGCTGCGAAGTCGTGTCCGACCCATCGCGACCCTATGGACAACATTCCTCCAGGCCTTCCTGTCCTCTACCATCTTCTGGAGTCCATTTAAGCTCACGCCTACTGCTTCAGTGACTCCATCCAGCCACCTCATTCTCTGTCGTCCCCTTCTTCTATTGCCCTCGATCTTCCCCAGCATTAGGCTCTTCTCCAGGGAGTCCTTCCTTCTCATTAGGTGGCCAAAGTACTTGAGTTTTAGCTTCAGGATCTGGCCTTCTAAAGAGCAGTCAGGATTGATCTCCTCTAGGACTGACCGGTTTGATCGCCTTGCAGTCCAAGGGACTCGCAGGAGTCTTCTCCAGCACCACAGTTCAAAGGCCTCAATTCTTTGGCGCTCAGCCTTTCTTATGGTCCAAATTTCACTACCATACATTGCAACTGGAAAGACCATAGCCTTGACTATACGCACTTTTGTTGACAGGGTGATGTCTCTGCTTTTTAGTGTGCTGTCTAGATTTGCCATGGCTTTCCTCCCCAGGAGCAAGCGTCTTTTAATTTCTTGGCTACAGTCCCCATCTGCAGTGATCTTGGAGCCCAGGAAAATAAAATCTGTCACTACCTAAAGACTAAGATATGTGAATACATTGACAAACTAATTATTTCCTCTTTCAAATAGTTGCCATAAAATCTGTCACTTACCTAAAGACTAAGATATGTGAATACATTGACAAACTAATTATTTCCTCTTTCAAATAGTTGCCAAAACACATCTGGGAATAAGAGATGGAATAGATTTTAATTTGATACAGTAGGGCCAACACAACTTTGATTAGAATAATTCTGTGAGAGAAAAATCAAATCTTACCCCAGATAAGCCTACAATGCAAGGTGCAGAAAGGCTTCGGTAATTTGCATTCTAGACTCCTGTGATGTCCAAAACAGATTGGATTCTAATGAGTACAATTCACCCTATCGTTTCTTGTTAGTCAAATCTTGTCCCTCTTTAAATGTTACTGCTATACTGGTCTCTTTCCAACTCTAACATCTTTCCTCCCTCTAAGATAAAGGTTATAAAAGTTTATCCTCAAAGCATTTACAGTAAGAACCTAATAATCCATCTGATCCTGGCATTTTTCCTGGTTTAATCATTTTTGTGGCTTCAGGAACTGCCCTTATTGCAATTGGTCCATTCATATCTGTCTCTTTTCGTCTGTAATCCTTGGTAAATTTTGTTTCTTTTTAGGTTTACAAATTATATAGCTTTATATAAATTAAAAAAACCAAGATCATGGCATCCGGCCCTCTCAATTCCTGGCAAATAGATGGGGAAGAAATGGAGGTAGTGACAGATTTTATTTTCTTGGGCTCCAAGACGGGGACTGCAGCCAAGAAATTAAAAGACGCTTGCTCCTGGGGAGGAAAGCCATGGCAAATCTAGACAGCACACTAAAAAGCAGAGACATCACCCTGTCAACAAAAGTGCATATAGTCAAGGCTATGATCTTCCCAGTTGCAATGTATGGCTGTGAAAGTTAGACCATAAGAAAGGCTGAGCGCCAAAGAATTGAAGCCTTTGAACTGTGGTGCTGGAGAAGACTCCTGCGAATCCCTTGGACTGCAAGGTGATCAAACCGGTCAGTCCTAGAGGAGATCAACCCTGACTGCTCTTTAGAAGGCCAGATCCTGAAGTTGAAACTCAAATACTTTGACCACCTAATGAGAAGGAAGGACTCACTGGAGAAGAGCCTAATGCTGGGAAAGGTTGAGGGCAAGAGAAGAAGGGGACGATAGAGAATGAGGTGGCTGTATGGAGTCACTGAAGCAGTAGGCGTGAGCCTAAATGGACTCCAGAAGATGGTAGAGGACAGGAAGGCCTGGAGGAATGTTGTCCATGGGGTCGCGATGGGTCAGACATGACTTTGCAACTAACAACAACAACAATATAAATTAGAATAATTTTGATGAAATATTTTTTCCATGGCCATATTATCTGTTGACTGGTTCACTGCTGTCTCTTCACTGATGGATAGAAAAGTTTCTGATTTGAGTGAAATTGGAGGTTCTGCCTATAATGTGCAATTTAAGCATCATATCTGTTATCTTATTATTTTCAGTGCTTTCTTGATCTTTCTTGTTTCTGAGTGATATATTTTTTCAGGTATTCTGTAGTCTTTTTATTCTTCAACTTCTTTTCTTTCCTATGTTCCAGTTCACTTAAATCTGATCTTAGCACACTCGTCTTATTTTCTAATATTCCAATCTGATCATCCATTCTGGTGGTGCACTATTTGACTTTATTTTTTCTTGTTTGTTCATTTTGCATCCAAGGTAGTCAGTTATAATGGTAATTGTGCTATATATTAATTGATTTGTCTTTTTTAGTGAGTTGGTGCTTCTGTTTGATATTTCAGTATTGACATCTTTTAATACTTGTGCTAGCTGTTTCTTTGAAATAATCTTCAATGCAGGCAACTTTATTCTGTTGTTTTTGTGCTGTTCTAGATGCTCAGTTATTCTTTGTTTCATTTTTCTTCTTCTTTAGTTAGAGAGCTTTTTCTGAGGGTGCCTGGTATGAGAATGAAAATGATTCCATAGCTATTGATTCAATAACTATGGTGGTTTCCTCTATTGTTGACTCCTCCTGGTTTGCTTCTATAGAAGGGGTGTCAAACTCATAATGTCACATGACGTGTTGTGATGTATCAAGACTTTTTTCCCATTGCCGGCAATGGGGGGGCATGGTTTTGGCATGACGTATCTGGCACATGGGTCAGCAGTTTCACACCCCTGTTCTATAGTCTGCAGTCTAAATGATGCTGGCAAGGCTTCAATTTCTTTGTCCGGGTAGACCTTTGCAATTTTTCAAATTTTACTTCTGTGAATGCTTCATTTCATTATAAATCAATGTTGCTCTTCTAGCCCCTGTTCTGCTATTTTTGATTCTGGACCTTATTTTCCCCAGAAATGGCACATTCTTTTCTTATATCTCCTCACTGGATTTGATTTGTAATTTTTCTTGTTAGCTGCAAAGTCGTGTCCGACCCATCGCGACCCTATGGACAACGTTCCTCCAGGCCTTCCTGTCCTCTACCATCTTCTGGAGTCCATTTAAGCTCACGCCTACTGCTTCAGTGACTCCATCCAGCCACCTCACTCTCTGTCGTACCCTTCTTCTCTTGCCCTCAATCTTTCCCAGCATTAGGCTCTTCTCCAGTGAGCCCTTCCTTCTCATTAGGTGGCCAAAGTATTTGAGTTTTAGCTTCAGGATCTGGCCTTCTAAAGAGCAGTTAGGGTTGATTTCCTCTAGGACTGACCGGTTTGATCGCCTTGCAGTCTAATGGACTCGCAGGAGTCTTCTCCAGCACCAGAGTTCAAAGGCCTCAATCCTTTGGCGCTCAGCCTTTCTTATGGTCCAGCTTTCACAGCCATACATTGCAACTGGGAAGACCATAGCCTTGACAATACGCACTTTTGTTGACAGGGTGATGTCTCTGCTTTTTAGTGTGCTGTCTAGATTTGCCATGGCTTTCCTCCCAAGGAGCAAGCGTCTTTTAATTTCTTGGCTACAGTCCCCATCTGCAGTGATCTTGGAGCCCAGGAAAATAAAATCTGTCACTACCTCCATTTCTTCCCCATCTATTTGCCAGGAATTGAGAGGCCTGGATGCCATGATTTTGGTTTTCTTAATGTTAAGTTTCAACCCAGGTTTTGCACTCTCCTTCTTCACACGTAACACGAGGCTCTTTAGTTCTTCTTCACTTTCTGCCATTAGAGTGGTATCATCTGCATATCTTCGGTTGTTGATATTTCTTCCAGCAATCTTAATTCCAACTTTTGATTCATCTAGCCCTGCCTTTCTCATGATGTGCTCTGCATATAAGTTAAATAGGCAGGGAGACAGTATACAGCCTTGCCGGACTCCTTTCCCAATTTTGAACCAATCAGTGGTTCCATGTCCAGTTCTCACTGTTGCTTCTTGGCCCGCAAATAGGTTTCTCAAGAGACAAATAAGATGGTCTGGTACTCCCATCTCTTTAAGAACTTGCCACCGTTTGTTATGATCCACACAATCAAAAGCTTTAGCATAGTCAATGAAGCAAAAGTAGATGTTTTTCTGGAACTCTCTAGCTTTCTCCATGATCCAACGTACATTGGCAATTTGATCCCTAGTTCCTCTGCCTCTTCAAAATCCTTCCTGCACTTCTGGTAGTTCTCGATCCGCATACTGCTGAAGTCTAGCTTGTAGGATTTTAAGCATAACTTTACTAGCATGTGAAATGAGTGCAATGGTGCGATAGTTTGAACATTCTTTGGCACTGCCTTTCTTTGGAATTGGAATGTAAACTGATCTTTTCCAATCCTGTGGCCACTGTTGAGTTTTCCAAATTTGCTGGCAAATTGAGTGTAGCACTTTTACTGCATCGTCTTTAAAGATTTTGAATAGCTCAGCTGGAATACTGTCACCTCCACTAGCTTTGTTGTTGCTCAGTTTTCCTAAGGCCAACTTCACTTCACATTCTAGGATGTCTGGCTCGAGGTCAGTGACAACCTCATTGTGGTTATCAGGGATGTTAAGCTCATTCTTGTATAGTTCTTCTGTGTAATTTTGCCACCTCTTCTTAATCTCTTCTGCCTCTGTTAGGTCCCTGCCATTTTGGTCCTTTATCATGCCCATTTTTGCATGAAACGTTCCCTTCATCTCTCCAATTTTCTTGAAAAGATCTCTGGTCCTCCCTATTCTATTGTTTTCTTCTATTTCTTTGCACTGTTCATTTAAGAAGGCATTCTTATCCCTTCTAGCTATTCTCTAGAATTCTGCATTCAATTGGGCGTATCTTTCTTTTTTTCCCTTGCCTTTTGCTTCCCTCTTTTCCTCAGCTATTTGCAAAGCTTCCTCAGATAGCCATTTTGCTTTCTTGCATTTCTTTTTCTTTGGGATGGTTTTAGTTGCTACCTCTTGTACAATGTTGCGAACCTCTGTCCATAGTTCTTCAGGCACTCTGTCTATCAGATCTAATTCCTTAAATCTATTTGTCACCTCTACTGTATATTCAACAGGGATATGATTTAATTCATACCTGAGTGGCCTAGTGTTTTTCCCTACTTTCTTCAGTTTAAGCCTAAACTTTGCAATGAGAAGCTCATGGTCTGAGTCACAGTCAGCTCCTGGTCTTGTTTTTACTGACTGTATAGAGCTTCTCCATCTTTGGCTGCAGAGCATATAGTCAATCTGATTTCTGTGTTGACCGTCTGGTGATGTCCATGTGTAGAGCCGTCTCTTGGGTTGTTGGAAAAGAGTGTTTGCTATGACCATCGTATTCTCTTGACAAAATTCTATCAGCCTGTGCCCTGCTTCATTTTGTACTCCAAGGCCAAACTTACCTCTTATTCCAGTTATCTTTTCGCTTCCTACTTTAGCATTCCAATCCCCCATGATGATAAGGACATCATTTTTGGGTGTTAGTTCTATAAGGTGCTGTAGGGCTTCATAGAACCAGTCAATTTCATCCTCTTCAGCACTGGTGGTTGGGGCATAGACTTGGACTACTGTGATATTGAATGGTTTGCCTTGGATTCGAACTGAGATCATTCTGTCATTTTGAGGATTGTATCCCAGTATTGCTTTTCCTACTCTTTTATTGACTATGAAGGCTACTCCATTTCTTTTGAGGGATTCTTGCCTGCAGTAGTATACCTGATGGTCATCTGAATTAAATTCACCCATTCCTGTCCATTTTAGTTCGCTGATACCTAAGATGTCGATGTTCAGTCTTGTCATCTCTTGTTTGACCACGTCCAGCTTTCCTTGATTCATGGATCTTACATTCCAGGTTCCTATGGAGAAAAAATCTTTACAGCATTGGACTTTCCTTTCACCACCAGACACATCCACAGCTAAGCATCCTTTCGGCTTTGGCCCAGTCGCTTCATTCTTTCTGGTGCTACTAGTACTAGCCCTCTGCTCTTCCCCAGTAGCATATTGGACGCCTTCCGACCTGAGGGGCTCATCTTCCAGCGTCATATCATTTTGCCTTTTGGTACTGTCCATAGGGTTTTCATGTCAAAGATACTGGAGTGGGTTGCCATTTCCTTCTCCAGTGGATCACGTTTTGTCAGAACTCTCTGCTATGACCTGTCTGTCTTGGGTGGCCCTGCACGGCATAGCTCATAGCTTCATTGAATTACGCAAGCCCCTTCACCACG
This sequence comes from Vipera ursinii, assembly GCF_947247035.1. NCBI lineage: Eukaryota > Metazoa > Chordata > Lepidosauria > Squamata > Viperidae > Vipera > Vipera ursinii. Next base: position 168,174,137 of record NC_139512.1, on the reverse strand, counting down.
ACAAGGCAGTAATCCATGAAGGGGTGATTTGTAATAGCAAATCATTATTTGTATGTTTTCAGCTTTGCAACTGGTAAACAACTTGTATTCCCGTAGTCCTGCATTTTCTGGGCCAGTTGCTCAGCCAACAGTCCTGAGTCCTTTAAACCACTTGTCACCAGCTTTCTTGGAAGTTCAACACCTAGTACAATCCTTCTTGATCTAGACAATGACTAGGCAATCTCAGCATATTATTTTTGGAGAGACACTCTTCAGCTGGCTTCTCTGATGGGACCTGTCCAGTATGGTTGAACCTCTGGCATAACTCTCATCCTTCTCAGAGCTCACAAACTTCACAACCCCATCAAGGTAGTCTGTGTTGGTGACCTGGTGACTGCCTGGACAAGTCCTTGTTGGCAGCATTTTTGGAATTGATTTGCCATTATTGTCTTCTTCCTAGGGCTGAGACAGAGTGACTGTCCCAAGTTCAGGAAGCTGGCATCTTGCCTAAAGCGGGAATAGATTTCACGGTTTCCCAGTTTCTAGCCTGATGGGAACCAAATGGGTTCTCAAAATAGGCTAGGGAGCGGCAATGAATTTGCCAGATTCTTTGAAGAGAGATAGAAAGACTCTGGCAGATTAGTCTTGAGTAGCCTTTCAAATATCTCCAAGGATGTCACATAGAAGACCTGAGTTTTCATTTGTTGTTGTTGTTGTTTTAAATTATTCAAGAATATACAAATGTATTTTTAGAGAAAAGCAGATTTGCATTAAATGTTAGGGGTGTGGGGAGGAAATACTAACAGTGGGTGAGAGCAAATGAACAGTGGAACAAATTGCCCAGAGAGCAGAGCTATTTTTAAAACTTCCATACAATCACAAAACCACAGAATTAGAAAAAAAAACAGTTTAGCACATTCAGTTCAATTGACAGATAAGCCCAAATCTTACTATTTAAGTTGGTCCGAGTGGTAGAAGAAGTCCCTTCACTTCTGTTGTCTTGTCATTGTGTGGACATTTTTTAAAAGGCTCAACTTTTTAGAGAGAGAAAAGGCCAAGAAAGACCATAAAGAAATGTCTAAGGAAGAACAAGAAAATGAAAGAGAAATGAAAATTTCAATGGGAAAAGTTTTTCTTGACTGCTGGCATAAACCACTGGCAAATAACTAGACAAATCATAAGAAGTAGATCACTTTTCAAGGGAAATGTCATTGTCCTGAAATCTGATTTCTTGAGAGGAGAGCAATAGAGGTTTCCAGCTTATCTGCAAAGATGAAAACAATGAGACTGTTTAAAGTGGGCTAACTCTTTGCTACAGAAGGGCAAGCTGAAAACTGGGACACAAATGCCACTTTGTATTTCAATCAATCAATCAATCAATCAATCAATCAATCAGAGTAGAGCTGGAAGAGACCTTGGAGGTCTTCTAGTCCAGCCCCCTGCTCAAGCAGGAGACCCTATACCAGGGGTGTCAAACTCAATTTCATTGAGGGCCGCATCAGCATTGCGGTTGCCCTCAGGGGGCCGGGTGGGTATGGCCTGGGTGGGCGTGGCCTACTGGGTGGGCGTGGCTAGAGTGCGTATGGCCTACTGGGTGGGCGTGGCCAGCTCTACATCGTTCGCGTCAAGGGTGCCTATGGGGGCCTGTGCAGGAGTGGGAGAGATCTGAGTGTCTCTGGCAGAAGGAGGGTCTCTGGGCCAGGGCCAAGTCAGTGGGGGCCGTTCCCTCACTGTTTCCAGGATGGCTTCGCGGGCCACATAAAACCACTTCGCGGGCCGGATCCAGCCCCCGGGCCTTGTGTTTGACATGTCTGCCCTATACCATTTCAGACAGGTGACTGTCCATTCTCTTCTTTAAAAACTCCAGTGATGAAGCACCCACAACTTCTGGAGGCAAGCTGTTCCATTGGTTAATTGTCCTCAGTACTAGGAAGTTTCTCCTGAATTCCAGGTTGCTTCTCTCCTTGATTAGTTTCCATCCATTGTTTCTGGTCCTTCCATCTGGTGCTTTGGAAAATAAGCTGAGCCCCTCTTCTTTGTGGCAGCCTCTCAAATACTGGAATACTACTGTTTACAAGAATTGCAGCATGCCTCTCATATAGAGAACATGCATGCCTCTTTTTTCAAGCAGGATCTTAATATTCCTCCTGCTTGAGTCAGATCTGGATGACTTGTAATTTTTTTTAAATCCCATTTATATCCCGCCCTTCTCCGAAGACTCAGGGCGGCTTACAATCTAATAAGCACTACCTCGGAAGGATGGAAGGCTGAGTCAACCTTGAGCCTGGTGGGACTCCAACCTGCACTAATTGCAGGCAGCTGGTGTTGCTTAAGGAGGCATTAGCCCACTGCTCCACCAAGGCTCATTGGTAATGTCATAGGTACGGAGTTTATTTTTCCTGTCTGCTTGCTGGTAAAAGTTTTGTTTCTATTGAGGCAAAGGAAGAAGCTGGATACCCAGTGATAAAAAAGGAGGAACATGATGAAAGGAAAATCTTCAAAAAGCCGGAAAAAGGTTGCTTTTAAAAAAATGCAGGGTAGGTTAGCTGCAGGAATCAGGTCATCTTAAGAAAGAAGTAACAAGTCCAGTTAGGAACTATACGTTAAGTTTAATTGATGTTGTTACCTGTGCTTAAGTTTAGAATTTTGTTTCTGGCATTTATTGTCTCTGTACAAACTCAATATACTGTATGGTTTATGTCAATTGGAGTTTCTTGACAGCTGAGGTTTCTGTTCACTAATTAGGAACAGACCCAGTTAATTATGTGGTTGCCCCAAACCCTGTATTCTTTTCTAGGGTTTTTTTTTTTAGATGGAATACTTTGAAGTTACAATCTGGATTTTTTTTAATCTCCTTTGCTGCTGAATGTTTTTGCGTGTTTGCTTTTTAAAAAATAAAGATTGATTTTATTGAACACTTTTGAGACTGGCCTATCTCCCCAAAAGGAAGGAGGGAAAGGAGAACTTTTCCTAGCCTTAATGCTAGGCAGTGCTTTTTTTGTAAAAGAAAAAGGTGCCGGAACTCACACTTGTCATACAACCCGCCTTGCCTACCCTACAAGGTTCCATCCAAAAAAGGTGCCAGAACTCCGTTCTGAGCATTCTATGAGGAAAAAAAGCCCTGATGCTAGGCATTAGAGCCTACTTCATTTTTTTCACATTTTCTTTAAAGGTAAAGGTTCCCCCGCACGTGCATGCTAGTCGTTTCCAACTCTAGGGGCCGCTGCTCATCTCTGTTTCAAAGCCGAAGAGGCAGCGCTTGTCCGAGGACATCTCCGTGGTCATGTGGCCGGCATGACTAGGCACCAAAGGCGCATGGAATGCTGTTACCTTTCCACCGGAGTGGTCCCTATTTTTCTACTTGCATTTTTACATGCTTTTGAACTGCTAGGTTGGCAGAAGCTGGGACGAGTAACAGGCGCTCACTCTGTTACTCGGCACTCAGGATTCGACCCGCCAAACTGCCGACCTTCTGATCGACAAGCTCAGCGTCCTAACCCACTGAGCCACCGCGTTTCTCTAGCTTTATTTAAAAAACTCAAACCTGTGGGAGTCCTGTCTCACACATTAGAGTTGTGGGGAAGATGTGATTTAGGGCATCCCCAGGAAACATGTAATGGCAGCAATAATGGTGAAGAAATGCCATCAGGTATATAAACGGAGTCTTCCAGCCTTCTGTCTTTTAGAATAAAAAGAACCATGTTTCAAGAAAATACAGTTACAGTTATGCAGTACAGTGAATTGCACAATAATTTCATTGTGGGCTACAATAAATGTCCCAGTGCCATAATTCATTCACTAGTCATTGTGATCTAATCCAATTGAAATATTTTGAAATTAAAAAAAAATCAATAAATCCTGACATTAAAAGTGATTTAGATATTACTCTTTCAGGTGATGGTGTTTCCTTTTATTCTTTCGGACTCAAGAATTTTGGATCGAAACTACGTAAAGGAGGTCAAGATTCCATTTGTCTGATAGCAGGATACTCCTCTCAAAACAAAACAGAATGGGATGAGATCCGGGGTGATAGGGGAAGAAAGCAAAAGAAAAATCAAGTTTAAAATTGGGCCTGATCCAGCTTGAGGTTGTGGAGAAAAACATTCTAGGAAAAGAAATGGAATGGCAGAGGGGCAATGACTTGGAATGCTCCCAACAACTCCATTCTAATCCCTTGTCTCCTCCACTTTTGGTCACATGCCCTAGATCTGATTGCATGCAGTTCAACATGGGATCCTTAGCATGCATACACTCAAAGAGACACATAAACAAAACATATAATTTAATCCTACCTGGATTAAATTCTCAAAGAAAGCCACAAATACAGGCTGCATGTATGTCCATCTTGAATAGATCCCGGGGGGGGGGGATGCTGATTACACTCATCTTCTTATTTCATCATGCAGAAAAAAATATAGATTTTTTAATGACTACTTATGGTAAAATGGTTGGAAAGATGGTCCTTGGTTTAGAACCACAAGTGCAGTTTCTTGCAACAATCTGTTCTGTCTGCAGCTACTGTAACTCATCTTTCACATTCTGCAGAAGTGCCTCTGCTCACTTATACACACTCCCAAAAGCCACGACAAGTCCCCATCCAATTTGCTTGAGAGTTTCCCAGCGCACAAAAACTCTCGATCCTTCTAAACATCTTGCAAACATGGCTTCTTTTTCATAGCTGGTTTATACACCTGGAGAATTTCCCAAACAATCGCCCTACTTCTTTTAGTCTGGCAATGGCATTTGTTGTGAATTCTTTATTTTCCAAGTTTGCTGTATCCCAGAATCCTTGGGATGGTTCCCATCTTTAATAGGGATTTGCATGATCCTCTGTTGTTTTCCTCTTTTAACTTAAACATTTTCACTTTCTTAAATTGCTCTTGTGCTTAGTCCTTGACTCTGCTAACCATGTCAAATATGTCATATGTAAAGTTAAAAGAAACGTCTTCATAATTCTCCCAGGGTTACTGCATGTTCTTATTTATCCAAAGATTGAGGATACATAGAAATGTAAGTTTAAAACTTTAATTGTTCATTTTCTAAACTGAAATGGAAAGCTTTAGTCACATACAGCCATGGATATTTCCCAGTTCAGTAGCTTAACAGACTAGGTTTACATTCTGGAGAACTGAAGAAGGAAACCTACAGTTCACAGTAGCTCAATGCAGCTGATAGTTCAGGACTACTCCAGATTCCACCCATTTTAAGCAAATCTTCCACAGGTCCAGCTTGTTGTCTTTCTCTTGAATGCTGCTGCTCACTTGGGAGCATTTTTCTTTCTCTTTAAGAATCGCTTAGGGTTTTGAAATCCATCTTTTGTAAAGTCCTCAGTTTTTATACCCACATCAGCCAAAACCTTCCAGAAGAAACCCTTCTTCTTTAATGGAATAAGCTTTATGTACCTCATCTTTCAGGCATGCTCATTCATGCATTCACCCAAAAACACAGCACAAAAGTAGTGCTGTATTTATATCAACCAGTTAAACCTTAGCACCTATGATATAATCCTGATAAAACTATGGAGAGACCATAGGTCAATTTTTGCAGAAAGTTCTAAGAGACAGATTAGTGCTATGTTGACAGCTGCAACAGAGTATTTAGAAACTCATTATTTTTAATAGCCAAGTTGTGAAATATTTGATTCCTGGTGCCCAGCAGTCCAGCTCATTGGCTAGGATTCTTACATACCTGTATTTACCTGCTCTTTGGGGGATAATTTGACCAGTTTCAGAACCTTCCACTTAACCAAGAGCTACACTATGGATATTTTCAAAACAATTTTCCAAAACAGTAACACCCACACTGATGTTCATATTGTGCCTGTTCATCTTTCATATTATCATTCATACAGAAAGAACTAGATTAAATAATATTAGGACTGCTAATAAGGATGGATTTGTTGTTGTTAGCTGCAAAGTCGTGTCTGACCCATCACAGCCCTATGGACAGCATTCCTCCAGGCCTTCCTGTCCTCTACCATCTTCTGGAGTCCATTTAGGCTCACGCCTACTGCTTCAGTGACTCCATCCAGCCACCTCATTCTCTGTCATCCCCTTCTTCTATTGCCCTCAATCTTTCCCAGCATTGGGCTCTTCTCCAGTGAGTCCTTCCTTCTCATTAGGTGGCCAAAGTATTTGAGTTTTAGCTTCAGGATCTGGCCTTCTAAAGAGCAGTCAGGGTTGATGTCTAGGACTGACCGGTTTGAATGCCTTGCAGTCCAAGGGACTCGCAGGAGTCTTCTCCAGCACCAGAGTTGAAAGGCCTCAATTCTTTGGCACTCAGCCTTTTTTATGGTCCAACTTTCACTGCCATACATTGCAACTGGGAAGATCATAGCCTTGACTATATGCACTTTTGTTGACAGGGTGATGTCTCTGCTAAGGATGGATAGCAAAGCTAAATTATATCCAGAGTTAGCTTTAGGCTAAGGCTGAATGAGCACTGAGTTAGGTGTCAAAGCCAGTGCCTCCTTCTGAAAAACAAAGTGGGTTTCCCCCCCTAAAAATGCAAATCAGCATAGATAAGTGGCGGGGTATCAGTCAAGGCGGTCTAGGAGCACCATATACTCCTGACCCAGCACCTCAATACAAGTTGCAAGAGGAATAAGAAGCTGATGGTGAAGTTGTGTTCAGGGACTTCTTGTTGGCCACTAAAGGAACAGAATTTTAGATTACATTAAGGCCAAATTCAGCAGGATTCTTCTCACATCCTTGTATTCTTAACCAAGGGGGAAATTGAGCAAGATAACAGAGTATTTTAACATATGTCTGAGCCAGTTCTTGTTCCAGAAAACAGGCTACTCAGCTTGTGAGATTTTGCTAGCAGTAGTCTGCAGTTTTGGATTGCTATCCATGGAAGATCATAATTCCCTCTTTTATAATTTTGTTCTCTTGACAAAAAAAAAACAACAACACCAAAATCCCCATTTTTTTTAGCTGTGCATGTTTTTGGAACTTGTATTTTGTTTGCCTTTTGGCAATGTATAACAAAACACATATGACTTGGATCACTCCACGTAAGCTTCTCTCTTTGGCTTGTATTCACTTACTTGGAAGACACTTTGATAAAACATCTGTGGTCATGGAAATTGTCTTGAATATAATTTTTAATCAGGGGAAATTTAACCTTTTAGTAACTGGAATTAGAACAGCTTTGTGCTGCAATCCTTTATAAGAAGGATGGTAGAAACGTATCAGGTGGAAAAGAGGGATAAAGGAGAAGATGGGATGAAATTTGGTCGCCAGTTTCCAACTGAGCCTTTCTTATCTTTGCTTCCAGTAACATAAAGTTTGTTGAGGGAACATAGCAAAGTTCATGGCTACTTAACATTCTGTTCAACAAAAAAATGCTAAAGAGTTTCGGAACTGTTAGCTGATTGTTCATTTTCCCCCCTAATCCTCTGATCCTCTGCTCATTATTTTTTTATTATAATCCAACTGTTTCCTAAAATACAACCCTCTTTGCATTCTATTTCTCTCCCTTTAGTGCCCAGTCATTTATAAATTTCTAAATATTAGGCAGACTTCTTTAGCTACTGCTATCTTCTAGTTGGCTTAGTGGCATTTGATTTTATGTTAGTATTACCTGTCAATCTATTTGCACTTATGAGTTTATAAAGTCTCTACAAGATTAGGTTCATTTGCAGAAACCAGAAGCAGGGAGCTCTTTTATTTTAGGAGCAAACTTTATTTTACAATCCCGTGGGCTTCTAAGAGCTACAAGAAATATAAGTGTAACAAGCATAGGACCAACATATGGAGGTGTTTTTTTTCCCCCACAGGGAGGCGGTTGGTTAGTTTTTTAAAATGTGAAATTGGCCTGTTAAACCCTACATAGGATGGCAGGTATCCAATAATGATGCTTCATGCTGGTGGCAAATAGAATATCTTCCACGTACGTGAAACTATGCACTAAATCAATGTTTGCCATGTTTGAATCTATATTGCTTCTGCTGTTGATGAGAAGAACTTGTGTACTTAAGTGGAATCTGAGTAGGAGCTATTAACAACTCAGTCATGTTATGGCAACTTGTGGTCCAGCAGTTTGCATCGAACTCCATTTTGATTGCTTCCAAGATTGTATTGCTAAAATGTGTTAGCAAGTTGAGTACTTTTTTGCATTGAAGGCAATGATATCGTATCCTTTCTCATTACTTACCTTCAGCAGTTATTCAGTGGGGAAAAAAAAAACCTTTAACATAAACTTGTAATTTTGTTATGATTTGCTGGATTTGTCAAATATTTTAGATCAGGCAGAAGTTAATGCAATTTTCAGATTTGTCATTTGAGCTGTTCTGCTAATAGTTGTTAATGATTATCTAATGACGTGATTTAAATATAGATTTAGTTTAGTACTCAGATAAAGTTTCAAACTGATAGAAAGGATTCCAACATGCAAATTTATATTGATGGGTTTTGGAAATGTTTTAAGTTAATTGTACAATGTTTCTAAATACAAGTAGCCCTCGACTTACAACACTTCATTTAGTGACCTTTCAAAGTTACAACAACACTGAAAAAGTAACTTAGGACCACTTTTCATATTTATGACCTTTGAAGCACCCCCTTGGTCATATGATCAAAATTTGGATGTTTGGAACTGGTTCATATTTATGATGATTGCAGCATACCGGGCGGTCATGTGATCACCTTTTGTGACCTTCGGACATGCAAAGTCAACAGGGAACCCAGACTAACTTAACAACTGCAGTGATTCACTTAACAACTGTGGCAAGAAAGGTTGTAAAATGGGGCAAAACTCCCTTAACCAAGGTCTCACACAGCAACAGAAATTTTGGGCTCAGTAATACAAAAATAATGAAAAACCTAGCAGGAAAAAGAAGGAAGCACTGGAAGACACCAGAAGCACAAAACCTGACCGGTTGTTGATTTTGAATGGAGAATAGTAGTTAAATGTGACGGGCTAACTTGGGTAAGCATCGGAGAAGGGAGACCTATTTTTGTTGCTGTGTAATTAGGTAAAGGTAAAGGTTCCCCTGCACATGCGTGCTAGTCGTTTCCAACTCTAGGGGCCGGTGCTCATCTCCGTTTCAAAGCCAAAGAGCCAGCGCTTGTCCGAGGACGTCTCTGTGGTCATGTGGCCGGCATGACTAGATGCCAAAGGCGCACGGAATGCTGTTACCTTCCCACCGTAGTGGTCCCTATTTTTCTACTTGCATTTTTACGTGCTTTCGAACTGCTAGGTTGGCAGAAGCTGGGACGAGTAACAGGCGCTCACTCTGTTATGTGGCACTCAGGATTCGACCCGCCAAACTGCCGACCTTCTGATCAACAAGCTCAGCGTCCTAACCCACTGAGCCACCACATCCCTAGCTGTGTAATTATGTATTGAATAAAGACTTAAGAGCCAGGTTGGTGTAGTGGTTAAAGCACCAGGCTAGAACCTGTGAGACCTGTTACAAGTACAAAGCCAGCTGGGTAATTTGGTCCAGTCCATCTTTCTCAGTTCTAGGAAGAGAGCAATGGCAAGCCACTTCTTCATTGTGCCAAGAAAGCTGTAATGACTTGACCAGGCAGTTGTCAGGAGTCAATGCTGATATACACCTACAAAAACCAAACTGCCCTACGGTGAAAATTTAATTTAACAATTAGCAGTTGAACACCAGTGACAGAAATCAACATTAGCCATGAGCTCTTTCTTGCTTACATCTCTTTTTGTCCCCTTTTTACAAAATAACTTTGATCTGGAAAGCAAAGCAGGGTCTGAAAAGGGACTTGAGGAAATATAAGATCAGATTTAAATGGTATAGGGTAGCATATGTTCTAGCTGTTCCAGTATCTAATCTTCAGATCCTGAGTGGTCTTTTCATTTTGTCTGCCGCTGGACACTTTACAGGAGGGCAAATTTATGGAGAAATGTAATTGGTCCTGGGTTAGCCAATGATATGAAATGAACAAATTAATTTAATTTTAAATTTTAAATTTTAATTTGTTTTAATCGTGGGCTAGTCTTAATTTAATTCTATTTTAATTGTAATTATTTGTATTGTTTAATTCGCCCTGTAAACCGCCCTGAGTCCTTCGGGAATAGGGCGGTATATAAAATCAATTAATAAATAAATAAAATAAATAAATCGTACCATGAATTGGTCTGAATGAGAAATGATTTGCCAAAATAAAGTAGCAGCAGTTCAAACTTACAAATAAAGCAAAATAAAATAAAAAATAGGCAACTTTATACAAGTGGATTTTTTTTACTCCTGCAAGCTGAAAAATAAAGAAGAAGAAAAAAAATTCTGTTTAACACAACCTGTAATGAGTAGGGATTAGCAATGCATGGTAAATTGACTTCATTTCTTCCAATTTTAAGATCTATCCAATCTGGCAAGTTTCCAGTCCAATTTAAAAACTCAAGAAGTACATTTCTAGTACATTTGATAAAGCCTAAATATGATTCAAAGGTCTTCATCTCTCATCATCTTGTTTTTAGAAGAAGAAAGAGCCCCCCCCCACACACACTTAAGCACATATGTATATATGTACACACACACACACACACACACAATCTCTCATTCTCTTAAGTTGTAATAATAGGAACTTGATTTATAATGTAGCTGCCCAAGGTGAAACCACCTGTCTTACCAGGATAAGAAGAATATTTCATTATATAGTGCAACAATGGTGGGAAAACATAAAAGTTTGTTCTTTGATTCTAGTGTATTAAAATGTTCAGATGAAAGGCATGAAATAAAACTTAAAAATTATACATTCTACAGCATATTTCATGCAAATAAATAGCATGAGTGGAATAGATATAGTTCTTTTTACAGAGAATTCTCTATCAAAACAAGCATCCTGCTTATCAAAGGTTCAGTTATATGGAATTTTAAAATATTTTTTCATTGTTATAAAACAAAAGTACGAGGGTTCCACCCACATAGCAACAATGCATTTTAAATGATAGGAAAATAGCCTAATTTGGAAATAGAATGCTTTTCCTCCCAAAGTTCTATATTTTTGGAGATTTTTTTTTTCCCAAAAGCATTATTGCCATGTATTTTGTCCTTGTAGAAATTGTAGACCAAACATTATGGAGAATCAATAAACTTTTTAAAAACTTTTCTTAGACAAAACTTCCAGCTTTATCTATCAAAACCGAGCAGGTTTCTTTTTCCTCACAAAAAAGTGATTGTTCAAATGTCATCTATTTAATAAAATCCAATTTGTAGGCACTTTCCTTTCAAAAGGAAATCAAAAGGACTGTGGAACCCAAATCCATGTACTATTTTAAAGAACTTTGGCAGGCTTTATATTCATAACAAGATCTACATTTATCCTTAAAAGAACAATGTTGCGGCTTATAGATTTTGCTTGATAACCATAGAAAGCATGAAGCTATGGGTTTTCAAAATCTCGTTGCCAATTCAGTCATTTTAAAGCAGGATTATTTCTTGTCTAATTTACAAATTACAAAATTCAGAGGGTCTTTACTGCAGTTTAATATTTTACTATCATCAATGTTGGAGGGTAAATATTGCAAAATCTCCCACGGTGAAGACTTCATCCCTGCAGGAATGGGAACATCATATCATAGCATCCTATCTTGTTGTACTGTAATTTTTTACTGAGACACCTACAGTGAGTTACTAACATCTCCTTAGCCATTTCTAAGGAGTCTATATATTTTTCTTTCAGCAGATCAAGATTCCAAAATGACTTTTGCTCTTATAAAGTTGGCATTTATAGCCTGTAACATTCCTGTGCTGTTGGCAGCCAAGTAGGCTACAAATGTTTACAGATCTTTTTATTATGCCTTTCTATCACGTATGTCACATTGTTCTTTGTATTACATACCATTTGATGACATCTAGTTCAGTGACTCATAATAAAGTTTGTATTCTGAATTGAAACGTTTCCTTGTCAGTTCATCCTAGAATCAAACTGAGCGCTGTTTGAATGGGGCACAGTCTAATAAAGTTGTTCTAGTTATTGAATCTGGATAAGAACCAATCCTTATGGCCAATTCACATCCATGGTGTGAATGTATATTAGTGTATCGTGATAATCTTGTATTACCTTGGATGATTCCAAAACTTATTCTGATAAGTATACTGTAGCTCCATTTTGGTTTTTCTTAAAGTTTAAACACGTGGCTCACATTTCTTGGAGAACTTGAAGAAAATGCTAAAAGGAAAATTGATGAGAAAGATTAAATCCTTTGGATATTTATCTTTTGTTAAAGGTTTAAAAACCACTCAGTCTGGAATATGGCCAGTATGTAGAAATTTATATCAGGTATGGATCAGAAACTTCTACCAAATGTGAAACGATTGTAAGATAAGTTTGAGATATAACCTTTTATATTCTTCAGATAGATGGCAATATTCGATATTTAAACCATGGCAGATGTAAAACAAATTATCAATAGTTTTATAAGAATTGTTACACTGCTATATTAAAAGAATAGTATGTTGATGCCAGAATAAACAATGTATCTGTGAAATTGATTCTCATATATGCCTTTGCCTTTTCTTGTTCTTTTAGCTTTCTCATTGATTTTTTTCTGCTTTCTTTTTACTTTATATTATTATTGTTTTAGTTTTTTATTTTAATTTTTTAAATAAAACTTTATACTGAGCATTGGTAATCCAGAATAAAGCCAAAAAATTAGAAAAATCACAATGTGTAGTGCCTAGTTGTTTATCATCCCTTTCATTCTTCTCTTGCACTCAATGAAGTTTATGAATAGTTTCGTCTGATTCTACCTTTTGAAACTCCTCCAATTGTTCTTTAAATTTTGGTAGAAATTCCCTTGTCTTCTAGACAGAATTTAGCTGAAGTTCTGCTGCTTAAAAGTAAAAATCACATCTTTTAATTCATTCCAGTGAAATGGAATGTCTTTCTGTCTTAATCTGTCAATCCAGAAAGAATACTCTTTGCTCTTCTACAAAATTCTAATAGGAATTTCATTTAAGAAAAAGTACGTTTGAATTGTTAATCTTCAATCTTGTACTAAAATGAAAAAAAAAACTTGATGTCTTGTCAGAATTCTTCCTGACAATATGCACAACAACATCCTTAGAACATTTTTTTTATTCTCACAAATGTTGTATTTATTCTAATTTATTAATTTCTGCCTCTGTATCCTCCTCATCCCAATAAAAAAAATTGCTAAAGGTTTAAAAACCTTTACTGTATTATCTCTTGGATTGCTCCAAACTTTAAAATAAAATTCCTTATCACTGTTTCAGTAGTGCCAAATTTTCTAATTTTCTTTCCAGGTCTCTGTTCATAGCTACTGCCTTATACTCCAGAGTTTCCACTTCTTCATTAATTTGTTTTACATCTCCATATACTTATTTTATAGAGCTTTCCATCTTTTTGACTTCTTTTTTCATCTTCCTCTTCCTTATCTCTACAAGCTTTTCATCCATTATTTTACAAAAATCTGCCAGTTTAGTAACCAGTGGCGTAGTCAATTTAGTATCAAGTGATTCAGCTAAGTTATTGCCCAATTCATCAAATGTTTTCTAAACCAAATCTGGTGTATTTACAGGTTGCATTAATATTTAGTGTTAATATTTATTGTTTTAATGGTTTCAGCTTGTATTTTTTCATCTTGATGTATTTATTAAGGTTGGAGGGGAGGAATCTATTTATTTATTAATAAGTACATTGGGTGGCATCTAAGTTAAATAAACAAACAAATTAAAAAATCCTCCACTCTAACATTTTTGCCGCTTTTCTGGTGATTACCACTGCCATTGTTTGACTGACTGAGAAGTGAAAGTATTTTAATTGTAAGAGAAAAAGTAAAAGGCAAGCTTTTCCCCATCTTTTATATATATATTTGTCTTCCTTGCTCTTAATTTGTCTCAGATGGCACTTTGTAGTTATACTCAGCATCACAATCTCACCCATATTGCCTTAGCTTTTGTTTTGCAAAATCTACCAATCGTCTGCACTCTTTAGTAGTTAACAAAAACATGCCTGCAATGGTCCAGTTTGTGTAATTTAATTCCAAATCATTCAAAAACACTTTCAGCATCCCCCCCAAAAAAACTTTTCAGAAAAATTAACCCCTTTCTACTTCCTTATATCCATATAGGCTGCATTATTGATATGAGACTGATTGAAATTCCTTGACTCCCAGCTATCCAACTCATGACTAGACCCCAGAAACCTCACCTCATGAAGTCTACTCATGAGCTCTGAGCTGAAGAAGCTTCTTGGATGAGAAGCAAAATGTCTTCAAAGAAAAACAAGGTCCAGTTGCCTCATGAAAAAAGCATTTTTGTGATCAGTCTAATGCTTTCTCCTTTATCCAGAAAGACAGTGGTACCATCTGGCCACAGATCTCTATCCTAATGCCATCCTTGCTCTTTCAGGGATGTCTAGTCTACCATAGATCCTTTCCTGGGAGTCTATTTCTAGTTTATTTTAAGACCATCAACAGGGGCATTATTTACTGTTTCAGAATGAAAACTGCCTTATTATTACAAAAATAGTTATTCTTTTGAAGTAGTTTTCAAGTTTTCATCCTGGAGGATCTGCCCCCAAATTGGTCTTTCAGGTCTTCCAATGGTGCACTCATTTGCACTGTAACCGAGTCTGTCCATCTTATTGTTAGAAGTCCTCTTTTTTCCCTTTTTTTCATTCTTTACAAGTTTTCACTTCAGCCTTTAAATGTTAAGAGACTTACATATTGACAGGATTACAATCTGAAAGGTGCTTTGTCTTCTTGTATCTTTACTTCAAATGCATCTTATAGCAAGGAGCAGAGCTGATTTGCTGCAATAAATTACTTCATAAAATAAATTCTTTCCAAAAATGAAAAATGAGGGACAGAAAAGGATCAGTATTGCATCATTTGCTCTGAGAAAGAGTAAGATTCAGAAGAAGCCCATCTGTACCATTAAACTCGGTAATTTCTAGGGCTGTGAGCTCATCAGGAATTGTGAGAGCATGTAATAGATGCTCCCTCAAAATTGCTGCACCAGAAATATCTCGACACAAAATACTTACTATAAGAAGGAACAAAAAATATGTGAGATTACCCCTTACCACTTTTTTAGTCCTGGCTGTGTAGTCTCTGCCACTTCAAGTTTACTAATGTCCTTTCCCCCCCCCCCAAATACTCTAGTAAACCCCACGTGGCCTAGGTAGATGCCAAAGCCATTTGGGAAAATATAGACAATGTTTGAGGTTGAGGTTTTCCTTTGAGACCTGACAGCATTCATCTAATTTTTCTTCTTTAATTTAAAACCACTTAACAAAATAAAGTCAGGGGAATATTAAGCTTGGTAGACACCACATAGCCTCCCTGCTTCAGAAGTCATTGATTCTTCCTGTACTCTTTATCTTGTCCTTCCATTTATTTTCTTCCTCCAAAGGGAAGGATAAATATAGATTCATGTTTATGAATGAATGAAAAGGAAAATGGCAGTCAGAAGGACTAAAGTAGACAGAAAAGCAAGAGAGAATTGGTATAATCATTATCTGGTTTAATGTAGACCTTAAAGGCACATTGAGATTTTTGAGTCTGATATATATCCACACTTGTCTGTAATAAAAAAAACTTGGAGGACTGTCACATAAATAAATAAGATGGTAATCACTTCCAGGGACACAGCATGTTGCCTTGAAAAGTCAATTTTCCCAAAGCCTCTATAACCCACAGTTATTTTGAAGTCCATTTAATATTGAACTCCACCTAGAGAATAGTCTTGCCAAGGCATCCTTCTGAGGCTATTCAGTACAGTTCAGGAAATCCAGGTGGTGTTGGTATAAATGAGTCATGGTTATGGTTGTCCAATCACCTTGGAAAATTGGAGACTCAAATTCACCCTGGAACAAAGGGGTTTTGTAGCCTAATCAGTCATGTCTATTGGAGAAGAAAAAGCCATTGTTCCTTTTTTGAAGCAGAACTTTTATATAGATTGAGAGCTGCCTTTCCTCACCTGTCATGATTAAGAAGAAGGAAATGGGCAAATTAAAATAAATCATATGCTAAGGTTGCATAAAGTGTGAGAACTGCCAGGGAAAAGGGACACTGGAGAGATCACAGAGGGACAAAAGGCAGGAAGAACCTAAAATCTTGTTACGCATGGCCTAGGTTATGGATATAATTTCAAATTTTAAATGCATTTCTTCTGAGACAGCTGCTTCTTAGGAGTGTCTAGCTTGGGATGCACAAATGTCTCAAGCTACTTCATGCTGCCAGGGATGGGATCTCAGGAGTTCCACCTTGCGAGGACACCTTTTTGGAATATTTCCATTATAAACAGTTAAATGGCCTATAATAGTAAATCAGCATGCTTGCAAATGGTGCACTTGTCCTAGGAGGCACTATTTGAAAGAAAAAAAAAGAAAACAGTATGGAGAAGCCCTTGGATCTGGGTACATTTTTCACCACCGAAATTTGAAATGATGCCTCTCCATTCAATTCCTTTATAATCTGTAGAGGAATTTCAGATGCACTTTATTTTCTATCTATAAGGATCCAAAATACTCATCTATAACTTATATGAGAAAAATAACACCAAGCCAAGACTTCTCTTTCCTAGCTTACTTTGCTTTCAGTGGACATAAATATTTGTGGTATTACAGCATTGCAGGCTTACTCTAAAAGGTAAAGGTAAAGGTTCCCCTGCACATGCGTGCTAGTCGTTTCCGACTCTAGGGGCCGGTGCTCATCTCCGTTTCAAAGCCGAAGAGCCAGCGCTTGTCCAACGACATCTCCGTGGTCATGTGGCCGGCATGACTAGACACCAAAGGCGCATGGAACGCTGTTACCTTCCCACCGTAGTGGTCCCTATTTTTCTACTTGCATTTTTACATGCTTTCGAACTGCTAGGTTGGCAGAAGCTGGGACGAGTAACAGGCGCTCACTCTGCTACACGGCACTCGGGATTCGACCCGCCAAACTGCCGACCTTCTGATCGACAAGTTCAGCGTCCTAACCCACTGAGCCACTGCGTCCCTATTAGGCTTACTCTACCCACTGCCAAAAGTTCACTCCTGACTGACTCAAGGTTGACTCAGTCTTCCAAGATTGGAAAAATGAGGAGACAGATTGTTGGGAGCAACATGCTGATTCTGTAAACCACTCAGAGTGTGCTATAAAGCACTATGGAGTACTCTATAAGTCTAAATGCTATTGCTATTACTGAATTTGCATATTTTGGTCAAGAATAGATTATATTCATTGAACTTACTTCTCCAAAAGAGAGGAAGAATCACTAGCAAACATAGTCAAAGGCAGCAAAAATCTTTTCCTCAATGGGTCTGGAGAACATATTTAACAGTATTGAAGCATACATTTTATTGACAATGGACGTTACTTGTTCTACATTTTGCCTCGCATCACAGCATCAAGGATTAAAGCCAATGAATTAATTGGCATAAAACCTTAGGGTCCCACAGTAAAGCTATCATAAGTATAGTGCGTTTGCTGATTTTAAAAAAAAACACCAAGAAAGAGTGAGTTCTTACATGAACTTGAAAGGCAAATTATGATTAATATCTCTAGGAATTTCCTCCAAGAACTTTATCAGTGGTTTGAACGGTATTTTCAAAAATGCTTAATTTTAGAGCAGCTGCAAACTGAATAGAAAATAAATGAAGATTTGGAACTTAAATATGTGGATGCCTGTATGTTTGAAATTTAACTTCGCAAAAAGAAATGCCTAGATGAACTCTTGCAACAAGGCAGACCTGTTTTCTCCCTCTTTGGGTCTGCAATTAGCCAGATATTCTTCAAAATGATTTCTCTGGCTCTCAGAAAAGTTCCCAGCACTAAAGTTCATTGAGGATGATTCATATGTCTGAGAATCCAGCAGAAAAAAGTCAGCAATTGGAACCTTCAGATTCATTAGCCAGAATGATATTATGCTCTAAGGGCAAAGGCAAATATGCAGAGTGTTTTTGGATTACTAGAAGCTCAAGAAAAGTAGACTTTTGCCTAATACAATGTTGCCATAAGTAATAAGTGAATAGAGAATAGTGAGCATAAGGATAGGAAAATGACATCTTTTTCACCAATTGTTGTTTTTAGTTGCAAAGTCATGTCCGAACCATTGCAATGTTCCTCCAGGCCTTCCTGTCCTCTACCATCTTCTGGAGTCCATTTAAGCTCACGCCTACTGCTTCAGTGACTCCATCCAGCCACCTCATTCTCTGTCGTCCCCTTCTTCTCTTGCCCTCAACCTTTCCCAGCATTAGGCTCTTCTCCACTGAGTCCTTCCTTCTCATTAAGTGGCCAAAGTATTTGAGTTTTAGCTTCAGGATCTGGCCTTCTAAAGAGCAGTCAGGGTTGATCTCCTCTAGGACTGACCGGTTTGAATGCCTTGTAGTCCAAGGGACTCACCAGAGTCTTCTCTAGCATAGTTCAAAGGCCTCAATTCTTTGGCACTCAGCCTTTCTTATGGTCCAACTTTCACTGCCATACATTGCAACTGGGAAGACCATAGCCTTGACTTTATGCACTTTTGTTGACAGGATGATGTCTCTGCTTTTTAGTGTGCTGTCTAGATTTGTCATGGCTTTCCTCCCAAGGAGCAAGCGTCTTTTAATTTCTTGGCTACAGTCCCCATCTGCAGTGATCTTGGAGCCCAGGAAAATAAAATCTGTCACTACCTCCATTTCTTCCCCATCTATTTGCCAGGAATTGAGAGGGCTGGATGCCATGATCTTGGTTTTCTTAATGTTAAGTTTCAAGCCAAGTTTTGTACTCTCCTTCTTCACCCGCATCAAGAGGCTCTTTAGTTCCTCTTCACCTTCTGCCATTAGAGTGGTATCATCTGCATATCTTAGGTTGTTGATATTTCTCCTGGTAATCTTAATTCCAACTTTTGATTCATCTAGCCCTGCCTTTCTCATGATGTGCTCTGCATATAAGTTAAATAGGCAGGGCGACAGTATACAGCAAGGGTGGCGAACCTATGGCACGTGTGCCACAGGCAGCATGCGGAGCCATCCCTGATGCATGTGAGCCATTGCTGGGCCCAGCTACTTCTTTCCTCCTCTTCATGCATGCACAGCTCTTCGTGGTCTCCACACATGCGCGGCTCTTTTTACTCTCATGCATGCATAGCTCTCTCTTTGGAATAAGTGAGAGGGTATAAAAGAAGCAAATTTCAGAGGACACAGCATTTGCAGCAGAAAGCAAGGGAGAGAGAGGACAAGCGGACAGTGGACAGTGGACAGCAGACAGTGAATGAGCGAGCCGACAGCAGTAAGTTTTAGCAATGGGGGCCGAGTGGTAGTGGCATGGGGTGGGGGCCGGGGGGCGGTTGTTTTCAGTGGTGGGAGCAGAATGTTAATGGCGACCAGGGGGCAGGTGAGGCTGTCATGGCTCGTGTGCCCCACATGACCCGTGTGAGGTCCCCCCTCCCCTAATGTGGCCCCACTTACCCAATGAGCAGGCTCCACCACCACCTGAGGATGAAGAGCCCGGCATGGTGTTTTGGAACCCCGTGCCCCCACCATCTTTGCTGCCGCCACCTGAGGATGAAGAGCCTGGCACATTGTCTCAGAACCCTGCTCCACCACCGCCATCTTTGTGCTTCTGGCAGGCGCCTCCTCCTCAGCGCCATGGCCTCTGCTGGGAAACTGAGTGTGCCACCTGATCAGCCTGACTCCCACTCCCGGCAGGCACTGCGTATGGCCTTGAGGGAGGGACTCCATCTCCCTCCACCTTGGTGGCTGTGCACGGAGCAGGCCGGGAGTGCGAGTCCGCCAGCAACTTCTACCCATCAGGCTGACCAAGCAGCGCACTCAGTTTCCTGGTGTGCTCCACATGGGCTGAGCATGGCGGGGTGTGAAGAGGCACAGGAGGCCATGCTGCTGAGGAGGCAGCACCTGCCAGCAGCACAAAGATGGCGGTGGCGGCAAAGATAGCAGTGGTGGCCATTAACAGCTGGGGGTCAACTATCTGGGGGCCCAGCAACTGTGTCTCTGGCCATGCACAGAGTGATTTTCCTGCACACTGCAGACAACTTGCAAGCTATAACTTTGTAAATAGAATTAAATTTATAATTTTACTATTTCTGCTGGGTTGAACATTCTGGTTCTCCATTTAAGAGTTCAAGCCAATCATTTTCTCTTAAAACTGGTTTATTTCTTCCATTTCTTTCCTTTTCTTTCCTTAAAACTAGTTTAATTCCTCCATTTATTGTTTAAACTGGTTTGATTCCATTTATTTCCATTTATTTTCTTACAACTGGTTTAATTCTTCCATTTCTTTCTTTTTATTCCCTTAAAACTAGTTTGTTTTTTCCATTTATCGTTTAAACTGGTTTGATTCCATTTATTTCCATTTATTCTCTTAAAACTGGTTTAATTCTTCCATTTATTTATTTCTGATCCAGGAAACCTAACCTCCATGCTATTTCTCACTATTCTTATTCCTTTCTGCTTTGCTTTTTATTCCCTCTCCCGCCAGAGTGTGAAAAATGGTCTTAAGTCACTTTTTAAATTGCCGTTGTCACTTCAGTCATTTAGTGAACTGGTGTAAGGTGAAGACTACTGTACTTTATCACTTTTTTCTTTTTGGGGGGAGGGGGTCATCAAGTTTACATCAAGCTTTTCACACCTTGCTAGGCGACTGGAGAAGCCGTGTTCCAGTACCCGGATTGCAGCTGCTTTCTTGCAGGTATATGGAATGGCCTGGGACCCACAGGGTTTGCAAAGTTAAGTGAGGAAGTTGGTTACAGCTTATTAGGAAAGATAAAATAGACAACCAAGAATGCTTTATTGACCATTCTTTGTCAAGATTTTATATCAGTTGCATTTGCTAATACAGGTGTTGTGCTTCAGATTTCTCTGCTCTTTTCAGCGTCTGGTAAAATGAGTACTTTTCCAACAACTTGTAAAATCCAGGGGACTGCTTTAATTGTTTGATTCCCCACTCCTAGATTGTTGATTCAGGGAATATCCATTTCTTTAGTGTTAACTAATAGTGTTAGTTACTCTAATAGATTTGTATTGGTTGCTTCATTATTTTTTTATTTTCTGTTTTTTTAGACTCCGAGTCTTGTACACCCTCCCAAAAATGACAACAGCCAAAAAATCAAAAATAGATAGTGGAAGATCATTCCAAGAGACCTGGACACAGTCATTGGGAGTGATTGAATGCAGTGGGAAAGTATTATGTGTTCTATGCAACAAAAGTGTTGTGTGTCGCACATCAAGTGTCAGACAGCGCTTTGAAACCAACCAGAAAAATGTAGCCCAACTTGGTGATAATGAAAGGAAAGAGTTTCTTATAGGGAAATTGAGGAGCTATCATTCCCAGCATCTCAGTTTTTCCAACTATCTATCCAGAACCAATCATGTGACAGCTGCCAGTTTTAAAATTTCACTGTGCAAAGCAAAACATGGTAAGCACCTCTCTGATGGGGATATTATCAAAACGGCCCTGTTGTCTGGGAGTGATTCTCTTTTTCATGATTTCCCAAACAAGGATAAAATTATTCAACACATCTCTGAGATACCACTGATAGAGTCCAGTGCATGGCAAGTGATGTTAATCGACAGCTCACCACTGACTTACAAAAGGCAGCCTTTTACTCCATGTGCTTGGAAAAAATCACGGATATCAATAACCATGCAAGGCTGGCAGTAATTTTGCATTATGCTGTTGGTGACACCATAAGAGAAGAGCTGTTGAAACTGATGTCTTTGCCTGAAAGAACACAAGGTGTAGATATCTACAATGCTATGAAGGAAGCTTTTTTATCATAAGACATAAGACCAGAAAAGGTGGTTTCAATTACAAGTGATGGAAATGTTGCCCCTTCTATGGTGGGGGCAACATCTGATTTTATACAGTTGTTATACAGTTGTTATACAGATTTTATACAGTTGTTTCTTCAAGAAACAAAACATAAAGTAATTTAATTCCACATCATTCATCAGGAAGATCTTTGTGCCAAAGAAAGAAACAAACAATTTGACAATGTCCTCAAAGACACTTACCCTAACCCTAACCCTAATTGTAACGCTAACCCTTACACTCACACTCACAATCATACACTCACCATAACACTCCCCATAACACACTAACACCCACCCTAACACCCCATAACACTCACCCTCTACAACCACCAGAATACTCGCCCTAACCTTAACTTTAACTTTAACCCTAACCCTAACCCTAACCCTAACCCTAACCCTAACCCTAACCCTAACCCTAACCCTAACCCTAACCCTAAGGTTAGGTTAGGTTAGGTTAGGGTTAGGGTTACGGTTATGGTTAGGGTTAGCATTAAGGTTAAAGTTAAGGTTAGGGCGAGTATTCGGGTTAGGGTTAGGGTAAGTGTTAGGATGTGTGTTATGGTGAGGGTAATGGGGTGTTATGGTAGTTGTTAGGGTATGGTGAATGTTCTGGTGAGTGTATGAGTGTGAATGTGAGTGTGAATGTGTGTGTATGAATGTATGAATATGAGTGTGATTGTGAGTATGAGTGTGAGTGTGATTGTATGAGTGTAAGGGTTAGGGTTAGGGTGAGTGTTAGGGTGGTTATTAGGGTGACTGCTATGGGGTTTTAGGGTGGATGTTAGGGTGTTACGGTAAGTGTTATGGTGAGTGTATGAGACTATATTACTGTGAGTGTGAGTGTGAGTATGAGTGTGAGTATCTGTGAGTGTGAGTGAAAGTCTATGTGTGTGAATATGAGTGTAAGGGTTCGGGTTCAGGAGAGGTTTAGGGTGATTGTTATGGGGTGTGAGGGTGGGTCTTAGTGTGTTATGGTGAGTGTATTAGTGTGAGTGTGAGTGTAAGGGTTAGGGTTACAATAAGGGTTAGGGTTAGGGTTAGGTTAGGTTAGGTTAGGTTAGGTTAGGTTAGGTTAGGGTTAGGGTTAGGGTTAGGGTTAGGGTTAGGGTTAGGGTTAGGGTTAGGGTTAGGGATAAGGTTAAAGTTAAGGTTAAAGTTAAGGTTAGGGCGAGTATTCAGGTTAAGGTTAGGGTTAGGTTAGGTTAGGGTTAGGGTTAGGGTTAGGGTTAGGGTTAGGGTTAGGGTTAGGGTTAAGGTTAAAGTTAAGGTTAGAGCGAGTATTTGGGTTAGGGTTAGGGTTAGGGTAAGTGTTATGGTGTGTGTTACAGTGAGGGTAATGGGGTGTTATGGTGGGTGTTAGGGTATGGTGAATGTTCTGGTGAGTGTATGAGTGTGAATGTGAATGTGAGTGTGTGTATGAATGTATGAATATGAGTGTGATTGTATGAGAGTAAGGGTTAGGGTTAGGGTGAGTGTTAGGATGTGTGTTATGGTGAGGGTAATGGGGTGTTATGGTAGTTGTTAGGGTATGGTGAATGTTCTGGTGAGTGTATGAGTGTGAATGTGAGTGTGAATGTGTGTGTATGAATGTATGAATATGAGTGTGATTGTGAGTATGAGTGTGAGTGTGATTGTATGAGTGTAAGGGTTAGGGTTAGGGTGAGTGTTAGGGTGGTTATTAGGGTGAGTGCTATGGGGTTTTAGGGTGGATGTTAGGGTGTTATGGTAAGTGTTATGGTGAGTGTATGTGACTGTATTACTGTGAGTGTGAGTATGAGTGTGAGTATCTGTGAGTATGAGTATAAGTGTATGTGTGTGAATATGAGTGTAAGGGTTAGGGTTAGGGCGAGGTTTAGGGTGATTGTTATGGGGTGTGAGGGTGGGTGTTAGTGTGTTATGGTGAGTGTATTAGTGTGAGTGTGAGTGTAAGGTTTAGCGTTACAATTAGGGTTAGGGTTAGGTGTTAGGGTTAGGTTTAGAGTTAGGTTAGGTTAGGGTTAGGGTTAGGTGTTAGGGTTAGGGTTAGGGTTCGGGTTAGGGTTAGGGTAAGGGTTATGGTTAAGGTTAAGGTTAAGGTTAAGGTTAAGGTTAAGGTTAAGGTTAAGGTTAAGGTTAAGGTTAAGGTTAAGGTTAAGGTTAAGGTTAAAGTTAAGGTTAGAGCGAGTATTTGGGTTAGGGTTAGGGTAAGTGTTATGGTGTGTGTTACGGTGAGGGTAATGGGGTGTTATGGTGGGTGTTAGGGTATGGTGAATGTTCTGGTGAGTGTATGAGTGTGAATGTGAATGTGAGTGTGTGTAGGGTGAGTGTTAAAGTGGGTATTAGGGTGAGTGCTATGGGGTTTTAGAGTGGGTGTTAGAGTGTTATGGTAAGTGTTATGGTGTGTGTATGTGAGTGTATGACTTTGAGTGTGAGTGCGAGTATGAGTGTGAGTATGTGTGAGTGTGAGTGTAAGTGTGTGAATATGAGTGTAAGGGTTAGGGTTAGGGTTAGGGTTAGGGTTGGGGTGGGGGTTGGGGTTAGGGTTAGGGTTAGGGTTAGGTTAGGGCTAGGGTTAGGGTTAGGTTAGGGTTAGGGTTAGGGTTAGGGTTAGGGTTAGGGTAAGGGTTAGGGTTAGGGTTAGGGTTAGGGTTAGGGTTAGGGTTAGGGTTAGGGTTAGGGTTAGGGTTAGGGATAGGGTTAGGGTTAGGATCATCCTCACAATCACACTCATATACATACATTCATACACACACTCACATTCACACTCACATTCACATTCACACTCATACACTCACCAGAACATTCACCATACCCTAACACCCACCATTAAACCCCATTAACCTCACCATAACACACATCCTAACACTTAAAGTAACCCTAACCCTAACCCGAATATGCGTCCTCACCTTAACTTTAACCCTAACCTTAACCTTAACCCTAACCCTAACCCTAACCCTAACCCTAACCCTAACCCTTACCTAACCCTAACCCTAACCCTAACCCTAACCCTTACCTAACCCTAACCCTAACCCTAACACCTAACCCTAAGCCTAATTGTAACCCTAACCCTTACACTCACACTAATACACTCACCATAACACACTAACACCCACCCTCATACCCCATAACAATCACCCTAAACCAAGCCCTAACCCTAACCCTTTCACTCATATCCACACACATACACTTACACTCACACTCACACATACTCACACTCATACTCGCACTCACACTCACAGTCATACACTCACATACACTCACCATAACACTTATCATAACACTCTAACACTCACCCTAAAACCCCATAGCACTCACCCTAATACCCACCCTAACACTCACCCTAACCCTAACCCTAACCCTAGCCAGAATACTCACCTTAACCTTAACCTTAACCTTAACCTTAACCTTAACCTTAACCTTAACCTTAACCTTAACCTTAACCTTAACCTTAACCTTAACCCTAACCCTAACCCTAACCCTAACCCTAACCCTATCCCTAGCCTGAATACTCGCCATAACCTTAACCTTAACCTTAACCTTAACCTTAACCTTAACCTTAACCTTAACCTTAACCCTAACCCTAACCCTAACCCTATCCCTAGCCTGAATACTCGCCATAACCTTAACCTTAACCTTAACCTTAACCTTAAGCTTAACCTTAACCTTAACCTTAAGCTTAACCTTAACCTTAACCTTAACCCTAACCCTAACTCTAACCCTAACCCTAACCTAACCCTAACCCTAACCCTAACACCTAACCCTAACCCTAATTGTAACCCTAACCCTTACACTCACACTAATACACTCACCATAACACACTAACACCCACCCTCACACCCCATAACAATCACCCTAAACCAAGCCCTAACCCTAACCCTTTCACTCATATTCACACACATACACTTACACTCACACTCACACATACTCACACTCATACTCGCACTCACACTCACAGTAATACACTCACATACACTCACCATAACACTTATCATAACACTCTAACACCCACCCTAAAACCCCATAGCACTCACCCTAATACCCACTCTAACACTCACCCTAACCCTAACCCTAACCCTAGCCTGAATACTCGCCCTAACCTTAACCTTAACCCTAACCCTAACCTTAACCTTAACCTTAACCTTAACCTTAACCTTAACCTTAACCTTAACCTTAACCCTAACCCTAACCCTAACCCTAACCCTAACCCTAACCCTATCCCTAGCCTGAATACTCGCCTTAACCTTAACCTTAACCTTAACCTTAACCCTAACACTCACCCTAACCCTAACCCTTACACTCATACAATCACACTCACACTCATACTCACAATCACACTCATATTCATACATTCATACATACACTCACATTCACACTCACATTCACATTCACACTCATACACTCACCAGAACATTCACCATACCTTAACACTCACCATAACATCCCATTACCCTCACTGTAACATACACCCTAACACTTACCCTAACCCTAACCCGAATACTTGCCCTAACCTTAACTTTAACTTTAACCTTAACGCTAACCCTAACCTAACCTAACCTTAGGGTTAGGGTTAGGGTTAAGGTTAAAGTTAAAGTTAAGGTTAGGGCGAGTATTCTGGTGGTTGTAGAGGGTGAGTGTTATGGGGTGTTAGGGTGGGTGTTAGTGTGTTATGGGGAGTGTTATGGGGAGTGTATGAGTGTGAGTGTGAGTGTAAGGGTTACAATTAGGGTTAGGGTTAGGGTAAGTGTCTTTGAGGACATTGTCAAATTGTTTGTTTCTTTCTTTGGCACAAAGATCTTCCTAACCCTAACCCTAACCCTAACCTAACCTTTACACTCACACTCACACTTCCACTTCCACTTCCACTCACACTCACACTCACCATAACATTCATCATAACACCATAACAATCACCATAACACCCTAACACCCACTCACACCCCATAACACTCACCCTAACACCACCCTAATACTACCCCTAACCCTAAGCCTAACCTAACCCTTACACTCATACTCACACTCATACTCACCACAACATTCACCATAACACCCTAACACCCACCCTCACACCCCATAACACTCACCCTAAAACCACTGTAATACCTGCCCTAACCCTAACCCAATAATACTCACCCTAACCCTAAGTCTAAACCTAACCCTAACCCTAAGCCTAAGTCTAAGCCTAAGCCTAAGTCTAACCCTAGCCCTAACCCTAACCCTAACTCTTACCCTAACCCTAACCCTAACCTTAACCCTAACCCTAACCCTAACCCTAACCCTAACCCTAACCCTAACCCTAACCCTAACCCTAACCCTAACCCTAACCTAACCCTTACAGTCACACTCGCACTTCCACTTTTGCTCACACTCACACTCATACTCACCATAAAATTCACCATAACACTCACCAGAACACCCTAACACCCACCCTCACACCCCATAACACTCACCCTAACACCACTCTAATACTCGCCCTAACCCTAACCCTATCCCTAACCCTAACCTTTACTCACATTCACATAACACCATAACACTCAGCATAACACCCTAACACCCACCCTAACGCCCCATAACACTCACTCTAACACCCACCCTAACACTCGCCCTAACCCTAAATCTAACCCTTACACTCACACTTACACTCACCACAACACACCCTAACACCCACTCTAACTCTCGCCCTAAACCTAACCCTAATCCTGACCTTAACCCTTACACTCACACTCGCACTCATACTCACATTCATACTCACACTCACCATAACACCCTTACACCCACCCTAATTCCCCATAACACTTACCCTAGCACCCACCCTAACACTCGCCCTAACCCTAACCCTTACACTCATACTCACACTCATACTCAGCCCCTCTTTCCCTTCCTTTGAAACCCTCCCCCCCAATCCTCCCGTTCCTTCCTTCTCAATTAAAAAGAGAGAAAACCAATTTTTTTCTTTTGTGGTCTTTACATATTTAACCTTCAGCTAGAAGGAAGTGGGGAAGAAAACCATTGAGAGACACTCTTCTGTTTTAACATTTTTTGTTCCCCCTCTTCCCCCTCTCTGAGGCTCTCATGGGGGGGTCGGCTGTTTGGTCTTTATTCTCCTCCCATCTGCTGGGTACTTGCAGCAAGTTTTGGTCTCTTCTGTCGTGTTTTGAGGTTGCCCACAAAGCACGTTTGGGGGGGACTCCCCACTCTGCTTGCTAAGCTTGCTTAAACCCTCTTCCACTCCTCCCCCTCACTAGAGACCCCCTTTGTCTGCAACCCCAGCCCCTGCCTCGCCTTGCCCCATGGCAATGGCACCCCTGCCCTGCCCCCTCCCTTGCCTCACCTCACCCTGCAGGACGAGCCTCCTACCCACTGCCCCACCCACCAGAAAACCCCTGGATATCCCCCCAATCCTGCCTCCCCAGCCCCCACAAGCATCCCTCCCCAGAAGCAACATCGAGGTGGCCACGCCCACCCAGGCCACGCCCATCCATGCTACCATGACTATCATAGCCACGCCCACTTGGTGGCCATGCCCACTTGTTGGCCATGCCCCTGGCACTCGGCAATGCATAAGTGGGTTTCGGGTTGCCGTTTGTCGTCTCAAAAAGGTTCACCACCACTGGTATCCAGCCTTGCCAGACTCCTTTCCCAATTTTGAACCAGTCAGTGGTTGCATGTCCAGTTCTCACTGTTGCTTCTTGACCTGCATATAGGTTTCTCAGGAGACAAATGAGCTGGTCTGGTACTCTCATCTCTTTAAGAACTTGCCACACTTTGTTGTCATCCACACAATCAAAGGCTTTAGCATAGTCAATGAAGCAGAAGTAGATGTTTTTCTGGAACTCTCTAACTTTCTCCATGATCCAGCGTGTGTTGGCAATTTGATCTCTAGTTCCTGTGCCTCTTTGAAATCCTGCCCGTACTTCTGGTAGTTCTTGATCCACATACTGCTGGATTTTCACCAATAGACTTTCCCAAACCATCTGTGTTTCAGCACAGAGATGTACAGATAGAGAAGTCTGGATATTGTCCACAATTAAGTTTCTTATCTTATTCTCAGCAAAAAAGCTTTTTCATAGCATAATAAAGAATCCATCTTTTTAAATCACTATGAATGAATGCCTATTATTAAAAATGTTATTGTACTTGTAAAAATGAATTGACTTACATATAAATAGGAATATCAACACATTACTTTTCTAACTTAAACCATCCATTTTTATGATTATTTTTTTAACTTTCTTTTTCTTGGAGATGAAACTGAAAAGGTGGCTTTTTTTAAAAAAATACACACATTTTCTGGAATCTGTTTACTCAGTTCCTCATACTCAGATAGTAGAAGTATATGGAAGAAGTCCTATAAATATATCCTTAAGGTATGAACAGATTAATAAATGGTACTAAAGTCTTCACTTCCAGCCAGGATTATGAATATATGAAACTACCTTATCACTGCTCATCTCTCAGTCTACTTATATGATATACCTTGATGATGGGGATGCTGTGGCCCTTTAGAAGCT
The DNA here is from genome assembly GCF_947247035.1 of Vipera ursinii. Classification (NCBI taxonomy): domain Eukaryota; kingdom Metazoa; phylum Chordata; class Lepidosauria; order Squamata; family Viperidae; genus Vipera; species Vipera ursinii. Next base: position 168,144,934 of record NC_139512.1, on the reverse strand, counting down.
GTTGAGTTAGAACTACCAACGGTCTTCAGAACACATCCTTCTGGCTGGAACTGCCAAGAAAGATAGTTTTGGAAGACCATATGGTCTTAAGATCATAAGGTTTATTATGTTTGACATTCTTTCTGAGCAGAGGTCTTGCACTAGACAAGTTAGCTGACTTAATTTAGTAATTAATTTTATCTGGAGCAGGATTACAGCACCAAACTCAGAAAATGTATGCTTTCATACAGAACTCTGATTTACCTTCAGCTCATCTAGTAGCTTTTGTTCTAGTTGCTAGACTATGCTGATTGCCCCAACAATTCCAAAAGAATCCCAAATAATTAAATGATGCATACTATTTCAAAGAATGAATGATTGGATGATTGGATGAACAAATAATCACCAAACAGCAAAGGGATCTAGTTTTGCATAGCGATCTGCCTGATGCAGTTTTCTCATGTTACAAAAAAAAGCTTACGTTTGAGTCACAGATTGTTCGTTGTAATGGGATCGGTTAGGATATTGCTGAAATGTTTACAGTGTGCTGATTGTGCCACCCAGTGAGTATGATTTCCCATGTCTCTTTTTAAGAATTTCTTTAATGTAATGACAACAAAAGGAATACTGTATATTAAATCAAGGACTTACACAAAAGACAACAAACTATTGAATACAGAAAAACCATTACATTCAGGTTTGAAACCACAACTTAACCATGAGTTTAGTGTTTCCTCTTTATTTCTGAGCTCAAGTTTTTTTTCTTTTTCTGCTCATGGTCAAAGCATACCACTGTAACCACCAGGAAATTCTAATAGTGATGTTCTTTTAAAGCAGTGAATTGAACATCTTGCTGCTCGGTTGAATCAACATTGTTGCTTGAAATGAAATTGCCTTGTAAGCAAGCTAGGATTTGTAGGAGGGAAAAATGGGAAACAGCTGTGCCAGCCCAGAGTGTAACAAAAGACCTTCAGTTCTTTCTCAGTTGATGCACTGAAGACTTAATCCCTAAAATGGGGCACCCACACATCTTGCAAATTATCCCAGCTTTCCAAAAAGCCAGTCTAAGGAGTGCCTTTCTCTATGTTGGGCTGCCAATAATAAACTGGTGTAAATGTAATACATGAGCTGGAGATGGGATGCATTGGAATAAAATAAGAATTTTAAGCACTGTACTGTACACCCTGAAATGGTATCAAGAAATGTGACACCTCTTCAGACTGCAAAGAGGAAAGAATATCTTCCTCCAATTACTTCTTAATATACGCTAAATAAAGACCTCAGTCAGTGGCTGCATTTGTGAAGGAGTGAGTAAATTAAAAAAAGGGTGGTGGCTTTTCTTAGGATATATTGTGCTTCCTGAAACTAACGTTCCAGGGGGAAAAATGAACCTCCTGAAAAGAAGTTTTATGTCAAAGAAAACTGTTCTCATATAATATCTCAAATACTTTGCCTCTGCATCCCTGGCAACACTAGATATGGCTATAGAGCTTTGGTGGCACAGTGGTTGGAATGCAGTACTGCAGGCTACTTCTGTTGACTGCCTGCTGTCAGCAGTTCAGAAGTTGAATTCTCACTGGCTCAAATTGAGGGAATGCACCTGTCAAGAGTGAAAGAAGGGCAACTACATGACTCTCCATTTCAACTTGTTATTAGAGTAAGAGGGCAGGTATTTACTATGAATGGGTTAATTTGGAGAAATGAAACTTCTGCGTTTCCAGTGAGGCTTGTGAGAGTCTGGAAATTTTTCAAGGTCGTATCAACAGGTATGAAGAAGAATGCTGATAGTTCCCATAACAAGAGAACTTGTTACATGGTTTACGTGGAAGCCTGGGGGTTGAGCTGAGAAAGTCATTGTTTGATACTGTGAACTGATGCTTTAGAAATTCAGAGTTAATTTTACCTCGCTATTACCACACTATATATTCAATAAACAGTAAGCTTTTCAGAATTCAATTGATCCTGGATTTTGATTTGGATATTCAAGCTGGATGTTGACATCACCTCTTCTTTTCTCATTTATTCAAGGACAAACCATTCTCCTACACTTTTAGTAGAATTGCTATTTAAGAATATAGGAATAGTTTTGCTGAAATAAGCCAAGTCCTAGGTTCTGTGAAAGATGGGAGCATAGTCTTCTCACCTTGTTCTTTATCTGTAACCGGGACTTGGTATATGGAAGCTTGCTGCTGCCAATGTCAGAGGTGACATTTAGCCTTCAAGGCCAATAATCTTCAGTAGACTTGTTCTTCATGATTTTATCCAATCCCTATTAAAGTCATCCAAATTAGTGGCCCTCACTATAAATTCTACTTTTCAATTATGCATTCTGTGAAGAACTACTTTCTTTTGTCTGTTCTTTATTACTTCCATTGGGTTCTAGCATTTGAGAGACAGAGCAATATTTCTGTCCATCTACTTTCTCCATGCCATACATAATTTTATCCTTCTTAGTCATGTCCCTCCTTAATCTCCTTTTTTTTCTAAGATAAAGTCCCAATCATTCTACCAGTTCAGTTATATCCATTCTCATATATAACAACTGGAACTATAGTCTGTTCCAGATGCAGATGTGCTATAGAGCTATACACAGACATTACAATTTAGCAATCTCTTCCCTGTTGATCCTAAGCCTGCAATTGGCTTTTCTTAATCTACAAAGAACCTGATGAATTTTTATTAAGAGCTTTTAACTGAGCAATTGAAGACATAGTAAACCAAAATAATTGCCCTGGGTCTTCTCCCTTCTGTAATGCATCTGCATTTGGCATCACTGGCTACTTAACAGATCCAGGTTGATGAAAGGCCTTCTTGTGTCTCCTGACTAGCCATAGATTCCAGGCATTTCCAGAGGATTCACTTCAGCCTGTTTTGATGGGCTAGGAGGATGACCAGGCAGATGTTCTGCATATGCATTTTATTGCCTAGATGTTCAACGCAAAGTGAAAAATATGTGCTTAGGGAGCTATCTGTAATTTGAGTTATTTGTGCCGAATTATAAGACAGAAATGAGTCCAAGGATCCCTTAATATATCCATTTGTCTTGGAATATTCTTCTCTAGCCCAATGTACTGAAAGGTCTCACTAGTGTGGAGATTACTTCTGATGTCATTCTTGTTCATTTTTAGACAAACACTCATTCCAGAAAGAAATTTAGCCTCTCCCTTGTGTACTTCCTACAAAGTTCTTCCACATGTTCCGTATAAAGAGCATCCTCCAACTTTGCCTTGATTTTCACTTCAGATGAAAACTAATTTACAACTAATACTCTGCAGGATGTATTTCCTCCTATGAGTGCTCCTTCAATTTGATAAAAGACAATTTACTTTCAGCATTAATATGTATATAGGTATGTATGTATATATGTATGTATGTAGCATGTGTATATGTGTGTTATGTATGTGTATGGCTAGATATATACCTTCTTTTGAGAGCAGGCAACAGAACTTCATTTTTAATGTGGGCCAGTGTGCTCACAGTAAAAAATGACAATAAAGGTTAACTTGTATTTCTTCTATTTGTAAATTAGCTCTTTACTACACAGGCCCAGAGAGAATTTTGAATGTTATGATAAGTTCTATCAAGAGTTTTGAACATATCAGAAATACAGACATACAGCCACCCCATAACTTTTTTCAGTATTGTGGGACTGATGATTATAAACAAGGTAGAAGTGGTTTGGAACATTTACATATTATGACACATTCAAACACATTCCACAAGGTTAAAGAACTCGCAGCTTCATTTACATAACATGTAATCTTATGGTTCAACATAGTATGTGAACTAGTTAATGAACTAAATCAGCAGCTAACTTAAATGTGTTGTGAAACTCTAGTTAATGGGTCTTTGGATCAAGCCATTGATTTTTTTCTTTGCAGGCCTAGAATCCTTAAGGTGAAGAAAAGCCAATGCATTTATACTTCTGCAACAAAGACATTTACAAAGGCATGTCTGCCTTGCAAAGGCATGTCTGTGGAATGAGTCAATTTTATTTATGAGCTGTATAAGGTGTCCAACTCATACTTTATGGTTGAGTGGTGTACATCAATAAAAAGTTTTAAAAAATCCAAACGGAACAAAAAATAATATAAAACCCAATTAACAAATTACAATTGTACAAGCATATGTACAATTCATTGTAAAAAAATGTTAACTTTGTAGAGATATTTTTTAAATGTTCCATAATTAAAATATTTTAAGTCCTGAAATGTATCCATTAAAAGTGCACTGCAAGTGCTAATTCTTCTATATGCTTAACCACGTGCCTGGACATAAATTGGGATGATAGGGCCCTAACCCTTTGGTTAGAAAATTATAATCTATAAGATTATTGCCAGTGCACTCAAATACAGACTATAGCATGCACACACACACAACTCCGTCTAGCTAGCAAAAATGTAGCTTTATTTTTATATACTAAACTCAGAAATAGTTAACTAGCCAAACAGGACCAAAAAAAAGGCAAAAGCAGAGAGAGAGAAAAAAAAGCAGGCAACAATATATATTATTATATCTATTTATCTGTATTAAAAGCATATAATTCTCCAGAAAACAATGTTGTAAGTAATTATCATGAACAGTTCTAAAATATTGTAAGTGGTTTTTGTTCCAGACCAAACCCTTTATGTACTTAATGTACATCATAGACATGAAGAAGACAAACCTCATCATAAACATGAGGAGAAAAAAATGAACTGCCATTTTCTTTATCCAAATGGATATTTTTATTTTTTTTTCAAATTTATACAGCCCCATGCCATCTCACAGAACAAGTGACTCTGAGCACTGTGCAACCAAGTTAAAAAATTATTTACAAATAATGACAACAATTATTATTAAAAGTATTAAGAGCTACAAAACTCAGCTAAAAAAAATAATGGGAGAAAGGATGTTAATAACAATGGAGCCATCTTACTTGTTCTGATGGGCCTGATGGCACAACCAAGTCTTCAGGGACATTTGAAAGTCAGAAGTGATGATGCCAACCTAAGCTCAGGAGGGAGGGTATTCCATAATTCAGGTGCCATAGTCAAGAAGAGCTTTTGTCTAAGGCCCATCAAATGTACCTCCCTACATGATATAACTCGCAGCACACTCTCTCTACTAGATCTGGGAGAACAGGAATATGTAATTGGAGAGAGGTGGCCCCCGAGATAACTGGGCGCCATGCCATGTAAAGCTTTAAAAGTCAGCACCAGCTCCTTGAATTGAACCTTGAAATGAGCCGGTAACCAATGCAGCTCACAGAGCAGAGGTGTAATATATGTTCTATGAGGAACATACATAATACATAATTTCTCTGCTGCTACATTTTGCATCACCTGAACTTTCCCGCTATACTTTTTAAAGGCAGTTCCATGTAGAATGCATTACAATAATCAACTAGGAAGTGATTAGGGCATGAGTGCTAACTGGTGCACAATGCAAAGTTGTGCAAACACCCTCCTAACTGGGATTGTTATTTGCTGCACAAGCAGAAGTCATAAGTCCAGAGGACTCTCAGATTGTACACAGAATCTGTTTAGGCCAATGTATCTAGGAACAAAGCTGTCACAGTTCCAGAATTAGAGGGTCCCAAAATCCAGAGCCACTCAACCTTGGCAGGGTTCAGTTGAAACCTGTTGTTCCCCATCCAGAGACTCACAGCTTCAAACACTGGGATAAGAAGTCCACATTTGGGTATAATCCTGGGAAATGCCCAACTTAGCTTTAAGATGTCACAACCCTTTTTGTTTTGGCTGCACGCTATGTATATGGCTATCCCTCCAGAAAACTGTTTCACTCTATCAATCAATTACACACCAATACACTTCCTACAGTGAAATGTGTTATCTGAAGACATGTTAATACCCAGTTCTGATGGATTTAGAAGGTTATTAGATAAATTTTAACTGGTAAGATCAGAGTATTACCTCCAGTGCTAGCGGAAGTATATCTCACAGTAACATTTGTTGAGGAATATAAGTGGGAGTTTGAAAATAGAATTCTTTAAAATTCTGTTCTTCAGAAATTTGGTTTGATCCGGCAGGACTGTTCTAAAGTTCTTTTCTCTATTGAGTTTCAGAAGAGTAAGGGGTTCCACCTCATTGTGAATTCTCTAAAATTCAGGCATAATTCATTTGTAATTCCAACCAAAATATCCTTGGTGTCCACTGAATTAGTCAACAACAGTAAAATGTTCCTTGTAGTTTGGGTGTGAAGGAAATTGTGGACTTAATTTTTTCAGCTTTTATTAGTACACTGAATGATTGGTGATTAATAGCTTCAGATATTAAGACAAATAAACATTTAGAAAAGAAAACCAAGCAAAACCAAGGACATATTAAAAAAAAAACAGGATTTCTGAAAGGGTATGGTTTTTTTTCTTCATCCACTGAGACAGTTTTAATCTCTTAGGCATGCTTTAATTTGGTTTTGTCTATACATGTAGATGAGCAAACATTAAGCTGTCACATATCAGCTAAAATAGAAAACGCATCACAGAAACATGTCAAAAGAAATATAGAATTGTATATGAAAAAATAATATAATTTGACTTGACATTCTATAATACCAGGACACAAACGCAAGGATTATAGCTTTGTTTTGTATCTTTCTTCAAGAACAAGGCTCTAGTTTCAGGGAGAAAAATCTGATGTAGGATCCTTTTTTTCTCACCCCAGGCTGATGCTTTCTGAGGTAACTATGTCTAGTGGGTATAGGCAACATTCTATGTTCAGTTCTCCAGATCATGAAGATATTTAAGCCATTTCTCCCTCTTCCTCCCTCCCTCCCTCCCTTCCTTCCTTCCTCACACACACAGACACTTGGGTCCGGGATATCTGAGGGAACACCTGCTGCCAGCATCAAGCTCCCTTCGTCCAGTGCGCTCCCACAGGGAGGGTCTTCTCAGGGTGCCGCCGATAAAAGACTGTCGGCGGATAACACCCAGGGGAAGGGCCTTCTCTGTGGGTGTGCCTGCCCTCTGGAACCAGCTGCCCGTGGAGCTTAGGACTGCCCCCGACCTCCGCACATTTCGCCGGGACCTGAAAACCTGGCTCTTTGAGCCCTCCGGGCCAGGCTGAGAATTTTTAACTGGGGTTTTTAATTCTAGGGATGATTTAATCTTTTTTTATTTGTTTTTAACTTTTGTATTGGTTGTTTTAAATGCCCTGTAAACCGCCCTGAGTCCTTCGGGAAAGGGCGGTATATAAATTTAATAAAATAAAATAAATAAATAAAATAAACCCATGGAAGAAAGCAGAAAGTCATTAACAAAGTTAATGGAGTTTTCAAACATTATGTGTGGGTAATCTACAGTTAGATTCACAGTCTAAGGCTGGTGGAAACCTAATAATTCAAGTCCTAATCAATACATTTAAGAATTATTAAGGTAGTGTCTAAAAATAAAGGCAATCCCAGGCAGGGTGTTTTTTTTTCCATAAAATTAAGATACTGATGTCTGATTAAATCAATATTTCCAGATATTGAAAAAGTCTTTTAGGTACTGCTCCAAGGGGTATCTAATTACAATAGGTATAACAATGGAATTCTTTATCCTTAAGAGTATTATTAGTAGTAGTATTAATTTTGTTGTACAGCCAAATGTTTAGGCTGGATTTGGCATTTTTATCCACTTCTCAAGTCTTTCCCAAGGACCTGGGATAAACAGATGTTGATTTTTAATGGTGTTAAAGGTATCATTGTAGGATATAAGCTGATCCAAGTAAAGCTGCCTTTTGCAATTGACTGATTTTGTCAATACTAATGATATTCCAAGTGGTGCTCCAGTTATTTTGGGACTGCACTCAAGATGCCTCTTGGTACGACCTTTACTTTCTTTCGCCACAATCATTCTATTTCTATCTGCAGGAGTTTGTATGTTGTGACATCTGCCTATCCCAGGTCCTTGGGAAGGACTTAGTAGGTAGATAGAAATGTCAAATCCAGTCTGAATATTTTGTGCGACAAACCATAATAATAGCTTGTATTCTCCTTGACTCCCAATGACTCTGACTGACATCTAAAAATGAAGAAATTAGAATAAAATTATACCTAAAAATGATTTTTTTAATCAAGTGCTATTACTATACATAGAGGGAACTAAAAAAACAAAAATAACTCAACTGCTTGTAAATATTTGGGAGAATACTTTATTCCCACTATTGAATCAATTTCCCACAGATATTTATATCATAGTGTATGATTATTGAAGAAGACATCATAAAATGGAGTAAGTGGAACATGGTTACTGATAATGCAGATGATTATCATACCTTGTGGTCATTTTAATACTCAACACTGACTAGTATCAGTGTTAATGCTAATTAATTGAAAGAAAACACTATTTTCAATTGAAATTTGAAAAGAGGTTTAGTCAACAGTGTAAATCTATGAGATTATTCTTCATATTTAAAGAAGAGAGGTTTCCTCAAAGAACAGGACCCAGAATTGTTTAGACTAGCAAAAGTGCTCCATGATCAAGATGGCTTCAGCCAGGTTCGTTGTACAGCTAACAGGAAAATGCACACATATAGAGTGAAACATACACAGCAATACACATGCACAAGCATATACTCTCATTCACAGTCCATATCTTAATTTAATGTAGTGGAAGGCATGCTGTTTTTCGTTTTCCTTTTTAAACGAAGTGCTGTTTGGCCAGTTTTGGTGTATGGGGGTTTTCAGTAGGAAATTGATGGACAAGTGTTTGCCTTTTGCTTTTTTGAACCATCACAACAATACATCAAGAAAAATCAGACGTGTGGTTTTAAACTATATTGGAGGCTGCAAAAGTAAGGGAGGGCCACTTTACAAGAACATTTCTTTGAACCTGTATGTTTCTAATATCACTAAAATGGGAAAAGATATACTCTCATTTTACTAAAGTTTATTGGAAATATAGGGAAAATTACTGCAGACAATCTTCACACATAGAGGACTTTTTATTTTTAAAAAATTAAAATCTGTTCTTCTGTTGACTACACTAAGGACATCTTTTGTCACCAATTATATTGGGATGATTTGTTCATCTACATGAAGATGACAACCGAATGACTAATAAAATATTATTTATTAGTGATACAAAGCAACAAAGTGATTTGGAATTTATGGAATGTTGCATTGCTGCATTTTTGCTTTAAAATTTTGATGTGGACATTAGATTGTCAATAACACCTCATTTACTATGAAGGGAGGGAAATATGGCAGCCAAGGATTCTTTAATTGCTCTGGCATTTTTACCTTTATGCTTTATTTTACTTAAGCAATTATGTTTTTAAGTTTCATTGCAAATTTGTGCCATTTTGTATGGTTTCTTTTACTAGAGCACTTATGTTTCATTGCATATTGTGCCGTTTTGTGTTGTTTATGCATTCTGCATGTTGACACCCAGACACATATTGTAATATTCTATGTCATAATTGGAAAAGGGTAATCTATGGCTCTGTCCCATAACTGTTTGTGTATATTTTTTCTTTCTTATTTTTTTTAAAAAAAAACATATTGTACTTTGATAGTCCATTATATGAAGAACAGATTAAGATTGTTCATCTTAAACAATAGTCATTTTTCCAGTTTATATAGAATCCCAACTTGATAGAAAGAATCAAAGTATTGGGTATGTCTAGTTTAATGAAGAGAAGGATGAGGGGGGACATGATAGCAGTGTTCCAATATCTCAGGGGCTGCCACAAAGAAGAGGGAGTCAAGCTATTCTCCAAAGCACCTGAGGGCAGGACAAGAAGCAATGGATGGAAACTAATCAAGGAGAGAAGCAACCTAACTGTCAGGATAAACTTCCTAATAGTGAGAACAATTAACCAGTGGAACAACCTGCCTCCAGAAGTGGTAAATGCTCCAACACTGGAAGTTTTTAAGAAAAGACTGGACAGCAATTTGTCCGAAATGGTATAATGCAGTGATGGCAAAACTTTTAGAGACTTAGTGCCCAAACTGTAACCCAAAACCCACTTATGTATCATCGGGTGCTGGGTGGGTGTGGCCCATTGGGTGGGTGTGGCCCATTGGGTGGGTGTGGGCAATTGGCTGGCCATGGCCCATTGAGTGTGCATGGCTGCGGTGGTAACAGCAGACTGGCTGGGACTAAAAGGTTCAATTAATCAATTCCAACTTTGCGAGTGTTCTGTTCCAGCCTACGACCGGCCATGTTTGAATGTCAGGGACAACCCTTTTTTCTAATCAACAGGCTGGAAATAACCCAACCAAATTTATTTACAAAAGTTAAATGAAAAGTTCAAATGAGACTTAAACCAAAAAGGTTAAACAAGAGTTAAAGAATAACAGACCAGGACTTTAGCAGTAGCTCTTCAAACAGTTGCCTTCAGCAACCAGCACCTCCCACACATTCCCCTTTTAACAGCAGTCCCAAGGCGTGGCTTCTCATTGCCTTCTCCTGAGTTGCCTCATTGCTTTCCTCTGCTCAGTTCTGCTAGATTGCCTCCTGCTCCTAGCATCCCTGAACAGAGCCAGCTGTGGATCGTCTTCTTCCAATCCTTCATGCGCACACAGCTGGGTCTGAGGAGGAACAAGACGGGAGGGGCCAGGCTGAGAGTTCTGCGGTGCATCAGAACCTTCCTCTGACACCAAAGGCTCTCCAAACCCCTCCTCCTCCTCCTCTTCAGAATTGTCCAACTCAGCTGCTGAAACCACAGGCTGACGCTGAATCACAACAGCGAGATCTTTTTTTCCCCTGCAAGGAATAGAAATTGATTGATTGATTGGTTGAACCTTTTTTTCCCCACACGGTGGCAAAGGCTTAAAGCAAAAAGGTTTTATAAAACCCAGCTGAAGGCCTAGGACTGGGGCAACAGCACATGTGCCCACAGAGAGGGCTCTGCGTGCCACCTGTGGCCCACGTGCCATAGGTTTGCCACCACGGGTATATTATATAAGAAATGCATTATTATCTGCATGGAAAAAGATAAAACCAAAAATTTATATGAAAATCCCAGGATGGCTATCAATGATGGAAGCTTTTGCTCACCCAAACCTAGTTAAATCTGAAAAAAATAACAGATAAGGATATTCTGAATACAGATGGGAAATTAAAATCTAAACAAGAGCTAGAAGACCAGGCAATTGACTTATCATGGTGGCCCCAATTGCAAATGCAATCAAGGTATGACAAAGACGTTAAAACATATGGTTTTTATTAAGACCAGACAATGTTTGATCAGCTGTGGTTGATGTCTGATGAAAAAAATGATTTAAAAATTTTATGATTTTTTAATGAATTTAAAAATGCAAGACGAACAAGTGAAAGAAACAATGATTATATGGGCAAAAAACTTTGGATATAATATAGAATTGGAGAAATGGCAAAATCTTTGGGAAAGAAATTATAAACTGACAATGGCTACTTCATATAAAGAAAACATATAAAATGTTTTATAGATGGCATTTTCCACCTGTTAGATTAGCAAAAATGTTTAAAAATATGTCTAGTTAATGTTGGAAATGTAATCAAAATCCCAGTACATATTATCTCTTGTGGTGGACATGTGTTAAAGCAAAACAATTTTGGACAAAAATACACACTTGGTTAGAAAACTTGTTAGGGAAACATGTAGATTTTAAACCTGAACTTTTTAAATTAGGCATAATGCCAGAAAAAAAAGATAAACAAAATGTATATTTAACATTAAATGTATTAACAACAGCAAGGATGGTATTTGCGCAGCACTGGAAAAATGAGATAACATCATCGGAGGAAGTGATAATTAAGAAAATACTGGACTGTGTGGAAATGGATAGACTCACATTGAGAATTAAAGAAAAAGTAGATGCAGAATACCTATTTTATCAATGGTTGGAAAAACGAGATAGAGAGTAAGAATTTAACTTTTATGACTAAGCAAAAATTAACCCAGACAACATGTTGTTCATTAAGCATAAATGAATTGTAATGATAAAAAACTAATAAAATACTTTTTAAAAAAGAACATCTACACCTCTAATCTGTAATATTTCCTCAGATGGCAAACTGGCAATTTCCCCATGCTGGTAATTTTAAGTTCAGGTGAGCATTCTTCATTTTGCTCTACCTTTTCATTTCTTTATATCAAATCCAAGTATTTCAGTCATAAACTACACAACAGATAGACAAAAGTTAGAGTGCTGCTTGTTTATTATTGCCCATTTCAAATTATAAGATGATGTATGGTGATCAAAGATAAACAGAGTAATGATGAACTGTTCCATTACTCTTTGTACTGTAAAATCACCCTAGAGTGATATGAAAAGATATAAGACTATCAGCAGCATTTGTGAATTCATGCAGTGCATTTCAGTATGGGGTATGGATGCTGAAAACCAGTATGAGCATGCTGAAAGGAAATGGCCAAGGATAATAGTGTCAGTGGGAGTGATAAAACTGAGCATGATAACTTGATTTGTGTTATTCAAGCTTCCTTCTGGGCCTCAAGAGATCAGTTTTACTCAAAATGTGAAGAGCGCTTATCTCTCTGTGAAAGAATATTTACTATTTTCCTTTGCTTGAAATCTGAAATTAACAAGGTGAAGCACATTTCATTTATTGCAGTGTAGATTGATTGATAGGTTGTTGTTAGTTGCGAAGACGTGTCCGACCAATCGTGACCCCATGGACAACGTTCCTCCAGGCCTTCCTGTCCTCTACTGTTTTCTGGAGTCCATTTAAGCTCACGCCTACTGCTTCAGTGACTCCATCCAACCACCTCATTCTCTGTCATTCCCTTCATTTAGCAATTTTACCATTATAAGCTGCAAATATCATTTGATGGTGTCATTTGGAAAATGGTAGATATGAATTCACCTAATTTAAGCATTTATAATTTCTCTTGCTTGCAATGAAAAGTTAATTTTGATAGTCATTACATAATAATATGATTTATGAAATGTTAACTACAAATAATCACTCAAATTTGAAATGCATGAATTTGAAATACTTTCTGCAAGAAAAGCATACAGTACAGTATCTCAGTACAGTTGGCACATATTTTTTCATATGGATTGAAGAACTGCTGAAGTATTTTTTTAGTTATAAAGAAGAACTATAATGGAAATAGGAATTCCTGATTGAACTAAGTAAGAAACTCAAAGAACAGGCTGTATAAACCCTATAAATAAGTGATTATTAAGATGTTAGTATGATGATAGAGAACAATTGAAAATATCTTCTTTGTCCTTATTTGCCATGTTAGATTTTGAAAGGTTATTTCAAAAGTGGCCTCAATAGCTCTCAGAGGGAGTATTAATGACCAGATGACTGCAAAGGAATATAATCCTTCCATCCCCCACCACCATCCAACCAGAATTGAAAAAGCTTCTTGGATGAGAAACAAAATGTCTTCTTCAAGGGAAAAACATAGTCCAATTGCCTTTTGAAAAAGCACCTTTGAGAAAGGTTATTTTATAATAAGTTGTGAGATTAAAAGTACTGTAACTCACATGGTAGATTTATGTATGTAATGTATGACACTTTGCCTTAAGCATCCATTCAGATTAGGTTCTCCAAATTTACTAGGGAACAATGCATGAGCCTTAGAAATTTTCTTACAACCCTATCCCAGTCCGACTTAAAAACAAAAGGCACAATCACATTATGAAGTTGTACCCTTTGCAATGCAATGCTGACACATAGCGGCACTAAAGATTTAAGATTAAATAATGGCATTCAGGAATCTGGATGGTTAATCACTTTTGATCAAAGAAAAATATATTGAACTTCATGACAGAATGATGATGTTATTGCCGCATATATGGCATGGAAAATGGGTGAGGACTGATATAGATTTATTCTGAATATCCATCCAAATTTAATCTTTTATGTTCAGCGTAATAACATTAAGCAGTCCTGGAGATGCATTTACTCTGTGACTAATGACATACACAAATAGATTCAAAGGGGAATAAAGGACATGAATCTTTCCTATATGAGGCAGCAGCAAAATATGGATCCAAATGGACCTTGATTTGACATTGACCTAACAAGACAATTTTTGCATTCTTTTTATTTCAACCAGCATAAAAAATAGGTTTATTTCTGAGCTGCAGTGATTTTTTTCAGACAATTAAAAATATTCAAAATGAAGACAGTTTTCTTCTGCAAATAAGGAATATTAGATGGAAGAATATCATTTACTTCCTTACTATTAGATGGAAGAACATCATTTACTGCAATCTTAGCAAAGAATAAGTTCTCCAATTTTAAAGATAGGTTATATGGCCCTGCGAGAGAGTGAGAAGAAAAATTAAAAAGAAGTAATTTTCCTTTCAGAGTAATACAGAAGTTTACAGAAGCAGCAATTTAGTAAAGATCATTTACATCAACCTTTTCCAGTCTGGCATCCTTGAAACGTTTGGGGAGTATAATCACCAGCAGTGGACATTTCAGGAAGACCAGGCTGAAGAAGCATTATGGAAATAAGAGATCATACTCACAGTTCTCCTCTTATTTAAATAAGTATTTAATAAGTATTCATCTTACAAAAAAGAGGAAATTTGACAGAATAATGTCATTTTTACCTCTGCTTACTTTGCATGAGCTATTGAAGAAGACCTTCAAAGCTGACCATTATCCCATTTCCCTTATAACAGGGTTTCCCAACCCCCAGTCTGTAGACCGGTACTGGGCTGCGGCATGCCAGCAACCGGTCTGCACAGACAAGCAAAACCCCATCCACGGGATGCAGGCAGCACACAAAACCACGCACCCTCTGTTCCATGGAAAAACCTCTCTCCGTGGAACTGGTCCCTGGTGCCCAAAAGTCCTATAGTCAGACAAATAGATAAGGCAAGTATTCCTTTTAATAAAGGGATAGAGTTTTGCAAAGCTCCAACATCATCATCAACATTGTCTGGCTTTCCTGCTATTTTAGTCCATAATAGATAAATCTGAAATAAATTAGGTCCATCACCCTGCCAATGTCCTGAAATCAGAAAGACTTAGAGCTCCTTTCAAATCAGTGCAGAAACCACACATGGTAGAGACCTTCCAGTACAACCATTGCCTTATACTTGAGATGACCATCATATAATTTTCATGGTTGATTATTGAAAGCACATTAATTCATTCATTTCAGCATTTCAGTGGGCTCTATATTCAAGTTTCTGTTCAAGCAATTTTGCAGGTCATGATACTATTTTTGGAAAGTGGCTTGGGCTGAAGTTAGTCTGATAGCTAAAACACCTTTGCCCAGGTTGCCAAGTAGCACATTCCAGTGTTTTCCCCCCATTTTTCTCCTTTTAATTTGATGTCAAAATAGAGTTCCTGTAAAAGCAATCATGTTGGAGAATGATCTCATGCTAAAATATAGTGACATACATTATATTTATATATATATATATATATATATATATATATATATATATATATATATATATATATATATATATATATATATATGAGGTACAAGTTAGCAACAGTTTTTTCCATCTACTCAGTCAAATTGGATGGTTGCCTAAGGATCCGTGTCTACTGTTTTTGTCTCACTTCCTAGGCGTCACTCCTGATCTACTAGTTAAATCCAGTTTCTTCATTTAGTTAATTGTTAAAATACACTTCTTTTCACTTCTTTTCTTTTAAGCACATTTTTGCTTAAAATGAGAATAGGTAAGTCCTTGATTATAAAGACAGTAGAATTCACATTCTATTCTTTTTCCATATTGCAGCATGGATAAGACAATAGGGCTTTGACAAGAAATGAAGACACAATTTCTCTTAGTACGGTTTTGCTATAAACCTTCATGTCATGTGTTTCCGTAATTCAGATCTGAATCCTGGCTGAGGCTGCATCTGGGAGCCTGCTAAATCCAGGAAGAGGTTTTTTTTCCGTAGATAGTACTGGATGCATACGTTATTGAATTTAGACCTGCAAAACTGCTTGAATGGAGACTTCTCATTTTGCCAGCCAAGAGCTCAAACCAAGAATGGCTTGGCAGTTAATATAAGTAGACTCAGGAAGAGATGGAATATCATAGTAGAACTCTCTGGATCAGAGAGATTTCAATGGATTCCCATCATTAACCTATGGCAGACATGTCAAACACAAGGCCCGGGGACCGGATCCGGCCCGCGAAGTGGTTTCATGCGGACCGCGAAGCCATCCTGGAAACAGTGAGGGAACAGCCCCCACTGCCGTGGCCCTGGCCCAGAGACCCTCCTCCTGCCAGAGACCCTCAGATCTATCCCACTCCTGACCAGGCCCCCATAGGCACCCTTGATGTGAATGATGTAGAGCTGGCCAGGCCCACCCAGTAGGCTACACCCACTCTAGCCACGCCCACCCAGTAGGCCACGCCCACCCTGGCCATACCCACCCGGCCCCCTGAGGGCAACCACAATGCTGATGCGGCCCTCAATGAAATTGAGTTTGACACCCCTGACCTATGGGATGGCATTCTTCACCTCATAAAGTAATGGAAGGAGGAAGAAAACCTCTGTAGTTGTGCTTTCAGAGTTGTATTCTGTTGTCTCCAGTGTTTTTTCTTTTCCCTGACCCTCTTGGTGGTGTTTTTTTTCACTTTTACTTTTTAAAAATGGCAGGACATGCTCAAATAAAAGTTGAAGTAGTACCTGGATTTACTTGGATTTTTTTTTCTTTGAAATTATTTTGCTTCTCATCCCATTTCCTTAGACGACAAGAGAAGCATTTTCAGAGAAAATAATATCAGGGTAGTCCTAGTTTCTCCGTAACAGGTGTTTCTTCAGAACTATAGGATGCAAATTATCTTTTCCAAAGTGGAAATATAGATTTTACTTCATAATACTTAAAATAAGTTACTCATTGTTTTTTATCTTACTACTTATAAAGTTGGCTGATGTGTTTAGCAATATGTTGGCCTTGTTTCAAGTCTGTTTTTGTGCCATGATCGGCATTATCTACTAAGAATGTGACTATTTAACAATGACGTTAATATTACTATACTCAGTCTGAATAATCACTTAGAGTAGAATACCATTTTCAAATGGCCCATTTTTAAACAGAGAGTATCTTTTTTTTATTGTGATAGCTGGAATATAACAATTCAGAAACCTAATCACAAAGGAACCAATTGCTATTTTACCTGGATAAATTTTATATAAAACATTTCATCATGCACGTCAGGAGACATAATTATCTCAGTGTTCAAAAGCCTAAGTCTATGCAATGTGTTGTGTCAACAATAATTATTTATTTCTTCTTTCTGTGACTTTTTCCTCAGAAGTTAAAGATGAGAAACCAGTTTGCAATGAATAAGTACTAAAGGTGTTACTAGATAATGCTGATAAGGGTGATTTCAAATCTTGGATTTCTTGTGTACTGTCACCATTCGGATGTTCAAAGTAATTGTCTAGGCATGAAAATATGTGTCTGACACACATACACAAACACATACGTACACACACACACATACAGGTAAGGTTTGAACAGTTTCCTATACACTTTTCTGCTGCTTGTAAAGGAAACACTGGAACATCCTAGCAGCTATGAAGTTGATAATAAAAGTAAATTAACAGTCTTGTGAACTAATGCCAGAACATAGAATAGGATATTTGAACTCAGAAATACAAGATAATGTTAATATGTAAATTGTGCATTTTGCAGACTAAAATCTGATAAGTACTGTTGCATAAATAATATTGCAAGATTAAGTGATTAATGTGTTCAATTTTGATTGAGAGCTACAGCTTCACTTGTCCAATTCTTTAACCAGAACAGAAGCATGAGAACTTACGTTCACAACCACAACACTTTTTAAAGAAAGGACAGTTCACCCCCCAAAGAGAATTTTTTTTATTGAAAAATTTTAAAATACATTTTGAAAACATCCCTCCCATTTCCCCTCCCTCCACCTTCCCCCCGACTTCCCAGAGCTGAATACAGGGTATTAACTTTTACCAACCTAAGCTAAAATATGCTAACTAACTAAAAAAAAACACTTTACATTCTATCGCACTTTAACTCCTCTTAAACATAACTAAATAACTAAATAATAATAACTAACTAATAATACTAATACTTATTCATATGCTACATGAAAACTTTTAGTCCCATATTTATTCTGAATATAATCAATCCATCTTCTCCATTCCACAATATATCTCTGTTGCGATTGTTCTTTCAAATATGCTGAAATCTTTGCCATTTCCGCCAGGTTTGAAACTTTTAAAGTCCACTCTTCTATAGTCGGCAGTTCCTCCTTCTTCCAATATTGCGCTACCAAAAGTCTTGCTGCTATAATTAAATTCAACATCAATTTAGTATCTATAACAGTACAGTCTGTAATAATACCCAACAGAAATAATTGTGGAGAAAACCTTATTTTTTTCTTAAATATCTTCTGCATGTTCCACCAAATTTTAACCCAAAAAGCTTTAACTTTTTTACAAGTCCACCATATATGATAATAAGTTGCATCATCACAACCACACCTCCAACATTTAGGCTGATAATTCAGATACATACTTGCTAATTTTTTAGGATCTAGATGCCATCTATAAAACATTTTATAAAAATTCTGTCTTAAATTTTGTGCCTGTGTAAAGTTTACATTTCTGACCCAATATCTTTTCCCAGATATCCATCATTATGGGCTCCTGAAAATTCTGGGCCTCAAAGAGAAAAATATTGATTACAGATGCTCAGTGTCCACAAAATATTGATTGTCTATTATATGAGAAGGAATATAATGAAGTAGTTGAAACATCAACACGGCATTTCTTTTGGGATACTCAAACTATGTTTGCCGAAATATTTTACACATAAATTTTCTAACAATTTTCTACACTGATTTTTTTCCTCTATGACACGATTGCCTTTCCCAAATCCAGTATTTTCCAGATGTCTGGTTTTCAGATTATACTGGGCAAAAATAGTGCAGTACAATTATAAATTGGCTGATCATAAATTGAACATGAGCTTGCAGTGTGATACCATTGCAAAAAAAAAAAGCAATTGTAATCCTAGGCTATATCAGAAGAAGAAGTCCTAATTTCCCTGTTCGGAATTGGTTAAAGTATATCTAGAATGCTGTGACAGGTTTGGGGCATTCTTTTATACAAAGTTATTGATATGATAGAACACAGCAATTGAGATGATAAAAGGCCAAAATGGGAAAGCTTAAATAAATTCTTTTATCATTTCTTGTATTTTGGGGTAGTAAAAATATAGATTATTTGAACAATGCCATCATAGCTTATCCCACTCCCCTGTTTTAAAATTTAGGAATGCACAGATTAATGTCTCATCCTAAGACTTTATAAGACTTCATTTCCGATCATCCCTGATCATCCTTTATTGCTCTTCACTGAACCTCCTCTAGTTTTTCTGAATCTTCTTAAAATGAGCTGTCCAGAACTAGACTAATTACCTTAGGTGGATCCTGATTGATACAGAAGAAAGTTTCCGGCATGTGAAGTGACACTTCTTTATATGCAGCATATAACCATTTCTGACTATTGACTCATATTCTACCATTTCTGACTATTGACTCATATTTCTGACTATTGACTCATATTCTACCATTTCTGACCATTGACTCATATTTCTGACTATTGACTCATATTCTACCATTTCTGACTATTGACTCATATTCTACCATTTCTGACTATTGACTCATATTTCTGACTATTGACTCATATTCTACCATTTCTGACTATTGACTCATATTTCTGACTATTGACTCATATTCTACCATTTCTGACTATTGACTCATATTTCTGACTATTGACTCATATTCTACAATTTCTGACTATTGACATATTTCTATTGACTCATATTTCTGACTATTCTCATATTCTACCATTTCTGACTATTGACCCATATTCTACCATTTCTGACTATTGACTCATATTTCTGATTATTGATTCATATTCTACCATTTCTGACTATTCTCATATTTCTGACTATTGACTCATATTCTACCATTTCTGACTATTGACTCATATTCTACCATTTCTGACTATTGACTCATATTTCTGACTATTGACTCATATTCTACCATTTCTGACTATTGACTGATATTTCTGACTATTGACTCATATTCTACCATTTCTGACTATTGACTGATATTTCTGACTATTGACTCATATTCTACCATTTCTGACTATTGACTCATATTTCTGACTATTGACTCATATTCTACCATTTCTGACTATTGACTCATATTTCTGACTATTGACTCATATTCTACCATTTCTGACTATTGACTGATATTTCTGACTATTGACTCATATTCTACCATTTCTGACTATTGACTGATATTTCTGACTATTGACTCATATTCTACCATTTCTGACTATTGACTCATATTTCTGACTATTGAGTCATATTCTACCATTTCTGACTATTGACTCATATTTCTGACTATTGAGTCATATTCTACCATTTCTGACTATTGACTCATATTTCTGACTATTGACTCATATTCTACCATTTCTGACTATTGACTCATATTTCTGACTATTGACTCATATTCTACCATTTCTGACTATTGACTCATATTTCTGACTATTGACTCATATTCTACCATTTCTGACTATTGACATATTTCTATTGACTCATATTTCTGACTATTCTCATATTCTACCATTTCTGACTATTGACCCATATTTCTGACTATTGACTCATATTCTACCATTTCTGACTATTGACATATTTCTATTGACTCATATTTCTGACTATTCTCATATTCTACCATTTCTGACTATTGACCCATATTCTACCATTTCTGACTATTGACTCATATTTCTGACTATTGACTCATATTCTACCATTTCTGACTATTCTCATATTTCTGACTATTGACTCATATTCTACCATTTCTGACTATTGACTCATATTCTACCATTTCTGACTATTGACTCATATTTCTGACTATTGACTCATATTCTACCATTTCTGACTATTGACTCATATTTCTGACTATTGACTCATATTCTACCATTTCTGACTATTGACATATTTCTATTGACTCATATTTCTGACTATTCTCATATTCTACCATTTCTGACTATTGACCCATATTCTACCATTTCTGACTATTGACTCATATTTCTGATTATTGATTCATATTCTACCATTTCTGACTATTCTCATATTTCTGACTATTGACTCATATTCTACCATTTCTGACTATTGACTCATATTCTACCATTTCTGACTATTGACTCATATTTCTGACTATTGACTCATATTCTACCATTTCTGACTATTGACTCATATTCTACCATTTCTGACTATTGACTCATATTTCTGACTATTGACTCATATTCTACCATTTCTGACTATTGACTCATATTTCTGACTATTGACTCATATTCTACCATTTCTGACTATTGACTCATATTTCTGACTATTGACTCATATTCTACCATTTCTGACTATTGACTCATATTTCTGACTATTGACTCATATTCTACCATTTCTGACTATTGACTCATATTTCTGACTATTGACTCATATTCTACCATTTCTGACTATTGACTCATATTTCTGACTATTGACTCATATTCTACCATTTCTGACTATTGACTCATATTTCTGACTATTGACTCATATTCTACCATTTCTGACTATTGACTCATATTTCTGACTATTGACTCATATTCTACCATTTCTGACTATTGACTCATATTTCTGACTATTGACTCATATTCTACCATTTCTGACTATTGACATATTTCTATTGACTCATATTTCTGACTATTCTCATATTCTACCATTTCTGACTATTGACCCATATTCTACCATTTCTGACTATTGACTCATATTTCTGACTATTGACTCATATTCTACCATTTCTGACTATTCTCATATTTCTGACTATTGACTCATATTCTACCATTTCTGACTATTGACTCATATTCTACCATTTCTGATTATTGACTCATATTTCTGACTATTGACTCATATTCTACCATTTCTGATTATTGACTCATATTTCTGACTATTGACTCATATTCTACCATTTCTGACTATTGACTCATATTTCTGACTATTGACTCATATTCTACCATTTCTGACTATTGACTCATATTTCTGACTATTGACTCATATTCTACCATTTCTGACTATTGACTCATATTTCTGACTATTGACTCATATTCTACCATTTCTGACTATTGACTCATATTCTACCATTTCTGACTATTGACTCATTTTCTATTTACAATAACTACCTAATTTCCTACAAGCACTGCTGCTAAGCTACAGTCATGCATTTTTTTTCCAGAAATGAAGAACTTTGCATTTGTCTTTGTTGCATTTCATTCTGGGACTTTCAGCTCATTTCTCTATCTACAGAGATCATTTCTACTTCGATTCCTTGGGTTTGACTTCTTGGATTTTAGCTAGTTCAACTCATGGTCATCTACAAATCTGATAAGCATTTCCTCCACTGCAACATCTAAGTTAAGAATTAAAATGTTAAAAAATGCAGACCAAGGAATGAGCTTTGTGACACTTCTTTTGATTCTTGACTTCAGTTTGATGAGGAATTGTTGATGAACTCTCATCCAGCTTTTTCTCTGTTTTGGTGTCACCCCACCTGACAGTTTGCCAATCAGAATGACATGGTAGTTTATAGATACCTCACAAAAATGAAGAAATTTTCAAGTTTTCACATTCTTGTAAAGCATTAAGCAAGGTTTTTTTCTTTGTTTCCTTGCTTTTGTGCCTTTCGATCAGTCTTTACTCTTGGTTAACAAATGGATGTACAAATATTGCAATTTTCTTGGCAAATTTTTGGAAGTGTTTTGCTGTTGTCTTCTTCCTAGGGCTAACAGGAAGTGACTGGCCCAGCAAGTTTCTGGTCTAAAGTAGGAGTAGAACTCATGATCTCCCAATTTTTAGCCCAATCCCTTGAACCACTACATAACTTACACAAGTATGCCCATGTGACTCCACTGTTCTACATGGTATAAAGTTTGCCATTTGGTTTTCATGTGCAATTTGAAGTGCTGATTACTAGCTACATTGAAGGACTAATTATTACTAATAGTTTCTGCCTATATGGTGAATTGGGAAGAGTGGGTGTAGTTCAGGTCTTTCAATTAAACAGTGCCATCTAATAGGACTCTGGAAGTATGCCTTCTCTGTTACAGTGACTCCCATCTTGATGTCATTCTGAAAGGCATTGAAAACTTGTTGTTTTCCTCAGGCTTTGGAATAGGCTGTAAAATTTTGTGTTTTTATGTTTTTTTCTTTTTCTGGATGCACATCTTTTGTTCTTTTATTTTATTATTTTGGCTTTTTTGCACTGCGAAGCGTCCAAGTTGTTGAGACCTGGGTGTTCTTTAAATCTACGTAAATCAGTAAGAAAAGAAATTAAAAAGATAAATAAAAATGAGGTCCAGATGATTGGATGAAAATGGTCTATGACAAAACTATAATAACTTCAATTAATAATTGCTGTATTTTTGAAGCATTTGCAAATCAAACATCTTTTTCCAGATACTGACGTTTGACAGTATACGACCCAATTACATCTGGTTTGTAGTTTTTAAGATCTTCCCTTTTCCTCGCTATGAAGATAGGAGTAGCGTTTGCTCTTTCCTAACTATCTCGTACTTGTGTTTTTCAGCATTTCTGGAAGATAAAAGGACCGCTAGTAGATTCCTTTGGGTTCTTTGGCTTCAGTTTATTTGTTTCTGGGTATTTAAAAGGAATAAAAGCAATCAGTCTTGCCCCTTTATTGTGTTTTTTATGTGACTTGATACAACACCTATTCTGTCTCTCAGAGAAGACTAAGCAAAACCAGGAGTAGCACGTTTTCTTTGTTGCCTGCTAATATTAAAATATTAATATTGTCTTTATTGAGCTCCATATAATTTTTTCCTCTTCCTTTTATTTTGAATATACCTAAAGAAGATCTTCATGCTGAGCTTAACATTTTTAATCATTTAACCATTCTCAGCTTAGACATTTTATTCTAGAACCCAGCTATAGCTAATGGTAATGTTGCCCCCAAAAGCTGGTACCAATAGAATTATTGGTACCAATAATTCTACCTCAAGAGAAACCAGTTTTTTAAATTACATTTGGTGAAGAAATTCTTAAATCCCACTCTATGCTATTCTACAAATTTTACCTGGAAGTAAACCTCATTATATAGGTTATTGTAATCCATAAGAACATTTAGAATTGTAGCCTTGGCTGCTTTAGGATTTTTCCTCTGTTCTGGGGGTGGAAAAATACTTTTGACTTTTTTAACCAGTATGGAACTGAATAGTCTAGAAAGGCATGCTTTTTTTAAAAAAAATTGGAAATTCTTAATAAAAATGATTGGTTTGCCAAAGACTTAAATTAGGCAAAAATACCTTCAGGTAAAGAAAATTTCTTAATCAATGTTGCAAACATATTATTATTATTATTATTTAAAAATAGCAAGCACATCTATCTCCCACACACAAAACTGATACAAAGGTAGACTCTCTTGCAAAGTAATTTTCAAAATGTCTTGAAATTAGGTTGACCTGATTTTAAGGCATACAAAACAAAAATTTGAAAGAACTCTACACTGAAGATTGACCCATCTCTACAGCACACTACAACTTTTAATTTATTGTTGCTCATATTTGGAATGTAGCTGTTCCCTCCAAAATGCAAGAAAGCAGTGGTCTAGATCTCAGCCACTCATTGTCCCTCTGTCTCTATCAAATCACCACAGAAAATCATAGAGCTACCACAGACAGCTTGGTTACCCTATAATTGTAAGTCTTTGTAAGCTAGAGTTATCCATGATCCGCAACCAGCCAAGGGACATGTGGTCAATACACAACCCCTTATATAAAAAAAGGCATCTGAGAGAGTCATAAAAGAACATTTGGTTTTTGGTTTTGCTTTGTAAAATGAAACTCAACTGCCTGGCAGGTTTCGATACAATTTTGGCTAGTTCAGCTTCAGGATCTAACTATACACCAATGCACAGAGTATGAACAGTAAGCAGGGTGAACTAGAAATTCAGGTAAATGAGGGCGGATATGATATTGTTGCCATTACGGAAACATGGTGGGACGAAACCCACAAATGGAACACACAGAGGGATTTAAACTATTTAAAAGAAAGAGACTAAACAAAAGAGGAGGTGGAGTTGCTCTATATATAAGAAATAACTTTATCTCTACAGAAATAGAGCACAACAGTAATGAAAACTGTAAACTTGAATGCATTTGGGTCAATATAAAAGGGAGAAAAATGACATTGCCATAGGTGTATACTATAGGCCTCCCAACCAAGCAGAGGAAATAGATGAACTTTTTGCTAGTCAGCTAACTAAGGTATGTAGGAAGCACATGACAATAGTAATGGGGGACTTTAATTACCCTGATATCAACTGGGAGACAAACTCTGCACCAAGTGGAAGATCAAACAGATTCCTGACAAACCTAGCAGACAACTTTCTCTCCCAAAAAGTAGAGAAGGGAACTAGGGGATTAGCCATATTGGATTTAATTCTCACTAACAGAGATGAAATGATAGAAAGTGTTGAAGCCACAGGAACCTTGGGGGCAAGTCATCATGCAATATTGGAATTCAACATTCTGGAAGCACAAGCAATAGAACACAGCCAAACTAGAGTCTTGGACTTTAAAAGAGCTAATTTCAATAAACTTAGAGAGACCTTGGGAAGAATTCCATGGATGAGAATCCTAAAGGGGAAAACAACTCAAGAAGCTTGGGAAATTTTGAAAAGTGAGATAATAAAGGCCCAGTCTAGCACAATACCTACAAAGAAGAAAAATAACAGCTCTCAAAAGAAACCAGCATGGCTGCATAAAGAACTCTCTGATAAATTGAAAGATAAAAAGGACAAGTATAAGAAGTGGAAAGAGGGGCACATAACTAAGGCAGAATATCAACAAATAGCCCGTGCCTGCAAAGATGAAGTGAGGGAAACTAAGGCTCAAAATGAACTAAGGCTTGTGACCAAAGTCAAAAATAACAAAAAAAAGCTTCTTTCAACATATAAAAAACAAGAAAAAAGTTAAGGAAATGATTGGTCCATTAGTGGGGGAAAGTGGCAAGAAGGTGACAAACAACAGGGAGAAAGCAGAACTATTTAACTCATTTTTTGCATCTGTCTTTACACAAAGGGAAAAAAACAGTCCAACCTACCAAAAACAGTGCCATAGAAACGCAAGTTAAGATAGACAAGAAAATGGTAAGTGAGCACCTGTCCAGCCTAGATGAGTTCAAATCACCAGGACCAGATGTATTACACCCCAAAGTTCTCAAGGAACTGGCAGACATGATCTCAGAACCACTGAACTGTATTTTTCAAAGATCCTGGATCATCGGGGAACTACCAGAGGACTGGAAGAGAGCTGATGTAGTTCCCATCTTCAAAAAAGGGAAAAAATAGATCCAGGAAGCTACAGACCCATCAGCCTGACCTCAATACCTGGGAAGATTCTGGAAAAGATAATCAAACAACAAATCAGCAAACACCTTGATACAAACAAAGTCATCACTAAAAGTCAACATGGGTTTGTCAAAAACAGATCACGCCAGACAAATCTTATTGCATTCTTTGACCAAGTGACAAAATTAGTGGACCAGAGGAATGCTGTAGATATAATTTACTTGGACTTCAGTAAGGCATTTGATAAAGTAGATCACAACCTACTACTTGATAAGATAGAAAAATGTGGGTTAGATAGCATCACCACCAGATGGATTCATAGCTGGCTGACAGGCCGTATTCAGCGTGTGGTCCTCAATGGAACTGCATCTACATGGAGGGAAGTGTGTAGTGGGGTGCCCCAGGGCTCTGTTCTGGGCTCAGTGCTCTTCAACATCTTCATCAATGACTTGGATGAGGGGATAGATGGGGAACTCATCAAATTTGCAGACAACACCAAGCTGGCAGGAATAGCCAATACTCCAGAAGATAGGCTTAAAATACAGGAGGATCTGGACAGACTTGAACACTGGGTGCTATCTAACAAACTGAAATTGAATGGTGAAAAAAGTAAGGTTCTACATTTAGGCAGGAAAAATCAAATGCACAGGTATAGTATAGGTGGTACCTTGCTCAACAGTAGTAACTGTGAGAGGTATCTCGGAGTCCTAGTAGACAATCACTTCAATATGAGCCAGCAGTGTGCTGCAGCTGCCAAAAAAGCCAACACAGTGCTAGGCTGCATTAACAGAGGGATAGAATCAAGACCACTCGAAGTATTAATACCACTTTACAATGCCTTGGTAAGGCCACACCTGGAATAATGCATCCAGTTTTGGTCACCACGATGTAAAAAAGATGTTGAGACTCTAGAAAGAGTACAGAGAAGAGCAACAAAGATGATTGGGGGACTGGAGGCTAAAACATATAGGGAACGGTTGCTGGAACTGGGTATGTGTAGTTTAACGAAGAGAAGGGTGTGGGTTGTTCCAATATCTCAGGGGCTGCCACAAAGAGGAGGGAGTCAAGCTATTCTCCAAAGCACCTGAAAGCAGGACAAGAAGCAACGGATGGAAACTAGTCAAGGAGAGAAGCAACCTAGAACTAAGGAGAAACTTCCTGACAGTTAGAACAATTAACCAGTGGAACAACCTGCCTCCAGAAGTGGTGAATGCTCCAACACTGGAAGTTTTTAAGAAGAGACTGGACAGCCATTTGCCTGAAATGGTATAGGGTTTCCTGCCTGAGCAGGGGGTTGGACTAGATGACCTCCAAGGTCCCTTCCAACTACTACTACTACTTCTTCTTCTTCTTCTTCTTCTTATTATTATTATTATTATTATTATTATTATTATTATTATTAGTATTAGTATTAGTATTAGTATTAGTATTAGTATTAGTATTATGCAATAGAAAGAGCTGTAGATGTGATTTTCATCAGCTCAGTCAGTCACATGAGAGCTAGGCAATATCTTAAAAAAACAGAAAAATGCAGACTTTATTCTAATAGGATGGAACAGGAAAGGATAGTGATATTTTGTAATTATGTCACATGGTTTCTTTCTATCAGATGGAATATAACACTCTCTGTGTTAAATTATAGAGAAGGCCCACCCGCCTTTCATATAGTTTATGTGGATGTTAATCAATGTAGCTACAACCAGCCATATAAGTCTGAATGAATTATATCGGGAAAACAAGAGCTTCCAAGCCGCTAAGGAAAAGCTGGCCCGGCCGACATTTGACAGTTGACAGCTGTCAAATGGCCGCCCGAAGCAACGGCGCACGCGCACAAACCAGCCGGCCGCCATTCCCGTTGACAGCTGTCAAAAGGGCTGCCGGAGGCCAACACGCACGCGCCGGATTTGACAGTTCCCGGAACTGTCAAATCCGCAGTCTTCAACCTAGTCCTCCAAGTGAGCTAAGCGCTCAGCTGGAAGGAATTCCCTGACAGCCGCCGAGCTGTCAAAATACTGTTCATCGATTGGCCGCCCTCAGAACGGCGGGAAAAACACTGTTACCTGATTGGTTGTTTGTTTTGACAGTTCCCTATAAAAGCCCGGATTGTTTTGACAGTCAGCTGCCGGGAGCTGAACCGAATAAACCCTTCGAACCTTGCCTACGGTCTCGCGTCTGTCTTTCTAAAGACAATTCACTGAACACTTTTCACAAATTTGTAATACTATTGTGCTGGGTTCTCAGTAATAGGAATGCAGCTGTTGGCTAAAAATCATGAATCACTCTTCTGCATAACCACTTATATTTTTATTCCTTTAGATTAATAAACTGGCTTTTCTCCAGGACTGAGGGCTCTATACATGCAGCTCCTTCCGTAGAGAATGAATAGCCAATGTCATCCTTGGACTTCAATGGCTGTGGGTGGACTGCCCAGTCCTAAATCAACACCTTAATACCTACCCCTCTCTGCCTTCAAAATGCCCTTTGGAAATGGAAGACATGATGCAAAATGGTTACTGGAAAATGGCTGCCAAATGAACAAACCAAACCATTTCCAAGAAAAAGCAAAATCAAAAGAACCACTGAAACAAGAAACAGAGCTGATATAATCAACAACAATTCACGGTCCATTAAAAGATCAAGCATGCAAGACACAGATTGGTTTTATTATTTAAGTTACATGTTGATATTTTGTACCGTATTTCATTCTGCATACAGAAAAAAAAATCTTGTAATGCAGTACTTTTATTTAAACATCTCGCACCATCCCTGTCCTTAAGGTCTAGGGAAGAATTCAGGGTGATCTACTGAACCTCAATTCTTCTTGTGGAGAATTCAGGTTGACTCTCTGGGTAATCTCAGGAAACGCAATGGCACCATCTTCTGAGTAGGGGTTTTTTGTTGTTTTTTTGAAAAATTATAGAATAAGACTAGTTTCTTACAACATCTAAAACTTGCCAATCTCTCTACGTTTTTTTTCCCCATTACTTATTTATAAAGCTCAAATTTAAACTGATACTTATCGAGAATATTAGGGTAATATATAAAAGGCACAAAAACGAATTCATAGCCCAGCTACAATATAATTCAGAGAAAAAATCATGCAATTAAAAAGAAGCAGTGAAAATTAAAAACCACAGAACGAGCCAAACATTAATTGGATTTTGCTTTGAAAATGCTCTTATGCTATAAATTGATCTACTAATGCAGTTAGGAAAATGATTGCAACAGTAATAAGAAGCGACACTATCAAATTAAAACACTGTTATCCTAAATACTAAATTGCACAATGTTATATGAACATTAGAGGCTATTTTTTTGATCTGTTAAAAGTAAGAAAACTTTAGGATTAACAAATCTTACATATGACTAATCAGAAAGGAGTCATATTAAATTCAGTGAAACATATTTCCAGGTAGATGAATATAAAATTACAGCCTGAAACTAATACAGCATATTGGCATCATATCTGCTAACTTTGCACAATATGTTATTTATTCTGTTTATGTACAATATGTTACAGGCCTAAGATCCTCAAGTTTTATTTTCAGGATGCAAATATCTGTTTTTAATTCCATATGATAGTGTTTCTGCTATTCACATTTCATGAACAATTCATCTGCCAATTTTGGTTTCACTTGGTTTCCAATTTTCCAACCTTATGCTTGCTTGATTCCAGTTCCACATCATGTTTTGATTTTCTTCTTTTACAAACAGTACAATAATCTCCATGCATACTTCTAAGAATCTTATCTTTCATATTCATCCAGTATAATTTATTTTGCCCTTAATAGATGTACTTTTCCAAATAAATTTGTCTAGCATAATGTGCTTTGCTTATTTATAGAATATTTTGAAATGTGCACATCTTCACGAATAAACATGTTAAGATTTGGTTTGGGAAGTGAATGTAAAATGAAGATTTAATTTTTTCCCCACATATCTATTCTTTCACTGAGGCCCTGGGATATATAAAAAACTGTGTTCTCCATAGATGTTTTTGGGAATGGACTACAAACAAGCAAGAGAGACACTGAGGCAGAGATCTAGTTATGGACTTCAGAAAGATCAAAGCAAAATATTTGAAATATAGTAGTTGAAATACAATTACATAACTCCCAAAAGGCATAAACAACTGACTTGTCTAAATGCATTCACCACTGCATATTTTAACTCTCTTCCTTTAGTAGTTTTCAAGAGGAGAACTCTTTACTCCTACTGCAGTAAAGGTGTGCTAGAAACAATGGGCCATAGTTTTTAGAACTGATACTTCTACAAGGATAACCCTAGCATTTACATACTCATTCCAAACCCCCACAATATCTGGGTAGTCTGACAACTTTTATCTAAACAATTTGCTTCCAGATAAAAAATAATAATCCTAAATCTTATGGCAAGCCTCAACATTCTGTTCAGTGAGTACAGCCCTGTTGCAAGACTCTGTTGCAAGGAGGAGTAAGGAGGAAATACGTAATCTTCCTTTTTATTATTATGTTATACCTATAAGAACACCTCATGTTAATATCTGAAGCAAAACAATGACTCTTTGGTCTGAGACTATAATAAATTTTATTGATTTCTTGATTCTATGTCTTGGTTATAGGATGATCTAGCAAACTAGTATACATGACAGAGTGCTTAAGGCTTTGATCTAAACCCAAGCTCAAGGCTACTGAAACTCACTGGATAGCTTTAGGACAATCACAGTTTCACAACCCAATTTATTGAACAAGGTTTCTGTTTAGATAAAATTGAAGGAAGTTCCATAACTAAGCTGCCTTGTGCTCTTAGAGGAAAATTGGAAAATCAATCTAAGAACAAAGAAAAAATAATAATTATATTGAGACCAGGGCTTAAGGATGCACCAAATGGATTGGTTGGCATCTTTGTTTGTTTTCTCAGTTAAGTGGCATCACTGTTTGCCATTACATGGCAAGTGGATTTGAAAAGCCCTGAATTTCTACAGGCTTCATGCATGTGATGGTGAGGAAATTGAAGGCAAATTGCTGTGCCAGAATCTATTTTTCTGCAAGGACACACTTGTGTGAACTGACACTGGTCCAATGTGTAAAGGGTAAGCATTTCCCATTATTGTAGCTGTAACAAATCTAATTTAAGGTTGCAATAATATCTGAGTCCATCATTATTTGGCTACAATAAAGTCCTTCATTATTTGGCTTTAGTTTTTTTCTTGGTTGTCTGGATTCTTTTACTTTCCAAAGGAAAAAAAAATAAATGGCTCTTGCTCCATTTTTTAAAAAATAGAGGAAGATTTGTTTATAGCATTAGAGCTATGTGAAGGTGATTGTGTGTATTATTTTGCTGACCTGATAATAAATGATTATGTTGGTGGAAGAATATGCTAAGGTAACTTGTTCTTTTGACCACTTATAGACTAGTACAAATGTATGAATACTTTATGAATGCTTCCTTACATTACCTATTATATAAAAGGAAATGAGCTGTGATTAAAGCACTCTGTCTAGAGGGATGACTTGATATCATGATTTTTTTTGAATCCTGAAAAAATTGCTTTAGCTCCATGCCTTTAGACTTGGGGTGTGTATCTGGAAGAGGAACTGGCTGAATTCTAAGAACATTCCATTTATATACATGGTTTTCAGTGGTTAATAATTCTCATTAGCTGATACATATGGTATCTTTTCTCAGATCAAGAATGCATAACATTTTTTCTCTGTGGAAAGCAACAGTTGGCTTTGAGGCTTATGTCAGGTCTAAACTTGGAAAAGTGATTCAGATTAGAAAAAAATAAGTAGATAGGCTAACACCCAAATTTGTTTAATTCAGTCTAAATTACAGTTACATTAGTTTTATCAAATTCAGGAAAATTGAGTCATTTCAGTACAGGTGTTTCTATTTCCATCACAATAAAAATTACAATTCAGTGGCAAATTTTGGAAAGATCATAGGTTCACATTCAAATCTTGGGGTAGCTATATTTTGTACCATAGGCTTGAAACATGTTTTTAAATTACCCCTTTGACTCTTGAAGCCAAAACTTTGTCAACAAATGGAAAGAATTAAAAGTTTTCAGTTGACAAGGCAAATATTGCCATGCCATGAATTATGCTAGTAAATTTATTGTCTATGGCTGCACTTCCCCCTCTGAAACAACAGTTTTGTGGCTTCTGACAGCCCTAATGAATTTTGAAAAGGTTTGACGGTTGGACTACATAACAACTAGCGTCAAACGTAGAGTTCATACATACTGTGCTCAAATGTGTTTCCCATTTTCTTCTGTGGTATGAAGAGAATGCAATTATTCATCATCAGCAGGTCGGTTCAACATCATAAGTGGTGATGGTCTGGACTATGAAGGTTTTTCTGTGTGTAGACCAGGAGTGAATAACTGGTACCCATCCCTTGAGCCACTTTTTTCAGTACTAGTGTATCTAGCGTAGTTGCCAAACAATGTTGAAGTGATGTTCTTCCATTTGGAGGCAGGAAAGACATGAATATTGCCATGTTAAGTTTCAATGAATTCTTTAAAAAGACATAGCTCAAAATTCTGTCCGCAAATACCTGTATAAACAAATATACAAACCCAAACAACAAATCTCAGCACCACCTTCCAATGGGAATCATTTCTGAACCACTTAACTTCCTTCCAAATTGTAAGTAGGGTTCCACCCATCAAAAACCTCCGTGGGTTTTCAATTCAAAGGCCTAGAGTGACCAATCAGCAGAACATTTGATAGATAAAATTGCACTGATCTGTGCCAGCCAAAAAATTATTATCCTACTGGAATTAGTGCATGATCTAGTGCAGACATGTCAAACACAAGGCCCGGGGCCCAGATCAGGCCCGCAAAGTGGTTTCATGCAGCTCACGAAGCCATCCTGAAAACAGTGAGGGAACAGCCCCCACTGCCTTGGCCCTGGCCCAGAGACCCTCCTCCTGCCAGAGACCCTCAGATCTGTCCCACTCCTGCCCAGGCCCCCATAGGCACCCTTGATGCGAACGTTGTAGAGCTGGCCATGCCCACCCAGTAGGCCATAGGTACTCTAGCCACGCCCACCCAGTAGTCCACGCCCACCCTGGCCATACCCACCCGGCCCCTTGAGGGCAATCGCAATGCTGATGCGGCCCTCAATGAAATTGAGTTTGACACCCCTGATCTAGTGATTAGTTAGATGTTTCAGCTTGGGAATCTTGAGGTTGAGGATGAAGTGCTTGCAAGATGAAGACCTACCTCTTGATACTGATCTTCCTTCCTTGTTAAACTTGTTAGATTGTTGGATAGATAGATTCTGGAGGATGTCATGGGTAATCATGGATCAATTTGCACAATTTGCTATGATGGCAGTGTTTGTACTTAAAATTCTTACATGGTGCAATTCATGTTCCACCACATTTTTTATTTCTTGGAGTCTTTGAAGAAATGGTCATATTGCCATTAATTCCCCATATATACCCAAACTTCTGGATTCCTTTCTTACTTTCCTTCATATGGGCATTTTATCTATAATTTTCTATCTTTTATTTTATTCTCACTGAAAGATGCATTACTAAATTATAGATGAAAAATTTCTGAAATTCTATGAAGCACATTTCCAGAATTTTAAATTCTTTAAAGCACTTTTTTTTTAAAAAAAATAAAAAATAAAAAATCCTTGTCTTGATCTTTCAGTGTGTTCCGACTTTGGCTAAGCATCTCTTTTGCCATTTCTTTCTCAAAGTGATGAGAGAATTATACTCTATTAATTTTTTTATTTCTAACCAAAATCTTACAGATGTTTTCAGTTCAGTTCAGTCCCTTTGTCCCAATGTTTCTTGCTTAGAGTAAAAAAAATCCCTTTATATCTTCAGTCATTATTAATTTATTAAATACTTGGGCACAATCTGGGGTCTCATGTTCCAAGGTATGTGAGTTTGCATATATGTATTGTGTGTGTGTGTGTATGTTGAAAAGTCAAGATGGCAGCTACAATTAAGGCCCCAGTCTTTTTTACACAGACACACAGACACACAGACACACACACACACACACACACACACACACACACAGAGAGAGAGAGAGAGAGAGAGAGAGAGAGAGAGAGAGAGAGAGAGAGAGAATGAGAACACAGGGTGCTAATGTCATTTCTGTTCATTAGGACTGACTGCTTTGGCCCTTCAATAAAACTGGAATTAATAAAACTTAGACCTGTATTACAAATACAGTTGTTTGAGGCTTTATTCCAGTCGAGTGATCTAATACAGGGCTTTTCAACCTTTTCACCCATTGTACCACTTTTAGGATATGGCAACATCAGAGTACCACCAGTCGCTTAGCAAGGTGTCAAAAACTTGATGACCAAAAAAAATATGGAAAAAAGTGAAGTAAAGGTAGTCCTCAACTTACAACAGTTTACTTAGTGACTGTTTGAAGTTACGGTGGCACTGTAAAAAGTGCCTCCCAAGCCACAGCCGAGCAAGACACCTGCCTGTCCACCTGGCGATGCTCTTCCTCCTGTCTGAGGTTTTCATTGTTGTGAGCATTTCTGTTGAGGATTGGCAGCAGGGGTAGGGTGGGGGGGATGTTTGGTTTTTATTTTCCCCCACACACCTCTGCTGGGTGGTTGCAGCAGGTTTTGGTCACTTCACATGACCCTGGACACTGTGACCATCATAAATATGAATTAGTTTCCAAGCATCTGAATGTAAATCACAAGACCCTGGAGATGCTGCAAGATTCCAGCTGATCGGCACTTCTTCTGGGCTCAGCAGAAGCACCAGGATTAATGCCGAGCTCCAGCTGGAGCCTGGTGCTAATCTTGGCGCTGATCCTGCCGCATATGCTGAGCCCTGACAGCCCTGCAGCTCCAGCCATCTGTCACTCAGGCTTGTGCAGTGCTGCCACCGTTTCAGCTCATTCCCCTTCCCTGCAAGAACTTTTCTTTTCTATTATGCTTTTGAGAAGTATGATAGTAGATGGATGATGGATATTTCTATTGGAAATGAGGGAGAGGGGTGTTATCTAGCAGGGGCAAAGAGTTCAGTTCTTTCTTTGGCTAAGTTTAGGGTTGGGCCAAAGGAAAGTTCATAATGAAGTCTTTATGCTTATCTTATTTGTGAGGTGCCTATTATGATTCAATAACCATATGTTTCCACAGGAAGGGAATAAATGTATTAATATATAATGAAATTGCTATACAAAATCTGTTCCTTGTGTACTTGTGTGCAATGTCATCATTTTGGCACCCTTGTAGTTAGGGATAGACACCAATGTCCACCACATTTGTATTCCAAATCAATAGATTACTGTCCACAAGACAAGTTAAGGAAGTCCTTTGCATTTTTTTAAAAACAGTTTAATATAACATATCCAGAAAGGAAACATCTTTCCTTCCTGGCCTATTTAATAGTCCAGACAATTCTGCTGTCAAGATATTAAATCAATTTTGTCTTACATAACAATGTGTATAAGGCCAGGGACCTGGAAGAGTAGAATCAACTGGCATGCTTAGAACTTTTTCCAAAAGCAACATGTTAAAATAATCTGTGACTCTGCAAGGCAAATTCAACAGAGTCATGAGAATAATGTTAACTGCTTCAAGGGCGCTGCAAAAGAAACAATCAGCATTTACAGTTATTTCAAAAGGTTATGTGAAATGTAGCTCTATTCCAAAGACCT
Source organism: Vipera ursinii (assembly GCF_947247035.1). NCBI lineage: Eukaryota > Metazoa > Chordata > Lepidosauria > Squamata > Viperidae > Vipera > Vipera ursinii. The sequence goes on along the minus strand of NC_139512.1, from coordinate 168,108,992 downwards.
TGTTAATATAAACTCCATTCCCTCCTCTTTCCAGCCTCTTACAGAACATTTGATAGCTGTATGTATTGTATAAAGATGTCCTTAGATTGCTAATTTCTATGGGAACATTTATTCCTCCATTGCAATTACTACGATATGGTGATATCATAGCAATTGAGACAATTATGTGCAAATATATGGTATTATATGGAATATTGGTTTGAAGTTTTGCATGCAGTCACCTGCACAAGCATTCATGGGGTCACATAATGATATATAGATCATAATGTCATGATGTAAGTGTTGTGCGTTATATATTTGTGTCAGATGACAGGATAAGGACATGGCTAGTATTGAGACATTGCCACACATATATCATCATTTTTCCATAATTCGCTTTATATCAATGCCTGGGTCCTATGGAATCTACAGTGAAATAAAATGACACAAATACCAGGAATGACATCATGCCACAAATTCTGACTTTATCTACTTGCATCCCAGAATCTGATGCAAGGATAAAAGTTGTGGTATTTATGTCATGAATGCACATTTTGTTCCTTGACCCATTGCGGATACTTGTGGCTGAGTTGGTTTAAGAGCTACTTTGTGTATTTATTTCATTGTTCATTTATTTGTTCTCAGCCTGGAACAGCCACATTCTGTACAATCACTTTTTACAAGCTATCACTATAAATGTCTAAGTATAGAAAAATCTTTTCATGTTTTCTCCTTTCGATTTTCTTTTTAGACCTCATAAAAATCCAGATTTTGTGTCCATCATTAGGCACAGTGAGAGTTACCTCAGGCATCTAACGTTGTTGTTCTGAAGGACCAGGGGAGGATGAAGAAGAAGAGGAAGAGGGAGGAGGAGGAGGAGGAGGAGGAGGAGGAGGAGGAGGAGGAGGAAATAAAAGAAGAATAGCAATAGCACTTAGACAAATATACCACTTTGTAGTGCTTTACAGCCCTCTCTAAGTCATTTACAGAGTCAACATCTTGCCCCCAACAATCTGGGTCCTCATTTTACCAACCTCAGAAGGATGGAAGGCTGAGTCAACCTTGAGTCAATCAGGTTCGAACTGCTGGCAGTGGGAGGAGGAGGAGGAGGAGGAGGAGGAGGAGGAGGAGGAGGAGGAGGAGGAGGAGATGATGATTCACTCTGTTGAAGGGACATTCTTACCTCTGTGAAGCAGTCAATTAACTGCTAGAATTAGCCTATAATAAATGAAGCTCACCAGCCAAAACAGACATGAACTCTCAAGGGGGAATGAGAAAAGAACATAGTTCCAGGGATAGACTCGAAGACCTCCAAAATCCTTTCCTTTCCTTCCTTTCCTTTCCTTTCCTTTCCTTTCCTTTCCTTTCCTTTCCTTTCCTTTCCTTTCCTTTCCTTTCCTTTCCTTTCCTTTCCTTTCCTTTCCTTTCCTTTCCTTTCCTATTCTATTCTATTCTATTCTATTCTATTCTATTCTATTCTATTCTATTCTATTCTATTCTATTCTATTCTATTCTATTCTATTCTATTCTCCTGAAGGTAACATTTGCAATAGGAAGGAATAAATACCAAACAATGTCATCTCTTTCGGCTCTCAAAAGAAAAAAAAAAGGTTGCTGGCTCATGGTGGCTAAAACTCAAGCAGGCAGGTTGAATCAGCTTGCCCTAGCAGCCTGAAGTGGAACAGCAATGAAAACTCACTGCTAAATCTTCTATGCCTGGGATAATTGCTTTGGAACTATAAAAGATGCCAGGTAACATTTTAATCTCATTGCAAGTTCAGTGTCTTCTCTTGGAATTGGCATTCTCAAATTCCAAATTCTATCCATCTCTTCTGTCTTGGAAAGGAAAATTACAGGAATGCCAGACCATTTTATGATGTCGGCATGTTTTCACTTTTCCTTAACTTTTTATGCATGCCAACAATGTTCTACATGAATATGAGTCCTCAATAAATCACTCCCAATGCCCACAGGACAATCATATATTGGAAGTAAAGATATCAGTGCTTTTTCTGAGCCACGTTTGGGCCTGAAACCAAACCCAAATATTTGTTTTCAAGCATTTTGAAATGCTTATTTGATTTTGATTTTTCTTTCTTTAGCTGAAAACTTTGCCACACTAACTTGGCCATTATGCTATTAACAGCCCAGGATGGTATGGGGACCGCATGTGATCCATTGGCCAAAGTTTCTCACTCAACAAAATTCAAATAAAGGGCAAGCTAAAAAGAAATCAGGAAATAGTAAACACTATTAAAATTGTAGACACCATTAAAATGAAAAATAAAATACAAATGAATAAATGTGTTTTTTAAACTGATTTAAACATTACCATAGAGCTCAAAGTTAGGCTGCACTTTAAAAAAAAGAAAGAAAGAAAGAAATCTGAAATTTGAGAGATTTACACACATACCTGATTTGCATAGGTCACATACTTAATTCCTGGTTGCTTAATTCCCCAAATCAAAAGACCTGAAATGATTATTTATACACATTAAAAAGATATAATTGTTCATTTCTGTAGCCTTACAGATCAGGATGGGAAATTATGAAATTATCTCTAGGCTGATTATAACAATTCTACAGGCTTAAATCTACACGTTAATTATAGGTGGTGAATGAATAATTAAAGATGAAAAGAACTTTAGAAATAGCATGAATAGTAAACATTATTCAGATGCAGAGAAAAATGAAAGGAAACATTTTTTGCATGTAATATTGTTTGTATGGTTTAATAAACTTCCCCACAGAAACTTCAATTCAGAAAATTATGGCCCTTTCTCAACAAGATGCAAAATCATGTAAACACTGTGTCAAGATTTAAGATCCTGTCTTGCAACATGATCAAGGACTAAAGGCAGAACTAGGTAGGATTTCCATTTTTTTTAATGTAAAATTCTTCTTTCGTACTCCAATTAACTTTAGGCTCACACTGACAGAAAAGTCAGGATTCCATCTTAATTTTGCCCAAGTGCAGTGATGCAATAAGTTCTGTTGTTCAATTGCACTGTAAATAAAATGAAACTGAGCCACTTTTATGATGGCCACACTTTCATTGTACAATTTCCATTTTGGGCATACAAGGATTAAAACCACAACAGTGAATTCACTGAGAATTCAACAGTGCACCATTGCAGACCTTCCCAGCAGAAATAATCCCAGGCAGATATCCTCAGGTGCCAGATGGCAAGAACTCTAGGCTTTTTCACATTATCAATTACTACAAGTGCCAGACTAATTCTTGCCGTCTAATTTGGTCTTGTAATATATACCATTATGTATTTGACTGAGAGCTTGGAGAGGGAAGTATTTTGGAAGAAGGCAATGGCTTACATATTTTTTGCCAAGGAGACTGTATGGATGTAGCTGTGTAGCTGCCAGGAAGACAGTATAATGTAATCACAGATATCTATATAAATCAGGAAATCCATGTAGCTGATCTGTCAGCCGTCTAGCTACTGTGTTAAACAGTTGACACTTCTGCTCTTTTCCCATCGCCTTATTTCAAGAACAGATTTGGCTTGACAGCCCTTCAAATAGAAGCCATGGCCATCTGAATTCAGTTTTAATTGCCCATAACAATTGCTAGTCATGCATGGGAAAGCATATCATGCTGTGACTCCAGCATCACATCTGTAGTCCAGAGGAGATCCATGTTGGGATCAGAACATTTGAGTTCATCCAATGACGGCACCTTTTGCGAGAGGAATGCTTGCTGGAAAGCAAATGATATATGTGGAAGTACATCTTTTTTTACACTGCATGGGTGGGAGGGGGAAATGTAAGTATGCTTTTGGAAAGCTTAAACAACAGCTGCCTGTGGTTCAAAGAAAACATCTGGAGGGGACTGAATTGATGGACCTAGAGCAGTGATGCAGAAGTTAAGCGATTCATTTGTTAGGAAACTTAACATGGAAAAATATTTTTTTCCCAAATAACTTTTATGTTTGTGGTTTGGTGGATGTAAGAATTTCATGAATATTTGAACTATTTCTAAAAAGGTGGAATATAAATCTCATATTTAAAAATCAATTTGATCCTGTATGTTTTTAAACAAGACATGAGTGACTTACAAAAAGAAGAAAAGGAGGAGGAGGAGGAGGAGGAGGAGGAGGAGGAGGAGGAGGAAAATATTTCCAAATTATTCAAGATGAGAAATTGATGTCCTAGGCCTCAAAATTCCAATAGAGATGGCATGTGTCCAACAGGAAATGTTCCTCCTGGGACTTTGTGGAAGGGTTAGTTTGGTTAGTTAGTGGAAGGGACGCAATGGCTCAGTGGGTTAGGACACTGAGCTTGTTGATCAGAAGGTCGGCAGTTTGGCGGGTCGAATCCCGAGTGCCGTGTAACAGAGTGAGCGCCTGTTACTCGTCCCAGCTTTTGCCAACCTAGCAGTTCGAAAGCACGTAAAAAATGCAAGTAGAAAAATAGGGACCACTACGGTGGGAAGGTAACAGTGTTCCGTGCGCCTTTGGCATCTAGTCATGCCGGCCACATGACCATGGAGACGTCCTCGGACAAGCGCTGGCTCTTCGGCTTTGAAATGGAGATGAGCACCAGCCCCTAGAGTTGGAAATGACTAGCACGCATGTCAGGCAAGGAGCAGTCAGACAAAGGAGAGAGAATTCTTAAAACCTATTTGTTTGAACAAGCCGGCCTGGTCTGATGGGTTTGGGTTTTAATTATTGTTTTTAAGTAATTTATTTATTGTATTTGGGCACTATGGTTTAATCTGTTTTTAATTTTTGTATTTTGGTATTTATTGCCCTGTAAATCGCCCTGAGTCCTTCGGGAGAAGGGCGGTATACAAATTAAATTAAATAAATAAATAAATAAATTCAATTGCCAATCTGATTTTAAAGTTTTAGGACCATGAAAATAGTAATTAACATTTAAATGGCACGACTAAATAAACAATAGACATTAAAAAAAAAAGATTGTGACCCTCACTCTATTCTTGCAATCAAAAGCCCTCCCTCTGTTTTGGTATTTTGCAACACAATTCTTAATCAACCCACATTTCCAAAGGTCTCTTCCAAGGTTGCCCTGCTTCATTAAGGCATCTTGTCCCAGTGTCAGGGTGATTGGCATGTTCAAGTGTGACCAAGTCTACATTCTCCAGCCATAGGCATGACCATCACAACACAAAACTCTTAAGCTAAGCAAAAACATACCTAGGGGTCACCTGATCAACCCAAGATGCCATCAAAGTCAGGAACTCCCAACAAAATACTAAGGCAAGATGAAACTTCATCCAAAACACATTATCACTTGCAGTCTGTCCTGCCCAGACAGCACATCTCTAGAATATAATATCATCCATAGTTAGTTTTATTGACTTATACATTACATGCTTAAGTGGTGAATTCTCCAACACTGGAAGTTTTTAAGAAGAGACTGGCCAGCCATTTGTCTGAAATGGTATTGGGTTTCCTGCCTGAGCGGGGGGTTGGACTAGATGACCTCCAAGGTCCCTTCCAACTACTACTACTACTTCTTCTTCTTCTTCTTCTTCTTCTTCTTCTTCTTCTTCTTCTTCTTCTTCTTCTTCTTCTTATTATTATTATTATTATTATTATTATTATTATTATTATTATTATTATTATTATTATTATTATTATTATTATTATATGGTTGTCCAACTCCAGATAACCCGGGGTGGCTTACAGTTTTAAAATCAATAGAAACCAAAATAATAAGAAAAGAATGTTCTATATCACAGAAGAAAATATTCAACTATCACATACGATCCTAAAATGGGCTCCCTACTATGCTAACCCAAGGCCTGGGGATTTATTTATTTATTTATTTAAAAAAAACATATGGCCAGGGTGGAGGGTATATGGATCTCTTGGGATATGTTATTCCAGAAAGCAAATGACAAGCAAAGAAGGCCCATCAGGTGACATTGTTGAATCAATAGGAGCCAGAGCATATCATTCAGGATAGGCAGAAATTATTAGAATAAGTGGCCCTTTAAAAAGCCAGGCTCCCTATCTTGAGGGCTGTGTAGATGGTAAACAGTACCTTGAATTGTACCTGGAAACTAATTGGAACTGGTGCAGCTTCAGAAATTTCTGAGTGGTCTTTAAGGGCCTGCCTTGCAAAAGCTAAATGTGAGGTGACAGTCTGTCAGTGACTATCCGAAGGGCACTCCTATTCAGGGGTACAACTAATACAACCAATGAATCTCTGCAAATATCCTTCTGGCCACAGCTGCAATCTGATCTTGGAGCAAGTCTGGAGACTAAAACATACGAAGAATGGCTGCAGGAGAGTTGGATTTGGCTAGTCTAAAGAAAAGAAGAAACAGGGGCAACATGATAGCAATGTTCCAGTATTTAAAGGGCTGCCTCCAAGAAGAGGGGGTCACATTATTCTCCAAAGCACCAGAAGGCAGGACAAGAAACAATGGTTGGAAACTGACCAAAGAGATAAGCAACCTGGAATTAAGGAGAAACTTCCTAACAGTGAGGACAATTAACCAGTGAAACAGCTTGCCCCCAGAAATTGTGGGCGCTCCATCACTGGAGATTTTTAAGAAGAGGCTAGACAGTCACTTGTCTAAAATGGTATAGGTTCTCCTGCTTGAGCAGGGGGCTGGACTAGAAGACCTCCATGATCCCTTCCAGCTTTGTTCTATTCTATTCAAGCCTGTGATTTCAGGAAAAGCCCCAACCCCCTAAAAGGAGAAATGTACCACATTCAAACTAAAGATGGAAATTATTACTTCTTTCAAGGCTTGCAGGACCGCCCTTCTCCCCTCAAGGAGGATGACACTGTTGTATGGACCCTTAACTCACCAACTGAGCAGTCTTTAAAGCTAGGAGTGTCAAAGTTGGGCTTGTCCTCTTCTGGAGGTCTGGTTTCAAACCATCCTATCTACACTCACAGCACAAGGCCTCCAGCAACTTGACAGTAACAGGCATGTATCAGGTTCGTGATTTGCTTGATGGCCATGAACTCTTGAGCTGGTCCAAGAAAACCACCCAAAGGCAGGTGGACATCCCCAGGAACTATTCATCAAGGGGACTTTCCCTTTGTTCAGTTTATAGAGTGAGCCAACTCAAGCAGGGATAATACTTACCAGCAGAGCGGATGATATAATATGTGAAATTGTTTGAGGGTCACAAAATCCTCCTTGTTCTTAAGGGATTTATTCCAGTGTTGCTTTAGAGTTATGAAATCGAACCAAACAAATCTAGTACCTACAGATCACTAGCCAGAGATAGTGAGATTCCTGTGGAGAAACTTTTTGTTGTGTCCAAGGCAATAAAATCCTCAGAGAGAAGACAGGCCTCTTTCCTGTATTTCAAATAAGTATTTTCAAGAACATGTCACTTTTTTTTATCTTACCTTTTATCTCACTCCCCTTGTCTTTTACTACCAATTTTCATTCTTTTGGCAAGTTCTACAACTCACCCCATATAAACTTCTTGTTTCACTCCAAAGCATTTGGAATTCATTTGGCAATGAATAATAACAAGACTTATTTCATTGGCTTGTTTGATCTCTCTCTCTCTCTCTCTCTCTCTCTCTCTCTCTCTCTCTCTCTCTCTCTCTCTCTCTCTCTCACTCACTCTCTCTGTACTGAACGTGTCAGGCTGTCATTTTAAAGAATCAAAAAGATGTCCAACAGTTGCATTTCAGACCATTTTTCAACATTGGAAGATGTAAATAAGCTGTACACAATTGAATGAGAGATTTCTCATAGTGGGTTTTAACCAGTGTGTTTGTTCACCAGCAGAATAGTTTTTAACACAAGTTACTTCCTATTGACTTTCTTATATTCTCTAAAGATGAGGGACCATCTGAAAATGGAAGAGTGGACATGGTGCAAGAGAACAAGAGGAAAGCCATTCTACTAACTTAGCCAACTTACCATGGTGGGTTCCCCCAAATGTCTCTTCTTACATGGCATATAAGAGAGCCTTGGTGGAGCAGTGGGCTAATGCCTCCTTAAGTAACACCAGCTGCCTGCAATTAGTGCAGGTTCTCATCCCACCAGGCTCAAGATTGACTCAGCCTTCCATCCTTCCCAGGTAGGTAAAATGAGGACCCAGTTTGTTGGGGGCAATTAAGCTGACTTTGTAATAATGCCGCTTGGGGTGTGTGTGAAAGCCCTAATAAGCAGGCATATACATAGAATGAAGGCTACTGCTAAGCTTGTAAGCCGCCCTGAGTCTTCGGAGAAGGGCGGGATATAAATGGAATTAAAATAAATAAATAAATAAAAATATAGCAGTAAAGATGGGGTGAGATATAAAACCTAATGCTTTGGCCTTTCACCTAGAAAGAGATCAATGTTGATTTCATTGAGATAAGTTAAGTACACTATGTACTCTCTATATTAACAGAATAACAGAGTTGGAAGGGACCTCAGAGGTCTTCTGGTCCAAACCCCTACTCAGGCAAGAAACCTTATATCATTTCAGACAAATGGCTGTCCAGCTTCTTCTTAAAAACTTCATTCACAACTTCTGGAGGCAGATTGTTCCATTGATTAATTGTTCCAACTGTCAGGAAATTTCTCCTTAGTTCTAGGTTGCTTCTCTCCTTGGTTAGTTTCCATCCATTGCTTCTTGTCCTGCCTTCAGCTGCTTTGGAGAATCACATTTTTCAAAATTTTCTAGAAACATTGACAACTGCAAAAAATTCTAGGGAAAACTGAATTATAAAAAGTCACTGTTTATGGCTATACTGTAGTTGTGAAGATTTATTCTCAATATTTTGACCAATGCTCAGTTGCCTAGTCAATGAAATCATAAATATAAGTTTGGTGTTAATTCTCTGCATTTTTCTAAGAACATGGATGAATAGGGGGAACCTCAGCATTGCCAAAGAAAATGGTGAACATTCATCTTATGGTATAAGAAAAGGTTTGAAGACTTTTTGAAGACTCAGATGTCTTCATTGACTGGTCTTCAAAGTGGAGAGTAGAGACAAGACCCCTTTTCACTGCTTCCTTGAAGTATCTTTTAAAATTAGAGGAGGACTCAGGTCAGCTTGTGCTTCTAACATTGAGAACTTATCCTACTATATATCCTCAAAAGATGATCTATCACATGGTTAAGAAAAGGCTTCCCCATCAAGAACTGCAGAATGGTCAGTTCACAAGCAATAATCTCAAATCATTTTTTTTAAAAGGAGCATGTGTACTTTTCTATACTTTCCAGCTGACCTTCCAGATAGCCAATTGGGGCCCCTCTCTCTCCCTGGAATTTCCACATCTCTAGTTGGAAGTTGCAAGAAGGCATTGAGCCAACAATGACTAAGTTGAACTCTTCCTGCTTTAAGATCATGTCTCTGTCCACACATATTTTTGTAAGCCCTCAAGCCAAAGCAGCTGTAGGCTATGTGGTATGAATACGTGGCATCCATCTACATGCCCAATTTTGCCTTTGCAAAGTTGCTTAATTGCAACTTCATTGGGAGACAAGAAAGTGGGCAGCCTGGGCAGACGGAGTTTCATTCCTTTTCCTATCTTTGATTAATAAATATTTTAGATCACCTCCCCCTTGTAAGAGAATCCATGTCCATATTCAGCAGTGAGGTTGTTTTCTCAATTGCCTTGACCTTGGGGACTAGTTCAATAGGTTAGTTGTTTGATGAATGCCAATATATTTCCATTTCTACGCTTTTGGCATTAAAGCCTGGTGTTCATATAATTCCATGCTCTTTTGGGTTTTTCTTGCAAAAAGAAAATGATGGGAAATCCCGAAGGGGTACTTTTGGACTTTAGCATATTCATCTTCTCAATCCATCTTTTGCTTCTTGTTCAATATCGACAACCTGCTACATTTATTTGCCGTGTAAAACCGTAGGCAGCAAGAACGAAACCACCACAGTCCTTGTTTAGTTTTGGTTTGCGAAGACAATTTTTCCTCGTGTAGAGTATAAAAAGTCTCATTTTTCTTCTTTATTCCTTCTTTGGGGGAAAAAGAGACTTCCCTCCAAACTATTGCAATTAACTTTTCCCCACAGAAAAGGATCAGCAAGAATCAGATTTCCTCAGCCTTTTGCATGGTGGTCCCAATCGCTTTCAATTAAGTAACATAAAAAGTGGACAAAAAAAGGTAAAATCACTACTTTGCGAAAACCTGGAATAAGAAAAATATTCAGACATGCATGCAGATGGCAATGTTTCTCCTTGTAGTAAAGTAAGAGGGCCTGTGAGTTTGATGTCAGATATAATTTTTGCCTCAGCTGGAAACAATCATGGCCAAATGTTTCATTATGCTCATAATCCTCAATATATCTGAAAATGGGCCCACTGAGAAAAAGAGGACAAGTTGGGTCATTTTGCCTTTGTTTATAGGCATTGTTGTTGAGCTAACATCCTTCCTATAAAAAGCATATCTAATCCAAAAGTGAAATCTCCCATTTTAATTCAAGTTTGCCTTGGTACTATGTTTTTCTACAAAATTCCCTCATCCCCCATTCATATTATAATGTTCTATAATGTTCCTTTACAGGAATGATATTACATTACTATGGGGGTATTATGAATAAATCACTTGTGAAAATCTACAGCTTCCTAAGACAATCAAACTGCAAAATATTTCAATTTGTTGTGGGGAACATGGATTGTTTTTTTCCCTTTCTAGTTGCCTAAAGCACCTGAACAAAGATATTTATCATTTTGACTGTCCCATTATTTATCAGGCAGAGATCAAATACTATATCTGAAATAAGATGAAACTGTAATTATAGGAAAAATGCAAGGGTAAATAATGAGACTCTGAAATTATATGTTTAATTGTACAATGTAGAATTGCCTTGAAGTGAAGTAATACAGATGTCTGTCCCCAATATACAAATGAGTAAGTGTTCATCAAAAGGTTTCTGTGATTGTGTTCTGAAGTTTTTCCATGGCATTTTTAGAAAACGTCCTTCTAACTCCTCAGTACATGAACATCATAGCATCAGATGGCCTTAGCTAGCCATAGGTCTCTGGCCTTATCTGATTTTAAAAGGCTAAGAAGTCCTGAGACTGATCTGTGGGGTGGGGAAAATACAAGTCTATAGGCCAGACTGGAAAGAAAGAAGACAGCCATCATCAGGCTCATAGAGATAAACAACATCTACATATCATTCAAAAGAGATAATAAAAAACTAAAAATGAAACAAAAAGACCAAAACACTTCCTCATCAGCAATCAGCAGTCAGAGAAGCAGAGATTAACACCAAGACTAACACTAGACCTACAATCAAGAAATAAACAATACCTAACCAAGTAACTACCAACTCGGACAAAAAAGTTAATGGTAAACAACAACCTAATCAAGGAACTACCAAGAAAACTTCCCCCAATACTCACAGGACAAGATACTTGTATATAAACAGAGAGCAAACCCAGTTCCCTCCTGGCACTGATAATGTTACCAAGGTGGGTTATGAAATGTCCATGAGAAAACAACCAAACTCAGAGACCACCATGGATCCCAACAAAGAAGACATTGGCAAATCACATCTGTAATATTATCAAGAAAGTAATCTGAGTGTATATGAGTAAATTGGAAGATCTGAAAGTCCAGATAAGGGACAGATTATCATGGACAAAATTTATGTTGTTACTAAGAGTTGAAAATTACTTGCTGGTGCATAATCAATCAATCAATCAAATCCATGTAGTTACTTGATTCAAAGCAATCTTTAACATATGTATATTTGTGTGTGCACTGTGTGCATGTGTATGTAGAGAGTGTGTGTGTTTCATTTTAGGAATATTATCAGTTATCTATTCACTATGGGAATAAAATGAACGCACTGAACATAACTGATTGATTGTCATCAAGTTGGTGCCAACTCTTAGTGATCATTTAGATAGACTGAACCTCAGATGATGCTGTATAATTTCACCGAGCCCTATAAACAAGCTTCAAGGGAAATTGGTTCTGATGCTGTACACAGATGTTTTATCTCCAGGAAGCTACTGACCCAAATTTTCCCTTTCCCTAGATGTTGGCTTCGTCTAGCCTCATACAGCTTTTAACTCACTGTCATAAAATTATATCCATTTGAATGCTGACCAGTTTATAGACTCTGCTATGCAAAGATAAGCAAATGGTTTCTTGGAATATTTTTTCTGGCACTTCTTGCTTGAAAAGTAACTCTTCATTATTATTCATTTATTTAGATTTAATTTCTTCTAGCTTAAGGGTTTCAACTGTTTCCAGTGTAAAGATATTGCGTGTTATTTATTTATTGGAGTTATATCCTGATGTTGTTATGTACAGTACAACTCAAGGCGGAATATATTATGTTCCCACCTCCTATTTTGCCTTCAATGGCAAACCTATGAGATGGATTGAACTGAGAGAAAGTAACTGGTCCAAAGTTACCGAGCCAGCTTCCACGAAGGAAGACAACCCAGACTCAACAATAATTGATAACACAGACAAAAATGTCTGGATAGTGGATGTTGCAGTACCTGCTGTAAATAACAGAATAGAAAAGATAGAACTGGAGAAAATAACAAAATACAAAGACCTCCAAACAGAAGTAGAATGCCTGTGGCAAAAGAAAGCAAAAATAGTACCAATAGTAATACTGTAGGTGCCTTGGTAGAATAGAATAGAATAGAATAGAATAGAATAGAATAGAATAGAATAGAATAGAATAGAGTAGAGTAGAGTAGAGTAGAGTAGAGTAGAGTAGAGTAGAGTAGAGTAGAGTAGAGTAGAGTAGAGTAGAGTAGAGTAGAATAGAGTAGAGTAGAGTACAGTAGAGTAGAACAGAACAGAACAGAATAACAGAGTTGGAAGAGACCATGAAGGTCTTCTAGTCCACCCCCTGCTCAGGGAGGAAACCCTATACCATTTCAGACAAATGGCTGTCCAGTCTCTTCTTAAACACTTCCAGTGTTGGAGCATTCACCACTTCTGGAGGCAGGTTGTTCCACTGATTATTCTATCAGGAAATTTCTTCTTAGTTCTAGGTTGCTTCTCTCCTTGATTAGTTTCCATCCATTGCTTCTTGTCCTGCCTTCAGGTGCTTGGGAGAATAGCTTGACCCCCTCTTGGATATTGGAACACTGCTATCATGTCTGCCCTAGTGCTTCTTTTTATTAAACTAGACATACCCAATTCCAGCAACTGTTCTCTATATGTTTTAGTCTCCAGTTCCCCCGATCATCTTTGTTGCTCTTCTCTGCACGCTTTCTAGAGTCTCAACATCTTTTTTACATCGTGGTGACCAAAACTGGATGGAGTATTCCAAATGTGGCCTTAACAAGGCATTAAAAAGTGATATTAACACTTCACATGACCTTGATTCTATCCCTCTATTAATGCAGCCTAGAACTGTATTGGTTTTTTTGGCAGCTGCAGCACACTACTGGCTCATATTTAAGTCATTCTCCACTAGGACCCCAAGATGTTTTGGGTTGAATCCCAAAACATCTGGAGCACCACTTGAACACTATTGACATTGACAAAATCCCCATTATTTAATTATAAAAGGCAGTTTTACTTGGAACAATTCACATCCTGTAATGATACCTTTAACACTATCAAACAACATCTGCCTATCCCAGATCCTTGGGAAAGATTTGATAAGAGGATAAAAATGCCAAATTCATTCTAAACATCTAGCTGACTGTACGATGAAGCATAATACAATAAAATCAATAAAACACACAAAAAATAAAGATAAAAGGTGGCAAGCACAATACAGTGAGGATTCTCACTAACCTTGCCAATGGCCTGGGTGAAGAGTTACTTCTTCATGGGTCTTCTAAAACATCAGGAGAGTGGGGTCCATTCAGATCTCATGAATAGCCTCATTCCAGAGGATAGACACTTAAGTTGAAATCGTTGGAGATACAGTATTTCCATAGCAAACTGTATACGAGTAAGTCACTTACTAAAAATAAATACATTAACACATGTTTACAAATCTGTATAAGTATATAACTCAAATACAACATTGTAATAAATTTAAATAGAATAAATAATAGTATTTGGTTGTATTAAATAATAAGAACACAGGACATTGAATAAGGTGCCTTTAAAATTGTTCTGCCCCACTGGAAAAGGGATAAATAAGCAATATATTCTGGAATGAAAGGAAATATGTTTCCTTGAGTCAGTACAGAAGATTATCAGTGATCTGTCATCTTTATGTTCTGAATAATATACAATACATGATGTTTGTAAAGCTTGTTGAAAGAAGAATGTAGAGATTGGTCAACCGTAAAAACAGTCATTGAAACATCTAATTCTCTATGTGCACTTAGTTTCCTGTTGATTATTATTAAATATTAGAGAAAGGCAATTAACAGTGGGGAAAAATGAACTCCAGATGGAGAGGTTAGTAACGAAGCAAATATTTTATTGCAATTTTTTTTCTTCTAAAAGTGCATGTTTGTAGGTTGATGATTGAGACCTGAAACAAGAATTAGAGCTGTTAATCATGTCTTCTCTTGTTTCCTGACCTTTCTCTACATTCCTTTGCTTCCGTTTTGCCTTCTGGAGGACATCTTGTCAAAGAATGTAGTTAAACCTCAGGGCAAACCTCAGGTTCATAGCCTTAGAATCAGAATTGGGGAAAAAAGTGTATGTGTATGCATGGAATAAGGAAGGTTGTGTGTGTGTGTGTGTGTGTGTGTGTGTGTGTGTGTGAGTATGATATGTGGATGTAATTTATGATGCAAAATAATTAAATGGTTCTTCTGTAGTGCTCCACTTCTCCACTGCTGATCATTCTTAGATGGAGAGGCATTTCCTTATTTCAGGAGCTAGTAGAATTCTGTTAACAATGCCAATTGCTTGATTTGTGAATTGGGCAGCTATATGGCTTGGGTCCGGGATATTTGAGGGAACACCTGCTGCCGGCATCAAGCTCCCTTCATCCTGTGCGCTCCCACAGGGAGGGTCTCCTCAGGGTACCGCCGGTAAAAGATTGCCGGCGGACAATACCCAGGGGGAGGGCCTTCTCTGTGGGTGCACCTGCCCTGTGGAACCAGCTGCCTGTAGAGCTTAGGACTGGCCCTGACCTTCGCTCATTCCATCCGGGACCTGAAGACCTGGCTCTTTGAGCTTTCTGGCCTGGCTGAGAGTATTAACTGGGGTTTTAATTGTATTTTTAATTGTAATTGTGTTATATTTCAAGGTTAGTGTAATTATTTTAATTGCTTTAAATTTTTGTAACTTGTTGCATTGTTTTAAAAAAACCTTGTGAACCGCCCTGAGTCCTACGGGAGAAGGGCGGTATATAAGTTTAATAAAATAAAAAATAAAAATAAAAATGTCTTTAAAAACAAACACACAAATTTCAGCTCCTAAATGGAATTTTACAGCACAAATTCATGACTTGATCAGTTAGAGTTTGTGTTAAGGAAGGAAAAGGAAGAAAAGGAATCCCTGTGGATTTTACTCTGCTAGTTGTTGCTGACTTTTCTCTGTTTCAAGGCCGTGAGCCAGTCCTGTCCGAAGACATTTCCGCAGTCATGTAGACAGCATAACATAGACATGTCATGTAGACAGCATGCCATAAAGTGCTGTTACCATCCCACCAAATTGGTACTTATTTATCTACTTGCATCTGCATGCTTTTGAACTGCTGGGTGGCAGGAGCTAGGCAGAGATAGGTGCTCACCCTATTCCATGATGTTCAGGTCTAGAACCTGGTCTGTTGGCTTTCTAGCTGGCAAGCCCAGCATCTTAACCACTGAGTCATCATGCTGCTCTATGTTAAGGTGGGGGGGCTTTATTTATTAGCTCTCCTGATGTGGGCTTCCCTATCCATTTACTCTATCACAGGGGTGTCAAACTCAATTTCATTGAGGGCCGCATCAGCATTGTGGTTGCCCTCAGGGGGGCAGGTGGGTGTGGCTTGGGTGGGCGTGGCCTACTGGGTGGGCAAGGCTAGAGTGCATATGGCCTGCTGGGTGGGTGTGGCCAGCTCTACATCGTTCGCATCAAGGGTGCCTATGGGGGCCTGGGCAGGAGTGGGACAGATCTGAGGGTCTCTGGCAGAAGGAGGATCTCTGGGCCGGGGCCAAGTCAGTGGGGGCCATTCCCTCACTGTTTCCAGGATGGCTTCGTGGGCCACATGAAACCACTTCACGGGCCGAATCCGGCCCCCGGGCCTTGTGTTTGACATGTCTGCTCTATCATGTTGGCTGATATTTGGAGTTGGGATCCATAGTTCAGCAACTTTTGATTGGCTATGTATTCTCCACCTCTCCTTTAAAGC
Organism: Vipera ursinii; assembly: GCF_947247035.1. Lineage (NCBI taxonomy): Eukaryota > Metazoa > Chordata > Lepidosauria > Squamata > Viperidae > Vipera > Vipera ursinii. Next base: position 168,092,813 of record NC_139512.1, on the reverse strand, counting down.
AGGGGTCCTCAACCCCTGATCTGTGGACTGGTACCGGGCTGCAGCATGTCAACAACCGGTCCACACAAACAAGCAAAGCTCCATCTGTGAGATGCAGGCAGCACACAAAACTACGCCCCCTCTGGTCCACAGAAAAACCTCTCTCCACAGAACTGCTCCCTGGTGCCCAAAAGGTTGGGGACCTCTGCTTTAAAGGATCCAGCCATCTGCATCTTCTACTAAGAATTTTCCAGTGCTTTCATGCTGTATCTTCCATCTGTCACTATAGTCAATCCATGAGGTCTGTGTCGTGCTTTGGATTCAAAGTTCTTTTGGAGCCTGTGGATGTGTTCATTTATATAGCACCTTAAAACAGCTGAGTTTTTCCTGGGCTGTCATGGCTCTCCTGTGCAACTGCAGTTGGATGTTTATGGCTAAAACAAGACATAGTTGGTTTAAGGAACTGCTGACAAAGAACTCCATAGATATTCCAAAGCACCACTTTGCCTTTGAATCCAAGTGACTGTGTAGCTCAAAGATCCATTCAGAAAAGTGGCAAGGATCTGCAGTACTTTGGGAGCTGTAACATTTTGGGTCTTTGAATCACTCCACCCTCCACAGTTGGCTGAAATTCCTTAATATCTCTCACCCCAAACTGTCTTTCTTGATGGCACCACCCAGTTCCACTTTGAAGCATAAGCCTTTTCAATGTTTTCTAAGAAATTGATTTGTTGAGTTTCAACGAAGGCCTGTCAGATTTCACAAAGGAAGCTGGACACTGTCTTGCAGTTAATGGATGCAGCAAAGAGAGGTTTACAGTTGGCTACTGCATGGATAGCCATGGCTTAGGCTGATTTAGCTTGTTTGGCAATAATTATTTAGACTTCCCAGATGTTCTGGCTTCTTCCACACTGTCCAAGATATCTGGGAGCTGTTTGCCATTTCCCTCTTCTTTTTTTCAGAAGCAGATGTATCAACTCTCTCAGTCCAGCCCATTTGGGATTGTAGCCTGGGAGTGACTTCTCTGACCTCAGCTGGTAAAGAACGCACTGTTTGGAAGCTATCCTCAGCCCATTTTCTTCACATGGCTGTATGTTAAGGCAAAACACATTGGGTTTTGTGTGTGTGTGTGTGTATGTGTGTGTGGACTTTGATCAAATCATTCCACTGGTCAGCTCATCTGCAGATGAGCTGTTAAAACGTTTAAATAAACCACAGCTAATGGAAGCATGGCTTTTTGCAATGTGTGAGCCTCATTTATGACTCTCTCTTAGGGAGTCCAAGGCAAAGTAGTAGAAGTACACCATCTAGTGTACTTTTTTGCTGGGTCTTCAATGTGTCTAAGGAGATTCTAAATCGTCCACGTCATGGTTGTCCCAAAGGTGCTATTCCAAAAGAAAGCTGGACTTTTTGGGGGTTTTTTTTCCCCTTGAAAATGTTTTGCTTCTCATCCAAGAAGCTTCTTCAGTTCTGAACTGAAGCAGCTTCTTGGATGAGAAGCAAAATGTTTTCAAGGGGGGAAAAATAACACCTCAGAAAGTCCAGCTGCCTTTTGGAATAGCACCTTTGGGCCTTCAGTACCTACTCTGTATTAACTTTGTGGATCCTAACAGCCCCAAAGCAGAGGCTGTGAAAAAAGATGCATTGTGTGATCTCATGGCTGGGAAGACCCTTAAGACACATTTCATCACTGCTATATTCACCGACACAATCATACAATCTAACACTATCCTTGTTGCTTCTTTTATTAGATCATAAAGGCTTCCCTGTGTGATTTAAGGAGGCAGCTGGACTGATTCTTCCTTCCATGCTGCTCAGGGAATTCAGCTTTTGCACGTTTAGCATATTACCAGACTGATGGCAGTGGGGGATTTAACATTTGCTCTTTATTTTCCATGAATCCTTCCAAAATGCTTTCGCTGAGTCCAGCTGTAAAATGTACAGACCAAGGCCTCAGTCCTATCATAACTGTGAAGTTATGGTTCCTAAGAAAACTACCATTGTAAAATATTTTGATCTACAGTATATGACTTTAATCTGGCCTATTCATGCTAAATAACTGAGCTTTAAGTTCCAGTAACAAATGTTATATTGATGTAGCAGTCAGGCAGTCTGCTGTCATTTGTTACAGTTTTTAATCAGAAATACAAAACAAATAGAATAAAGATACAGTAACACGACATTTTAGCATGATGCATCATGCGTTCGTTCTAGTTAAAGTAGTCAAATCAAGTTATACTGATGATACCAGCAGCAGCAGCTTTGGACAACCCTTTGGAAATGTCTTTTTCCTTTGAAAATAAAATTCAGAGATGGAAATTACAGTGCTTAGAAAGTAAAAGACATGAATACACAATTCTCTCTTTAATCCAGTAGTGGAACCTATATCTGTTTATGAAGTTTATGCCTTTGACATAAGGCCTGATTGTTTGTAGAACAAAAGTGATCCATGTAGAAAATTTTAGCTCTTAAGATGGTGGGCACTTCGATATCCAGGTCCTAAACCATGGAAAATGTTGTTCCTTGCTCTACATAAAACATTTTCATTTCTTGGTTGATGCACTCGAGATCTGTAGGTGGAAATGGGCATGACAGATACAGGGACTGAATTCATGCCAGCTTTGCCAAGCCCTGACCTTGTTAATGAGTAATCCATAGTTGGCTGGGTTTGAATAAATCATGATTAGATGGAATTGTATGATGTCCTGAGCTCTAAACTGCAGCTGAATTAACTTACCACACTAGGCCAAAGCCAGGTGAAGCATATGTGAGGTGAACCAAATGACTGGAGTTAGTCACACTTCAGCTGCCAGTCATTTAAAGATAAGTAGATACAAGATCGATGATTCGACATATATTGATGATAGATAATAGGTGATAGACATAGAGATAGATATACATAGATCGAGATAAATAGATAATAGATGATAGAAATAGATGATAGATAGATAAAGGTTGAATGAATGATAAATTTTTGTGTGCATATGTTTGAGTGTATATACTGAATGCAGGAAAAAATAGATTATCTTTGATATATCTATCCTCCTATTGGCCCCATAGATTAATCAAGGACCTTTGAAAAACCAGAGATGAAGTGGATGATGAATATTTGTTTTCACTGTGCTTACTACACTCAAAAATAGGACAAACAAACAAAATAGACCAAGTTTGTGGTTGGGACAATCCTTCATAGTTTGATATGAAAGTATTTTCTCAACTATTTTGTATTTTCTATTCCTAAGTATCTGAAAATTTTTATTTTTATGCAGGTGTGCACATGCACACAAATATAGATGCATGCAGATGTGAGTTCTGCTAGGCAAAGGACAAATGATAGATGTCCAGAAATTAGGCCTCTTTGAGAAGATTATAAAAATGAACTTCTTTACCATGCCCTGTACTCAGAATTTGTTTGCAATGTCAGGGCTGATCCATTTAAGAACATACGAATAATTCTTCATTTTCACCTTTCAATTGCCATTTTTTTGGTTCCCTTATTTCAATTCTAAATGCTAATGGGTACCCATACTGGTTTCACTCATGTTCTGGAGAAAATAATAAATGGCTCAGGAGAACTATGAGGGTTGCAGAAATTTTCTTTTGGGGTGTACATATTGTGTGCTTTATTTTCACTGATAATGTTTCTAAAACCTGCAGAGGCAATCAACTTTCTGCAAGAAGGCCAAGACACTACAATAGCAGCAAAATGTTTGGAAAAGTTCTGTATGTTATCCTGAACTAAATTGAGCTTTAAAAGTTCATAAGCCATTCCCATTTCAGAATCCTCTAGGGTGTAACATTCGGTCATTTTATCCCCAACTTTGACGCAGGATCATTTGAAAAATATTAGGACACAGATTTGAATGTGTTTGAGTTTTGCCCTAAATAATGTTGGCTTCAATAGTGTGTATAGTATATATGCTGGGAAAGCTTGCTCAATAAAGAAGATGGAGTTAATTAGTATGAAAACGATTTGTTCATAACAATAACTTCTAGACTGTGTAGAATATACAGGTTTTATTCGTTTGCATAAACTCACATTTAAAAGGGAAGGAGAAGCAATCTAATAGGGTAGAAGCCACAGACGTTTGTAGCTCAATAGGTGATTTTGGACCATTGGTTCCTTTCTGAGGCCCAACCTATCTCACCGTAGAACAGCTTAACATGCCAGAGGAAAAATAGGGGATAAACTCAGCCACTGTGAAGACTGTGCATTCATGTATATATACATACACGTAAAGAAATGTATCTCTTTGCTTTTTTTCTTCAAAGGGGCTAGAGTTTTAAGTATGGTTAAGAAATGATATTTCCATGCCTTTAATAAAGAGTTGAGAAGACCATGAAGTTTCCAAGGATAGCTTTGCTTGATAATATTTCTCTGGCAACTTCAAAGCCTGGAACACATTACAGAGAGAAACGTTATAAGATCCTTCTTGGGTTTTAGAAGACTTTTAGCACTTTAAAAAAAGTGTGAGAGATGATTCCTCCATATGATACTCTTCTTCTAAAACAGTGAAAGGAGAATTGTTATTTTTTACAAGATTGATTATAGATTATACTCCTTCAAGCCATTTTTGGCTCCTAGCAACCATGTACAGTAAATAGTTTTTCTCTGTGACAATCCATCTCTGAGTTTGTCTGTCAGGCCTTTGAATGGTGTTTTACAGGATACATCTTTACGAACCAAATAATCTGCAGGAGGAAGGATTTAGAAGTCACATTTAGGCTCCATAAATAGTTTTGGGAGTTTGTGGTAGTTTCCTGTGGATCTGAGGAAGTAGAAACATCATAAAAGATCATTTCTTTGAAAACCATTTTTTTCTCTTTAAACCTCTTTTTAATTTTTCCTATACAAATCACAGCCAGTGGAATAAAATGCCAAACACCCACAAATGATGGTATTTTCATGGGAATAAAACAAAGAAAGTTCATAAATCACACCTGGAATATGACTTCATAAAATTAATAGGCCCAAGACTTTTCATGGATGAATCCCTGATTTTAATTCTGTAATCTCCACCCCACCCGCCCCTGAGAGAAAGAGAGACAGATAGACAGACAGACAGACCCTTTGGATGTAGTTCAATCTTACATGGTTATAGCTAGAAATGCACCTCATAATTTTGTGCTCTTTTAAATACTGCATAGGCATTTCCATTTTAAAATTCAGTATTCCTCCAACAGAGCTCAAGGCGAGGAACATGTTTCTTGTCTGAGCAATGTGACATGCCATAATTAAGATGATGACAAGAACAAACGTTTTTTGTGCTGGTCAGAAAGGGTAGGAATTTATTACTATGAGGGTGGCTTAAGAATAAATAAGCAAGTAGAAGTTACTGCACAGCAAAATACCAACCTGCAGCACTACAAGTTTTACCTCCATGATGTCTTCTGGGCTTCCACTTTTGACTATTCTTCAAAAATAAAAGAAGAGGGAGAGGGTTTTTTTTCCCCACACCAAAGGAATGGTAGGAAAGAACTCTGCTAATTTAGCCTTAGCCAAATTAGAGGCCTCTTGCTGTGCCCTCTGTTCCATTTTTTTATTTCTGTGTTACTGTACAAACATCACATTGTTTTGATGCAATGATGTTTATATAATCATTTCAACCACACCAGCATCCATTTTTATGAAAGCAGACAAGGCATGCTCCCCAAATTCCAAATATGGGATGTGCCCCCCCAAATATGGGAGCTGCCTGCCCAAGTATGGGATGTGCTCAGAAATATTGACTGCCTTGATATCCTCTATCACAAGTCAATTTCATCACATCAAATATACCAATTTTGCAATGACATTTATAAATCCAGCTTTTCTTCCTGTAAACAGCTTATGACATTGCAGTTGCCCTTTAGGTTTGGGAAGTCATGCAACTTGGAGCCAGCTCTGGTTATGTTTGGGACTAGGGATTCATTGCACTTAAAGAGAGAAATCAGACTTCCATTGATTTCAATGAATTGGCTCTAAGCACAACTAAAGCATGACCTCATTCAGTATATATAAATGCTGCAAAATCCTATGGCATCTGTCATCGCTTACTTTGACGACGCATTTCTTCTTTCTGATGGGAGTTAAGTAACACTAGCCAGTTTGGTGTCATGGCTAAGCCACCAGGCTAGACAGTGGGAGACAGTGAGTTCTAGGCCCGTGTTGGGCACAAAGACAACTGGGTAACCTTGGGACAGACATTTTCTCTCAGCCCTAGGAAGAGACAATGGCAAACCACTTCTGAAAAACATTGCCAAGAAAAGGGCAAGGACTTCTCTAGGCAGTCTTCAAGAATTGGAAATGAATGAATGAAAGAAAGAAAAAAGTAGCATTAGAAAGCTGGATCAAAAGATATTTCAGGTTTTAAAAATTGATACTATGTGGACTGATTTCACGTTAAATTGGTATCTGTGTTAAATTGATGTGCAACTGAGAATGAATTGGTCACAAATTAGATATGCACAAGGCACTAAGTATTTCTTCAACTACCCACTATAGGACTACAGAGTGAACTGCCTATTTGGTTTCTTTAACAGTTACATTATGATGCAGTCCTTGGCAGCTGTCACTGCATCCCTTGAATTTTTTTTTCAGAAATAAGTCCACCTGTGTAGTGCTTATTTAGGAGCACACATGGACAGGCTCACACTGTAAGGCAGAAATTGTTCACCTTTCTGCATTCAGGAACTTCTTCCTGATCTTTTAGGATGCTTTAGAGAGTGATCAGATGATCAACCTAGACTCACAAGGCTAAAAGGACCTTGGAGGTCTTCTTGAATGATACATTTCTTTTCAGCCTTTTGGTGCTTCTGAAAAGGAACTTTAAGCTGTGGAAGGGGAGCAAGTGGGCTCTGGAAGCACACTGTAATTACATATATCCCTTAACACTCTTCAAAGCTCCCAGCTGGTCCATTTTAGACTTTTATGACTATTCTGAAGAACATTAAAGGAAAAAAAAATGTGAGCCAGTGTTCCCAAGGAGGAAAAGCAGCCTTTTTTCAAAGTACTGGAAGATGTCCTTTTTGAACAATTGAATTTCTTACATTCGGCTGCCAAATTTTGGTGATGTGATTTCAGACTGTAGAGCCATAAATGGGAGACCCACCCTACTCTAAAACAAATTGTTCTTTGAAGTCTTGTATTATATGGCTTTCCTTTACTGGAACACGTAAGAGAAAATTGTTCCAAATATTTCAGCCTGAATGACTTTCTCTGGATCTTATATGGAAGACAGCAAGATCCAGAATTTCTAGATAAACATGTTATGACTGAGCAGATAGTCAGGAGCATCAAACATGTGACATTCTGTATGTTAAAGAAGCCCATACTTAGCCTATTCATAATAATCATTTCTCTCTTTTCTGGACTCGGTATAGATATATTAGCAAAAACTAATGGTAAGTGACCACCATCATTCCTCTTACCATTCCATTCTATTTTTCTTTAAATTTCTCTGTAGCACTTATAATGTATCTAAAATGTTAAAAGGTAAAGGTAAAGGTTCCCCCGCACATGCGTGCTAGTCGTTTCCGACTCTAGGGGCCGGTGCTCATCTCCGTTTCAAAGCCGAAGAGCCAGCACTTGTCCGAGGACGTCTCCGTGGTCATGTGGCTGGCATGACTAGACGCCAAAGGCGCACGGAATGCTGTTACTTTCCCACCGTAGCGGTCCCTATTTTTCTACTTTCATTTTTACGTGCGTTCGAACTGCTAGGTTGGCAGAAGCTGGGACGAGTAACAGGCGCTCACTCTGCTACGCGGCACTCAGGATTTGACCTGCCAAACTGCCGACCTTCTGATCGACAAGCTCAGCGTCCTAACCCACTGAGCCACCGCATCCCCTTCTAAAATGTTATAAGTTTTAAATAAACCATATATTTATAGATTACATATCTAGGGCAACACACTGTATTAAAATACATGTATATTTCAGGGATGCCATTTGTGAAAGGAGGTTTGTTGTGTGTTAGGAAAAAAAAGGGGGGAGCAAATTCTCTTGCCAGTAAAGTCAAGTGCTTGTGTGTTTCTACTTGTGTTTATTCATTGGCGTGAGGTGATATCCTGTTTCCAAGGTCTGTAGGAAAATGAACTCCAAGCAAATACTTATCGTGGTCCAAAGCTTTGATCTCAGTCCAGTGGATAGTTTGTACTACTTAAGACTGTTGTGTTAATTCAGGGAACTGCTTTTGTTTTGTCATTTGCAAGCAATATCTTGTTATCAAAATGGTTTACTTGGAATCAAGAGAAAGGATAACTTTCTGCTATGAACATGCATTTGTCATTTACTTTGCTTGTCATAAATATACAACACGCTGGCAAATTATTTTCAGAGACTGATAGTCTTATCAAATCGAAAGATATTCCCACAGAATTTACTGATTCCAACAGAAGGGAATATCTGTAGCTTGGGGCTGAACTGTGGGGTACTTGGTGCTTTTTGCGCTTGGCTATTTGCTTGCATACATTCCCCATCTAAGTATCATCATCATCATCACCATCATCACCATCATCACCATCATCATCTAGTAAATCCACTCACTCCCCCAAACTAAACTAATTTAGCTGATGGCTTTGATCCCCTATCCCTTACCCAAATCTACTTAGTCCATTCATGCTCTATTCCAGGGATCTTCAAACTTGGCCCTTTTATGACTTGTGGACTTCAACTCCCAGAATTCCTCAGCCAGGCATGCTGGCTGAGGAATTCTGGGAGTTGAGGTTTACAAGTCATAAAAAGGCCAAGTTTGAAGACCCCTGCTCTATTCAGTATTTGATGTTGTACTCAGTTCCTTGACCACTGAGTCCAACAATTCTGAAGGTTACACACATTTTTTCATCTCATGTCCTTTCCAGATAACCAGCCATTATATTGCCCAAGTCTTCTGATTCCACACAACCAAGGCTGATCCCAGTTATTTTAAAGTTTTTTTTCCCCAGACCATTGCAACTCTTCCTGGGAAGACAATAGATCAGGGGTGTCCAACTGCCGGCCCATAGGCCGGACGCATCATCTGGAAGCCGTACCCACCCCATTGCCGGCAATGGCAAAACCGTCCCGATACGTTGTGAGTTTGACATGTCTGCAGTAGATTGAGCAAAGATGATATTACATGAGATTTGTTAATCCATTTTTTACGGAACCAAGTGGCCTGGTCTCTAAGTCTCCTATTACTGAAACAATTGGAAAACAATGGGAATAGATACTTTTTTAGTCCTGTTACTATCCAGGTACTTTTAGTCAAGTGGCCAGATGAAAATACAGATAGTCCTCGAGGTACAAAACTAATGGAGCCTGCCTATTGGGGTTGTAAGTCAAAAAAATTGTCAAATGAATCAGACTCAATTTTACAAATTTTTAAAATCAAATTCATTAATTGAATCAAATGGATCATTAAATGAACAAAGATCTGACTTCCTATTTCCTCTGATTTGTTAACTGATTGCTGCCTGAACTGAGAGGCTTTCCCCACTGCTGTGGGCCACCCATCAGCTGTTTCTGGTGCAGCCTTCCCCTCAGGAACTAAATTGCCTCCTAGCAGGCTGTAGACCTCTCGATTTGCAACTGCTTTTTTAAAAAAAAAAAACACACAACAACCATTCGTTGCTAGTCTGCTTTAAAAAAAAAACTTGCCACTAATTAGCTTAAAAGTCTCCAGCCAGGCACCCAGAGAGAGATGGGGGAAGGGTTTACAGAACTGTTGGCTTGCAACAGCAAGAGAGATGGAAGGGACCTTGAGGTCTAACTCACTGCTCTCACAAGAGAGTATTTCTGATAAATGCCTATCCAGTCTCTTCTTAAAAGCTTTCAGTGATGGGGGCCCCACAACTTTCGGGGGCAATTTTAAATTTTAAACCTACAAACTACAGTAATATATGCTAATCTCCAAAACAAAAGCAAGGAAACACAAAGTTATAGAATGCTTTGTGTAGATGCTGGCTAGCATTTCTACAAGTAGTTTCAAGGAAAATGCAAACAAACTTTATCATTGCACAGTACTGTACTTACAAACAATAATTTGCAAGGTATAGCACTTAAAAAGAATAGCAGTTACCAAAAGGCTTGCAAACTGTTTGCCAACTTTTTAAGAAGAGCAGTTTACAGAGTAACAATAACAAAATATTTTAAATACTTACAGAAGCAATTCTTAATATTCCAGTCCTCAAGCCCAGGCAGCACTAGCTGCAAAAATCACTGGCTCTTATTTGGCCAGGTAACCAGGGGAAAAGAAAAAAAAATCCCAACCCCTTCCAACTTCAGGAAATTGCATCTGTAACCTGAACAGCACAGGCAAGTCACAGAGTTAAAAATGGCCAGAGAGACTGAATCCAAGTTACATGGCTACAGAGGCCTCTATTTGTTCACAATTTTGAATTTCTAATGTAAGTACCCTTTCTGAATAAATTCATTTTTGTGAATTCATATCTTCAACTAGTAGTCTAATAAAGAGCTAATGTGTAATCTCTCTCTCTATATATATATAAAGGATTAAGGCTAGGACTGACTTCTTGCTGAATATGAGTGTGAGAAGAGGGGGAAAAAATTATTTAGAAAACCTGGAAACTTAGAAAAACATTGCCATATATTCTCTTATTTGTTATGACAATACATGGATCTTCATGGACATTGTTATTTTACAACGCTCTTAACTAGGCTTATTAGCACATAAATATCCTTGGATACAGAGTTTGGCCTCAGTGTTGTAACACATTTATTTAGTTAGTTATACTTTTTATTTATCCTTTTAGTCCAGAAAGAAACCACATTGCTTCCACAATTCCCAGACAGGCAGAATTATTCTGGGGATGTGATCTCAGTCAAGCTCTGGGACCTTTTAGAAGACTTATTTATGAAGCAGTGACAGGTTTATTTGCTTTTGAAAGAGCAATCTGTTTGCAATGAGCTTACCTATAAATACTGAAAACTATTTTCTTCTTACTACAGCCTGGGCTTATTGGTCAGCTGAAGATAGGGGTGAATATATCTAAGTCTCCTGCCTCCTTTTTTACCTGGAACAACAAACAACCTTGTTTGTGAAGCTGAAAATGACTGGCTCAATGTCACGAAGCCAGCTTTCTTGCCTAAATTGAGACTAGAACTCAGTCTCCTGTTTTCTAGGCCAGCACCTATACCATGAGACCAATCTGGCACTTATAAAGAGTGAATTTTTATTAAGCTCAAATCGGATCATCCACAAAGGAGGGAGGGAGGGAGGGAGGGAGACTAAATGCTGTGGATTTATAAAGAAAAGCAAAAATCACCAAAACTAGGATCGAAAAGCCTTAAACCCTAAAACAAAACACATCTCCCAAAGAGAGAGACCCTACCTTAAAATGAACCAAACATGCTCAGCAGAGGGTTACAAGGAAGAAACAGAATGCCCAGAAGAAAGCGCATCTGAATCTGCATTTTGTTATGCTTTCTATTTGATGACAACTATATTTCTAAGGCCTAAAACTTTCACTTAGATATATCAGTAACTTGGAACGAATGAGGCTATGGTACATTGGAAATATGGAAGACTCCCCTGCTTAAAGAAGGCAGTGAGTGAGCGAGAGGGAATGAGAGGTGATGCAGCCTAGATGCTAAGAGCATGGCAACTAAACTTTAAACTTTAATCAGCAATTTATTGAGTTGCTTCCAACAAACCATGCCATCATTCTCTTTAGTCCTGACATATCTGCATCCTATGGAAAATGTTTAACATTGGCTTATTTTCTTGAGTGATGTGAAGATTACTGGGAAAATTTGTGTAAAGACCCTTCAAGTATTAGAAAATACTGGTCTTAGTTGATGTAAAGATTCTGATAGCATTGTTCTAGGACTAGTAAAGCTAGCTGTCAAAAAAGAATTTGCAGATGTCAGTACTTCAAAAATGATGGTGAAATGCACGGTTCTTTTAACTATATGCCAGTCTAATGCTATAAATTGATGACTGGGCTACTTATACAATTAACATGTGATGCTGATTTAATAATTAGAGAGTAAAATATTGAGCACAGTAGTATCATCAATGCCTACAGACAACAAACAGTTCAAAGATCTTTGTGGCCATTGGAACTCTTGAGGGGAGAAGAAAACCACAAGTGAGGTTGATTTTCAAGCCAGCATGTTCACAACTGGAATCTACTGTATAGCATCATTTTGAGAAATAACCACCATGCTTTTAACATGCTGCACTTTATACTTTAGGCTGACCTTAAAACACACATGTGGGTTTAATCTCCCAATGGTCTGGTCTAATGCAAGGGTGAGGAGGAATGTCTACACTTTAATTTAAAAACCCAGCATCCCCTGTACTTCCTTTTCAAATTTTGGTTTATTGATAATACTTTCATCTTGAAAATATAGAAATAAGCAGATTGTACCATATTGGAAAAGTTGAACAAGAATATAGGGGGAAATGCTGATGAATGTAGATTAAACGAAACCAACTAAAAATGAAGTGGAAATTGCAATGCGTGCAGTTTTTTCTGTTCATTTTGATTCTTTCCCTTGCCTTATCAAGTTTGCATTTGGTCATTAATAAACACTTCAACATTAATAGGATTCTACTAATTTTTGAGCAGCATGTTACTAATGTTCAATTCTACAATCTATGAGTGGGAAGGCAAAAGTAAACAACACCAAATATCAGCCCCATCTTATGTAGCTTACTAGGAAATATCCTTTTGTTCACCAGAAAGATGAGCCCAACAAGAAAGAATTCCATCTCTTGGAGTCAGAAAACAGAGCTTAGCCCAGGGGTAGGTAACCTTGGCTCTTTTATGACTCATGGACTTCAATTCCCAGAATTCCTGAGCCAGCATAGTTGAAGCATAGTTAAGCATAGTTGAAGTCCATGAGTCATAAAAGAGCCAAGGTTACCTACCCCTGGCTTAGCCTTTTGCCATCTCTGGAGAAACTTTTCCTCTTCAAGCACATGCTCTGACTTTGGTTTGCAAGCTCTTGCTGTTTTAAATATAATGGCAGGAGTGTAATGGTGTTGGGGCACAACCTCCACCCTTTATGGGTGGGCTTGTTACATTGCAGTGCCCATGAAAAAAGAATGGAGCTTATATTCAAAGGCCACAATGCTGCTTGAAATCATTCCGACACTGCCTTGACACTCACTCCCCTGTTACTGATTTCCATCAATAAAGTTCATTAATCAAGTAAATACACAAAGACATGGCACTGGCATAAGAAAAAAAATAAGCCAGCCTACATCCTGGGACAGCGATGGCAAACCTTTTAGAGACCAAGTGCCCAAACTGCAATCCAAAACCCACTTATGTATCATTGGGTGCCAGGTGGGCATGGCCCATTGGGTGGGTGTGGCCCATTGGATAGGTGTGGCTGCAAAGGTAATGGCAGGGTGGGACTAAAAAGTTCAATCAATTCCAACTTTGCGAGATCTTTTTTTCCATGAGAAGTTGTAATTGATTGATTGATTGATTGAACCTTTTTTTTTTTGCACACGGCCATGGAAGCCTAAAGTGAAAAGGTTTTATAAAGCCCAGCTGAAGGCCTAGGACTGGGGCGACAACGCACGTGCCCACAGTGAGGGCTCTGCGTGCCACCTGTGGCATGCGTGCCATAGGTTCACCCACACAGTCCTACGATAAATCAATCTTAACAATGCTAATGTTAAGGAAGCAATAGACACATTATTTCTTACTCTCCTGTATACATTAGCTTCTATCCATTACTTTTGGGGGAATCTATTGGCAACATCTGTTTAATAACCAGAAGGGAACTTTGCAGTAAGTCCAACTAACAGTCTCAGTCACTGAAGGTATAGCTGAGAGGGAAGGGATATCCTACAATAATGTTCTCAGGTGGCCTAGCCAAAGTTAAAGTGCCTTGTCATACCTACTGGTATTCCACCTCACAAGAGTTGCTAAAATAGTCCATTCTGATCAGATGGGCTATGGTGCTGGTCCATGGGCCGGATGCGTCATAGTGAAACTGTACCTACCCCATTGCTGGCAATGGAAAAAAGTTGCAATACATCGCGACACGTCACGTAACGTTACAAGTTTGACACCCCTGAGTAGTATAAGTACATACAAACTTCTAGTGGAAATTATCAGTAGTTTTGATCAGTGACGTCAAAGTAAACAAAGCCACGTGCTGATTACGTCACCAGGCCATGCCCATAAACGGAAGTGATGTGCGCAGCCCTCCTCCCCGGATGTGACGTGCATAATCCACACCCCCACCCCTCGTGGTACAGGATTCACAAGGCCATAACCCTAGCCGGATATGACATGTAGGCCCAACCCCATCAAAATAAGCATGGGTAACCCTAACAGCAAAAGTGTGTATAGTCAAGGCTATGGTCTTTCCAGTTGCAATGTATGGCAGTGAAAGTTGGACCATAAAAAAGGCTGAGCGCCAAAGAATTGAGGCCTTTGAACTCTGGTGCTGGAGAAGACTCCTGCGAGTCCCTTGGACTGCAAGGCGATCAAACCAGTCAGTCCTAGAGGAGATCAACCCTGAGTGTTCTTTAGAAGGCCAGATCCTGAAGCTAAAACTCAAATACTTTGGCCACCTAATGAGAAGGAAGGACTCACTGGAGAAGAGCCTAATGCTGGGAAAGATCGAGGGCAATAGAAGAAGGGGACGACAGAGAATGAGGTGGCTGGATGGAGTCACTGAAGCAGTAGGCGTGAGCTTAAATGGACTACAGAAGATGGTAGAGGACAGGAAGGCCTGGAGGAATGTTGTCCATAGGGTTGCGATGGGTCGGACATGACTTGCAGCTAACAACAACAACCCTAACAGATAAGGTGTGGTGTAAGGTCATAGCCCTATTTCCAGATGGTGCTTGCCGAACCTAATCCCATCAACAAACATGTGGCAGTCAAGCTTCTGTGTACTTGTTTACATTAACCCTAGACTAATTCCATGGACGTGCAAATCCAAAAGAAACACAGAGACCTGTGTTTTTGGGAAACAAAACCCTGCTTTTGGGGGGGGGTGGTAATTAAAAAAAGCTTTTTATTTCTAATCATTCTAGCCTAATGATGCTTTTAATTTTTGTGGAGTTTTAAAAATCAATACCTCAAAAGCTGGGGGTGGGTGGGAAAAAGGATCACCTAAAAGGCAGCCAGGGTTTGCATTTAAACCAGGCAATTTTTAAAACATTTTCCCTGAATGTAGGGGGGGGGGGGAAACCACAGACCTTTTAAAGCCCACAGCTGTTTTTTTTACCTTTTTAAAAATCTAAAGACATATATTTTGGCATTTGTAACCCCCCTCGAATCCATATGTACGCGTAACCGTTCATAGCGCAGATTTAATAAAATTTATTCTAACCTTACAGCAAAAGCGAAGCGTTTCTGACTGGTCAGAACAGATTGATGTTTTAGGTATGTGTGCTGTGGGCATGTCTGGACATGTCATCTCCCGTGATTCTGGACAGGCACAAGGCTCAAGGACGTGTCATAGCATGCGTGGGGGGGTTGTACAGGCAGGTCTGAACAGCTAGCAAATTAATTCCAGCAGTCTTTTGAAGATGGCAAATATTGATGGAGATTTGTTTGATGTAAATTTGACCCCCAAACCTCCCAAGCGTAAACGTAGAATAAGTAAAGGACCTGAGCTATACGGCTTCGTGGAAGACAACAAATTTATAAAGCCTTGTTGTTGCAGATCCTACTTTTTGTACACTCTGGCTATGTGAAAAATCACATCGCCCACCAATCAGGTAACCCCCCAGCCGAATGATTAGATTATATATCTGTGTCTAGCCCCTGATAGGATTAAACATGAGATCAGCAAATGTAAACTTCATAGTGTTAATAGTTTCTTGTAATTAATTCTGCTGAGTTCTTCACCCCTTTTGACCAGTCCACCCTCATATCAAGAAAAAAATATAATACAAATTTCATGTGATTTGTAAAGCACCTTTTATTATAAATTTCATAGCGTTAACAGTTTCTTGTAATCAATTTCTCTTACATTCTTACATATGATCCTCTTCAGAGACAATGGCAATTTGGCTTCAATCTTTGACATTAATTACAGCAGTTCACGCATAAGCGCTATACGATGTATAAATTTCTTGAGCTCCCCAAGGGAATCCCTGGTGAAATATAAGTTATTCACTTTGTCACAAATACTGATGATGACCCAGAGAACATGAGGCATAGAAAGTCTAAAGCATAAGCTGCTAATAAGCTCTGTTTCACTGGTTCCATCCGTATGGTCTTCATCTGATTGTAGACACCCCATTAAACAATGGTGTAATATTTTAATGATACACTCTTTCAGAATCTGAGGCATACTGGCATTTTGAGATTCCACCATTTCTAAAACAGGAAATAAGGTAGAATTAGTCTAGCTGTTTCAACTAATCAAAATACCGTTTTCTTAATTTTTATATTTACTTACCATTTGATGTTTTGCAGACTCTGCAACAACAAGGCTTTATAAATTTGTTGTCTTCCACGAAGCCGTATAGCTCAGGTCCTTTACTTATTCTACGTTTACGCTTGGGAGGTTTGGGGGTCAAATTTACATCAAACAAATCTCCATCAATATTTGCCATCTTCAAAAGACTGCTGGAATTAATTTGCTAGCTGTTCAGACCTGCCTGTACAACCCCCCCACGCATGCTATGACACGTCCTTGAGCCTTGTGCCTGTCCAGAATCACGGGAGATGACATGTCCAGACATGCCCACAGCACACATACCTAAAACATCAATCTGTTCTGACCAGTCAGAAACGCTTCGCTTTTGCTGTAAGGTTAGAATAAATTTTATTAAATCTGTGCTATGAATGGTTACGCGTACATATGGATTCGAGGGGGGTTACAAATGCCAAAATATATGTCTTTAGATTTTTAAAAAGGTAAAAAAAACAGCTGTGGGCTTTAAAAGGTCTGTGGTTTTTTTCCCCCCCCTACATTCAGGGAAAATGTTTTAAAAATTGCCTGGTTTAAATGCAAACCCTGGCTGCCTTTTAGGTGATCCTTTTTCCCACCCACCCCCAGCTTTTGAGGTATTGATTTTTAAAACTCCACAAAAATTAAAAGCATCATTAGGCTAGAATGATTAGAAATAAAAAGCTTTTTTTAAATTACCACCCCCCCAAAAGCAGGGTTTTGTTTCCCAAAAACACAGGTCTCTGTGTTTCTTTTGGATTTGCATGTCCATGGAATTAGTCTAGGGTTAATGTAAACAAGTACACAGAAGCTTGACTGCCACATGTTTGTTGATGGGATTAGGTTCGGCAAGCACCATCTGGAAATAGGGCTACGACCTTACACCACACCTTATCTGTTAGGGTTACCCATGCTTATTTTGATGGGGTTGGGCCGACACGTCATATCCGGCTAGGGTTATGGCCTTGTGAGTCCTGTACCACGAGGGGTGGGGGTGTGGATTATGCACGTCACATCCAGGGAGGAGCGCTGCGCACGTCACTTCCGTTTATGGGCATGGCCTGGTGACGTAATCAGCACGTGGCTTTGTTTACTTTGATGATGTCACTGATCAAAACTACTGATAATTTCCACTAGAAGTTTGTATGTACTTATACTACTCCCCTGAAATAGGCCATTCGACTGATATTCCTCTAGGATGCAGATGAAGAAGATGCTTAGTGCCTTGTATATATCCAATTAGTACCAAATTAATTTCTGGATTTGGACATAAAATTTCAAAATATAGCATCTTGCGTGTGATAAAATATTCAACTATCTTGGGCATAAAGCAAGAATCTGACCATAGCACCATCTTGTCTTGGTGGAGGTCTTCTCTGTCTGGCGGAGGTTAAAGCCATCTGAAAGGCTGGTTTCCAGGGCAGGTGTTGATGGCCTCCATTGTTGAATTTGAAAAGTTGCTGTTTGTGAAGCACCAGGAGATCCAGGCATTTCAAATATATATAAAGATTTATTGTAAGCTTAAGGTCTCTACAAGAATCTGAACTACTAACAGTGAAAGGAAATTAGCGGGAGTTAAAAATAGAAGGAATTCAAGTTGGGCTGGACTTTGACCTCTTGTGGGCATGAAAGGAATCATGACTGATGATGCTTTTGGCCCCTCCCTTGGCTCAGCCTGGTCATTTCCTACACTGCTTGGGAGATGCTTCTGCCCTAATTCCAAATGCAGAGTTGTAGCTATTCTTGGTGTGGGATTGTGCCCTGACTAAAGATGTCTGAAGATTATAGTGCCTTCTTCATGTCTGCTAGAGCAGAAAAAATAATCCTGGCAGAATCATTTGGGCATATTAGAGTATACGAATGAACATCTCCAGTCTTTTTTACATTCCAGAGGAATTAAGTAAAAAAAACACACCACTTTTTGCAGTAAAAGAAACTAATAATTTGAAATATGCAAGGTGAAATACATTAAATTATTTCAATTATGCAAAAATATACTGCTGAGGAGGCAACACTCCCTGCTCCCAAAAAACCCCTGGAAACCACAAATAACATTGATTCCCTACTAGTCAAATCACTATTATGTATCCTGCAGACAAAGTTCTGTAGTTCATCATTCATAGGTGTTTCAACTAGGACTTGATTATTCTTGCAGATTTACTTTGATTAGAGTGTAAAGGCAGAATTTACATAAATCTCCACATATATTCTTACTATGATTTATGCATAGCCCCAAAGAACTTACAAATAAGCACACATGCATAAATAATGCACTTCACTTTATTTTTAATGCACTTTCATGATTACATTGTTTATGCATATTGTTTTAAATATCCCAATGATATTACCACTTGGAGTTGTTGTTTTTTCTTAGAATTTGTTCTGCATGGAGTGTCCCCTTGTTTTACATGGTGTTTGCTTTGGCCTCAAAGCCAAGCTATCAACACATATGATGAGGGAGTTTTGTTTTTCAGCCATCTTGTCAAAGAGCCTGATACTTATCTGGGCTGACAGAGAGTGACTGACTGAAGATTAACCAGATTGCTGCCATGCTTAAGGTTAATCTCCAGTAGCTTAACCTCTGGCTTTATGCTGGGTCTCTACATGCCACTCCCCCTCTGCCTGTCCCTCCCCCCTCCCCCTGAGTCTTTATATTAAATAAAGATTCCATTCAAGGATACAAGTTTAATTAAACCATTTATTTGAAGCAAAATAAAACAGACAGTTGGGATTACATAGAAATACAAATTTCAACTAAAGCACTAAACTGTTTTCATTAAAAATGTAATTTCTTGCTGAATTAATTTGGATGTTCTTGGACCGATTTTGAATCAGTTAAATTGCATTTAGCAATTTGCAAACCAATTTCCATACAAATCAGTAAAACAAAAGCTTTCTTAAAAGGTGCAAATATTTTCTGAATGTTCTCCTACATCCCTTGTAAATGGCCCCTAAATATATGCCTATTACATAAAGCTTTCTTTATGATAAAAATACAAATTCTATTTGTTTAAAAAAGCCATTCATATGGCTACTAAACATCCTTGTTGTACAAACTGCAAAATACTATTTGATGAACAAAACTATTGATGTGTCTATGATACAGAGCCTACTCCACTCATTAGTGATCTCATATATATCTATATTGACAGGCACATGGGCCAATATCCAAAGAGTCCATTTTTCTATTTGCTGTTATTCCCAATGGCTCTGTTTCTTCTCATCCTGCCCAACACCCCATAAAACAATGGAGCCTTCTGGAATGGAATTCAACATGATGGGATGATCTGTAGCCAGAAGCGAAGTGGGAAATCAGAAGCACTGTATAAATGCATCCCATCCTCTTTGGATTCAGAGCATAGATATAGATATACATGCAAATACTAAAGAAGAACCAAATAATAAAGGAAGGCTTAACGCAAATCAGAGTATAGGAAAGTACTCAGTAAGGCTATACAGCTAGGCAGCTGTCTAATTTTTAAGCATGTAAAGAATTCCAGGTTACCTAGGCATCTGCTTATAAGTATTTTGTGAGATTGGAACAAAGCTTTAAAAGGTAAATACCGTTGCATAAATGCTTTCTTTTTATGTTGTGAATATGCATGTAAACCTTGCAATACAACATCAAAAACTATTATTTTTGCAAACCAAGTACCAGACCATTAGGGTGTTTTCTCCCGAAAAATAAAGTGAGCAAAATAATCTCTTATGTTTCTTTCCCATTTCTCCTGAGCACTTCTCTTTATCTTTCTTTACATATAAAAAGCATTCCCCCCCATCGTCTTTACAGTGAAAGGCCCCTAACAGGAGAGAAAAACTTTCCCAGAAAGGTAATTTTTTTTTTGTACATGTTGAACAAACGTTTGGTAAAAAATTGGAAAAAAACCCCCAAAAATGAACAAACAACTTAATTTATGAATACAAAGAAATGCACAACCAAAATTTCATTTATTGCTATGCAGAGACAAAGTAGTACATTATCTCAGTAGCGAGTTCCCTTGCAGAGATCCCTTACAAATGATAAACCTATAATCTGCCTTCATCAAAAACCTACCTTACATTCTTTTATCCCTATTTCTCACGTGATATTCATTTGTAATTTTTGTGTTAGAATGCAAAATGAAATTGTTTATCCATTAGTCACCCTGATATTCCAAGTGGTTTGCACAGAATTATCAAGTGACAACCCAAGGCAGCTGAAAGGACCAAATCTCTTATATCCAAACAGTACAACTGCATCAATGGCCTCAGATCACGTTCCAAAATATGTGTGGTTTAGGTTTTTGAATGCCATCACTATTGTAATGGAATCTTTGCAATTAAAAGTGAGAAGTTGCCATTTACACAGCAATTTAACATGCACCACAAGCAGTGCCCTTAGCATGCACACCTTTAATTATCCTTCACAATAGGATTTTCAAATAACTAGGCTGAGAAATACCTATGTTGGGGCTCAATTCTAAAAATAGTGTGGAACATTGGGAATGTTTCTATGTACACATGGATGTGTTTGTGTGTGTGTTCAAAATAGCTAATTATTATATGACTGTTACTGAAAAATTCAGATGTGTATAAATTTCCAAGTACCCTCTGGAATGTGAAAAATCTAATCATACGTCGTTAGGGACTGCTTTTTAAATTACAAAATAATAGAAAATAATTGGTATATTAATATTTGGCATAGTTAGAGATTAGATATCGCAATTGTAAAAATAACAATCTATTTCATTTAGTAGATGCATGTTAAATACAATGCATCTGAGAAGCATAGAGGTTGCATTTAACATTTACTTCTAAGTCAGAAATGCTGTGCACTCACAAAATTAACATGAATTGGGGGCACAGCAGTTCATTACAAACCTACCTTGATTTGCGGCCCTTAATAACAACTTATTAGGAAGCTATGATATATATAGGTGCAGATTATATAGATTGGAACTATGGTTCTCAGTCTTACTGTAATTGTTTACAGGAGTGTGTAAACATTCACATTTTTTTATTATTTATTGAATTTGTTTGCCGCCCATCTCACTGCCAGGCAAATCTGGGTGGCCTGCAATGTTATTTGATATTGGCAACAGTATTTGTGTGTAATTAAGAAAGCAATCGTAGGGATTTTATTTTAAAAGTTGTTCTTTTCCATCAGAGTTCCAAATGCTTGTTTGCTGTCTGAAAGTGGTGTGCAAGAAAAGACTTTAAAAAGACTTCTCACAGGTTTATGATGGGTTCCCATGCTATACAAGTGAGTCGCCAAAAGATGCAAAGAATGACTTGCAAAATATGGAAGACGAAAAACAAACAGCAGCATGATTTCATTTTAGCTTTCTGTACATGAGTAAATTTTCATTTTACAGGAATAATACTGCAACTTATCTGGAGTTTTGAAGGAGCAAATCTCACAGAAGATATAACATGTTGAGAAACATTTTTGGCACATCAATAATATTTGTAATACATTTTAAATTTTTGTAAAAAGAAATAAAGAAAGATAGTATATTTTTAAATGTCTATTCCTGACAATCAGCACTTGCTGTCTAGAGGATCAAGGCAAAACACTGTGCCTTCCAGAGTCAGTCCCATTTTGAACCCCTCCTGGAACAGAGTAAGAACAAAGAATAAGTAAGACACCATATCTCAGCCTTAAAAAACATAATCTCATGTAATTTCAGACCTAAAAACATTTGCACCGTTCTGACTTACATATATGTTTCTCCTGGTTATTGGGTAGATGGTTGCCTATGTCTCATACTTTACACAACACATTTGGAGAGAAAGGAGATCTCCCCTTCCCCAGGTACATTTTGACTTCATGATGATTATATTTGCTTTCAAGCCAGACTAGATTGCTCCAAAGCTTTTAAGAAATTGGGATCCATTCTCACAAGAGACCATCTGACTATTATATTGCATCAAGATGTGTAGATCTTCAACTACAAGGCAGAAATTTTATGTGGCCTGCTATAGTAGCCAACAGTCTTTGTTATTTTGCTCTTTGTTGCTAATCATTTTCTAATGCACCATTCCTGCAACCGGGGATGGGTTGGATGACAACTTTCCAAATGTCTTTACAATTAACAATGGGGTTAATTATTAATGTAGTGGGGAATGAGGAACCATGTAACTTGCAATGTATTTTTCCATTCCTACTGATCCAAACTAAGAGGCAGAGGCACATGGGAAATGCTGTCATGTATCCTGTGTGTTATACAGTAGACACTATTTACAATAGAAAGAAAAGTCCTTTTGGATTAACTAGCTCTAAGTAATCTATCTATCCAAAGAAGATTCTGGACTATTCTGGACAAGGATATATTGGGGGGAAAATAGTGTATTTCTTACAGCTCAACTCAAGCTATTCTCCAAAGCGCCCAAAGGCAGGACAAGAAGCAACAGATGGAAACTAATCAAGGAGAGAAGCAACCTAGAACTAAGGAGAGACTTCCTGACAGTTAGAACAATTAATCAGTGGAATAACCTGCCTCCAGAAGCTGTGAATGCTCCAACACTGGAAGTTTTTAAGAAGAGACTGGGCAGCCATTTGCCTGAAATGGTATAGGGTTTCCTGCCTGAGTAGGGGGTTGGACTAGATGACCTCCAAGGTCCCTTCCAACTTTATTATTATTATTATTATTATTATTATTATTATTATTATTATTATTATTATTATTATTATTATTATTGGCATCTATTGACATAAGAGACAAAAATGGCAGAAGTCTCAATTAATACAATACATGTATGCATGTGAAACACAGTGCAAAACTTTGAATGAAGCAAATTTTCAGAGCTGCATCACTTCATTTTACCCCTTCTCTATTGATGAGTTGAAGGGCTGTCCAGCCATCTGTTACAGGTAGTCCTTGAGTTACAAGTGTAATGGAACCTGCCCATTCCACTCGTAACTTGAAAACTTGTGGGAGTGAATCTCGTATGTCGAATGAGATCACTCCCTTGCTCATTAAGATCCATGCAGCTCGTTAAGTGAACATGAGGTATCTCAGAGTGGGGAAGGCCATGGAGAGCCTATTGATGGAACAGGACCCCAAGGCTTCTGAGACCCACTAAGATACCTCATGCTTCCCCCTCCCTTCCTGCCACGTTGGACTCACCTTGAAAAGACCCATCTCCTCTGTGCTGCGGTTCCTGCTACCGCCCGGATCTGAGGCTGGGGGATCCTCCTGTGACCCAATCCGGGTACTGGAGGCTTTTTCCAGACCGCTGCTGCCTGGATCTGAGGCTGGGGGATGCTTCTGCTTCTCCTGTGGCCCGATCCAGGTGCTGGAGGACTTTTCCAGGCCACTGCCACCCAGATCTGAGGCCGGGGGATGCTTCTGCAACCCTCCTGCAGTGCAATCTGAGTGCCGGATTCCTTTTCCAGGCCGCTGCCTCCTGGAAACGGGCTGCCAGAGGGCCACAGAAGTATTCCCCCAGCCTCAGATCTGGGGGGCAGTGGCCTGGAAAAGGCCTCCGGAGCACCGATCCAGCCTCCGGACACACGTGGAAGCGTCCCCCAGCTTCAGTTCCATTCTGTGTTGCAGAGAACAGAAGCCTAAAGTACCATGAGATCTTGCCCCACTGATCTTGCATGATCTTGCATTTTCTTTTGGCCTCTATTCTTTGCGAACGCACTGAAGGCCTGAAGCAGCCAAGAAAGCGAAAGATTTCAGTCTTTGCAGGGTGAGTATTGAAGGCCTGGTGCCTAGAGAGAACCTGGGCAGGTGGTGGGGAGGGAATAACAAGGGTGCATGTTGCAGTGCCACTGCAGTTGCTCATAAGGCCAAATGACTGCCATGGTGCAGCAACATTCATAATTTTGGGCCTTGCTCGTAAGCACTAGGGGGCGCTTATCATGTAACTTCGAACGAGCGTTAAGTGAACGCTTGTAACTTGGGGACTAACTGTATTTAGAATATTTTACTTGCATGAAAACTATCCCCATTGCCAGTTCCTTTCTTTTCTAATCACCTGTATTCAAGTGAGATCATGGATATGTCCCCATTTTACAACTATTGGTTGAGATATGTATTCTTTGAAAATGCTTGTAAGACAAGTGGTTGTAGAGCAAAACACCTCTCTAATGTTCAATTAATCTGCTCCGCTTTTTTCAGACCTCCTTATGAACTTGAAGGGAAAAAAAATATCACATCTATTTTAACATGGGTAGCATACAAAACTAGAAAAAACAAACACCATAAAACAGATAAATACATGCAAACAAATGGAAGCCCATACTGAAATAATCTTACAACCAACAAAAATCTATCAGAGGCCTTAGACAAACAATAATCCATCAACTCCAGGTTTAGGTTTAAAGCCAGTTTTTCCCAGATTTCTGGAACATAGGACAGGAGATACTGGCCCACTTCTTCCATCCCATAAGGTGACCAAGTTTAATAGACGGGACCAGGAGTGCACCCACTATGTTGGAATGTACTGGGTGGGCAGAACCAATTGAAAAGAAATTCAATGCTCTACTATGTCAAAGTGTCCTGCACTAGAATTAGCCAACGAGTTTTTTTGCAAAGTAATTTTCAAGATACAAGATCATTCAATGAACATGCTTCGGGAACAATTCATTTACATCAATGTTTTTTTTAATGTACATGAAGGAAAGGTACTATTATTTTGAAAGACCGTCCAATTCTTTTACAATTGAAATACTAAAGAGCTGAAGAGCATAGAAATATTCTTTTCACAGTGGAAGAGAAAAAGTAAGGGATATAATTTCTCACGTCATCCTACAAAGATGTACAGTTATATTTGGATATCAGCTTATTCAGGGACTGGAAAAGGTACTATATGCTTCCTGAAAATCATATTATATAGGTAAGTAAAAAACCTACATTGTAGCTGAGATGTACACATACACAGTAGTCCTTTACACAGGTAGGTTTTCAAATTAGGTCTCAAGAGGCTAATTATTTATTCAGTCAAAGAAAAAGTTAATATTAGAAAAAAGGAGTGAGCAAGACATTTCCCAGTTTTACTTTTGGCGATTTAACCCAAAATTTTACTCAAAATGTTATATACTAAGAGAAACATTTAACAGGATTCAGGGAGGAACTCAGATACCAACTCACATATTACAGATGCCATCATTATAACAAAATGTATAACATGATATAATTTAGTAGAAACGAATTGAAACATATGGAGAAAATAATATACCAACCATCGCTGACGCTGCATATCCATGAAAGCACAAAGAAGAAATAATAGAATTATTGCTAGCAATATCAATAAAATGCACAGAAGAATAAAATACATTTAACAGATAATTAAATTTAGCACTGGAATATATATATATGGAATATTTTATCATGCTTTTATTATATACCTTCTATTATAAAAGCACTATAAAATATATGTAGGTAATATAAATATGTATAGAATCATTCCTTGCATTTAACAGATAAGTAAATTTAGCACTAAAATGTGTAAGGAACATTTCATTGTGTTTTTATTCCCTCTTTTATAAAAAGTGTATAAAATATATGTAGGTATAACAGATAGATGGGGGAGGGGTTGGGGTTGGATAAGTTTTTTTCTGCCTTAAATCTACCAGATTTCCTCCAGTATTCACATCTGATATTTATGCAATTGTAAACAGTTAGAATTACCTGCATCTCATCTAGCTTAGATTGGATGTCTGGAGGGAAATCTCCTGCTCCACAGCTGAATGGATCAAAAGGTTCTGCTCCAAAAAGGTCTCTCTCTAGAAAGAGTAAAACATAGTCAACAGAAAATGATGGGATGAGCATATAGAAAATCACATACTCAAAGAACTGGCAAAATGCCCCCCCCCCCGATAACTCAACTTTGCACTGAGCACTATGCTATATTCTGAAAGGGCAAACGATGAAAAGCAATTCTCAGCTTGTAATTTTAGAGCAGTAGTCCTCAACCTTTTGGGCACCAGGGACTGGTTCTGAGGAGAGAGGTTTTTCTGTAGACGTGTGTGTGTGTGTGTGTGTTTGTGTGTGTGTGTGTGTGTGTTTGTGTGGTTTTGTGTGCTGTTTGCAACCTGCATATGAGGCTTTGCTTGTTTGTGCGTCCCAGTTTCTAGCATGCCGCAGACCAGTGTCAGTCCACTGACTGGGGGGGGACCCGTGTTTTAGAGCACTCTCTTTGATCCTGGGACCGATTTAATTTTCGTTGTCTTGTTTTTCCCTGAAATGCATATCCAGGATGCAACATTAGTAAGACGTTCTAGCAAGCAATTCTCCTTTAGCTAGCTTGTTGGTTTGGGCAATGACTACACAGTAGGCATATATTGCTCTAGGTTATGTCAAGGCATTCCAGAACTTACTGATGTCTGTAGATCTACTGGGAACTGGTGGAGGCTGGGTGCCATTGCGAGTAGGTGTAGATGGCTTTGGGGAGATGGGAGAAAATGGAACCATATCAAAGATGTCGGTGGAAGGAGACTTTGGTGTAACACTGCTTGCCTATAATAAGGAAAATAAATTGTTGTTGTTGTTGTTAGCTGCGAAGTTGTGTCCGACCCATCGCGACCCTATGGACAACATTCCTCCAGGCCTTCCTGTCCTTCCTGTATTAAGGGTAATATTTAACAACACTAAATGAACAAACAGTACTGAGTTTGCATGCAGAAAGGAAAAGGCTGCATTATCCAATAAAGGAACTTTGGAAACAAAAGGCTGAGACTGAATAATTTGAGCATTTGTAGCCCAACATTAGAGGGACGCGGTGGCTCAGTGGGTTAGCACACTGAGCTTGTCGAGTGAGCGCCTGTTACTCGTCCCAGCTTCTGCCAACCTAGCAGTTCGAAAGCACGTAAAAATGCAAGTAGAAAAATAGGGACCACTCCGGTGGGAAGATAACAGCGTTCCGTGCGCCTTTGGCGTCTAGTCATGCCGGCCACATGACCACGGAGACGTCCTCGGACAAGCGCTGGCTCTTCGGCTTTGAAACGGAGATGAGCACCGGCCCCTAGAGTCGGAAACGACTAGCATGCATGTGCGGGGGAACCTTTACCTTTACCTTTAGCCCAACATTTATGAAACATGCCCTCTTTGCACCAACAACAATTAAAGCATTTCATCTTTTGAACCTGTCCTGGGTTTCTTGAATGAAATGAGTTTTGAAAATAAAAAAGTTGCAAAAAAGAGTATAAGCATACTTTGAGTTAAGACAGAGAGATGCTCTTTACTGGGGCAGCAGATTATAAATCAGGATGAAGACTGAAATCCAGAGATATCTTCTTTTATTAATTCCATATCCTGTAATAGTACCATTAATATTTTGCCAGTCTGATAGGATAATTATTCTAAATGCTGGCACTGACGAAATCTCCATCAGTCATTTGCAAAAGACAGCTTTACTTGGAGCAGCAACAATATGTTTTACACCTTCAAACAACATCTGCCTATCTCAGGTCCATGGGAAGGACTCCGTAAGTGGATAAAAATGTCAAATTCAGTCTAAACATCAAACGGCCTGGCAAATCAATCATAATATATTAATTGATATGTCACCCAACTCCCACCAATTCTGAATGGTTGCTGGAAACTTACATAATAATGTCAATACAAATATGATTCCATTTATTTATGCTTAATATTCCTAGATTAAAGGTAAAGGTAAAGGTTCCCCCGCACATGTGTGCTAGTCGTTTCCAACTCTAGGGGCCAGTGCTCATCTCTGTTTCAAAGCCAAAGAGCCAGCGCTTGTCCGAGGACGTCTCCGTGGTCATGTGGCCGGCATGACTAGACGCCAAAGGCACACGGAACGCTGTTACCTTCCCAGCGTAGTGGTCCCTATTTTTCTACTTGCATTTTTACGTGCTTTTGAACTGCTAGGTTGGCAGAAGCTGGGACGAGTAACAGGCGCTCACTCTGCTATGTGGCAGTCAGGATTTGACCCACCAAACTGCCGATCTTCTGATTGACAAGCTCAGCATCCTAACCCATTCCAAGATCACATTACTATATAAAACCTAAGGGCATATTTAGGTTCAGCTAAATAACATTTTTTCGCAATCTCTCTCTCTCTCTGATTATGATTAATTATTACATTTGGCATATATTTTCCCCCTTATTCTCAAACATCTTGAATAATGATAAACCCAAAGCAAGAAAGAAATGTGTAGCAGAAAATCAAAGCCCACAGAAATCTAAAGCACAAAATAGGAAATTCCCTAAATTATGTTTCAAAATGCTTTATAAAACAGTTATAAATTCCATAATAGGATAAGACTTACAGGATCTATAATACCTGTATAATAATGGAATACATAAGATGCATACAACATCCCAGTTACCCTGTGGGCATGAAGATATACGATATTTTGATTAGAAATTAAGCGTCTTCAGGATTTTCCTTTGTGGGACCCACATATTGCTATAGAGAGCTCTAGATTTTATCCAGTGGTGCTTTCCTTTCCATTTCTGGGAACTTTGTGATTACAGGGAAGGCTGCTTCTGGTGAAAGACATTGGACTGATGGATTTTGATAAAGTCCTCTTCTGTCCTCTGACTTCTTTGTGACCATTCATGTTGTTCAGATAATGAACAATTCTTTTGCAAGGGAGGAGGAAGGGGGAAAAAACCCCACTTTTCCCTTACTCGATGGGAAGATCTTTTATTTTATTTATTCATTAAATAAAATGTACAACAACCCAATAAAACAATAACAAAACTTTTATTCATAGAAAGACAGTTTACAATCCAGTACTTTATGCCGTGTACTTTAAGCAGGCTGGATAAATCCACCTTGGAGAAAACTCTACAGTCCTTTGGGTACCAATGTGTTTCCGGAGTAGTATTTTTGTGGCTAGTATAAACATAACATTCCATTATTTACTACTGCAGGCAACAATAGGAACGTGGCTTTTCTGCAAGAGACAGAAGTATCTGTACATACTAAGAAGAGGAACAAAGTTTCTGAATACTTTTGTGATATAATACAGGTAGTCCTCGATTTATGACTATACGTTTAATAACAGTCTGGACTTATGATAGCCTTGGAAAGGGTGCTTTAGTAAAACTTCTGACGGTTGCAAAATGTTGCCTTATCATTCTCTGATCCCATGATCGTGATCTGGGAGCTTGACAACCTGCTTGCAGGTGCAGGTTACCAAGCATCCCACCATCATAGGATTTCAATCTCTGATATTCTCTGCCACCTTACACAGAAGCTGGGAAATGGGGGGGACTAAAAGGGACAGTTGCAAGTTGCTACCAACTGCCTAGAAAACCTTTTGTCTTTGGGTGAAAGAGCTGCCTCCTGAGGGGTGATGAATCTTTTGCGGGGTGTACAAAAGGAGCTGAAATCCCAAAGATTTTGGCTGTTTCTGTCCCCTGCCAAAGGAGTTCCTTTCTGTGCATAGAGGGGAGGTGAACTCCTTTGATGGCTGAAGAAATGGATTCCATTTCTGCACCCCGCTGAAGAAGTACCTTTCCGTGCATGGAGGGGAACAATCAGCAGGCAGCTCTTTTGGCTAGCCCCCTGAGACAAGAGAAACCAAAATTCAAGCAGAGAGTCAGCCCAAAGAGGTAAAGGTCCATCAGAAGGGGGGGGGGTGAAGGAAGCCTGGTGCAGACCACACATGAGTCTCTCTTTGCTCATAGAATAAAAATCCTATTTGGATTTCAGCAGGCAGGATTTTCAGCTCCCGAATAGAGCTTCTCAGAGCCTCTCCCATCCCAAGGAACCTCATACTCCTTACCTAGGACTCCACCTGCTAAATAACTCATATGAGTGCCGGGATTGTGGTTGTTGGAACGAAACAGTCACATGGACAGTCACATGATATTTCACTTAATGACTGCTTTGCTCAAAGACCAAGATTCTGGTCCAAATTGTGGCTGTAAAGCGAGGACTACATGTAGTGTTTCCTAGTTCGTTTAGAATGTATTATTTCCTTAAATTATTTCCTTACATGCACTGTGCTATGTATACATAAGATCTCTAGCTAGTTTTGGTTACCATTTAGAAATTCAGTTTTGAATCATTAATATTTTAGTACTATGGAAGGGTTACCACCCCAAAATTTATGTTCCCAGGACTCCATAATATAGAGTGAAGTCATTTGATGTACCATGTATCTGTAACATAGATGTAAAAAAATTATAGAAGTTTAGACAAAAGTTTCTCTGATACATTGGTTACACGTTACATTATACTCCACATTCCTCCAGCCTTGTTCTGCCTTAAACTGGCATTAAACTGTAGGGCATAAGAACAACTTGTAGGTTTCAAACATGATTTGAAAGCATTAACTGGGTTTGCATCTGAGGTACAGTTTTCAAAGACTTTTCTTGAGTTGGTTCCATCAATCATCAGTTTTTCTATTGCCTGGACATAGTATGAGAATGACGTATTTACAAGTGTATATCCACCAATGTATCAAAACTCTTCACTGGAATGATTAAGCGACTGCCTTCCATATGCACTTGAGTCTTGTGAAAAGACACAGATTCATTTGGCAGCATGTTAGTTAATAAGCTTCCTCTACTGCTAAGCTTGTAAGCCGCCCTGAGTCTTCGGAGAAGGGCGGGATATAAATGTAATAAAAATAAAAATAAATAAACATTTACAATGTAAATTGTGACAATTTTTTTCTTTAAAAAAAAAAGCTTCAATTTTTATAGCAGCTTCTAAACCCTTCAGAGAAACTGAGTAACTTTGGGTAGGCAATCTAATAAAGCTACCATGGAAAACTGATTTTCTTTCTACATAATGGATAAGCATTGTTTTGCTTGTTCCACATGAAACAAGCCATTATATAATAGAATAAGCACAACTCTATTTTGTGTATGTGCACGTATTTCTCAGTTCATGCATACATGCACAAATCATTCTAAATAATAAATTTGCTACATTTTTTCTCAGTGATAATGTTAGACTGACGAAAGCTATGTGTATGGTCCAATCTGTTACTCTTCCATGTCTTTTTCCTTCCTATAGAAAAACAAGTTTCTGAAAAATGGCCCAGACTATTAAAATTAATCTTCATATCCCATGGGCTGACAACATTTTAAATAAGCTTCCTCTAATCCACTTAGATTCATATATATATATATATATATATATATATATATATATATATATATATATATATATATATGTATGTATGTATGTATGTAATGTATATATATGTATGTATGTATGTATGTAATGTATATATATATATATATATATATATATGTATGTATGTATGTATGTAATGTGTGTATATATATATATATATATATGTATGTATATATATATAAGTATATATATATATGTGTATATGTATATATATATATATATATATATATATATATATATATATATATATATATATATATATATATATATATATATATATATATATCCAATATATTAAATTTCAGACAGATCCTTTGAGCCAAGTGTAAACCTTAGCATTATATTATCATGAACATCAGTAGTAAATAGTAGAAACTAGATTTATTTGCAATTTTATGTTATTTTAAAAGGATGATCTAAACTGTATTTAAAAAGGCAGAAACTCTGATTATAAACAGATGCTTTATTCTTTTATTAGACAATGCACAGGAAATTACGGAGAATTAAAATCAACTTCTATACAGGTAGTTCCCAGTTTAAGAATAGGTTTCATCCCCAAGTTCTGCCCTTAAGCCAATTTTGCCGGTAAACTGGAACAATATTATTGTAAAATATTGCATAAGTAGTACCATGTAATGGACTTGAATCATTGTGTAACTTGAATCATTGCTTATTCAACTTGAATTTTCTTTTCCTAACATCTTTCTCTCCTGTTCATTCTGCTTCAATTACTTCTGTCTGGATCAACTTTTTGTCCTTTCCTATGATCACTTTACTAGGTAAGATTCTTTTTCTTTGGTTATTCATTCAATATTTCCCAATGATAACAACTGCTAATTACAAATGAAACTTGCATGAATGAAACACCATTTCTCTCAGCTCATTTTTAGAATTATTTAAGCATGTTGCAGCTCATAAGTGGAACAAATGATGTGCCTTCTTCACTTAGAGATAAAATGAATTTCACTAATATCTCTTACTGACATTCCAGGAAAATATACACTTATCAAATTGAGTTCTTTTTCTTTTTTTCCTCTGCAATTTTTTTTCTTTTCTATTTTTCCGTTTGTAATTTTTATAGTTTGCACCGGCTTTTTATTTCATAAATACGAGGAGGACTCAAATAGACATTTGAGTATTTTATTTGAAAGTAACCTTCGACCCAATGTCTTTTTTTTTTGGAGTTCAAAATGCTTTTGTTGCATGCAGAAATAAAAATTTGTTTTCTTTGTAGCAGTTCATTGATTTCATAAATGCAGCACACTATAGGTTTTTTTATACATAGCATAAAGGTAAAAACAATATTTATTTATTTATTTATTTATTTATTTAATAATATTTATATACCGCCCTTCTCCCGAAGGACTCAGGGCGGTGAACAGGGCAAGAATAAAAAATACAAAGTTACAAAAGTTAAAAAAGGAATTAAATATATGCCCACTAAAAACAGTAAATGCAAATATTAAAACACAATAAAAACCCCCACCCATCCGCCATCAGGCCAGGCCGGCTTGTTCGAATAAGAATGTCTTTAGATCGCGACGAAAGGAGCGAAGATCGGGCGCCATCCGGAGCTCAACCGGTAGCTGATTCCATAGCTCCGGGGCGCCCACAGGATCTCTCCCTGGGGGCCACCAATTGACATTCTCTGATCGGTGACACCCTGAGGAGGCCCTCTCTGTGGGAGCGTACAGGGCGAAGGGAAGTTGATGCCGGCAGTAGGTGCTCCCTAAGGTACTCCGGACCCCTGCCATGTAGGGCCTTAAACACCATTACTAGTACCTTGAATCTCACCCGGAAGACAACTGGTAACCAATGCAGCTCACGGAGCAGAGGTGTAACATGGGAGTATCGGGAGACTCCCAACACAACTCTCGCGGCTGCATTCTGTACCAGTTGGAGCCTCCGGGTGGTCCTCAAGGGCAGCCCCATGTAGAGAGCGTTGCAGTAGTCCAGACGAGAGGTCATGAGCGCGTGAGTGACCGTGCATAAGTCATCCCGGCTTAGATAGGGCCGCAACTGGCGCACCAGGCGAACCTGGGCGAAAGCAGGGTTATGCAGGGTTATCTTCATTTTAGATGTCAAAAGGGTTTTGTGGCTCCCACTGTTTTCTTTTCAGTGGGAAACGGGTCCAAGTGGATCTTTGAGTGTTTTAGGTTGCCTACCCGTGCACTAGGGGATGCTCATCACATAACTTTGAATGAGCATTATGTGAACGCTCATAACTCGGGGATTACCTGGCTATTATTAATGAAAGCAGGAGACGATGAGTTCTAGTCCCACTTTAGGCATGAAACCAACTGAGTGACTTTGGGCCAGCCAGTCTCTCTCAGTCCAACTCACCTCACAAGGTTGTCATTTTGTGGGGGTAAAAAGGAGAAAGAAGGAATATTAGGTATCTTAGCCAACTTGAGTTATTTATAAAGTAATAAAGGTGCCACTCAGAGTCGCTTTTTAGAGAGAGATGAGCAGCATAATAAATTTAATGAATTTAATAAATATTTCTCTTTTTTATGTTATAGTTCTATGACTGAAATAAAACTAAAATCAAAAATAGAAACATAAATTGCGAAGAGAAACATTTTTGCTCAGTGTACTTACTGGCAATGTATGTACTTGGGTTATTCTCAGCTGGTTCTCCAAATCTTGCACCTTGTTTTTTAGCTCTAGATTTTCTGTTTCTAATTCATTAATCTGAAAAAAAATATTCATGTATCAGAAAAATCTGAGAAAAAAGTGTCAAAGTAGGAAAAATGCATACATTATCAGAACTAGACTGAATAAGCCTATGAAAATAATTCATCATGGAACACAGCATTTATATTTATTTTTATTTATTTAGATTTATATACCGCCCTTTCCCGAAGGACTCAGGGCGGTTTACAAGGCATTTAAAAGAAAATCAATACAAACGTTAAAACAAATTTAAAAAGATTAAATAAAACCCTGAGAAAAATAAAAAAAACCCAGTTAAAATTAAAATTAAAAAAAAAATTCTCAGCCTGGGCCAGAGAGCTCGAAGAGCCAGGTCTTCAGGTCCCGGCGGAATGAACGGAGGTCAGGGGCAGTCCTAAGCTCCGCAGGCAGCTGGTTCCACAGGGCAGGCG
This sequence comes from Vipera ursinii, assembly GCF_947247035.1. Taxonomy (NCBI): domain Eukaryota; kingdom Metazoa; phylum Chordata; class Lepidosauria; order Squamata; family Viperidae; genus Vipera; species Vipera ursinii. The sequence continues at coordinate 168,058,316 of NC_139512.1, read as the reverse complement.
CACCCACTGAGAAGGCCCTACCCCTGGGTGTTACCCGCCGGCAATCTTTAACCGCCGGCACCCTGAGAAGACCCTCCCTGTGGGAGCGCACTGGACGAAGGGAGCTTGATGCCGGCAGCAGGTGTTCCCTCAAATATCCCGGACCCATGCCATTTAGGGCTTTATAGGTCATCACCAGCACCTTGAATCTCACCCGAAGGGCAACCGGAAGCCAATGCAGCTCGCGGAGTAGAGGTGTTACATGGGAGTATCGGGAGACCCCCATCACGACTCGCGCGGCTGCATTCTGCACCAGCTGAAGCCTCCGGGTGGTCCTCAAGGGCAGCCCCATGTAGAGAGTGTTGCAGTAGTCTAATTTCTAATTTATTTAGCAAATAAGTCTACAAAAGCAAGATGTATTTCTGGTGTTTACATCACCATCACTAAAAGAGTCCCAAAATTTTATCATATTTGTATATGTAAAAAAGATGTCGAGACTCTAGAAAGAGTACAGAGAAGAGCAACAAAGATGATTGGGGGACTGGAGGCTAAAACATATAGGGAACGGTTGCTGGAATTGGGTATGTGTAGTTTAATGAAGAGAAGGACGAGGGAGGACATGATAGCAGTGTTCCAATATCTCAGGGGCTGCCACAAAGAAGAGGGAGTCAAGCTATTCTCCAAAGCACCTGAAGGCAGGACAAGAAGCAACGGATGGAAACTAGTCAAGGAGAGAAGCAACGTAGAACTAAGGAGAAACTTCCTGACAGTTAGAACAATTAACCAGTGGAACAACCTGCCTCCAGAAGTGGTGAATGCTCCAACACTGGAAGTTTTTAAGAAGAGACTGGCCAGCCATTTGCCTGAAATGGTATAGGGTTTCCTGCCTGAGCACGGGGTTGGACTAGATGACCTCCAAGGTCCCTTCCAACTTATTATTATTAACTTATCTTGTATGATGGGAAAAAAACCCCTGCAATATTAATTGACTGCATTGATTAAAAGGAAGTATATTTTAAGTTACCTAGAAATGGGTAACAGACTTATTTCCATAATACAGCTTTATCACATATATACATACATATCTTATTCACCAATGGCTTCCCATACAACCAATGTGTACACAAAATAGATACATAAACACGTTCAGCAAAGTTAACAGAAACCCTCAGTTTTTAATCTTATTGGGATCCTTTTTGTTGCTGGAACGTTCAGACAGGAAGACACATTTTCCAGTTTTTCTTCCAAGTTCCCTAGTCTCCTGAGGCAGATTTGGAAAAATACAGAAGGTTGTAGGCAAGAATGAGAATGATCAAAGCTACGTCTTCCCCCAATGAGTTGAAGAAGCTTCTATCAGCAGAAGGACAAGAATTAGATACAATTCATTCTGCATGCAAGTTAAAATTTAGCCATATTGTTGTTGTTTTATGCAAACAGATTATTCCCCTATTTCCTACAGTGAAAAACCACACTGGTTTCTCATTTCCATTTTTGTTTTAATTTTTGTCAAGTTACTCTGTTCCCCATTTTCTGGTTTACAGTTTTTCTCTGAGAGAGCCGTATTTCTACAGCCATAACACTTAAAGTTTCACTTCAATAATTCAGCTGAATCCATTTAAATAAATCGCATACAACTTAAGTTACTATGAATGGGATTTGTAATTATATGCATTCCATTAATAAATGTCCTATAAAATCAGTAAGATTTTTATTCCGTATAATAAAGAGCAATAACAGTGTTTCTTTTTTAAAAAAAAACAAACAACCCTACATAAGACGTTTGTTAAACTGAGACAGACTATGGAACTTACTCTTTTCTGTAATCCAGCAATCTGTTTCCGTGTTTCAACGTCCTTTCCTCCTGATTCTAGGAATTTTCTGTAAGCAAGGTCAAATGCTTGGCCAATAGTTAAAGTGATCTCTTCTGCCTTGAGATAAAACAAGTCTTACCATTAGCATGCAATGGTAATGTTGCAAAGAATAAAGGCTCATATAGATTCATCATCTATATAATGTTAAGGAACACATCAGAACATTACAACTGGTTAGCTCTATGTTATTTTTATTTTTTTTATTTTTTATTTTAATCCCATTTATATCCTGCCCTTCTCCGAAGACTCAGGGCGGCTTACAATTTAAGCACAAACCAATGTGCTTAGCAGTAGCCTTCATTCTATGTATATGGCTGCTTATTAGGGCTTTCGCCCCACCCCCGAAGCGGCATTATTACAAAGTCAGCTTAATTGCCCCCAACAATCTGGGTCCTCCTTTTACCTACCTCGGAAGGATGGAAGGCTGAGTCAACCTTGAGCCTGGTGGGATGCGAACCTGCACTAATTGCAGGCAGCTGGTGTTACTTAAGGAGGCATTAGCCCACTGCTCCACCAAGGCTATGTTCATTCTAGAAGTTAATTTGTGTATCCATTTGGAATGTTCCCTGACACATTTCCTGGCACAATCAACTTTAAGTTATGTATCACTTTCATTCAATGCAATAACATTGGACTGATTCTATGCTATTCAAACATATCTGTATGAACTATATTGGCATAAAAAAGGTAAAGGTTCCCCCGCACTTGCGTGCTAGTCGTTTCCGACTCTAGGGGCCGGTGCTCATCTCCGTTTCAAAGCCGAAGAGCCAGCGTTTGTCCGAGGACGTCTCTGTGGTCATGTGGCTGGCATGACTAGACACCAAAGGCGCACGGAACGCTGTTACCTTCCCACCGTAGTGGTCCCTATTTTTCTACTTGCATTTTTACGTGCTTTCGAACTGCTAGGTGGGCAGAAGCTGGGACGAGTAACAGGCGCTCGCTCTGTTACGCGGCACTCGGGATTCGACCCGCCAAACTGCCGAACTTCTGATCGACAAGCTCAGCGTCCTAACCCACTGAGCCACCGCGTCCCTTGGCATAGAACAATATAAATTGAAAGCAAAGAGAAAATAAAAAGAACAACCATCAATTTATTTTAGTTACTATTTTGCAAAGGGGGGGCTCTCACAAAAAATGCAGTGGGGGGAAGACAAGCTTTCAATATAAAAGAACAACAAATTCAACCACTTTAAAAATCTATGTGTACTTACACATTTTTCACTGTCAAAGACATAACACAAGTGTTTATTTGATTCAGAATCTTTGCATATGAAAGTGAATATTCTTTTGTCAGTTTTGTCATCAGCACAAAATGATATCCTGTGGAGCTGGCAGTTGTGCTGGACTTCCTGCAAATAACAACTGTGCAATTACCACTTGGAATTACATTTTGACTGCTGAATACTATTTATTCAAGACGCCCAGGATGAAGCAAAGTCCTCTTAATAAACAACAAAACAGAATATGTTTTATTCTTGTAGTCCTCAATACTGATTTTAATATGAGTTTATATATTTTTGTGCACAGTGGTGTCTGCACAGAGTCAAATGGTCAGTCTGATGAAAACAGGATTGTACTGTAACAACTCTGCTTTTGTCCTAATGAAAACAGCAGAAGCTGTGGATGTCAATGTTACTCCAGCTGCATTGTTAGGTACAATTGCAAAGGTAATCTGGATCTAATTTTCAGTTTCATAAGTCAAGGAAACAAAAACACAACATATTCCATTATAGCAATAGCAATAGCACAGACTTATATAACACTCCATAGTGCTTTACAGCCCTCTCTAAGCAGTTTACAGAGTCAGCATATTGACCCCAATAATCTGGGTCCTCTTTTTACCGACCTCAGAAGGATGAAAGGCTGTGTCAACCTTGAGCTGGTGAGAATTGAACTGCCAAACTGCTGGCAGCTGGCAGTCAGCAGAAGTAGCCTGCAGTACTGCATTCTAACCACTGCGCTACTAGGGCTCAGTTATAGATACTTGAGAAGATTCAATTCTGCTCACAGGATTCTTTTGCTCTATGATACTAAAATTCCTGCGTTAATAATTATATAGTTATTACTATACATTATATTTTCCCAACTTACATAACTTTTCAATGTAAAATGTAAAATATTGCAGAATATTAAAATATGTCATCCCAGTTAAACCCATTTATAAAGTAATCAAAATAAGTATTTTGGTTACCCTTTTAGAAAAAATATGAAACTGCTTATTACCAATGCCTTATAAACAGCCTTGACTATAGCAGCATTTCAGGTAGTGGTTTACATGTTGACTGCTTTCAGATGTAGGACTCTACCTTCTATTAATCACCATTGTTTTTTTACAGTAAAAGTTGAATGTGCAATCAGGCGTGGGAATCGCAAGGAAGTATGGAGCCCATTAAATGGTTAAATTGCATATAGACCTTTCTCTGTTTTTTTGTTATTGTTTTTAAAGGTAGCTTTTAATTTTTAAATTATTTCTAATTGTAGAAGATTATGATTTGACTTGTGTTTTGACTGTAGACATGAAAATGAGATAGGGGAGTATATAATAATAATAATAATAATAATAATAATAATAATAATAATAATAATAATAACAACAACAACAACAACAACAACAACAACAATAACAACAACAACTCAAGAGTATTCTAGTAATCAATTATAGAATGCTGCATATTTATTCATTTTCTGAAAGAAACAAAAATGATTTCATATCAGATATCTGAACTTTTATTTCATTTTGAAAAAATATCTTAAAACAAACGACAAGTTACTGGATGACAATAAAAAAGATATAGTTGTAACCACATTATGGCACAAGTTATTTTACCTTGGCTAGAATTTTAAGGGGTAAATTAAAATAAGAAGACTCTTACCTTTGTTTTTGGATCTAGAATCTTTACGCCATATATGGAAATCTGTAACTCAACTTTTGGTGTTTTTTGGCCTTCAGATTTCTTAATATGTCTTGCAAACTGAAAATCAGAGAAAAATAATTATTTTTTAAAGTTCTTACTCATATTACGTTCTTACAGTACAATCAATTAGCAGTTTCCCTTATTTTGGGATTAGCCAGATTTCAATTGTCATTTTTTTTTACTTCTGATATAACTTCTATTCTGCTTTTCTGTTTATTCCAATATTTATTTATTTATTTATTTAGTTATATTTATATACCGCCCTATTCCCTGAGGACTCAGGGCGGTTTACAGGGAATTAAAAATCCAAAATACAAAAATTAAGAACAAATTAAAAAGTATTAAATTAACCCTGTAGTCAGTTAAAAACCCCAAATTAAAAATTCTTCCTCAGTCTGGGCCCGAGAGCTGAAAAAGCCAGGTCTTCAGGCCCCGGCGGAATGATCGGAGGTCGGGGGCAGCTCCACCGGCAGCTGGTTCCAGAGGGCAGGCGCTTAGTATATATTTATACTAAGTTTTCTTATACTTAGAGATCAGGAGCCAAACAGTAAATTCTGGTTGGCGAAGTGTCTCCAGAAAAAGGAGAGAATGGGAGACCTCCCCTTGCACTCTGGATAGGTAATCCTTGTGAATATAATCTTGGCAATAGATGAGAATGTCTATATAGAAGTAAGTCAGATATTGCTGGGATATTAAGGAGCCAATCAAGATCTACTAGAGAGAAGAAACGATTGTCAGGCCATTTCTATGTTCTTCAGATCAATCAGAACTTCAACAGAATTTATAACAGATAATTTGTTAGCTCTAATATGTCAGCTTTTCCAGGTTTTTTTTAATTTAAAGAACTTCTATGTCTGCCTACCTCATAGTGATCCTAGGCATCTATAAGAGTCTTAGCAATCAATAAAAACATATTATATATTGTAGTCTTCCCATCAGGAAACCATAACAAGATACATTACACTTGACTTAATCCCATCCTGGCCCCATGCTTGCAGGAAGAGACAGATCTTCGTGACCTTCTGAAAGGGTAAAAGAGTAGGGTCCCCTAATCTCAAGTGGGAGACTATTTCAAAGGCATTGGTAGCTACAGAGAAGCCATGCCTCCAAGGACCCCGTAGATGATACTTGAGAGAAGGGAGGTTGGCCACACCAGGAAATTATTCGAACTCTGTTAAAGAGTATAACAACACAATCTTGCAACCTGATAGCGATTTTCTCTCTCTCTCTCTCCCCCTCCCCCCAAAAAAAGAAAAAGAAAATCAAGGTGGGACAATCTTGAGTTTCTTTCCCACTTATTTCTCCCTTCCAGGGACAACCTGTGTTTACCTAGACTTTTGAATTCCAACTTTAAGACCATCTCCATAGTCACCAGAGTTTTCTTTTAGTTTGTAACACAATCTATGTAATTTACTAATTAATCAGTGATGTATTTACTTTCTTATGCTTAGAATTGGGCTTAGACCAATTGTTGAGTTGTGGTGGAACAGTACAACAACAAATGTATCTTTATAGTCTGGTATATAAGAAAGATTGTACTGGCAAAGTTCTATTGTAGAAAATGTTTCCCAAAATTTAATAAAGTAGAAAAATGTTCTAATGTCATAGATGTTATAACATCCTATATTAATTACCAACAAAGAAAAGTTGATGTTACAACTGATGCCAAATTATTATTAGTGATCCTGTTCCATTGTTTCTAATTATCTTTTGAAGTTGATTTATTTTCTCAGCCTTTCCCTTAAGTAGTGGAAAGTAAAACAACATGCACAAATGTTACCGACGTCTTTGATACTGCAAAGAAAAAGAAAATCATTTGGAAAAGGGAGGGAATGCAACATATCAGCAGGCCTCCCATTTCTGAAAGTTGTTTCTGAATGATAGCAGAACAGCAAAACAGCAAACAGAAAGAAATTAGAGGTAATCAAGTTTCCTTCAGCTATTTTGGATTACATTTCTCAACAGCCCCAGAAAGGTGATGGAGTCTGTGGTCTAAAACATCTGGAGAATTCCAGTTTGTCTATACCTGTGCTAGATTGAAAATGTATCCCTTTAACTGGGCTAAATCTGTGGGCTAGACCATGTGCCATTGTGTCCTTTTCCAAACATTCAAACTTATCACCTGCAGCCAAACAATCTCTCTGATTTATGACTGGGGTAGACTTCACTTGACATATTTTAAAAAGCCAATTTTAGATATCCTGTTTCAGGTATTTAATATTTAAAATTATGGAAAATATTATTTCAGAAAGATGTACTTTGGAAACACTTATGGAACTACTACACTCTGACCATCTATGGCCCCCTGATTTTTATGATTTATGCTCTGTTTAATACATAGGAAAAAAAATCTATGTATACAAAAAATAGAAAGTATTTCAAGTAAAGCTGAATATTGCAGCAGAAGGATTATAGATTATGCAAAGAAACTTTTCAAGGAACCAAGCAATGGCTGGTGCAATATAGTAACTGAAATGCTGATTATTAGAGATAAATTAAAATTTGGTAAAGAAATTGAAAAAACTTTTTCCCTGAGACTCTTTTTTGCTGTGGAACGCCAGCCCCACCTACTGGTAAAAATAAAAATGCACAGTGTAAATGAGGGAAACATCACATTTTTATATATTTAACTTGTTTATCTCTGACTGTGGAATTAAATTAATTATAAGGGATTATGGCATCCCTAATTATAAACATAATGCACTCACAACTGAACAATGCTTCAGCAAAGGCAAAATTTCACAGCCATTTTAACAGAAGTGAAGAACATGTAAGCATCTCTTGATATGCGTTCAGCTCTTTGAAGCATCATGGCCTTTTATTGAAACAAGTGTTTTAAGTGGATAAAAAGTCCAAAAGCACTAAACAGTTTTTAAAAAGGTAAAAAATGATAAAACATTTAAATTGACCGTAGAACTATAATTAATTCCCTTCTATTAATAGAGTTCTATGCTTTTAATTTAATTGAAATTTCCTCTTATTTTCTAATTGGCTTGTAACACAAACCAAATTTTTGTGCTTTTTTCTTCAGTTGCATCCCCAGGTCCAAGATTATTAACTCCAAAGTTTAAGATAACAGTTCAAATCTTTACATATCCTTTCCCCAATTTCTGTGCTCTTCCAGCCATGCAGCCATGGATACAAGTATTGCCAAATATAAATTGGCCCGTAGATTTCAAACACATACAAGAAAAGTTCCATAATATTTGAGATTCAATTTTGTTATTAGAACAACAGACACCTTCTTCTTAAAAAATATACACTGTCTAGTATAACCCAAGCATCTGGGTTTACTGCCCAAATGTAGATCTTCTTTGTTTTTATTTTATATATAGCCTTCATTATTTTTATAAGTAACTCAAGGCAGCCAACCTACATAATACTCATTATCCTCCTATTTTTCCCACAACAATACCCCTGCGAGGTGGACTGAGCTTAGAGAGAGTGACTGGCCCAAAGTTATCCAAATGGGTTTCAAAAGAGTTGTTACAAAAGTGTAATAGTTTTATGAATACCACCAGCACTTTCATTTAGGTCACTATTATTCCATTTAAAGTAGGGGTGTCAAACTCAATTTCATTGAGGGCTACATCAGGGGGCCGGGTGGGCGTGGCCAGGGTGGGCGTGGCCTACTGGGTGGGCGTGGCCAGGTCGACATTACTCACTTCAGGGGTGCCTGGGCAGGACTGGGGCAGATCTGAAAGTCTTCGGCAGAGGAGGACGGGACTGGGGCGCACACTGGGACATGGTCCCCCCCACCCTCCCTCCCTTCCTTCCTCTGTTCCTTCCTTCTTCCCTCTCACCCTCCATTCCTTCCTCCGTTCCTTCTTTCCTCCCTCCCTTTTTCTCTCCTCCCACTCTCCCTACCTTCCTCTGTTCCTTCCTTCCTCTCACCCTCCATTACTTTTTCCCTGTTCCTTCCTTTGTTCCTTCCTCCCTCCCACCCTCTCTTCCTTCCTCCCTCTGTTCACCTTCTCATCTCTTTCCTTCCCCTGCGCTCAGGAAGGGGTGATGGGAGGGGGAGAGATTGCCGGCACTAATATGCTGCTGCTGGCCATTCTTATACCATGTGGGCAGGCAGGGTGGTCCCGTTGAAAGGGATGCCTAGTGGCTGAGAGGCTGGAGGTGCTGGTAGGGGGGTTGGCACTGATCTACAACCTGGTTGCATCCATCAAAGGCAGAACACGCTCAGACTAAGATCCACTGGAACCAGCAAGGAACTGCCCCGCCGCCTCTGTCTTGCCCCCCGGGTGTGCATACAGGAGGCGGCCAGTGCCGGCATCCTGGCTGAAGTCAGCCTGCAGGGCAAGACAGCCAGCAGGGACGTCGCACTCCACTTGCACGCGCACCTAGGTGGCGGGGTGGGGCTGCCCCGTGGATTTAAGGCTGAGTGCATTCTGGCTTTGATGGACGCAACCAGGTTGTAGATTAGTGCCAACCCCCTCCCCCCACCAGCACCTCCAGCCTCGCAGCCACAAGACATCCCTTTCGTCAGCACAGACACACACACCCCACGTGGGATAGCAAGACCGGCAGCAACATGGCATAGCTGGCTCAGGAATTCTGGGAGTTGAAATCTACGAGTCATATAAGAGCCAAGGTTGCATAGCCCTGTTCCAGGGAATGAAAAATTTAACAGAGTACCCTACAAATGTTGACCTACTGTTTCAAAGCTTGGGAGTTTGGGGAGAAAGAGGTTTAGAATTAATCCTGACAAGACATGTGAGCTGGTGATTCAGAAGCTTTCCTGAAGAGGTACATCACTGACTCTAGATGTACCACCTCATTCAGTGACCGTTCACAGTTATGATGGCACTGAATGAGGGGATTTACTTCTTTGTAACTGTGTCTGTTGCAGCATCCCCATAGTAATGTTTTGAGTGCTTGGAAATCGGCTTGCAACTAGGACCGTCACAACGTCATGTGATCATGCGATCAGTATTTGGAAACTGAACTCCTGGCTTCTGACAAGCAAAGGCAATGGGAGTTGGCAGGAGCTCACAAGTGGTGATCACATGACCATGGGGTGCTGCCACCCCATGGGATTTGCCTAACAATGGCAACTGAGACTGCCACAACTGCTATTGTAGGTCACCATGATTGTACAGTATGATGTTGCAATTTGTGATCATGTTATACATTTGCTTCCGAGACCACCTCAGGAAGCCGATAATTACTTCTAAAACTTTGTATGACTTATCTATCTTATAGAAGCTGCCCACCGGATACAAATGAGCAAAGCTGACATGGTGTAAATCCCCTTCCTCTAGGATGGATGAAGTAGGAGCCTGCAAAAGGATCTTCTCTCTTACGATCCCTTTCCCTTTGGACAATCTTCCCTAAACCTGACAGATTATTGTGCCACAAATAGAGGTTAATGACAGATACATAAAACTTTTTAAAACCTGCAGCAGGTGTTGCTTCAACTGCATGCCACACAATTAACCTTTAGGGTTTTGAAATAAATGATTATTTAAGGGTAAAGGTAAAGGTTCCCCCGCACATGTGTGCTAGTTGTTTCCGACTCTAGGGGCCGGTGCTCATCTCCGTTTCAAAGCCGAAGAGCCAGCACTTGTCCGAGGACGTCTCTGTGATCATGTGGCTGGCATGACTAGACACCAAAGGCGCACTGAATGCTGTTACCTTCCCACCGTAGTGGTCCCTATTTTTCTACTTGCATTTTTTACGTGCTTTTGAACTGCTAGGTTGGCAGAAGCTGGGACGAGTAACAGGTCGACAAGCTCAGCGTCCTAACCCACTGAGCCACTGCGTCCCTTAATGATTATTTACTATATTGTAATTATGACCTTTCAGTGTTTTTAACTGTTTGCAAAATGGAAAAAAAAGAGAAAAACAAAGAATTGACCTGTATATTCATCACTTGGAAACTATTCAGTTAGTTCTATACGTATGCTTATATAACATTTTACAAGAAATTTGTTTACATTATCAGGTAGACTGAGTAGGGAGAAAAATAAATAAGTAAAAGGGAGCACAGGAAACAAGATATTCAAAAGAGAAGGCTAGAATAGAAGAACAGTCAAGAGGATGTTTCCATGAGCAGAATCTTGCTGACGTTCCCCTTGAAAGCTCTTCAGTCAACTTTATATTGACAGAGAATATATGTCATTCATCTTTGCAACCAATCTTTTTGCCACTGAAAAAGTAAGCAATGGACATTTTCTTTATCCTGCCGTTATCAGTATATAGCGTAGGGCAGGGGTGTCAAACTCGATTTCATTGAGGGCTGCATCAGCATTGTGGTTGCCCTCAAGGGGCCGGGTGGGTATGGCCAGGGTGGGCGTGGCCTACTGGGTGGGCGTGGCTAGAGTGTGTATGTCCTACTGGGTGGGCGTGGCCAGATCTACATCATTCACATCAAGGGTGCCTTATGGGGGCCTGGGCAGGAGTGGGACAGATATGAGGGTCTCTGGCAGGAGGAGGGTCTCTGGGCCAGGGCCAAGGCAGTGGGGACCGTTCCCTCACTGTTTCCAGGATGGCTTCGCGGGCCGCATGAAACCACTTCGCGGGCCGGATCTGGCCCCCGGGCCTTGTGTTTGACATGTCTGGCGTAAGGGAAAAAAATCCCATGTCCATCTACAAAAGCCAAACAATTTTCCAAATCAAAACTAATTTTTAAAATAACTGCTAGCCAAAAAGGAGCCACTACGGCACAAGACTACATCATAAGCATCAGTGCTGCATTTTTGAAATCCACATTTCCAACAATAAGCTGGATCTACATTTATCTAATAGATACAAAAAACCCGGGTTATCGGATTATGGATTTGATTATTGGAATAATAATTGCAGATCTATAAAAAGTGACTTACGGATGTTAAAAAGAATTTTCCATTGTTGGGGATGCTTGCTTATATTCCTGAATGCCTAAGCTGAAATACTAACACAGTATAATTTAGAAAGGATTTATATATGAATAACAGTATTAGGGTTGTTTTGTTGTGTGTCCATTAAAATTACTACAAACAAAGGTGGTTTTGAAGCACTTAGCTTGAAGGCTAATATCCTGACATCATAAGTTGTTTTATCTATAAAAATTCCCATGGTTATTTTTTTCAAGTGATAAACAGGCTGCAGAAATCAATTGCTCAACAGTAGGCACTCCATATTCTATCCACTATCTCCACCAAAATAGTGCTTTGCTATGTTCCCTTTCAGACTATAAAAATCAAAGTAGATTTCTCTCCGATAGCTCATGTAGGAGAAGAATTCGATTCTTTCACAAATAATTGCACCCTAAGGGACTCGCATTTATGAGATGTCTGATATAACAATGATCCCAAGATAACTAAGAGTAGGCTTCCAATGACAGAGCTCATTGACCTCAGACAGAAGTACACCTTACTGAGTCTGAAAAATTCATACCTCTTCCTCTGAGAGGCACACAGGAGCTTCCTAACAGAGGAAAGAACTTCTCAGGCCCCTGAGAAATTAAATTCATTTTCAGAAAATATATTTTAGAAATATAGAGGAATATTATACGATATTATACCAATACTGTAAATTATCCACAGCAAAGCTTTCATTTTTAAAGGTAGGTAACTTTAGCTTAGAAGGTGGATAGTGTGATGTTCATTGATGATTTTAATAGAAGGTTTAAAATAAATTATTTTTTTGCCCAGACTTTTACCCACTGTTATATGGGGAAATAATTTAGGTTTATAAAGATGGCCAGACTCTGCAATTTGATCCCCAGCTCAGTTATTGCTTTTCAGTAGGAATCCTTAGAAGAGTGTCAGGAAGAGGAAGAAACGGGAGATGAAAAATAGCTGAAAAGGCAAAAGATGAATCCCTTTTTATAGCTTCTCTAGCTGCTGTCTGGGATCAAATTACATTATTTATTTATTTTTATTTTATTAGATTTATATACCGAATTTATTCCTTCCAAGAATGTGGAATATATGATCCCTTCCCCATATTGAATTTTGTCCACATCATTAAAGTACATCCATATTAGAGGAACTAAACAGATGCAATGCTATTCACAAAAAGAGGGATTGTGTATGAATTTCCAATGTAGGCATGGGGTGGGGTAATTTCAGATGGAGCGAATAACAGAGATTTCAATCACCATTCTTGCCCAGAGTCCTAACTGAGATATTTCTATTGGAAGGAAGAATTCTTATTTGATCCTATTTGCTCCAATGAACTTTGCTTTATTAGTAGGTTTTCCTGTATGTTGGGGCAGAGAGAGTAAAAAACAAAACAAAACAGAGATTTGGTGATTCCAGAGTTTAAATAAGGGCTGTGAACATACCTACACTATTACAAAATCCAGTGTTAATATTTTGAAAGTGAACACAATGTACTTTGAGAATAAAGGTAGATCCAAGGATTATCTCCAAGGATAGTATTGTAGCATCCAATATGAGTCGGTCACTGGGATCAAAGGTTTATTCTTCCAAGCTTTCAGAATTGTTCTAAAGTTCATCCTCTGGGAACTTTAGAATGAACCTCCGTTCATTCCACGGGGACCTGAAGACCTGGCTCTTCGAGCTCTCTGGCCCAGGCTGAGAATTTTTAATTTTAATTTTAACTGGGTTTTTTTATTTTCTCTCAGGGTTTCATTTAATCTTTTTTAATTGTTTTAACTTTTGTATTGATTTTCTTTTAAATATCCTGTAAACCGCCCTGAGTCCTCCGGGAAAGGGCGGTATATAAATCTAAATAATAAATAAATAAATAAACTTCTCTGTCTCCAGAATGTGTCTCCATTCTGGAGAGAGAAAGAGAGTTTCTCTGAAAATGGGCTCCAGCACAAATTCAAAAACTTGGAAAAATAAACCTGTGGTCCCAGTGACCGACTCACATTGGATCTTACAATGTACTTCAGTTACAGACACACACTTACCACCTAGACATATATATAAATAAATAAATAAATAAATAAATAAATAAATAAATAAATAAATATTGTATTTTAAAAATGTCCTTACCTTAAGTTTTCTCACAGCATCTCTTACGACCTCTGTACCTTTGGGCTGCTCCACTTCAGTACTGCCAAGAAACTGAAACATTGTAATTTGTGAGAAAAAGTTTTATGTCTTTGAAATAGCTAATCCGTATTTTAATTGGCCAATAATTTATTTCTGTATGATTTTAAATCAGAAAGAGAAATTTGGGTTAAACGGAAATATTTTACCTAATAGGACATCTTTTACTTTCATTGAATATGCTTTTGACTGCTATTGCACATAATTGTCTCCTCGGGCAAACCAAACTTGGAGAAATCCTAACCTTTACTGAAGAAAACTTTCAACCACAAATGACCTGCCACAATATTTAAAAAAACATTTCAGATTCTGCCCATAAGTTGATATTTCTAATATTATCAACTTGCTGTGAATCCCAACACTAACAGACAAATAAGAAGTATGATGGGCTAGCATTGTATTTAGGGGAAAACCTTATCATAAATTATGGTGTTGTGCCAGAATTTATTACATTTATTTTGGAACAAACACTCAGGATTAAGATAAAATGCAAGCAGCATTCAGCAATATACCATTGTAGTGGCTTATAGTAATGCTGACTTGTAGAAATGTAGGTATTTCATTTAAACAATTGTTATTCATTTCAGAAGATAAGAACTGCTGCACTCAGTTAATCAATGACGGACCATGCTGAACGACTCATGCAGAAATTCTGCAGTGGATGCAAAAAGGATTATGTGATATGCTTTGGCATAAACTCGAGGCTGTATACACCCATTTGCCATTCACATTTTATGCTTCTAATATTTCCCAACTATGTAGACTAGATGACAATTAAGATGAGATGGCTATAATAGGAGCTAATGTAATGTGCTGCTTTTTTATGTCTCTGAATTTGCACAAAGATTAGCAATCACCATCACAGTGAGCCCTGGTGGCACAGTAGTTAAAGTGCAATATTGCAGGCAAACTCTACCCACAGGCTGGAGTTCAATCCTGATGGGGCTCAAGGTTGACTCAGCCTTCCATCTTTCTAAAGTCAGTAAAATGAGGAGCCAGATTGTTGGGGGCAATACATTGTAAACTGCCCAGAGATTGCTATAAAGCACTATGGGGTGGTACATAAGCCTAAAGGCTACTGCCATTGCTTATCATAGAACTTTCTCTTGATACAAAAGAAAAATGCTTGGACTGGACTGGACTGGACTGTACTCTGCCATGGACATTTATGCATTTTTATAGGAAGAAGTGCTGTAAGTAAAGCCAAAGCATTCTTTTACATCAAACATATTTACTTATAGCTCATGTATGCTTTTCTCCCCCCACCCAAAAAATAAAAATAAAAATTAGCCCCATTTTTTTGTAACAAGGGATATAGAATAGCTCCTTTTTCCATGCAGTGAGAACAATGAAGTTCTCCCTGCTTCAGTGAAAGAATGTCCTGTACTTATTGCACAGACAAAATGATTTCTCTACCTTTTTGGAGAAAGATACTGTGAGCTAAAACCAGTCAGTCCTAGAGGAGATCAACCCTGAGTGTTCTTTAGAAGGCCAGATCCTGAAGTTGAAACTCAAATACTTTGGCCACCTAATGAGAAGGAAGGACTCACTGGAGAAGAGCCTAATGCTGGGAAAGGCTGAGGGCAAGAGAAGAAGGGGACGACAGAGAATGAGGTGGCTGGATAGAATCACTGAAGCAGTAGGCGTGAGCTTAAATGGACTCCGGAGCGTGGTGGAGGACAGGAAGGCCTGGAGGAACATTGTCCATGGGGTTGCGATGGGTCGGACACGACTTTGCAACTAACAACAACAACTGTGAGCTGTGAAGAGTGTAAGGCACCAGGAATGGATAGGCTTCCTCTACTTGATGTATGCTCACTGTTACCTGGTCACTGGAAGTATAGTCCTTACTGAAAATTGCTCTGCAAATCAAGTCGCACTTCATTGCTGGCCATAAGGGCAATGCTGAACCTATAATAAGCTTATATCTCCCGGACCTCCTGTTGTTAGGCAACTTTCAGAAAAATAGAGAGAAAACTTGCTAGTTGGGTGATCTGAGATAATTTAAGTAAAAAAGTTGCTAAGTTTTTGAAAAATTAAGGAGGCATGGACCGATTATACTTGAATGAGAAATGGGAACCCCATGGCTATGAACTAGACAGGGAAATGAAAAGCAAAATACTTAAAATATTGTTGCAAAGAAAATTATGTTCAGTACTAAAAGTACCAGTGTAGGAGAAATATCAGCAATAACTGCCATGTGTTAGTAATAGCATTTCAAGGCGTTAATTTTGAATATTTAATATTTACACTTGTCATCACTTAGATGTCTTACCAATGGACTTACAGAATTATTTATGAAAAAGAAAAGCTGGGTTGCCTCATTATTCTTGGCTCCTTCATATGTTGTTGAGAGCTAAGTTTCTACTAATACTCTTCACTTCCTGCAGGTGAGTTCTTGCCCTTATATCTGCTTTAATGGATAGAGATCCTGACCATACTGAACATTCTTCAGGGTTAAATCTGTGAGTTTGCATAAGAAGAATGCTGAATTTTAAGCACATTTGCAGGTACAGAAAATATCACTTCTGTGCTCAGAAGTATTTGAGGTACTTGCTTAAACTTAGCAGATTAATTTTGCAGTAGTTTAATAGACCAAAGCAGAAGTGAGTAACTTGTGCTGAGCTGTAACTTCCATTTTCTTCACTATTAGTCAGGCTAACTAGGACTAGAGAGAACTGTACTTGGAAAGCTACAGACACCCTGCTCTGCAACTGTCTACTACCCCAATATATTTTATAATCCTGTGGTAGCAAACCTGTGGCACGCAGAGCCCTCTCTGTGGGCACACATGCCATCACCCCAGTCCTAGGAGTTTAGCTGGGTTTTATAAACCCTTTTTGCTTTCGGCCTCAACCGTGTGCAAAAAAAAAAAAAAAGAGGTTCACTCAATTAACCAATTTCAACTTCTCGCTGGAAAAAAAAAGATCTTGCAAAGTTGGAATTGACTGATTGAACTTTTTAGTCCCACCTAGGCTGCCGTTACCACGGCAGCCACGCCCACCCAATGGGCCACGCCCACCTGGGACCCAATGATACATAAGTGGGTTTTGGGTTGCAGTTTGGGCACTTGGTTTCTAAAAGGTTCTCCATCACTGTTATAATCAATACTTTTATCTGAAAAAACTCTCCCTCTCTCTCTCTCTCTCACACACACACACACACACAAACACAGAAACAAACCATAAACACACACACACATCTTCTTAGTTAGCTATACCCTATTGTTTAACATTAAAACCTTTAATTAAATTAAAACTGCTAAGAAACAATAAACTTTTATAGCACATTATAAAACAGTCACCAATAAATAAGGAATGGTATAAAAATTGGTTTTCAGTGTTTAAAAGTGATCAAAAAAGTAACCATAGTATAAACATGTAGTTTAATAAACTAGCCTCCCATAATAAAACCACATTAAATGGGTAATTTGGATACCGAGTCAGAATTGTTTTTTCAAGTTGAAAAACATATGTTTCCTGGAAAACAATTTAATCACATTTTTTTTAAAAAAATTAATGCATCCAACACTATTATGGCCAAGTAGTGGACAACATAATTATCCTGAAAACCTTTGAAAAAATATTAGCACTGAGACTATTAGCAAGTTCTAGGGGCATAACACAACATTCTACTTTTTCTTTTAATAATTTAGAAAGTATGTATTAAGATCACTCCCAAGAAGTCATTATACCTGAACCCATTTATCTTTTATCTGGTGAGATGTAGGATAAAAATAAAAGTATTCAATAACATTTATAATAATTTCATTTTTGCTTATTTTGACAGCCCCCCCCCTTTAGATACTGGAATCATTTATTTGCAACATCGTACTACTCTGAAAATTCAAAATAGAAAGTAGAAAGAGATTCGCTGTTGACAAATAGATCATTTAGACCTAAATGTGGACAAGTAACATTGCAACAAACCTAGAGGGTGTCAAATGCATACATAGTCAGCAATTGAAACTGTTTCTATATTTCCATATTGTTTTTCTCCTTTATTCAGGACAGATCTTGTTGAGCCAATAGAGGCAAGCAACAACTCACATACATTATTGTTCATAGCATTATAGCTTTCCATGTTCATGCTAAAAACTGCAGAACTTGATTAAATCCATTCTGAAAACTGTTTTAAACAATTAAACCAGATAGCTAAGACATGTAAACCTTTCTCTTCCAGTAGAGAGCAGCACAGTATTTGTTATTATGCAGATTTTTTTAATTTACTCCTGTCCTACATTTTCTTGCATGATTTTTTATACCTTTGAATAATTGACTGCTAATAAATGCTTGGAAAATAATTGCTGTGAATTCAAATGAGTGAAATAGTATCCTCAGCTAGAAAATTATATATATATATATATATATATATATATATATATATATATATATATATATATATATATATATATATATATATATATATATATATATATATATATATATGTTTATACACATACACATACACATACATACACACACACAAACATTGAAATGCTGTGATGAGTCTGTATAGTCAGGAGAAAATTATCCCCTGATTAAGATAGATGAAGATGGATAAGAAAGCTGTTTGAATCTTACTCATGAGAAGTAACGTGAAAGATGGATAAATGCCCTCTTCCTTCACTGCAGAAAATAAAGACATAACTTTCTGACTGAAAAAGAAGTTGAGTAACTTAATCTCACAATACTAAAATAATGCATATGGTATTAAAGAAATGACTCATTGTTACAAACCAGTCCTGGAATCTGAAACAAAGAATTCTCTTTTAATATGCACTGCTAGCAAGTATTCCTTTCAACCAAGAGGCAGTTACTTATATTTTAAGATGTAGTATTGGGAGCCAGTTTGGTGTAGAAAGTAGGAGACTTTGAGTTCTGAATAACAAGTAGCTAATACATTTGCTAAATCAAGCTGAAATTTCAGCTGCATTTTTTGGATGAGAAATAACTACTGTTAATTGCAAACCTCATAGTAACCAAGGAATGTAGAAATATATATTAAGAGAGAGTTCATCATTGATTTTCCCAAGGTTTGCACTGCTTTTAATTGATTCAATTAACAACTAAATGAATACTGATAAAGTTATATATTTTCTGCCTTAATATTCTTTCCATTTTTGTCCATCATCTTTTACCATGATACTTGAAAAGAAATTATCTAAATTTGTCTAGCATCCTTAGGCTAAACCATGCTAATATGCCTAATTCAGACACAGTTTGTTAAATAATCTCAAGTGAGGAAAAGCAAATATGTGGTTTGAGAAGAATCCTCAAATTATTATACCCTATGACAGTGATGGTAAACCTTTTAGAGACTGCCCCAAAATTGCCCCTGTCCACCCCCTAGCCTGCCTGCTCTGCCCCTGCCCGCCCCCGCTCCATCCCTGCCCCACCCGCAGGGCCACCCACCACCTCCAAGGCCCACCGCAGATCAGTCAGGTGGCCCAGCAGTGCCATGGCAGCCATGCCCTCTTCCCACATCCCACAGCATCATTTGTTCACGATGGGGTGTGAGGGAGGAGTCTTGTCCCCACTGCCTGGCTGCCATATCCTTGGCTGCGCTGCTCTGTGTGGGCCGTGCCTGGGGGTAACTCTCCTCTGGGGGGGCTGCTGGTGAGGAGAGGTCTGCAGGGGAGGTGGGGGTGGGGTGATGGTGTGTGTGCCCACAGAGAGGGCTCTGAGTGCCGCCTCTGGCACGCGTGCCATAGGTTCACTACCACTGCCCTATGAGGACATTTATTTGGCTTTATTTTATATGCACTAATGTTTCTGATTTAGTTCCATTTTAATAAAAACCAATAAATTCTTAACAGACTAGATCAAGTCACCCAGACAATGGATTCAAAGAGCCACAGACTTAATTGTTGTACAAGTAATTATAATCAGTGTATAAAATTTAATGCAGGTTTGGGTAAAAAAACAACAACTATTTTTCATCTGATCTCATCTGGCAATACAGGTGAATTAATAATGAAGGATCATACTGTATGTCAGGAATATAACTGACATGGGAATATTATAGGAGGCATTAGTCTACGATGGCAAAACATCTGAAATCTGGTAGCACTTTTTTCACCAAAATTTTATTAAAAGTTATAAGTTTTTGTAGGCTGCAGTTCACTTTATCAGATGCATTTCTCCTGGCTTCACATCCCCATAGTAATACAAATCTGTAAGATCCTGTTTTTAATGATGTTGGCTTCTTAAATATAAGTATTTTAAAACATTATTTATTAATTGAATTGTGCTCCAACTTAGAAAAAAAGAAATGTTCTTTAATATACTGCAAAGCTTCATTAGAACTTCAATAAAATTTTGCCTTTAAAGGAATAGGAAATATATGAGCAACCACAGTTTTTTTCCTCATTTTTTTGTCTATTTTTTGTCTTTTTACAGTTAAAAATGGATAGATCATAAGGTATTTTCTCTAAAGTTACTGATACATTAGGACAATGTGCTGGGAGTGACCTTGCCAATGCCTTTTGTGTAATTGATTAAAAACTAATTTATTATAAGCATAATTGAAAACTACCAGCAATCTAGGGCTGCAGGGCATTCTCTCTGCTAATCAGCAGAAAAGTTTTTGTGTTCTGCTTGGAATATCATTTATATTAACATGATTGCATTATTTTCTGAACCAATCACTTACTGTTGATTCCATAAGGAGTGTGCATTGATTCCTGTACAACACATTTAATTTATGATGCAACTAAGCTCATTTCCCTGAACTGAGGCATTCAGTTTGATGACTTAAATTTAAAAGCACCTCAGATCACAATTTAGTCTCCTAAAAACTTTATGGTTTACTTTCAGATTACACTTTTAATTTGCGTAGGTAACATTTTGATTCTTCTTTTTTCCCATTCCTCTGCTGTAAACATCTGTGTTTGTGTGTGTGTGTGTGTGTGTGTGTGTCTGTGTGTGTCTGTGTCTGTGTCTGTCAGTCTGCATGTATACAAGCACACATAAACCTTTGAATCAGTGTTGAATCTACAGACACACGCACACATCCCCCTTTGAGTCATTGCTGACCTAGCCACTGCCTACACTAACCTTTGCAGTTTTCTGGACAAAATCTCAGAAATGATTTGCTATTTCCCTTTTTCTTAGTGCTAAGTGAAAATGACTGGCCACAAAGTTGGCTTTGTGCTTTAGACTAGAACTCACAATCCCCTGGTTTCTAGTCTGGTGCCTTAACTACCACATCAAATTGATTCTTAATAACATATTTGCCACACTATTATTTAGGAGATTTGTGTTATCTGACAGTCTTAGATTTTGTATTGATTTTCACATAAATGCAATAAATTAAAATCATTTTATTTAACATTACTTCAAAACTCAGTTGCCAAATCAACTTTTCCTATGATCTTCAGTTAATCAATATGTCTTCCTAAGTCAATTTTATGCCATTTATAACTACCCTTTAATCAATGTGGCGTTTGATAACTAATAAACTGTCACACTGTTTATGAAAAAGTTTCCTGAAAAGTACCCAAGAGCCCTCCCCTAGGACAAATAAATTATATTACCGTATTTCTATTTTCTATGGCAGAGGAAATAATTTTATTTCTCCTGTACTCCTTTCACATTAGGAGACTTTCCAAAACCACAACCAAGAACCAAAAGATAAAATGGAATCTTAGAGAAAAAAGGATTCTAAGAGAGATCAAGTCGCCCTGCACAGTGCCGGATACACTATCCCATTCCTAATAGATGGCCACCCTACCATCTACGGTATTAGTGAAGGGGAACAAATAACGCTGTTCCTATTCCTATTGCACTGATTGACAATTCTTACTGTTGAGGGTTCTTTCTAAAGCCTAATCTGTGTCTACGTCTTTCAAGTTTCATCCCATTATTTAGTCTTAATTCTCTGGAACAAATGAAAGTGAGTCTGAACTTTCTACAGTGTGACTGCCCTTCAGATAATGACATTCCACTCAATATGTCTTTCTAAGCAGATTTGATGCCATTTAAGTCAGGGGTCACCAACCTCCGGTCCGTGGACCAGTGCCGGGCCACGGCATGCCAGCAACCAGTCTGCACAAACAAGGAAAGCCCCATCCGCGAGATGCAGGCAGCACACAAAACCATGCCCCCCTCTGGTCTGCAGAAAAACCTCTCTCCACGTAACTGGTCCCTGGTGCCCAAAAGGTTGGGGACGTCTTAAGTACAAACCTTGAACTAATTGAGGATCTACTCAGCTGTTGAGTTGTCAAACTGATGTTTGATGATTTTATAAAGTTTTTGGCAAAAGCCTTGTTGAAATTAAAATATATAAATCCATAACAATTCTCTAGCCATCCAGGCTAGTAATTCTTCCATAAAAAGACATAAAGTTAGTCTGGCATGACACGTTTACCAGAACTCCATGTTGGCTCCTGTTAAATACTTAATTCTTATTTAAATACTTACAGATTGCATGATAATTCACTAGACAACTTTTTTTTTCAAAAGTTTTGCTTCCTGAAAAACTTTTGATTATGGTAAAGATTCCTTCAAACTGAACACAAATATAATTTTAGAATGACTGTATCACATAGGAATTTTAAGAAATATGAAACTAACTTTTAATGACTATCATGTATTTAATCACACAGTTTCTGACATGCTGCATGAGTTCCACATGGCACGTACTCAGTGTCTGATGAATCTCACTGCAATGTCCAACAATAGTTAGCCAGAATTGATGGATTCCAGTTGCCCTGACACCATTTTTTCATTGTGGTGAAAACTTTCGCCATGTTCATCATAGACTGCAATTAGATTTTCAGGAAAGAAGTTCAAGTGTGAATGCAGAAAATGAATCTTCAGTGATATGTTGCATTTCATGGTCTGTAAGAAGTCTGTCAACCAGCTGAATGTAGTTTAATGCTCTGTAGCTGCTAAGAAAATTCTCAAAAACATCCTTGAATGCTTTCCAGGTGATTTTTCTCTGGTCTCACTAACAGATCTTTGAACCACTTATCATTGATGATGTATCTGATCTATGGTGAAGGGAAAAGCAGATCAGACGAAGGGAAAGAAATTCAGACCCGGGTCGATAGAGTTGTCCTGAACCAGCCAGGAAGCCTCGTCTCCAAAAAGAACTCCCCCGAGCACTGCCCGCTGAACTTTTATTCACCTCCAATATTACAAAAAACTACATCAGTCTCATACAAAATAGGATACATAGAAATAATTGGATTACTCAGGTGCCTATGAGATCACACAAAAACAAGGTACCATAAGATGTATGTGAAGTCTTTATCATAGCGTTTCCCAAACCTCCCACATGCTAGCCCTCCTCCCAGCCAGGAGAGTGTGCTCTCACTGAAGCTAACAGAGGGACCCGCTAGGGGGGAACGGAAAGGCTGAAGGGTGAGAAACCAAATTCTTGAGAGACCAAATTCTGGCCGTTCCCACACTATGGACCAACAAAAATGCTTTCCTTAATCTTGGCATTAATTATTCTTGGAAATATCTGTCTTAAATAAGGAAAACCTTCACCTTCCTTGTTCATTGCTTTCACAAAAATTTTCATCAATATAAGTTTTATGTGATATGGATGCAGAAATATCTTTGTTTGGACAACAAGTGGTTCATATGGTATCCACCTATCCCATTTGCATATGTAACAAAATATTTGGTATATCCGAGCTGCATTCCAAGCAGTAGAGCCATTACTTTTAGATCACCATAGATACTTCAATTGTACTTGGTGTACTCGATGTGCTTCAACAACAGTTCCATGTTTGTCTATGTTTCTTTCATGTGTGCAGCATAGCCAACAGGTACTGAAGGATGCACATTGCAAAAGCAGCTTGCAGAAAGATTTCTATAAAATAGCCCTTGGCAATAGCACTTAAGACTTAAATACTGCTTCATAGTGATTTACAGCCCTCTCTGAGCTGTTTACGGAGTCGGCATATTGTCCCCCCAACAATCTGGATCCTCATTTTGCTGACCTCAGAAGGGTGGAAGGCTGAGTCAACTTTGAGCCAGTCAGAGATGAAACTGCTGGCAGTCGGCAGAATTAGCCTGCAATATGGCACTCTAACCAGTCTGCTACCATGGCTTTTAAATGGTACATGATAGGTTAAATTTCAGGTATTTTTTATGATTAGCAGTCAAAAATCTGTAAGGTATACCCAAAAGGAAGCAAAATCTTTTCTTGTTCAATGATCTGCTCAAGGATACTGTCCAATATCGATACCGAGTACATAAACCTGTAGTTTCCTAGGTGTTGCTTTTTCCCTTTTCTGAAAATAGGAACAAAAGTAGCTTTCTATTTGACCTGTTCCCTAGGACTTCTCAATGAGAGCAGATAATGGTTCTGCAATTACTTCTACTTGTTTCTTCCATACCATAGAGTGTAGTTCATGTGGCCCTGGAGACTTAAACTCATTTAGATTAGCTAGAAATTTCCTCATTTGCTCCTTGCCAATCTCAGGCTTCAGTTCACACTCCCTCCCCCATGGCAGACTGAGGGTTAACCAAGAGTTTGTTCACCTTCTGAAAGAAAACAGATGGAAAATAGAAATTGAAAAGTTCTGCCAGACTACTAGCTCTCTGATTTTCCTTTGGTTTCTGACATACTTAAATACTTTTCCTTGTTGTTTTTGCTAGCCTAACCTCATAATGGACTGTAGCTTTTGTATGTTAAGCCTGCAGTTTTCGCAAAATGCTCTGTAAAAATTTCTAGCATGAGAAAAAATAACTGACACATCTGAAAAGTATGATTTATTTAGACAGGTTCTAAGATATCATTGCTCAGGTTGATTGAGTTGCTATTAAAGTTAAAAGAGATTTTAATAATTGGATATGGATGTTTTCTCTTGGACAACATACAAGAATGTTGTTTTTCTTCCAACTTTTAGGAAAATAACAACAGCAAAAAGCTCTAGTTTACAACAAATAAATCACTGAAAACACAATCTTGTAAACATGTGCTTAGAAAATGAAGTCAGTTAAGATACATCTGTAGAAGACAACTTAATCTTTCCCTAATATGTTGAGTTCTTAGGGCAGTGGTGGCGAACCTTTTGGAGACCGAGTGCCCAAACTCAACCCAAAACCCACTTATGTATCGTCGGGTGCTGAGTGGGCATGGCCCATTGGCTGAGTGTGGCCCATTGGCTGGGTGTGGCTGCAGTGGTAACAGCAGACTGGGTGGGACTAAAAGGTTCAATCAATTCCAACTTTGCGAGATCTTTTTCTCCCCACAAGAAGTTGAAATTGATTGATTGATTGAACCTTTTTTTTTTTGCACACGGCAGCGAAGGCGTAAAGCAAAAAGGTTTTATAAAAACCCAGCTGAAGTGCCATAGGTTCGCCACCACAGTCTTAGGGTGTGAGTTACAGGGTTCTTTTCTAAGATGAAAAGGATATCATAGTAGTGATAGGGTGGTAATATAGTGATAATAGAGAAAAATAATGGTTCGTGTATGGTCTTCCTATACAAGCAGTCATGCCATGGAGGAAAAACTGTTTTGTGAGACTGTCGTATGTATGAATCAGCTTCGAGTGGACTTTAAAATGTATTCCACTATTCTAAAAAACATATTTATGAATACCCCCCAAACATTTGTTGAGGACAGCTCATTCAGTAAGTCTACTCTGGTATATTCATGTATATTAACGTTGCAAAGCATGACATGCACACACTCTCTCTCATACATACACATAAACTGTGAGTAACAAGAAGTGTGGGACACTTAAGAGGAAAATGAATCCATCCATAATTAAAACTATTATCTTCAAAATGCACTGGGCTTGCATCAATATTTTATACTGAATCTTCAAAAGCATTCTAATAATAACGTAGAAGCTACAAGAGACATATTTCATGATGTGTCACATACATGACACATTTTTCAACTGATATGCTTCCAATGAGCAAAGGGAATCACTGACTCTAAAGAACACATAAAAGAAAATATCCTGATTTAATATGATCTCAGCTTCAGGAATAATTTAAAGGCGCTATATGTCATAAGATCACCAGAGCCATGATTTAGCTTCTAGGAAATTGATGGTTATTAGTTTGGCTAAAATGAGAGTACAACCAGGCTCAAAAGATGACAAAGCAGTACTAAAGCTTCCAGGAAGCAGCAACTATATACCGTATTTTCCGGCATATAAGATGACTGGGCGTATAAGACGACCCCCCAACTTTTGAGATGATTTTCAAGATTTTTTGTCTTATACGCCGGAAAATCAGCGAGCCCGGGAAGGCATGCCCTCCCCTCTCACTGTGGAGGAAGCAGGGCAGGCTGGTGTCTGGCGGGAGCCGGCAGGGCAGTCCTGCGCATGCGCGCACTCCCCGACTGTTAAGGAGCACTCCTTAGCAGCCGGGGAGTGCGCGCGTGTGCAGGACTGCCCTGCCGGCTCCCGCCCGACGCTCTTCCCTCTTGAGGCAGCATCGCTCCCCGGCTCCTAAGGAGTCCTCAGGGATGCTGCCTCAAGAGGGAAGAGCGTCGGGCGGGAGCCGGCAGGGCAGTCCTGCACACGCGCGCACTCCCCGGCTGCTAAGGAGTGCTCCTTAACAGCCGGGGAGTGCGCGTGTGCGCAGGACTGCCCTGCCGGCTCCCGCCAGACACCAGCCTGCCCTGCTTCCTCCACAGTGAGAGGGGAGGGCGTGCTTTCCCGGGCTTGCTGATTTTCCAGCGTATAAGACGACTGGGCGTATAAGACGACCCCCCCCACTTTTGAGATGATTTTCATGGGTTAAAAAGTCGTCTTATACGCCGGAAAATACTGTATATATTTATGAAGCACAGTATCTTATGTCTCTTTTGTCTTCCTGTGAGTGTAGGTGTGGTTTAAAAAATATAAACTATAAAAAATAAATATAGTTTGCTATAGAATACTTTTTGGATATGGTAAATAGGAACACATTAATGTTTTTGCTGAGATCAAATGCAGTCTATATAGAAGAGTAAGAGTAAGAACTGAGAGTAAGAACTGAGCTTGCTCATAATAAGCAGCTATAGATATAATGTTTTTATCTGTCATGTATAAACAAGCTCCAACAATATGCATCACTGGTATTAGTTTTCTAGGTACAGGTAGTCCTTCTTTAGCGAACATAAGCAACCCTTAAATGAAACTGAGATTGTGTTTACGATCTTACTTCAGTTTTGCTTTGCTTTACATTGTAAATGTGAGGTTTTTAGTCGCGGTTGTTAAAAAAGGTACTTGGCTACACAAGGACTACCTGTAAAAGTACAACATTCAATGAAATTGCAATAGAATGTTAGGCTACAATAGTTAAAGATATTACCTAATTTAAAAAATGTCATTTATATATTAAAGATTGTTGTTAGCTGCGAAGTCATGTCCGACCCATCGCGATCCTATGGACAGCCTTCCTGTCCTCTACCATCTTCTGGAGTCCATCTAAGCTCACGCCTACTGCTTCAGTGACTCCATCCAGCCACCTCATTCTATATTAAAGATTAGTTGGATTTATTTCAGAATTATCTCTCATGGGAGTTGTTGAGAAATGTAAAACTGTTATGAACAATCATTTAGGTAATGATCCTAATACATTTTGAGTTCATCCCTCTCAACCCAGCTGATAAAAGGACATGAACATCAGAATCAGAAATAGATTGTCTAACACAGCCAATATCTCCCCCCCCCCGCCAAACAATTACTGAAGAATCTACTATTTTTGTGCTGTTGATTTCCAGACTCAATTCCATTTTTGGGACAGTTACTTTTTAAATTTTCTTTCATCTAGGAACATTATCATGCTTGAAACACATGAATGATAGTACAAATAATTTTGAATTAAGACTTCCAATTAACTCTTCCCTGAACTTTTAATGATTTTAGAGCTTGCACAGAATGTGGCATAGAACAGCATACATCCTTTATCTTGAACCAGACTACTGCAGAATATGGATGAAACACACTTTGGATATAAAGAAAAAACAAGCTTCTACTTTCTTCTGAACTTCAGCATTCTGTTCTTCCATTCCCAGAACTTTGGTGTGTGGACTACAGGATAGGACCTGCCTTTCACACAGAAAAAAAAGCCCAGAATAACAGAGTTGAAAGGGACCTTGGAGGTCTTCTAGTCCAACCCCCTGCTCAGGCAGGAAACCCTACCATTTCAGACAAATGGTTGTCCAATCTCTTCTTTAAAACTACCAGTGTTGGAGCAGTCACAACTTCTGGAGGAAGGTTGCTCCACTGATTAATTGTTCTGACCGTCAGGAAATTTTTCCTTAGTTCTACGTTGCTTCTCTTCTTGACTAGTTTCCATCCATTGCTTCTTGTCCTGCTTTCAGGTGCTTTGGAGAATAGCTTGGCTCCCTCTTCTTTGTGGCAGCCCCTGAGATATTGGAACACTGCTATCATGTCACCCCTCGTCCTTCTCTTCATTAAACTAGACATACCCAATTTCAGCAACCATTCTTTATAATAGGATGGTTTGATTTGGCTGTCCAATCTCTTCTTGAAAACTTCCACAATTTCTCAAGGCAAGGCGCTCCAGTGACTAATTGTTCTCATTGTTAGGAAGTTCCTCCTTAATTCCAGGCTGCTTCTTTCCTTGATTAGTTTCTTTCTAAGTTAATTATCATGTTGCAATTATATGGATTATTTTATAAAGTTATTAATCCAAAGGATGCAAGTGGCAATTGAGTGTTTCAGAACATCTGGACCTAAAACACCTAAATAGGATCCTTACTAAAATAGAGTAATGACCATAGAAACTGAATCCACAGGGCAATTTTTCTTGATCCTTTCTGTGACATCAGCTATCACCTATCAGCAGAGACCAAGGAACAACAAAAAAAAAAGGATCAGGTTTCAGGAGAATTGCAGCTGTTAAAATGAATGTTCTACCAAAGTTTCTTTTTTGTTTCAAATGATACCTATATTGAAAAAGGATGCCAATTTGGGGACTTCCGGTGGCTGCGCGGCGCCGGAGACAGCCTTCCCGGGCTGCCCGCGGCTCAGCTGAGTAATTTTCGCCCGAAACAGCGCCGATCAGCTGTTCGGGCGAATTTGAAGCCCCCTCCTCGGGAGAAGAGGAGGGGGTGAGGCCCCAGGTAGGGGTCGTGTTCTCCGGGGCCGCCTGAGCTTGGAGCTTGGGCGGCTGAAGGATCGAACTCCCCCGTAGCCTGGGTCGCTCCCAGCTGGTCAGCGTCTCTGCTCCGGATTTCTTGGAGCAGAGCCAGGCGTCTGCGACCACCCCTGCCTGAAGGAAGGATTATGGAATAAAAAGAGCAGGCAGAGCGGTACAAGAGGAAAAGGTGAAGAGGATTATTTTATTTTACTCTCGAGCTTGATGGACTTTTTAAACTTAAAGTGAAAGTGCGTCACAATTGAAAGTAAAAGATGGCTCTCGAGCTTGATGGACTTTTTAAACTTAAAGTGAAAGTGCGTCACAATTGAAAGTAAAAGATGGCGGCTAAACCTCCCCCTAAAACTCTTCGGAGTGGTGGAACTTCTCCGGTGCAACAATCATCATTGCAGGCGTTGCATCCTCCTGATGTATTGACATCGAAGGATTTACAAGATGCTCTTGAAAAACATACCCAGGTAATTTTGGAATCAATGGGTGATAAATTTGCACAGATGGAGGAGAAATTGGAGAAATTGGAGGAGAGAATGGAAGAGAGGATGGAACAGAAGTTCAGTGTGATGAAGGTAGACATTTTGTCCTCAGTGCATAAAGTGGCTGAATGTGTGGAAGATTTGGATGAAAAAGTGGAAGATTTGACTCAAAATAATGCCACATTAGAAGCAAAAGTATTGGAGAATGAAGATTTAAGAGACAAAATGGATAGAGAATTGAGTCTTGCTCAATATTATCAGATGCAGTTTGCTGTTAGAATTAGAGGCTTAAAAGAGAATATTAAGGAAGATCTAAAGCAGCTGGTTTCTGAGGCTCTCGAAGTGGTATTGAATCAGCCAGCATCTGAAATAAAAGCAGGCATGGATAAAGTGTTCCGTGTGAATTCATGGATTGCTAGACAGAGAAAGTTGCCTAGAGATGTGGTGGTTTATTTTGCAAAAAGGGAAATTAGAGATGAAGTTATACAAGCTGCCTATGATGCTAAAGTTGTGATTGCTGATCAAGAAGTCTTGGTTCTAAAAGAAATTCCTCCAAAGATTTTAAGGAGAAGGAAGGATTTTACATTTCTTGTGCAAGAGCTCAAGCAACGAGATATAAGGTTCAGATGGGAGATTCCAGTTGGGTTGATGGTGATGCATGAAGGTAAAAGGTACCGTCTGGTTACTGTGATGCAAGCGCGTGATTTTTACAATAAAGTTTTAAAAGCAACCCCATTAACACTTCTGGAAGCTGCAAAAGGATCGGGAGAAGGAGAACATCAAGAGGCTGAAGATGGACAGACAGAGGAGAACGGTGCTGGAGGAGATCAAGCTACAACTTCTTTGGATGATCCTAGAGAGCAGAGGGTGACGCGTGCTGCTTTAAAACGATCAAAAAAAATAAAAGAACAAGATCAGCAGAAGTCTATGGTACTTCCACAACGCACTTACAGCCAAGCAGTGGGAGGAGCACGGCCTAAAAAAGATAGCCCTATCAAAGCAGTGCTCCAAGAGCTTTGGGATGATCTGCATGGCAACTAAATTTTTAACTTGGAACGTTAATGGACTAAATTCACTACAGAAGAGGAAGAAAGTTTTTCAATATTTAAAACAATTTAAAATAGATGTTATATGTTTGCAAGAAACGCATATTAGCGTTGCGGATCAAAAGTATTTATCGAACTCAAGGTTGGGCACGCAATTTGTTGCTTCTGCAATGAATAAGAAAAATGGAGTAGTTGTTTATGTTAAAAGTGCTTTAACAGCAGACTTGATTGAAGCAGATAAGCATGGAAGATATGTTATGATAGAGCTGCTGCTAGAAGGTAAAAAGACGCTTTTAGTTGGATTATATGCTCCTAATCAACAACAAGCTGACTTTTTTAGCTTACTTCATACAAAGCTTACCCAGTTGGATTATAAATCTTTTATTTTTATGGGGGATTGGAATGGTGTTTTGGATGTACAGATGGACAAGGCTGGAGCTTTTAAGCGCGTCCCAAGTCATGCTAGACTGCCTAAATCTTTTTTTGAAATGAAGGATGACTTGGAACTGCGAGATATCTGGCGCGAGAGACATTTGCAGGAAAAGGATTATACTTTTTATTCTGACAGACATCAATCTTTTTCCAGGATTGATTTTATTTTGTTGACTAATGTTTTTTTTTAAGGACCAAAAAGGTGAAGATTTGTGCAAGAACTATCTCTGATCATAGTCCAGTTTGGCTAGAGATTGATAAGGAGAATAGAGACAGGCGCTCATGGTGCGTAAACGAGAATTTGTTTAGAAATCAGAGAAATGTGGAAGAATGCAAACAGCGGATGAAGGATTTTTTTGAAATTAATATGAATAAGGGCACCTCTATGGACATGGTTTGGGATGCTAGCAAGGCCTATATGAGAGGGGTGTTGATATATATGAATAATAAACATAGACGTGCTGTGGAAGCCAGGAGGAAAGAACTGGAGAATGAAATAAAGGAAAAAGAAAAGGCTTTGATTTTGAATTCAGAGGATGTGAAGACTAAGGAGGCTATTAAACTGTTAAGAGGACAATTTGATAAATTAATGGCTGACCAAGTGGCAACCAATTTGCGGTTTGCCAGGCATAATACTTTTTGCAACGCTAATAAACCAGGTAGATGGTTAGCTTATAGACTGAGGAAAAAACAAAGGGCTTCTAATATAGACAAAATTGAGTATAAAGGAAGGGTTGTGTTTCAACAGGATCTTATCAAGGATGCTTTTGTGGATTTTTATTCTAAATTATATGCTAAGGAGAAGATTAATGAAAAAGACATTGATATATATTTGGAGAATGCTAGCATCCCGGTTCTTACACAAATACAAAAAGAGGAGATTAACCAATTAATTACAGAAGAAGAAATTTTTACAGCAATTAAGGAATTGAAGGTGGATAAAGCACCAGGTACGGATGGTTTGTCTGCGGCTTACTATAAAAATTTACAATTAGAGATGATCAAACCGTTAAAGGAACTGTTCCAGACAATCCAGGGGGGGGGGGAAAGGTGCCACCGTCTTGGAGAACAGCTTTTATTTCTTTGATTCCGAAGGAAGACCAAGATGTTACTCAAGATAAAAATTATAGACCGATATCGCTATTAAATACAGATTACAAGATATTTGCTAAGGTTTTGGCTAATAGACTGATGAGGGTTCTGCAACAGGTGATTCATGGGGACCAAACGGGGTTTATTAGTGGTAGACAAATGAAAAATAATGTGAGGCATATAGTTGATGTGTTAGAGTTTTTGGAAAGGAACAACCAGATCCCTGCGGTGCTAATTTTTCTAGATGCTGAAAAAGCTTTTGATCAATTGAATTGGCAATTTTTGATGAAAGTTTTAGATAAAATGGATTTTGGGGAAAAAATTTTACAACCGATTAGGGCATTATATCAAAAACAAACTGCCCGAATTATAGTTAATAATAGTTTGACAGAAGCATGTAATATTGAGAAGGGCACAAGGTAAGGGTGTCCGTTATCGCCCTTGTTATTTGTGTTAACATTAGAGATATTATTGGTTAAAATACGGAATTCGGAAAAAATTAAGGGGATACAAATTAGAGATCAGGATTATAGATTGAGAGCATTTGCAGATGATCTGGTTGTTACAGTGACCCAGCCAGAGAACTCTGTTGTGGACCTGATGGAGATAATAACACAATATGGGAAGGTTTCTGGATTTAAAGTTAATATACAGAAAACCAAAATTTTGGCCAAAAATATGACAGTTTCGCAAAAGGCTCTCTTAGAAGGATTAACTGGATTTGAGATTGTTAAAAGGGTTAAATATTTGGGGGTGCTTTTGTCGCCCTCTAATACAAAGTTATATAAAAATAATTATGAAAAATTATGGGGGAAAATTCAAAAAGAATTGGAGAGTTGGGAAAAATTGCAATTGTCTTTGTTGGGACGGATTGCAGCAGTGAAAATGAATGTCCCGCCTAAATTTTTATTTTTATTTCAAATGATACCGGTTCTTAAGAAAGATTCTAATTTGGAGGAATGGCAGCGAGGTATCAATAAATTTGTTTGGGCAGGGAAAAGGCCACGAGTTAAACTTAAGATTATGCAGGATACTCGTGAGAGAGGTGGTCTTAAAATGCCTAATCTTAAACTATATTATGAAGCTGCTGCATTAGCAGGAATAAGTGATTGGATTAATTTGACACAAGAGAGATTATTAAATCCTGAGGGCCACGATTTGTTGTTTGGCTGGCATGCATATCTGTTGTATGACAAGAAGGTAGACAATGTGTTTAGAGTGCATATTTTAAGACAGGCATTGTTGAGAGTTTGGAAGAAGTATAGACATAAGTTAAATTGCAAGATACCACTGTGGGCAATTCCAAAACACGCAATAGAAAATATACATGCTGGTTTCAAACATGATGTGACTACGTACAAGGAGATCCTAAGCTTGGAAAGAAATCTTTGGTGTTTGAAATCATATAGCCTCTTGCGAGAAGAGAAGGTTGTTGAAAATTGGTTTCAATATACTCAGTTACGGGCCAGGTGGAAAGAAGACCAGAAAAATGGTTTTACAATGACTGATGAAAATTTGATAAAGCAAATCAGAAATCAGGGACCAGCACATATTAAACGGATATATCTTGCATTGATAGAGATTGATTCAGAAACAGAACTTGTTAAGGATTGTATGATAAAATGGGCTCAAAATATCCAGGAAGTTATCACAATGGACACGTGGGAAAAGATCTGGGTGAGGAATGTAAAATTTACACAAGCTCAAAATCTAAGAGAGAATTTTTACAAAATGTTTTATAGATGGCATTTAGATCCTAAAAAGCTTGCAAGTATGTATCCGAATTATCAGCCTAAATGTTGGAGGTGCGGTGATGAAGACGCAACATATTTTCATATGTGGTGGACTTGTAAAAAGGTTAAGGCCTTTTGGATAAAAGTCTGGTGGAACATGCAGAAGATTTTTAAACAGAGGATAAAGTTTTGTCCGCAACTTTTTTTGTTGGGAATAATTATAGATGCTACAGTTGTGGACACTAAGTTGATGTTGAATTTAATTACGGCAGCAAGACTCTTGATAGGTCAGTACTGGAAGAAAGAGGAACTGCCGACTATAGAAGAGTGGACTTAAAGGTTTCCGACCTGGCTGAGATGGTGAAGATTTCGGCCTATTTGAAAGATCACTCGCAAGAACGCTATATTATGGAATGGAGAAAATGGATTGAGTTTATCCAGAACAAGTATAGGGTTAAGAAGTTTCATGTAGCATTTGAATAAGTCTTCTTTCTTTTCTTCTTTTTCTATTTTTGTTTTCTATATATATTTAATATTACTAAGGTTTGTTTTATCCTATATAAGCTAGAGAGTGATGGATTTTAGAGTTTATGGTTGTTAGTATATGGTTGTTTATGATTGTTTTTTTTTATATATACCTTGTATTTAGCTCTGGGAAGTCGGGGGGGGAGGGGGGAGAGGTAGGGGGGGAGGGAGAAGGGAGGGGGAGGGGGGATTTTTTTTAAAGAAAAAATTGTATGTTAAAACTTTTCAATAAAAAAAAAGGATGCCAATTTGGATGAGTGGCAGAAGGGTATTAATAAATTTATTTGGGCAGGGAAAAGACCGAGAGTTACCGGTAAATTTAAGATCTTACAAGATGTACGGGAAAGAGGAGGACTTAAAGTGCCTAATTTGAAATTATATTATGATGCGGTTGTTTTATCAGCGGTTTGTGATTGGCTTAATTTAACAAATGAAAGATTACTTTACCTTGAGGGATGGGACTTATTATATGGGTGGCATGCATATTTAGTTTATGATAAAAAAGTGGATAAGGCATTTAAATCTCACATTTTAAGAAGCGCCTTATTGCGCGTATGGGAAAAATATTATTATAAGTTAAATTATAAAATACCAATTTTGGGGATTCCTGGGCATGCGATAGAGGGTGTATCCGTGGGTGTGAGCTTGGATATGACTTCATATAAGGAATTACTTAGATGGATAGGGAATGGTTGGCAATTAAAATCATTAGGTGAGTTAAAACAAGAAAATATCATACAGTCTTGGTTTCAATATACTCAATTGCAAATGAGGTGGAAGACAGATCAGAAAATTGGTATTACATTAACTGATGAAAATTTGGTAAAACAAATTAAAGATCAAAACTGAGCGCATATAAAGAGAATATATAATGCTTTAATAGAATTGGATTCTGAAACAGAATTAAAGATTGTATGATAAAGTGGGCTCAAAATATTCAAGAACCAATTCCATTGGATACATGGGAGGTAATTTGGGTTAGAAATGTGAAATTTACCCAGGCTCAAATTTTAAGAGAAAACTTTTATAAAATGTTTTATAGATGGCATTTGGATCCCAAAAAATTGTCCTGCATGTATCCTAACTTACAGCCCAAATGTTGGAGATGTGGTAGTTTGGATGCTACCTATTATCATATATGGTGGACTTGTAGAAATGTTAAAGCTTTTTGGATTAAAATTTGGTGGAATATTCAAAATATTTTTAAGAGAAAGATAAAATTTTCTCCACAATTGTTTTTATTGGGTATTGTTATAGATTGTGATACTAAAGAAACAAATTTGATGTTGAATTTGATAGCAGCAGCAAGGCTCTTGGTAGGTCAATATTGGAAGAAAGATAGTTTGCCTACTATAGAAGACTGGTCACTTAAGGTGTCAAATTTGGCAGAAATGGCTAAGATTTCTGCTTATTTGAAGGATCATTCACAAGAAAGATACATTTCGGTCTGGAGAAGATGGATAGATTATATTCAGAACAAATATGGGACTAAAAAGTTTCATCTAGCTTATGAATGAATTATAGAATGATATTATTAATATTAGTATGTTTTTATGGTATTTTTATTAGTTTTTATTATATTTTATTATTTTTATTATTAGTATTGTTTAAGAATATGGATATTATTTTGTTTTTATGTTCTTATTATTATTATGTTTACTTTTATCTTGTTTGTGTACATATTAAAGGGGAGTTAAAGTGCGTTAGGAACTTGGTTACATATATAATTCGTTAATGTTATTTAGATTTTGATTGTTATTTTTGTAACCCTGTATTCAGTTCTGGGAAGTGGGGGAGGGGGATGGTTTGGGGGTGGGTTTGTATTGTAACTTTTACAGAACTTTTTAATAAAAATAAAAATAAAATAAAAAAAGGATCAGGTTTCTATTCACCTGAAATGGAGTTAATTTGGAGATCCAGTCCAAAAATTTTCATACTAGAGTGGCATCAGGCTATGACTGGCATTTCATTATTTGTAAACAAAGCCAATGCACAAAGCAAAAAAGCTTTGTTATGTATATCGCTGATCTGCATAAAGTCCCAACGACAGAGAAGAGAGTAAGCACTGGATTCAGTAACTGACCGTTTTCTTCACACAAGCTGTCCAAATCAGAACCTGTGGGGAGGGGGGAAAATGGGAAGATCGTGGACACAGGGCCTTTTAGGTACCAACTAAAGATCATCCAGAAATATCGAGTGTATATAGAAGAAGTTTTCCTTTTGATTTGTCAGTATGGAGTTTACTTGTGCTTTTGAGAATACTACGGAAGCTGCCTGAGCACAAGGCTGCTGTGGTCAAAAGAGTAAGCGATACCTAGGATAGACACTGCTGGACTCCACAGGTGCTCTGGTTTGGGGACCTCCCAAATCAGAAAGGAAGGCCGGAGAAATATGAAAATGGAACTAATCAAATGGCTAGCCTACCTCACCACTCTAAAAAAAGAAAAGAAAGAAAAGCTTGGAGAAGGCCCTGCTCAGTCATGTGATGTGAGGAATTTACTCAACTGAACCTCCATAGAGTGCTCCATTAGATAAAGCTTGAGCACCCAGGGCATCAGCTGAGCCCTGAAGCACTTTGACTATTAAATAAAGGAAGAGAGAAACTCATGTCTAAGAGGAGATGAACAGCTCACATGCAGAAACCTCCCAAACAGAATGCACTTTCTTATCCGAACCAAGCTCCAGATTCAGGAATGAGTTGGAACTAGACTTATTTGGGGCTGCGTAGGCTAACATCAGAGTCTTGCATCTGGTCCTCCCTAGATATGCATCAGGGGTCCTCTAAGTGGGTGATGACACCCCAGGAAGTTGCAACAAATTTACAGGTAAAAATCTAATCAGGTTTACACAGGTAAAGTTCTTTCTCACTTTCCTTGCGTTTGTCCACAACAGGTTTGTGCAAACAAAGTAAGAGGAAAACAAACAAACAAGGAGTTTTGAAACGTGGATGTAGCCCTACACTGACCATTTACCATGAACAGATTTTTCATTATCATTATCTCATTCTCTCTCTCTCTCTTTCCATGAAGGAGCATAAAAATGCATTTATCATTTTAGGCAGGGTGTGATATTGCCAGGTTCAAGAAGCCCTGCTGTACATACAAAACTAGTATGTCATTAAAAACAAGGATATATTAGTTTTTGTGAGGGCAAAATGACAGCC
Organism: Vipera ursinii; assembly: GCF_947247035.1. Lineage (NCBI taxonomy): Eukaryota > Metazoa > Chordata > Lepidosauria > Squamata > Viperidae > Vipera > Vipera ursinii. The sequence continues at coordinate 168,020,986 of NC_139512.1, read as the reverse complement.
TAACACACTATTGATTTTAATGGGAAAGAGAAGCAAATGTTTAATGCTATTTAATTGACCAGATTGTGGCTTAAAGTTACAACCAATGTAACAAAAGTTAAAAAATATTTCCCTGTACTGCAGTTCATAACCTATATGCTTCAACATAACATATTTGATTTTAATGAATTTCAGCCAATTTAAGCCAACTGAACATCACCCTTAGTTACTGTATTATGAAGGAATAGACAATAATTCCTACATATGTGGAATGAGCTTTATAAACAACATTTTTTATTTTTTTAATTCATATGAGTGGAACTGAAATAATATTATTCAGAGTAAATGCAGGGCTATTATAAATATCACAAAACGCTTCCTATAACAAAATTCCTGCCTAATAAATCAAAAGAAATCAAACACCTTACAAAGACAGCCTTTCCATAACTAAAAATACAAAAAGTTCTGAAATATAAATTCAGAATTCACAAATTTAAAATTTCAGTAGTATTTGAACTAACACATATGGAAAGTGGAAATGTCTTTAGAAGCTCCATGTGTAATTATTTTTTTCTTTACAATTGCTACATCTGATCCCTAACCTGTCATATAACGGAACTATAGCCTTTAAGCCAACGAAAGCTATACACTGTTCCTCCAAGCAGTATACTCAATTTAAACATTACTTTTCATTTGCTTCTGAAATTTTTGTGTTTCTCTTGTGTGTGTGCCTTCAAGTCAGTTTTTGACCTCCAGTAATTGCCTGAATAAGGGACGCGGTGGCTCAGTGGGTTAGGATGCTGAGCTTGTCGATCAGATGGTCAGCAGTTTGGTGGGTCAAATCCCGAGTGCTGCGTAACAGAGTGAGCGCCTGTTACTCATCCCAGCTTCTGCCAACCTAGCAGTTCGAAAGCATGTAAAAATGCAAGTAGAAAAATAGGGACCACTACGGTGGGAAGGTAACAGCGTTCCGTGCACCTTCGGCGTCTAGTCATGCCGGCCACATAACCACAGAGACATCCTCGGACAAGCTCTGGTTCTTCGGCTTTGAAACAGAGATGAGCAGTTTCCCCTAGAGTTGGAAATGACTAGCACGCATATGCGGGGGAACCTTTACCTTTACCTTTAATTGCCTGAATTAGTCCATGCAGTTTTCTTATTTCTTTTTTTCAGAAATGGTTTGCCATTGTCCACTTCCTAGGGCTCAGAGGAAGTGACTTTAAGAGACCCTAAACTGGATTCATGCCTAAAGTGGGACTAGAAATCACATTTCCCAGCTTTAATGTGATGCCTTAACCATATTCTATGAAGAACTGCCTCTAGTGAAGCATCTGAATCATGCACTAATATCTCTAAAGGTAAAGGTAAAGGTTCCCCCGCACATGCATGCTAGTCATTTCCGTGGTCATGTGGCCGGCATGACTAGACGCCAAAGGCGCACGGAACGCTGTTACCTTCCCACCGCAGTGGTCCCTATTTTTCTACTTGCATTTTTACGGGCTTTCGAACTGCTAGGTTGGCAGAAGCTGGGACGAGTAACAGGCGCTCACTCTACTACACGGCACTCGGGATTCGACCCGCCAAACTGCTGACCTTCCGATCGACAAGCTCAGCGTCCTAACCCACTGAGCCACCGCGTCCCTACTAATATCTCTATTCCACTGTAAATCAGAAGATAGATACTCAAATAGATGATTTCCAAAATACTCAACCTTAGCTTTGTTCTGAAAATTGAGAGAGGGAATTTGGAAGAGATTTCCATTTATCCATGGAAGAATTGCTGGACTTGACCATATGTTCTGATTCTGGACCTCAGTGAGATCTAGTCTTTGTTGTGAAATGCTCTAGCATGTTGTAAAGAATGGAGCTACAACCAATTCACCAAAAAGAAGAAATATATCATTAGCAATTTGTACTAAATGTCATTGTGAAAAAGGAACATACTGGACCAGTACAAAATCAGAATGAGTGTGTGATTGTTGAATCATAGCATCTTAGATTATGAAGAAATCTTGGTGGTTAATATCTACACCCATACTTTTTCACCTGTTTGTCACTCATGAGTGTATGCTGTATTTATTAGCTAATCTAATCTACCAAATTTTTTACTTTATTAAAAAGGTACATAACCATTTATATTTCCATCTCATTCTCTTTCACTATACATACTGTATTTCAGAAGGAGCACAATATTAAGGAGTCTTTATGCAAAGGAAACAATTATTTGTAAGAACAATTGTTTCCTTTGCAATAAAAACTCCTCAGTCTGTCTGTCTAAAACATATGGATCTTATCTCCCATAGGAACTACAAATTTGTCCAAATTCTGTCCCTGTGTACTGCTTCTAGAAATATTTGCACAGCTTATTTATGTAGAGAACTAGTTTTCCTCAATTTTAATCCTACAACTTGGGGAAAAATGAGAAAACAAGTTTTAACTATTTTGCACCCATATCCCCTGTGTAAAATCAAGCCCTTTGTTCTTTATTACTTTACTTTAAATTTAGTTATCATCTTCAAAGTGACCTGACCAAAATAAGCTATTTCTGGAGTTCCAGATTAGGGCTCTGAATCAGATTGGACTGTTTCTTGCACCTCCAAAATAATAGGTATTTTATGTGGCAATGCATTCAAATACTTACTTCTATGTCTTACATTTGAAATGGTATAACTGCGCAATGAATAAGTTTTATGAAGCTTCAGAATTAATTAAGCTTCATGACTACATTTTAGTTTGGCAGCAAAGCATCCAATGAATGTTCATTATACATTAACATTGTTCTTACCATCCAATCTCCCTTTCATCATAGTATACTATGCCTACCTCTACCAAAATAATTGCAGCTTTATTTCTAAGTGCTTTCCAAGTACCAGATGTTGTTTGCCTGTAACCAATTTTCTATAAAACACAGACTTGTATGCTTTTCAAAAAATCAGGAAGATTGTTAGTATAATAGGTTGATTAAATCAGAAGCTAACCAATTATTTTGGGACTCAATATAAATTTATAATGTGTACTTCCCAGAAACAGATCATGGTTACATATGAAACATGCTCTTTCATAAATTATAAATGTTAGCTTTGTACTTAATTTGGACACTGTCTTTCTATATTTCTGAAGTTATACTTAAGATTCCTATGATCCTCAATTAATTATGGTACTTTATCCTTCTCTTCTGAATAGACATAGTGAATTTGAGGACTGGTAGTTTTGAAAGAATGAAATCAAATTCTAGTTTAACTTCTCTTGGATCTGGAGAAATGTTGCATTCAGTGTCTGATCCAGTACTCCATAGTAAAATAGTTGCTCATTTTGCTGTAATACTATTTATGATTGATTTTAGTGACTCTTACAAAATGTGAACTTTAAAAATACAGATAAAAGCGAAATATTGTCATATTTTTCCCTCATATCCTCAAGAAGGAAGAAGAATTTTAAGAAAAAATATTTCTTACTCATACATCACTTGTGAGAATACATATATAAAATTTTACTTAGACATGATGCACAGAAGAAAGGAAAAACTGTACAATACAATGGATAAAATAGTTTTAAAAAACAGTTACATCACAGCAATGGGGAGAATTGCAGACTAACTCTATAAAACATACAAGTTATAAAAAGGAAAATTGGAACAACTCTATGAAACAGAGGGAGCGTTTTTTCACATGTGGAAAAATAAACATAGTTCAATGAAGAAAATTTTGGAATTAAAATTCGAAATGAAACCTCAGCTTTTCTAACTAGGGATAATCTCAGAAAAAAATAAACAAGAAACAAGAAAACTTAACAAGAGCTTACATGTGCTCACACATTCAGGTTATGGTCACTCACTTGATCAACAGTCACACTCAAATCACCCTGAGGCATAACCAGTTCTTTAGAATACATAAAGATCCAGTGAATTTAAAGTAACAAAAAATGGTTACAATGTACACTTGCTCTTTCTCACACAGGGGCACACATGCAGACAGAGACACTCATCCACACTTACCCAAAGGATTTGCAGGACTTAGCCTGCTTCCCAGTCAGCTCCAGGGTCCAGAGCACCCAAATTATCTTTCTGCTTTTTGCAGAGGCACCCAAATGATGCCACGTAAAGCTCAGCTTTCCTATAGATGCTGCCTCGTGCTATTTATGCTATTCTGCAAGCAGGCATTGTTGTCACAAGCCTGCAGGGGGCTCTGTTTTTTTAAGGAAGCTCCATTTGTCTTTGGAGTTTATGGACATCAAAGGAGGCCAAAGCCTACAAGTTGTTAGAGCCACTATCCAGGCTGGCAGCTTCAAATGCCTGGCTTTGGGACTCTCTTGGGTGGCTGAGTGACCAGGTTGAGAATTGGCCAAAGACCTGTGGGGATCCGAAGGGATGAGTGGGGGTAATAAGAGGGGGACTGCAGTGTCCCTGTGGTTGGTCATAAGGGTGAACAACTGCAGAGGCACTTCAACAGCCATAACTTTGAAATCGATTCATAAATATGGGTTTTTTTTCAGAGGGTGATAGTGGTTCTGTTGTAAATTCTGTAAACAACTGGCACAGTTGTTAAGTGACGACTATCTATACATATACATAAATGCATATAATAACACACACCTATAACAATCATACAACCAATGTACAACAAATAAAAATTAAAGGAAAAGTTTCCTATGTCCAGTCATGCTTGACTCTAGAGGGTGGTACTCATCTCTGTTTCTTGGCCAACACAGCCAGCGTTGTCCGAAGACACTTCTCTGGTCATGTGGCCAGTGTGACTATATGCCATTTGCAGCAGTTTTTCCCTAAAGTTACACTCAGTGTTGTATAAAAAGTCAAGTAATTGCATACTTATATCAATACCCTAAATCAAAACTCCAGATTATCTAAACACCACCATATTAATAATTTTAATACTGTACAAACATCATTTTATTGAAATAATTAGAATGTAGGAAGAGTTCTGTGAACTCTTGCAATTTCAAGCTCATTAGTTGATCCTATACCTGTGGTTATCTACCAGTTTCCAGATCTACAGTGAGTGCAGATGGTTTCTATTGATAATGGTTACTATGCATGATGTGTGCACGACAAAAAAATACAGCCAATGAGATTTTTTTTTCTTAATCTTCACTTTCTAGTGCTAACCTATTTTATTTACTGTCATGCACATTTTTATTTATTGCAGTATCATTTCCAACATAATCAGCCAAAGGTGCATAAAGATTATATATGCATGACATTTTCCTATCCAAATACAGCACATAAGGAGGAAGAGAGTGGAAATGAATCTTTTAAAGCTGGCTTTTGAACACACTCTCTCCACAGAGAATGTTAATTTCTCTAATGCAAACAGGGGGAGACTGCATGCACTCTCTTCCAGCTTCCAAATAGCCTTGAAGGTTTTTGTTCTATATATTAATGGACTCTTTGAGGGGCAATTGAAGGTTCCTTGCTCCTCAACTTTTTGATTATGAGATTTATTTCTGTGCTTCAAACAGCAACAACAAAGGAAGTTGAAGTTCTGCCTCCCCTCCCATAATCCTGATCAATAGAGCTTTTTCCCTTTAATATTAAAAAGTAAGAAAACTATGCTAGTGATTGTATGGAAATAACTACAATGGAAGGGTTGGTAATTAAACCCTCTCCTGCCCAATAACTTAATAGGATAATTATTTATATGCTGTAAAAAAGCAAACTATTGCTCATTCTGCCCTCTGGATAGGCAGTAGGAAGCATTGGGTCAGAGGAGGACTAGTAATTCTTACAAAAGAGAAGACACATGAATCTATCAACAGCATATTCAAGAGAATAAAATTCACAAGGGAAGAAGAAACAACAATACTCTCCCTTGATATCCTCATCAGCAGAGGCAACGATGGCACATTAGAAACACAAGTCTATTATAAAAGCACCCACACCAACCAACTGCTCCACTACCAAAGTAACAGCCCAAATTCCCACAAGAGAAGCTGTGCAAGAACATTATTTAGACAAGCACAAACACACTGCAGCAACCCTGAATGTCAGAAAAAGGATCATCTATACATCTTCCAACAAGATGGATACCTATGCCTCTTTATCAAAAAACACCTGGACATTCAACACATTACTGCACAACCAACACAAGCTGTTAAAAAGGATAACACTGCCATACATCAAAAAAAACATCTCAGGAACCACCAACAAACTATTATAAACCACATTGTGCCACTATAAGGACAGAAACCATCGAAGCCCAGAAAAAACATCTTAACTAAATCAAAGACCCAGTAGCCTGGAATTAAAAGACAAAAACAGGAGTCATCTACAACATACAGTATAAAGTCTGTGATAACCACTATGTAGGATAGACTGGCAGGAAACCAGCAGAGCACAACCATGAACAGAAAAACAGCAGTCAGAAGAGAAGATGAAAACCCCTTCATTGCACAACATATGGGCAGACTTAACCATAGTTTCGACTGGGGAAACTGTGAGCATTGTAGACCAAACCACTCAGATGGCACTCGGACAAATCAACCATCATAGGGATAAATTTCATGGCCACACAGGGATAAATAACATCTACATACCATTCAAAAGAGACAATCAAAAAGCTAATAAGGAAACAAATATACCACTACACCTCCTTGCCAGCAATCAAGACTCAGATAAGCAGAGATTAACACTAAGATTAATAGCAGATTAACAATTAAGCAGTATACAATATCCCAACCAAAGCAATACCAACTAAGACAAACAAACAGTAAACAACAGCCCACTCAAGAAACTACCCCTTCTAACACTGATGATGTTACCTAGTTGGGTAATGAAATGCCTGCAAGGAAACTCAGAGAGCACCAAGAACCCCATATCTTATGAAAGAAAATGAAAACAATGTTTGACTATTATGAATGGATATTTCCTGGTCCTAAACATAAAAGAGGCCTCCAGCCTAATTTCAAGAGTCTTCTGCAGTATAAGTTCAAGCTCTGATAAGAGCTACCTCAACCTTTCCCATATTCTTTTATTGCTTAAAAGAAACAAGGTGCCACTTGCACTTCGTTTCTCTTCTTTTGCCGTATGAACCAACAAATTACCCCTGAAAGAATGAAGTCTTTACTAATTACAACAACAATATGATTTTTAGACAATTGCTAGCTATCAGGTTAGTAGAAACAAGTTAGCAGACACACACCTCACCTTTGCATTATAAGGAATATAGTGCTTTGATAAAGCTTCAGGAGTATGCATCCATGTCTTATCTGCAAAAGAAAAAAAAATACACATAATTAAGACTTGGTTACTAGGCATGTCCACAAGGAAAGCACATACAATAGATGTTTGCATCTATATATACCAAGCACAAAGGATACCTATTAATACGTACTATATAGTTTTTTCACCTATCCTCACAGAAAGTTCCCAGAGATTTCCAAGGACTATTTAGTCTTCAATTTCCATCTATATGTCATAATACCTAATTCCTGAAATAAATATTCGGTCATCTGGTACTTATTTAAAAGAGGTTAGTAGTAGTTGCTAAGCGAAGCTCATGCTCAAGCTCCAAAGACTTTATATAAACCAACCTTTCATTTCCTGTATCCAACTGATACTCTTTGAATCTTAACTGACAGATTAGAGAAGAAGGACTTTGTTACTAGGAGAAGGAAAGGAGGTTGGCCTTATTTCTACTCCATACGTCCAGTCTCAGTGATTGACTCTTGTCCCTGTCCAATCAGAATTCTGCCAAATGCTTACTGACTTCTTATGGCCAGAAAGGACAAACATTTCCAAACAATAAATTATACTCAGTTGTGTCCAACTAATAACATACATGTACTTTTACTTTGTACTTTGTGCCTGCAATTAGTGCAGGTTCGCATCCCACCAGGCTCAAGGTTGACTCAGCCTTCCATCCTTCCGAGGTAGGTAAAATGAGGACCCAGATTGTTGGGGGCAATAAGCTGACTTTGTAATAATGCCGCTTGGGGTGTGTGTGAAAGCCCTAACAAGCAGGCATATACATAGAATGAAGGCTATTGCTAAGCACATTGGTTTGTGCTTAAATTGTAAGCCGCCCTGAGTCTTCGGAGAAGGGCGGGATATAAATGGGATTAAAATAAATAAATAAAAAATAAATAGTTCTAGCCACTCCTGCAGTTGGTTTACTGTGTGATGGAGCTTTTGAAAGTATTAACAGTAAATAGAAATCATCTCTCAAAATTATCATTATGGTAGCTTTTACTACTGAGACTTTATCCTAGTGCTCCCTGATATTTTAAACTGACAAAGAATTCAGCTCACAAAGAGGAAAGGCAATTTCAATAGCAGCTAAAGAGGCATTTGAATGCCACTTTAAGCTATACAGACACAATCCAGTGAACATAAATCTCAGTTTTAAGATAAATCTTTCAAAGACAGAAAATTAAGGTTATACCCCAGTAAATAATTATGGCTCCATTATGTCATTCAAACATTTTCATGAATAAGTTATTTAAATGTGAACTGATGTTAAGTGAACAATTAAAATTAAATTAAAAAAGACCATGAGATCTCATTGCCTGCTCTTAATACAGAATACAGAAAGGATTTGCAGTTTTACTTTGTAGATTTGATTTTATCTTGATTTCTAATCGAATACATTCCTACTCTAATATTAAATCTTCTAGTGTGGCATAGCTGCAATTTATAAAATCTCTCTAGAAATGCTGTAATGTCAGGAGGGTTAGCAGTCAGTGTAAATGATGGATGACTACATCTTACAGAGCCAAGTCTAAGTTACTGGCTTCCTGGTTTATTTATTCATTTATTCCTTGTTAACCACCCAAAGCATATGTTTGAGGTGTGTGGCCATGTAAATTGAATAAATAAATAATATAAAACATATTGTCAAGGAATTAGCAAAGCCAAGGGAATCATGATAGGAAAATGAAACATTTATGAGTGTGATCCAGTTTTATTTTTTAAATTATTCTGATTTTTATAATTTTGCATACACACAAGTCATCAAATAGATTTAAACCAATTTGAATATAGAAATTTGGTTTAGTTTTGATAGCCTACTTTGATTTAGACAAATGAAATGCATTATTGATCAATGAAAGAACATGGTCATCTTTCAGATTTCACCAGGACATTGCCACAACGGAAAAACGATATCAGGACAACTGGAATCCATCAATGCTGGTTGACTATTATTGGACCTTGCAACAAAAATCAACAGCCGAAATATTTTTAACCCTGTTGAAACCATGCATTAGAACTTTTATGTTATTAAATATTTTATAGTCATTAAAAGTTAATTCAATTTTTCTCAAGAGTTCTATGTGATAGGAAGAAAAACTTTGGAAAAAAAATGTGGTCCAGTGTTATTTTCCAGTACTGTTGCAATGGTTCCAGAATTGTAATATGATATATGTGGAAAATTTCATTTTGATTTTTTTTCTTGTGCTAAATCCAGATCTAAACATGTTTTATCTTTTTGTATGGTAAAGGATAAATATCATTTGTCTGTCACTACCTATTGACAGTACTGAATTGACAACTATAACATATACTTACATCTGAATCTAGATAAGCAATGCTATTAGCTTCAGAAACACCTAAATTATTAGGAATGATTTCTAAATCTTCAGAAAAGAAAGCCTGTGATTCATTTTCATAAATAACACTTATTGAGAAATCAGTTTGATATACAAATCTTTGAAGATGAATGGGACAAACAATTATAGATCCCCATTTTGTCTGAACAACAGAAAACTGCCTTAACATTTATGTAAAAAAAATTTAATAGGTCTTATATTATGGTTCATTCAACAGCAACAATATAATGTACTTTGGACACTAAACTTCATTATTTTGCACAAAAATTCATAAATTACTCTGTTGGAGATGACATGGGAATAATGCTTCATTAAAATGTCTCTGTCATGTCACAGCATTACTATATTCTGAAAGGAAATCATTGCTGTTATTAAATTAAGTTTGAAATGAGACTTAATATGTTTGGATGCCCACATTCTTTTGAACTATTATCTTATACAGTAAATAGAAATTGTAATCTGAAGAAGGAAAATAAACTCTCCATGCCACTCTGAGTTCCAAGAGACTTGTCCTCAAACAATCACTCGGTGGTTTAAAGATCTCATCTTAATGTTATGAATGAGTTGCTTACAAATGTAAATTATGTAGAGACAGGTCCAAGTGGCTCTTTGAGTGTTTAAGGTTGCCGACCCCTGCACTAAACAAAACATTATGTGACCATAATGGATTTACAACCTCACTTCTGCTGCAGTTGTGAAAGAAGGTATCAGGTGACCACTTGCCATTTTACAGCTAACTTCTCCATTGACTGACTAAAAAGACAACTAAACATTTGCTTTTGCAAAAAAAAAAAAAAAGAAAAAGTGGAAAACATTCAACTTCCTACTAGCTATCCTAAGGCATAGCGAAAATCTCTTCCAAGAACATCATATTCCCTTAATGGTTTATTATTATTTTTTTCTGGTTTACTAATAGTCTTAAAGCACTGAAGCGGACGGTAGCCATAGCATTTTTCATAACAAGTATTTTAATGACCCAATCAGCAAAGAAGTACAACTTCACAAATTTTATAAAAGTAGGGATTCAACGTTAGCATGGGCAACTTCACCAATTAAAAACAATTTGCAAGGAAGTGCTTTCAATGGGTATTTCCCAGCAATACATTTACTTTAGACAGACCCATCCATGCTCGTTCTTTTGGCAAGGCTCTAAAAGCCTTATCTGCCTTGTGCAGATATCTGCTTCTTTTGCAGAAGGCTAGCTTTTGTAAATGGATTTATGTGACAGCTTATTAAAATGACAAAATGTTGTTAATTTAAGCACTGGCAACTGCTTTTTGGATTCCTTGCTCATCTGGTTGTTTAGTGCTATAGTCGGATCTTTAAAAAAGTCTGTATGTGTAACAAACTCTCACAGACTCAAAAGCCTGCATTGGCAAAATTAAATATGGAGTGATGGACAAATTCATATGTAAAAATACCTACTAATGATTTCCAAATTAATTCCTTCTCTTTGCTGATAGATGAATTAGTCATGCAAATTATTTTCTATGCAGAATGTGAAGGATACTATAAAATATGTAGATGTTTATCCTAGCTTCCCTTGTTAAGCTTGTTAGATGTTTATCATACCTAGCAAACATGTAAACATTTGAGAATCTCTGGATCAAGCAACGCCTTCAATAGCTAGCCAACGCACCCAGGATTGGACAGGTTAGAAGCAAAGTAGGTAAAAAATAAGGTAAGATATGAAAAGGTAAGGAAAGTAGGTTAGAGATCCCACTGATCTCTCAAAAAACTTAGCGTCAAACTATCTAAAATAATGGTATCCTTGTTTGGAAAGTCTCTTTATGACATTAAAGATGACAATGAGAGTCAGACAAACATGTCAGAGACCAAGAGAAAATGACAAGAATAAACAGGTCACAAGACAGGAAAGTGCATTAGCATCTTTCACAATGTACATCAAATTCAGCCACATCCTAAATCTTGAACTACTTCTGTTTGAAAAGATTTGTGGGTTTTCCACAGCCATGCTGGATTTACTCCAAATGTCCCTAAATGTTCCAAAAGTATTCCATGCAGCAAAACAGTACCTGAGTTCACACTTAATACCAAGCTTTTTTGACCAGTTGCATATAACACTAAATCATAACAGCTGGCTCATCCAGAACAATATGGGAGATACAAAGAAACTATACCACAGTATGATATATGAACCCCAGTACTCTCTTATCTCAGGAAGCCAACCAAGTTTCTTGTCTTCATCTTTCCAGATATAAAAACTGGCAAGGTAAAGGATGGGAGGGTGGGTGGGTGGAGTCAGAGAAGAATAGTGCCAAAATGTTGCCAATAACCGTAATTACATTTCACACATATTATTTGAACTCTTTTATCACACATTCAGTTGTTATAAAAATGGTCAGTACAATTGTGTGCCATCTCCTTCAACTTGTCTACTTCAACAAGATCAAGCAATACAGTATTCAGGGCTTTCCTTTAAACAGACTGCTATACTGATGGGTTTGGGTTTTATTGCTTTTTATGTATTTTAACTTACTGTTATAGTTTTTGGGCATCTTGTTTAATCTCTTTTAATTTTTGTATTCTTGTCTTTTAACATGTATTGCCCTGTTCACCGCCCTGAGTCCTTCGGGAGACGGGCGGTATACAAATAAAATTATTATTATTATTATTATTATTATTATTATTATTATTATTATTATTATTATTATTATTATTATTATTATTATTATTATTATTATTATTTTATTTTATTATTATTATTATTATTATTATTATTATTATTATTATTATTATTATTATTATTATTACTATTATTATACAGTGCCACTGGTACCTCCTTTTATAACCGAATGATCAGAAAGGTATATGGATAAAAAGCATCTCCCTTTCCTCAAATGACAGTTAAAATAAATTTAAAGAGAGAGAACATTCCAGTGCTACTGCCATCATAGGAAGCTTCACTACTCTAAAGAGAAAGTCCACAAGATGGCATTCAACAGTTCTCCCTAAAAAGAAGCAGGACTATCAGCATAGAAAATTGCAGTAAACAAATTTGTTTAAAAATATTTTATCTCCTGGTGACTTTTACTTTCATCTTCTTTCCTTTTTATTTCAACTTCTTTTCCTTTTGGATTGCTGTTTTAATCCCAATTATTACTCTCTGTAAGCTATCTGCAATAGCCTATAGGCTTTAGTAAATAAGTAAGTTAATTACTCTTGAATAGGCTTTTTTAATCTTCATTTCTAGAGTTATCCCCTGGGAAGAGAAATGTTCTTTTAAAAAATTAAATTCCGGGGACTGTTAATTCCCCAAAGTGGTACATCAGGCATATCACATTTTTTTAGTCTGTATTTCTGAAAGTTTTATTACCAGTCTATACAGTATTCTATCTATACCTTTCCCTAAAGACATCCTATATAATTCCTTACTTCTATTAAATTGTAGTCACTGTCCCCTATTTTCACAAGTTTCTATAATTCACAATCATTGTGCTATGGACCTTTTCAAACTTCTATCATTTAAAGTTGGAGATTATTATAGGAGTTGTAAATTGACTGATTCCCCACCCCAGCTCTAATTCTCACTAACAGAGATGGAATGATAGAAGGTGTCAAAGCCACAGGAACCTTGGGGGAAAGTGATCATGCAATATTGGAATTCAACATTCTGGAGGCACAAGCAATAGAACACAGCCAAACTAGAGTCTTGGACTTTAAAAGAGCTAATTTCAATAAACTTAGAGAGACCTTGGGAAGAATTCCATGGATGAGAATCCTAAAGGGGAAAACAACTCAAGAAGCTTGGGAAATTTTGAAAAGTGAGATAATAAAGGCCCAGTCTAGCACAATACCAACAAAGAAGAAAAATAACAGCTCTCAAAAGAAACCAGCATGGCTGCATAAAGAACTCTCTGATAAATTGAAAGATAAAAAGGACAAGTAAGAATTGGAAAGAGGGGCGCATAACTAAGTCAGAATATCAGAAAATAGCCCGTGCCTGCGAAGATGAAGTGAGGAAAGCTAAGGCTCAAGATGAACTAAGGCTTGCGACCAAAGTCAAAAATAACAAAAAAAGCTTCTTTCAACATATAAAAAACAAGAAAAAGGTTAAGGAAATGATCGGTCCCTTAGTGGGGGAAAGTGGCAAGAAGGTGACAAGCAATAGGGAAAAAGCAGAACTATTTAATTCGTTTTTTGCATCTGTCTTTACACAAAGGGAAAAAACATACCAACCTATCAAAAATAGTGCCATAAAAAACAGAATAGAAACGCAAGTTAAGATAGGCAAGAAAATGGTAAGTGAGCACCTGTCCACCCTAGATGAGTTCAAATCACCAGGACCAGATGGATTACACCCCAAGGTTCTCAAGGAACTGGCAGACGTGATCTCAGAACCACTGAACTATATTTTTCAAAGATCCTGGAGCACTGGGGAACTACCAGAGGACTGGAAGAGAGCTGATGTAGTTCCCATCTTCAAAAAAGGGGAAAAAATAGATCCAGGAAACTACAGACCTATCAGCCTGACCTCAATACCTGGGAAGATTCTGGAAAAGATAATCAAACAACAAATCAGCGAACACCTTGATGTAAGCTTGTAAGCCGCCCTGAGTCTTCGGAGAAGGGCGGGATATAAATGGAATTTAAACAACAACAACAACAACAACAACAACAAAGTCATCACTAAAAGTCAACATGGGTTTGTCAAAAACAGATCATGCCAGACAAATCTTATTGCATTCTTTGACCAAGTGACAAAATTAGTGGACCAGAGGAATGCTGTAGATATAATTTACTTGGACTTCAGTAAGGCATTTGATAAAGTAGATCACAACCTACTACTTGATAAGATAGAAAAATGTGGGTTAGATAGCATCACCACCAGATGGATTCATAGCTGGCTGACAGGCCGTACTCAGCATGTAGTCCTCAATTGAACTGCATCTACATGGAGGGAAGTGTGTAGTGGGGTGCCCCAGGGCTCAGTTCTGGGCTCAGTGCTCTTCAATATCTTCATTAATGATTTGGATGAGGGGATAGATGGGGAACTCATCAAATTTGCAGACGACACCAAGCTGGCAGGAATAGCCAATTCTCCAGAAGATAGGCTTAAGATACCGAAGGATCTGGACAGACTCGAACACTGGGCACTATCTAACAAAATGAAATTCAATGGTGAAAAAAGTAAGGTTCTACACTTAGGCAGGAAAAATCAAATGCATAGGTATAGTATAGGTGGTACCTTTCTCAATAGTAGTAACTGTGAGAGGGATCTCAGAGTCTTAGTAGACAATCACTTCAATATGAGCCAGCAGTGTGCTGCAGCTGCCAAAAAAGCCAACACAGTGCTAGGCTGCATTAACAGAGGGATAGAATCAAGATCAAGTTAACTACTAATACCACTTTACAATGCTTTGGTAAGGCCACACCTGGAATACTGCATCCAGTTTTGGTCACCACGATGTAAAAAAGATGTCGAGACTCTAGAAAGGGTACAGAGAAGAGCAACAAAGATGATTAGGGGGCTGGAGGCTAAAACATATAGGGAACGGTTGCTGGAATTGGGTATGTGTAGTTTAATGAAGAGAAGGGTGAGGGGTGACATGATAGCAGTGTTCCAATATCTCAGGGGCTGCCACAAAGAAGAGGGAGTCAAGCTATTCTCCAAAGCACCTGAAAGCAGGACAAGAAGCAACGGATGGAAACTAGTCAAGGAGAGAAGCAACCTAAAACTAAGGAGAAACTTCCTGACAGTTAGAACAATTAACCAGTGGAACAACCTGCCTCCAGAGGTGGTGAATGCTCCAACACTGGAAGTTTTTAACAAGAGACTGGACAGCCATTTGCCTGAAATGGTATAAGGTTTCCTGCCTGAGCAGGGGGTTGGACTAGATGACCTCCAAGGTCCCTTCCAACTTTTATTATTATTATTAATTATTATTATTATTATTATTATTATTATTATTATTATTATTATTATTATTATTATTATTATTATTATTATTATTATGAGTGCCTATGGTGGCCTGGGCAGGAGTGGGACAGATCTGAGGGTCTCTGGCAGAAGGAGGGTCTCTGGGCCAGGGCCAAGGCAGTGGCGGCCGTTTCTTCACTGTTTCCAGGATGGCTTCGCGGGCCACATGAAACCACTTCGCAGGCCAGATCCGGCCCCCGGGCCTTGTGTTTGACATGTCACTTCATATAACTCCCAGATATCCAATCATACAAAGGAACTTTCTTCACAATGTTAAAATACTTAGTTCTTCTTTTTTGGAAAGTTGTCTTATAGCCTCCAATGTCCCGCTAAGCCCAAAAGCATTATTAAGTTGTGGTTAGTTGCGACGTTGTGTCCAACCCATCGCTATCCCATGGACAATGTTCCTCCAGGCCTTCCTGTCCTCCTCTACCAATTTCTGGAGTCCATTCAGGCTCACGCCTACTGCTTCAGTGACTCTATCCAGCCACCTCATTCTCTGTCGTCCCCTTCTTCTCTTGTCCTCAACCTTTCCCAGCATTATTAAGTAATGTGAGATAATTTCATCATGAATGCGTATGTCCTTTAGCTAATTTAGCAGTTTTGAACTTTCATAGTGCATCTTTGAATGCCATAAACTTTAAAAATAGCTTTGTAAAATTAATAGCCTGACCAGATAGTCAATCCTTCCTCCCATAGTGTTGCTAGGCAGGGAAGAAAAAAAAATGAGTGGGCTGCTTCACTCTGGCCCATGGATGATTTTGTTGCTGGATTCTAAACTTGGCACATCTTCTAAGTCCATGCATGCTGCTGTTGTTGTTTCCAATTTTATTTTAGGGCAAAACCAGCCTTTTAAAGATAAAACAAATGCTAACAATACTAATATGTTCAAAGGAGATGAACACCATGGTTACCCACCCACCCTTTTTTCCCAGCACTTCTGCTATTTTAATATTTGTTTAGCAATCGAATAAAGGGAAAACACTATTGCTAATTATGAACTGTTAGTTTTTGTGGGTGTTTTATTTTGGCAGAAGCTATAGAAAGCTAAATGATTTGGAATTGTTTTTCTCATCATTTTTTTCTTCAGAAACAATCTGAAAACCACATGCAAATTATATTAACTGAGCAAATAATTTTTTTTTTAATCCCATTTATATCGCGCCCTTCTCCGAAGACTCAGGGCAGCTTACAATCTAAAGCACAAATCAATGTGCTTAGCAATAGCCTTCATTCTATGTATATTCCTGCTTATTAGGGCTTTTGGGGGGCCCCAAGTGGCATTATTACAAAGTCAGCTTATTGCCCCCAACAATCTGGGTCCTCATTTTACCTACCTCGGAAGGATGGAAGGCTGAGTCAACCTTGAGCCTGGTGGGACTCGAACCTGCACTAATTGCAGGCAGCTGGTGTTACTTAAGGAGGCATTAGCCCACTGCTCCACCAAGGCTCCACCAAGTGGCAGAATTCACACAATATATAGCCACAAAACAATGCTAAGAAATATTGTGTTGAACAGAGTTCCCAGCAAAGCAAATTTAGATTCTCTGTTCCATCTGATTTTACTTTTTCGGGATTCTTTCAATTCAAAAGAATAAGCTTGACATGCTGTATTACCAAGGAAATCTCTGAAAACCACCTAGACTCCAGGGGAATTCTTCTTTTTTTTAATGCAGTAGAGTAGGCTACTTATTTTGTTTGCTTGGAAATATGCCTTCTACCAAAACATAGGGGAACTGGGATAGTAGACAGCATCTTAGGAAAAACAGGAAGCAAAATTATTTATTAGATTTATATCCCATCTTTATTTAATACAATCAATTTGCCTTCTACTAAATGAGTATTTTATCACTGGATAAGTTCACCAAGGCCGTCATTTTGTTAAAGTGACCATGGTCTTTGAGGTATGTCTTCCAACCCTCAAAGGCAGGAGATTCCTAGTTTAGAATATCTAAATCTCCTAGCCACTGGCTCTTAATTTTTGCATTGTGTTTTTAATTTTATTTTAAAAAACAAGCATACACAAGCTATGCTTACAATGGATGGCTTATTCATTAGGTGAAGCAATTTATTGCTTATTCATTTCACTATTTAATCATAAAATTCAAAACAAAATTGTATTTTCTATTTGTGATATGAAAGTGAAATGTTTTTACCATCTTTTGTTATTAAAAATCAATCACTATACCCATAAAAATAAACTCAATCTGCCTTGAGGTTGAAAATGCTAAAATATCAGTATAGAATTCTTAAATTTGGCATATTTGCCTTGGCTCAATTTTTGATGTCTATCTGTATCTCTTTGTGCAATTATCTTTGTTGTTGTGGTGATGATGATGATGTACATTTACTTTTTACTCTCAGGCAAATAAATATCTCCTAAAGAAGTTTGGATTTGGTTTATTAGTCTCCTCCCTCTTCACACTTGCTTTTGTAATAAAATGAAATACCGGGATAATATTACTGTAACAACCACCAAATGAATACCTGGCATAGTGCAGATTTCATTTTGGAATAGGTTAATTGTTCTTTAAATTTTTAATATACAATTTAGGCTTGTAATACAAAACAGCGCCTAAAAAGACAATCTTACTAGAGCTAACTTATAAAACATTTGGTTCGGTTAGCTTATAAATAATTTATGACTTAATTTATCTGTTTATCTTGTCCTCTTTCCATTCTTTTTCTTTTTTATATATATAAAATCTATGTATGCCTAAGGGGAAAAAGACTTTTTAATCTTCGTGCACTGCCTACAGGAAATCATAATAGGCATGCATTTGTAAATTATCATCTTCATTCTAGCAATTGAAGAATACACTTTATCATTTCCCATACTATTATTACTATCACTACCACCACTACCACCAAATACCTTCCAAATAAACCTGCAAGTGAATTTAATGTTAATTTGAAAAGCCAATTTCATCTAATACAGGGTTTCCCAACCCCAGGTCTGTGAACCGGTACCGGTCCGCAGTATGCAGCAACTGGTCCACACAAACAAGCAAAGCCCCATCCGTGGGATGCAGGTAGCACACAAAACCATGTACTCTCTGATCCGTGGAAAAACCTTTCTCCATGGAACTGGTCCCTGATGCCCAAAAGATTGGTGACCTCTGACCTAATAGATAAGGTTCTGGAGAAAAAATGTGGAAATCAGAGTTTTAGTCCTGGCCTGGGTGGCTATGGGTGGTGCGGTTAAGACGCTGGGCTTATCAAGACATGAGTACCACTATCCTTGCCCCAGTTCCTTCCAACCTAGCAGTTTGAAAGCATACAAATGCAAGTAGATAAATAGGTACCACTTCAATGAGATGGTAATAGTGCTCTGTGACATCTTGCTGGTCACATAACTGTGAAAATGTCTTTAGACAGTGCTGGCTCAATGGCCTTTAAATAGAGATGAACGCCACCCCCCTGTAGCCAGCAACAACTAGCGGAGTAAATCCGCAGGAACTCCTTTTATTTTTAGGTGGCTATACAAATTGAATAAATGAACAACTGGCAGCTGGGTGATATGTGCCAGTTACTCTCTCTTAGCCCTAGAATAAAGTCAATGGCAAACCACTTCTCAAAAACCAACTTTCAAAGAAAGCCCCAACTGATTGACATAATTTCCCCTGAATTGTCTATCAGGAGCTGCTTCTTTGAATTCTTGCAAGATTATAGTTATCTTCATAACACAAAACACATTACACTTACTCTAAAATGAAAGCAAACACTTTCAATCTACTCTTCACAGCCCTACCCGAGGAATACAGAAGTGCATAAGCAAAAGGATTATTCCTGCTCATTTCTGACACATTAAGCATGAAACCATTAATTTAGAGCAGCACTAAATCATAATTTGGTATAACTTGCACAATCCTATTACTTCTCCCGTGCTAGCAGAAGATGATGGGCATTTGCCTGCATTTTCAACTACTGATTACTGTAATTTGTTATTCCATCTCAGTGAAAATATTCTATTTAGTTTAACTGAATTCTGTCTCATCCTGGCTTGTTTCAATAAACTTCAGTGAACTAGGGTTTGATCAATAAAATCAGGATGGCAACCATGAATAACATAAAAAGCAGGTAGAGTTTTCATTGAGTCATCATGGTTGCCTTGTCTTTTATGACCAGGCCATGTAGACAGCACTGCAGCAAACCACAGAGGAAATAATGATAGTTTCTACCAAATTGGATATAAAAAAACCACGATCCTGTATACAAGCAGAAACTAAAGCAATGTTTGTGTTATTACAAAATATTATTTGAGTGTTATAGTTCCAAACTCCAAAACAAAAGCTTAAATCAGGCCTTTTTCCTAGTACTTTAGCTAAATCAGATATGCACCATTGTAGGTGGGAAGCTCATTCAAAGTATACGGTGAATTCATTGCCAGATGTATTTTGAATACATATTGCCATTTATGTAAGAATAGTGTTCCTTATTTCAGGTTTTTAATACTTTTAAAAAAAAAGAAAGCCAAGGATTTTTTTCCCAGCAGACCACATGCAAGTCTATGTGATATACATATACATATGCATATATGTATATGTGATACATATCTATATGTATATGTGATACATGTACACATATACATGTCTGTCTTCATACAGCAACAAGAAAAATGAATGTATCCATTGGACACATATCAAGACAAGTTTAATGTTTGAACCTCCAAATCAGCCCTGCATCATATAAATAGCTCATATATACCAGTCAGAATATGTTTTAAATAGCTCATGTGGTAGAAAACCCTTGCCAGGAGCTTCATTGTTCTTCAGACTTCTTATAATTTAATCTCACTTTCTAAAACTGGTGGCCACCTTTTGTAGGTGGCAAATCACTATTTAGTAAATGCTTCTTGTCAGGTGCTAAGAGCGTGGACAAATGCTAATAATTTTACTCATCCTCAGTTGAATGCTACAAAAATTTAAACCTTGGGTTTGTATTTGATACCTAGCAGCCACTGGAATCCTTTTGTAATTGCTTTAGTAGCTTTTCTATAATCTATTTAGAAGAACTCTGTGTCCCTGAAATACCTATTTTGATTCTAACTTGTTGAGAGAAGCTTTCAGACGGGAATACCTAATGGATTTTTTTCATTGTTACGGATATGGTCAGTCAGTGCTTTTTTTGTAAAAGAAAAAGGTGCCGGAACTCACACTTGTCATACAACCCACCTTGCCTACCCTACAAGTTTCCATCCAAAAAAGGTGCCGGAACTCCGTTCTCAGCGTTCTATGAGGAAAAAAGCCCTGTGGTCAGTCAATGAGATTATTGGGAAGGGTTCTATTATGTGTGATGAGAATTCCAGAATCCCATCACAAGCTGGGTGCATCAAAATGTTCACTTCTTCAGGTGACCATTTGGAAGATTTCTAATTTTTTTCCAGGTTTTGTGTGAAAGTTGGTTTTCCTTCTTTTCCTTTAGCCTGCCTCATTAATATAAGTGTTTGCTATATAATTTTACTCTATCTTTTAAACCTTATAAACCACTACTGTACGTAAGGACAAATAATTAAATAATTAACTCACCAAGGCATTTTATCACAATGCTCTGGCCAGATGTTATTTCACGTTTTGTCCTTTTGAACTTGTCTTTTTTCAATTCACTATTCCAAGATCATTGAACTGAAACTGCTTACCTTTTTTTCTGCTAAAAGCACGATTCATGATGAGAAGTCATCCACTGTGCATATGATTTAAGCTAAAAAATAAAACAAAACAATATATATATATATATATATATATACATGTGTATGCATATATAAATTTTGATTGAAAATGACACTGATTTCACAATAATTTATTTGCAAGTACTATTAGATTCATGAAGGGACACGGTGGCTCAGTGGGTTAGGACGCTGAGCTTGTCGATCAGAAGGTCGGCAGTTTGGCGGGTCGAATCCCGAGTGCCGCGTAACAGAGTGAGCGCCTGTTACTCGTCCCAGCTTCTGCCAACCTAGCAGTTCGAAAGCACGTAAAAATGCAAGTAGAAAAATAGGGACCACTACGGTGGGAAGGTAACAGCGTTCCGTGCGCCTTTGGTGTCTAATCATGCTGGCCACATGACCACGGAGACGTCCTTGGACAAGCGCTGGCTCTTCGGCTTTGAAACGGAGATAAGCACCGGCCCCTAGAGTTGGAAACGACTAGCACGCATGTGCGGGGGAACCTTTACCTTTACCTTTACTATTAGATTCATGTTACATACTACGAAAAATATCCTCAAAAAAGAACTAACCAATGTATACCTTCTGCAATATAATTAAAATGCAATCTAAAAAAAGTGCTAAATCCAATAAAGTCTCACTAATCTCTCTTAGATTTAACCTACAGCACTTGAAGACAAAAATGCCAAATATAAATATAAAGGTAGATTGGAGAGAAAGTAAATTCCTTAAATTTAAGACAACATCAACACTTAGAGCTTTCAGTGTACTTGGACTAGCCCTTTCAGTACCCTTAGAAACCCATTTTGTAGACATGTTTTTTGTTTTGTCTTGCTTTATTTCTGCTATAAGACATGATACCAGAAATGAATTTCTCTGGATTTTTTTCAACCATATTCATGCATTAACTCTGATTACATAGGTTTTGTTTATAAAGGAACCTTCAAATTAAATTCTCCTAGGTTGCACTGACTTTCTGGGGAAGGTGGTAGGGAAGATTTCAAATAGTTTATAGTTTTATAGTTTTATTGCATTTGTATACCGCCCTTCTTCCGAAGGACTCAGGGCGGTGAACAGGGCATACATAAAAAATACGAGATACAAAAATTAAAAAAGAATTAAATAATAGCCCAGTTAAAACAGTCGGTAACAATATACAATATAAAAATCCCCATTAAAAATCCCCATTAAAAATCCCCATTAAAACCCCAACATATCCCCATCAGGCCAGGCCAGCTTGTACAAATAGATGGGTCTTCAGACCGCGTCGGAAGGAGCGAAGGTCAGAGCTCGACCGGCAGCTGATTCCATAAAGCCGGAGCGCCCACAGAGAAGGCCCTCCCCCTGGGGGCCACCAGCCGACATTCTCTCTCTTTTTTTTTTATTGAAAAGTTTTAAAATACATTTTCTCTTTAACAATCCCCCCCTCCCCCTCCCCTACCTATCCCTCCCTACCCCTCCCCCCTTCCCCCCCCCCGACTTCCCAGAGCTAAGTACAAGGTATAAAAACAGAAAACAATCATAAACATCCATATGCTAACAACAATAAACTCTTAAATCTATCGCTCTCTAGCTCATATAAGATAACTACAAACAATATTAATATTACATATAAAAAGAAAGAAAAAGAAAAAAAGAAAGGAAGATTTATTCAAATGCTAAATGAAATTTTTTAGTCCCATATTTCTTCTGGATATATTCAATCCATTTTTTCCACTCCATAATATAGCGTTCTTGCGAGTGATCTTTCAAATAAGCCGAAATCTTTGCCATTTCTGCCAGGTCACAAACCTTTAAAGTCCATTCCTCTATAGTCGGCAATTCCTCCTTCTTCCAATACTGGCCTATTAGAAGTCTTGCTGCTGTAATTAAATTCAACATCAACTTAGTGTCCACAACAGTAGCCTCTGTAATTATACCCAACAAAAAGAATTGCGGACAAAACTTTATCTTCTGCTTGAAGATCTTCTGCATGTTCCACCAAATTTTTATCCAAAAAGCCTTAACCTTTTTACAAGTCCACCATATATGAAAATATGTTGCATCTTCATCACCGCACCTCCAGCATTTGGGCGGATACATACTTGCCAGCTTTTTAGGATCTAAATGCCACCTATAAAACATTTTATAAAAGTTCTCTCTTAAATTTTGAGCTTGTGTAAATTTTACGTTCCTCACCCAAATCTTTTCCCACGTGTCCATTGTAATAACTTCTTGGATATTTTGAGCCCATTTTATCATACAATCTTTAACCAATTCTGTTTCTGAGTCAATTTCTATCAATGCAAGATATATCCGTTTGATATGTGCTGGACCCTGATTTCTAATTTGCTTTATCAGATTTTCATCAGTCATTGTAAAACCAGTTTTCTGATCTTCTTTCCACCTGGCCCGTAGCTGGATATATTGAAACCAAGTTTGAATAATCTTCTCATCTCGCAAGAGGCTGTACGGTTTCAGACACCAAACATTTCTTTCCAGGCTTAAAATCTCCTTATACGTAGTCACATCATGTTTAAAACCAACATTTATATTTTCTATTGCGTGTTTTGGGATTGCCCACAATGGTATCTTACAATCTAGCTTATGTCTATACTTCTTCCAAACTCTCAACAATGCCTGTCTTAAAATATGCACTTTAAACACATTATCTACCTTCTTATCATTCAACAAATATGCATGCCAGGCAAACAACAAGTCGTGGCCCTCAAGATTTAATAATCTCTCTTGTGTCAAATTAATCCAATCACTTATTCCTGCTAACGCAGCAGCTTCATAATATAATTTAAGATTGGGCATTTTAAGACCACCTCTTTCACGAGTGTCCTGCATAATCTTAAGTTTAACTCGTGGCCTTTTCCCTGCCCAGACAAATTTGTTGATACCTCGCTGCCATTCCTCCAGATTAGAATCTTTCTTAAGAACCGGTATCATTTGAAATAAGAATAAAAATTTAGGCAGGACATTCATTTTCACTGCTGCAATTCGCCCCAGCAAAGACAGTTGCAATTTTTCCCAGCACCCCATTTCTTTTTGAATTTTTCCCCATAATCTTTCATAGTTATTTTTATATAACTTTGTATTAGAGGGTGACAAGAACACCCCCAAATATTTGACCCTCTTGACAATCTCAAATCCAGTTAATCCTTCTAAAAGGGCCTTTTGCGATGCTATCATATTTTTGGCCAGAATTTTAGTTTTTTGTGCATTAACTTTAAATCCAGAAACCTTCCCATATTGCATTATTATCTCCATCAGGTCCACAACTGAGTTCTCCGGCTGGGTCACCGTAACAACCAGATCATCTGCGAACGCTCTCAATCTATAATCCTGATCTCTAATTTGTATACCCTTAATTCTTTCCGAGTTCCGTATTTTTATCAATAATATCTCCAATGTTAAGACAAATAGCAAAGGCGATAATGGACACCCTTGCCTTGTGCCCTTCTCAATATTACAAACTTCAGTCAAACTATTATTAACTATTATTCGGGCAGTTTGTTTTTGATATAATGCCCTAATTGGTTGCAAAAATTTATCCCCAAAATTCATTTTATCTAGAACTTTCATCAAAAATTCATCAAAAATTCAATTGATCAAAAGCTTTTTCAGCAGGGATCTGGTTGTTCCTTTCCAAAAACTCTAACACATCAACTATATGCCTCACATTATTTTTCATTTGCCTACCACTAATAAACCCAGTTTGATCCCCATGAATCACCTGTTGCAGAACCCTCATCAATCTATTAGCCAACACCTTAGCAAATATCTTATAATCTGTATTTAAAAGTGATATTGGTCTATAATTTTTAACTTGAGTAACATCTTGATCTTCCTTCGGTATCAAAGAGATAAAGGCAGTTCTCCAAGACGGAGGCACCTTTCCCCCTCTCTGAATTATCTGAAACAGCTCCTTTAACGGCTTTATCAACTCCATTTGTAAATTTTTGTAATAAACCGCAGTCAAGCCATCCGTACCTGGCGCTTTATCCAACTTCAATTCCTTAATTGCTGTAAAAATTTCTTCTTCTGTTATCAATTGGTTAATCTCCTCTTTTTGTGCCTGCGTAAGAACCGGGATGCTAGCATTCTCCAAATATACATCAATATCTTTTTCGTTAATCTTCTCCTTAGCATATAATTTAGAATAAAAGTCCAAAAAGGCTTCCTTAATAAGATCCTGTTGATACACAACCTTTCCCTTATGTTCAATTTTATCTATATTAGAAGCCCTTTGCTTCTTCCTTAGTCTATAAGCTAGCCATCTACCTGGCTTGTTGGCATTGCAAAAAGTGTTATGCCTAGCAAACCGCAAATTGGTTGCCACTTGATCAGCCATTAATTTATCAAATTGTCCTCTTAATAGCTTAATAACCTCCTTAGTCTTCACATCCAATGGGTTCAAAATCAAGGCCTTTTCTTTTTCCCTAATTTCATTCTCCAATTCTCTCCTTCTGGCTTCCAAAGTACGTCTGTGTTTATTATTCATATAAATCAACACCCCTCTCATATAGGCCTTGCTAGCATCCCAAACCATGTCCATGGAAGTATCCTTATTCATATTAATTTCAAAAAAATCCTTCATCCGCTGTTTACATTCTTCCACATTTCTCTGATTTCTAAACAAGTTCTCATTTACGCGCCACGAGCGCCTATCTCTATTGTCCTTATTGATCTCTAACCAAACTGGGCTATGGTCAGAGATGGCTCTTGCACAAATCTTTACCTTCTTAATCCTAGAAAAAAAGTCATTAGTCAACAAAATAAAGTCAATCCTGGAAAAAGATTGATGTCTATCAGAAAAAAAAGTATAATCCTTTTCATGCAGGTGAGTGTCACGCCAAATATCTCACAGTTCCAAATCATCCTTCATTTCAAAAAAAGATTTAGGCAATCTGGCATGACTCAGAGAGCGCTTAAAAGGACCAGCCTTGTCCATCTGTACATCCAAAACACCATTCCAATCCCCCATAAAAATAAACGATTTGTAATCCAATTGGGTAAGCTTTGTATGAAGTGAGCTAAAAAAATCAGCTTGCTGTTGATTAGGAGCATATAGTCCAACTAAAAGCGTTTTTTTGCCTTCTAGCAGCAAATCTATCATAAGATATCTACCATGCTTATCTGCTTCAATTAGTTCCGCTGTTAAAGCACTTTTAACATAAACAACCACTCCATTTTTCTTATTCATCGCAGAGGCAACAAATTGCGTGCCCAATCTTGAGTTGAGTAAATACTTTTGGTCCATAGTTCTAATATGTGTTTCTTGCAAACATATAACATCAAATTGTTTTAAATATTGAAAAACTTTCTTTCTCTTCTGTGGTGAGTTTAGTCCATTAACATTCCAAGTTAGAAATTTAGTCGCCATGCGTGGCATCCCGAAGCTGTTGGAGCAGATCTTTAATAGCCCCTCTGTCCTCTTTGGGCCGCGCTCCTCCCATTGCTTCGCTGTAAGTACGCTTTGAAAATTCCATAAACTTCTGTTGGTCTTGCTCTTTTATTTGTTTTGCTCGTTTTAAAGCGGCACGTGTCACCCTCTGCTCTCCAGCAACAGCCAACGAGGTTGTAATTTGATCCCCTCCAGCACCATTCTCTTCTTTCTGTCCACCTTCAGCCTCTTGAGATTTCCCTTCTCCACATCCCTTTGCAGCTTCCAGAAGTGATAGTGGAGTCGCTTTTAAAACATTATTATAGAAGTCACGCGCCTGTGTCACAGTAACCAGACGGTATCTTTTACCTTCATGCATCACCACCAATCCGACAGGAATCTCCCATCTAAACTTTATTTCACGTTGCTTAAGTTCTTGCACAAGAAATGCAAAGTCCTTCCTTCTCCTTAGAATCTTTGGAGGAATTTCTTTTAAAACCAAAACTTCTTGGTCAGCAATCACAACTTTAGTATCATAAGCGGCTTGAATAACTTCATTTCTGGTTTCTCTCTTTGTAAAATAAACCACCACATCTCTAGGTAGCTTTCTCTGTCTAGCAATCCATGAGTTTACACGAAAAACTTTGTCCATGCATCCCTTTATTTCAGATGCTGACTGATCCAATACTGCTTCCAAGGCCTCAGAAATCAGCTGCTTTAGGTCCTCTTTAGGATTCTCTTTTAAACCTCTGATTCTGATAGCATACTGCATCTGGTAATACTGAACAAGACTCAGTTCTCCGTCCATTCTATCCCTTAAATCTTCATTCTCCAGTACCTTTACTTCTAATATAGCATTCTTTTGACTCAGATCCTCCACTTTTTCATCCAAGCTTTGCACACATTCAGCCACGCTTTGCACTGTGGACAAAATGTCTACCCTCATCACACTAAACTTCTCTTCTATCCTCTCCTCCAGTTTCTCCAATTTCTCCTCCAATTTCTCCTCCACCTTTGCCAGTTTGTCACCCAGTATTTCTGATATTACCTGGGATTGTTTTTCCAAAGCATCTTCTAAATCCTTCGATGTCAATGCAGCAGGAGGAAGCAAAGCTTGCAACGATGTCTGTTGCACCGGGGAAGTTCCCGCACTCCGAAGAGTTTTTGAGGGAGGTTTAGCCGCCATCTTTTCACTTTCACTTATTGCGCACTTTCACTTTAGGTTTATAAAGTCCATTGAACTAGAGAGTAAAAGTAAAAGTCCTCTTCACCTTTATCTCCTGTACCGCTCTGCCTGCTCCTTTTTATTCCAGGATCTTTCCTTCTGGCAGGGGTGGTCGCAAACACCTGGCTCTGCTCCAAAAATCCCGGAGCAGAGATGCTGAACAGCTGGGAGCAACCCAGGCTACGGGGGAGTTCAATCCTTCAGCCGCCCAAGCTTCAAGCTCAGGCGGCCCCGGAGAACTCAACCCCTACCTGGGGCCTCACCCCCTCCTCTTCTCCCGAGGAGGGGGCTTCAAATCCACCCGAACAGCTGATCGGCGCTGTTTCGGGTGAAAAAACTCAGCTGAGCAGTGGGCAGCCCGAAACGGCTGTCTCCGGTGCCACGCCGCCACCGGAAGTCCACCAGCCGACATTCTCTGACTGGAGGCACCCTGAGGAGGCCCTCTCTGTGGGAACGCACAGGGAGGAGGGAAGTTGACGCTGGCAGCAGGTGGTCCCCGAGGTACTCCGAACCCATGCCATGGCAATCACATGTTCGTGGGGGCGCTTGGCAATATGTCATAAGCACAAATGGGTGGCCAAGAGCCCAGATTACAGTCATGCGACCACTGGGTGCTTCAGTGGCTGTAACTTTGGGAATGGATCCAAGTCTCTTCATTCATCCCTATCAAATGGTTGCTGAACCAAGTGTCTTTAAGCAAGGGCCACATTTATATTTCCAGAGCAACACAATTACTTATTAGTTTGGAACATAGCAGTTTCTTAATGCAGAAAATGATGTACATATTAAGAAACATATTTTCAGATATGATTACTGTTAACAAATAATGTAAAGGTCACAACTTTAATGACTGATTAGCGGAACTCCCAAAATATGGCAGCCACAGGGCATCTTCTCCTAGTTTAGGCTGTACTTGAAGGAGAAATTGGCAGAAGAGAGATTTGATATGGTCCGAGAGAGGTCTTAGCCTTGATAAACCCCCATCTCTTAGGGTTAGGAATATATATAGTGGCTGTTCTCCCAGTACTTGCACATGGTGATGCCCTGTCGAATGGTTTTTGTGGTTCTTGTTTAGATGTTTGCTCCTGATTTTTTTTAATCTTCTTGTTTTTTTTTAATACCTTTTCTATTAGACTGTAAGCCATTGAGAAACTCTGGGAATCAGGCAGCCCACATATTCTACTAAATAAAGCAAATAAATAATGTACTTAATTCTGAAGAAGCTTGCAGCAGGTCCAGTGAAACTCCACCACTGCCCCATCATATACAATCGTTCATTTTTCCACACGGTATTAGTCATAAACCATTTTGGTAATCAAGAACAGCTGTGAAAACCTATCCACTATGATTAAATTGAATAATATTTATTTACTAAATCTCTTACTTATCTGGAGAGCTCACAAAAAATTTATTTACTAAATCTCTTACTTATCTGGAGAGCTCACAAAAAAATTTTTTAAAAAAAAAAGTTTACTAAATAAATCTTAAAGCACAGAAATCATAGTGTAGTAATAATGGTTTGCCCCTGTTTAGGGCAATTCCCTTAAAACAGGAAGGGAGCCTAATCATTGTGCAAACAAATTGTCCTAATGAAATGGTGGGAGAAAAACTAAACATTTAAAAACCACTTATCCTGTAATGTATTGGGCCAAGTTTGAATAAGTTGTACCATGTGGGTTTGGTTGCTGTGAGACTGCTTAAGCAGGGAGCTGGGTAATGGTCGCCAGCTCCTCAGACAGTCAGTCTCCAGGAGCACCATTGGTTGGCTCTAGGGCGGCAATAGGTTGCTTTAAACCTATTGGCCAGCGCCTAGTGGCCGGAGTATAAATAGCTGCGTTGCAGTCCTGGTTCTCAGTTCAGTTCCAGCCTTTCAATAAAAGCGTGTTCCTGCCTGAAATTTCTTGCCTCGTCTCCTGCTTTCCAAGCAAGAACCCAGTACACAACGTATCCCAAACCCCGTGGAACTCAAACGAGAGGGCAGAAAGAAGGGAACAGCTATAGGAATGATTTAAAGAGTGGCAATCAGCTATCACTACTTCTGCTTAGTGAAAAACCAGAAGAGAAGGGGAGGCAGAAAGTGGAAGCTGGGCAGTATTAGAAAAAGACATCTAAGAGATATTGTTTTTCAAATTTCACTAAGAGAACTAAAGGTAATGCTAATCTTCAGAACAAAGAAGGCCTGAGTGAGGAAAATGGAGACAGAATGGGGAAAATAGACAGAGAAGAAATAAAGAATTATGTGGTACAAATACAGGCAATACAACAATAAAACATATAGGAAGGTAAGGTAACAGATTCTTCCTGAAATTTTGTTTAGTATTCTTGGTAGTTGAATAATGTATATTTATTTAGAGGCCCAATTTTGAGTTAAGCATCTGGTTAACTAAAATCACTTATTACTGAATACCTTATTTCTAGCACAAAAAGTGCTGGTAAAATACTAATTTGGAGAGCATCTCTTTTTTGTATGTAATGTAGAACTCAAAACACTACAAATCACTTTAAAAAAAGCCTTGATTCAAACCCTAACATCCAAAATATATTTACTCCTCAACAAAACTCAGGCCTAATACTACTCAGTACAGAACAGTCCATGCAGTAGTAATTGGAAAGGCCCTGTGACCTGGGAGATGAGTAGCTACTCCATTTCCATGCCATTTCTCTTGACAAATATCTCACTTTAAGGCAATGAATATCCCCAGAATGCCACAGAGATTCCCTCATGTGCACCACAAAACTTTGATTTTAAGCGTTTGCAACCGAAAGGACTGTGGATCCACGAGGAATAGTAAATGGCCAACTGGATGCCAGAAGTTATCTGGAATTGCACATTGTGACCAGTTCCCAAATGTTGTAACAAGTAGGAGACAAATTTAAAGACGAGGACAAAATGACAGGTGGAGGTAGACTAGCTGAATTATTCTCAACCCATTCCACCTCATAGGATGTTTTAGAGAAAATTCTCAGCAGCATTATGTCTGCTACACTGAGTACTACAAAACAGATACCGGTAATAATAATTCAACCATACTGGACTGGTTTCAACAGAGGAGAGTCTCTCCTATAAATAATATGGTGAAACGCAAATTACAAAACCCCATACCGGATTAGTCATTCCCCAAGTCAACAAGATATCTGAAAAGAATGCATCCGTTCTGGAACATACAAAATCAGAAATAACAGAAGCTAGCAGATCAATCTTTGATTTATAATACAAAATAAAGTGTTCAACCCCATAATCTACCCAAGGCAAATTAAATCTACCCAAGAAATTAAACCCTTGCCAGGAGCAGCTCAAATTGTCCAGGTAAACTAGGGGAAGTTGGCAGTAGAGGAAGGCAGCACAGCTGTTGAATAATTTTCATTCCTAAATGAGGTATGGATGTAGAATGTTGCACGTTCACTACACACTTGAAAAAGAATAAAGGGCATTGGAATAATGTTTGGAAGACAGTGAAGAAGATGCACTGAAATTAGTACATGAAGGCTTACTGAATATTGGAGAAATCAAACTGGTGTGCAAAAAAGACCAAGCGAAGAATAGAAAAGAGACATGGCAAAGCATTGCATGGCCAGTACATAAACAAAACTAGCAGGCAAAACACATAACAACCAGGCCTGGCAATGGCTAAGAGCAGGAAAGTTGAAGAAATAGACAGAGGAGCTAATTCTGGCTCCGGAAAATCAAGAAAAAATGTATGTAAAGCCTCTGTATGTAAATACTGCCTCTGCAAAGAAGCTGAAGAAACAGCTGCTGCAAGATCACACAAACTGACTACAACAGCACAACAAAAGGGCAACAATGGCAAATTGGAATATCTGCAAGAAATAGTATTTGCCTGCAAGAAGGACTGATAGGACTACAAAATGGACAGTAAAGCTAAATGAAGAAGCTAAAGTGCTCTGGGTCTTTCAAATTCATACAGACAAGCACCTACCATAAAAGACCCCAGATTTAACAATCGACAATTGTTGATAAGAAAGACAAAAAAAAATCAGAATAGTGGACATTTCAGTACCTGAAGACAGGAGAAGAGAAGAGAAAGAACTGGAAAAAATCAGAAAACATCAAGATCTGCAAATTGAAGTAAAATGTCTATGGCAAAAGAAAGCAAAAAAAAAAGTACCAATAATAATAGGTTGCAATTCCAAATCAACCGGAACCCCAGGTGAATTCCATCAGCATTGACAAAACCATTATCAGTTTATTTCAAAAGGCAGATTTATTTGGAACAACTTACATCCCGTGATGTAGTTTAATGCCATCAAACAACAATATCCACCAATGCCAGGTTCTTGCGAAGGGCTCAATAGGTGGATAAAAATTCCAATTCTAAATCTAGTCTAAACATCTGGCTGACTGTGCAACCAACCATCATCATCATCATCAGGAACATGGCACTGCCTATATTTGTGGACACTCACTTAGTAATTCTTATGTCCTTGGTTAAGACTTGGAATTATTATGTTTCCATCAGTCATAGACTATGAATCTAATTGTAGATTACCCATACATAATAATAAATCCCACAAGGCAGCATTGAGATTTAGCAGGTACTGTGATGAATTTCATTCTGTCCAGAATGTATTCTTGGTTTAACAAATGAAGCAAGCTAGGAGATATTTCCCAGCCACACCCAGTCATTCTGGGATTAATCTTGATCCAATTAGAAGTTTGAATTTTTAAATTCCAACAAGCAGACCTTGAAATTTGCTAAAGCAGCTCAAAAGAAGCCCACCATTTAGTAATAGAACCCATAGCTAAAATATAAATTATCATACAACTGCAGAGACTGAAGACACTGACTCTTCCTTCTGCATATGAAGCAAAATAAACAGTAAAGAATATCTTCTTTCTTACATAGTACTAGTGTCTTCATTCTGGTTGAAAAAAAATCAAAGTGAGGAAATGTACACTATCCAGATGGGTCAAAAGACCTTTGCGGGAAAGCTTAATTACTGACATCCCATTCACCACAATGATAATTGTAATTGTTTTAAAATGTTGTAGAGCTTGAGGCAACAACAATAGGTCAAGATATTTTCACAGCTTTGATTAACTATTTAGAATCTGTCCTGGAAATCCAGAGCAGTAATTTGTGCAGAAGCTGTCCTTTCAATAGTTGGATCAACAAGGTTTTATATTTTAGTGAAACTAGTACTGACTTCTACATCATGAAGCACTGGTTCAAAACACTCAGCCACAAGTTATGGAAATGGTGAACAACATTAAAAGTAGTTCTTTAGATTATGCCTCTTTATTAAACTGAATAGCTTAGAAGAACTCACTCACATTCTGTTAAAACTGCAAAAAGCAAAATATTTGAGGAAGATATTAGAGTTGGTTTCTCTAGTACTAGATAAATCTCATCATGCTTGAGTATACCACTAGGCAACAATAGTAAAAAAGGTAAAGGTTCCCCTGCACATGCATGCTAGTTGTTTCCGACTCTAGGGGCCGGTGCTCATCTCCGTTTCAAAGCCGAAGAGCCAGCGCTTGTCCGAGGACATCTCCATGGTTATGTGGCTAGCATGACTAGACGCCAAAGGTGCACAGAACGCTGTTACCTTCCCACCGTAGTGGTCCCTATTTTTCTACTTGAATTTTTATGTGCTTTCGAACTGCTAGGTTGGCAGAAGCTGGGACGAGTAACAGGCGCTCACTCTGTTACGTGGCACTCGGGATTCGACCAGCCAAACTGCCAACCTTCTGATCGACAAGCTCAGCGTCCTAACCCACTGAGCCACCGCATCCCTATAGGCAACAATAGAGAAGTTAAATTTCAGTAACTTTCCATTTGCCCTGATGCTTCCTAGGAATTTAAAATTGGAAATATATCAGCAATGCAACCACATATAATAAATAAACAACTCTGAAAAATGCTGATTTATTGGCAACATCTTTTCTTTTAAGTTATAATTGCAACCAGATTCTTCTGAAAATCTCTTTTTTTAGGCTAAATAAAAATTCCATATTTGTTTAATACTCAAATCTCTGTTTTTAACATGCATACTTAAGGCACTTTTACTCATGGAAAATGGAATAAAAGGTGCTACAGCATATGACTGAGTTGCTTAAGGTCCTATCTGCAAATGGTAGATGAAAAACATTCAATTTAAGCAATGTAAGTAGGTCGCTCTTATACAGATCCAGAAGTCTGTACCTGTTTGCTGCTATCTAGTTATATAGTGTCTGCAAGATACGAGTACAGGAACTTTGGGAAGCTGGATATACTATAGCAACACAGGTAACATTTATAGTTATAGAACCAGAACCAGCCCTGGTTCTCATAGGGACATGGAGGGAACATACACGTTAGAGTGGTATTATTCAGTGCACTTACCAGTCCTAGTGGTTTTTTAAATGAAGACATCAGAGTGAACAGCTGTTCTGAAGCAATATTCATGTTATAACTTATAGCTTTTTCTTGAAATTGAAACAGTTTGGCCAAGTGCTTAACTAGTTTTGCATTAATGTGACAATGCCATAATGGTGGGTAGTGATAGATTCACTCAATGTATATCCTTTCTAATCAATAATATAAGGCAGGGGTGTCAAACTGCTAGCCCATGGGCCTGATGCGTCATGGTGAAACCACGCCCACCCCATTGCTGGCACGTCACGTGACATTACGAGTTTGACACCCCTGGTATAAGAAGATGTTTTCCCTTGATATGGATAGGCCCTTTAATATTCTCAAAATATATTCTAGAAAACTGAAGAAGCCTCCAGAAAAGACTCTAGGAAAATACAGGAAACTGAGAAGCAGCACATAGATCTCACTGTACATGTACAGTGCCCCAAACTATCAAAATAAATTTCAAATTAAACAGTGTATGCATACACACAAGAGCATCTATACTTACATAAGGTAAAGGTAAAGGTAAAGGTTCCCCCGCACATGCGTGCTAGTCGTTTCCAACTCTAGAGGCTGGTGCTCATCTCCGTTTCAAAGCCGAAGAGCCAGCGCTTGTCCGAGGACGTCTCTGTGGTCATGTGGCCGGCATGACTAGACGCCAAAGGCGCACAGAACGCTGTTACCTTCCCACCTCAGTGGTCCCTATTTTTCTACTTGCATTTTTACATGCTTTTGAACTGCTAGGTTGGCAGAAGCTGGGACGAGTAACAGGCGCTCACTCTGTTACGCGGCACTCGGGATTCGACCCGCCAAACTGCCAACCTTCCAATCGACAAGTTCAGTGTCCTAACCCACTGAGCCACCGCGTCCCCCTATACTTACATATACATACCTAAACATTCAAATCTGCAAAGATTATAACTGTGGGTAGCAGCTGTTAAGCCACCTTCTTATGGTACTTAATTCTGTGTATAAAGAAACCTCCATATTAGAATAAATTTGATCTAGGTTTCTAAGAATTATGCTCCATGCTTTGCCCTCAGTGGCAAATTCATTTTGGAGCTCAAGCTAAACATTCAAATCTGCAAAGATTATAACTGTGGGTAGCAGCTGTTAAGCCACTTTCTTATGGTACTTAATTCTGTGTATAAAGAAACCTCCATATTAGAATAAATTTGATCTAGGTTTCTAAGAATTATGCTCCATGCTTTGCCCTCAGTGGCAAATTCATTTTGGAGCTCAAGCTGGACTGAGAATGAGAGTCTGTCTTAAATATGACTAAAATAAATCTGGGACTGTTGGTGGTGATGTTAGAGTCCTTAACTCAGCTTATCCTAGCTGACAAATTCACCTGCATTTGGAAGATGTAAATAGTTATTGATATGACTTACTCTGAACTTTTACTTCATACTTTGTTAATGATGGGGTTGAAGAAAGCCATGCTTTCTGACTAAAAAGATGACAGAAAGAAATCCTCATATTACCCACTCTGTTACTTGAAGTGACATTTCTTATTCCATCCCCAGATGGGTCTATGACAATTCACCACGACCAACTCACTAGAGGACAACTCACTGTGGGGAAAGAATTACACTAATATCAAAGAGATGGTGGAACAGAAAGCAAGCAAGAGGGACAGAATGAAATGTGAATGGCAAAAAATATTTTTTTTAAAAAAAAACAATATTTTAAATAATTAAATAGAATTGTTAAATTGTCCACAGTGAATTGTCCTGTGGCGAGTTGGCCATGGTGAGTTAGTCACAGCAAGCTGGCTCTGCCAAGTTGCCCCATTGTGGCTCAGATACCTCTACAATACTATCCGTCCCATATAAATGCATAATCACCTGCCAGGTTTTGACACCCCATCTCTAAAGATAACGAAGGAGAGATTTAACAGCATCCCTTTTTAAGAACAACTTTGTGTCTATTCATATGCAATGACTGAGACTTATCACCCTTGTTCTCTATGTATCATACTTAGTATTTAGAGTTAATCTTCTTTGACAACAGCAGATACTGGCCTTAATCTGAAATCTTACTCTCTCTGTTGACAGATCCATTGAGGATAATCATTTCAAAAGTGAAAAATTGTTCCACTATAAATCATAATTAAAAGACAATGGTTTTGATGTAAATGACTTCACACTCCAATTCCATTCCTCTTATTGACCACCCATCATATAGATACATAGTCACACATATACCTGTATGTGTACATACCTTCTTTTCTTTTTTTCTCTTCTAATCTATACGTCCATACAATCTATTATTAGCTTTTTAATGCCTTTTTGATCTCTGATCTTATAGATACAATATCACATACAATTAAATATGATTACTTATTTAATTGCAGTGTATTGATATTCATTATTAACAATTCTTTTGAAATTAAATTACTGATGACATGGGGATATCTGAATTGAAGATGGACATGAAAAGAAATATAAATCAGAAAATATTAGATAAGGTTTCCAAGGAATAGTATTTATGGTTGTGTATATTTTAAAATGATTAGTAAGAAATATTTCAATACTCTCAGGAATAAGCTCAGTTAAGGAGCTCTGTCTTTTTTCAGGTTCATGGAGTGAAAAGTCTTGTAAGACCTTAAAATGACTTAATACAGATGAAATTGCCAACTTGATGACAGATTATGGAAATAACCTGCTTGGTTTGATTAAATTATGAGTGTTAATTATCTTAAAAGCATAATGTACTTTTTCATATATTTTTGGGACTGTTGAAATTGTTTGTGTAAAATGAATCCATTGGTGTTCTGCATATCTTAAAATCACAGAAGAACAGAATCAATATAAATTTTATTTACAGTTCTTATATTAGAATGTCACTTTATTCTGGAGCTGAACAGAGAATAAGCCTTGTCATTTGCAGCCCTCACCCTGTGAAATATCTTCCTTCCTGAGGTGAAGATAACCCCCTATCTTTTGCTTTTAAAAAGTCAGGAACATTCTCGTTTGCTATGCATTTTAAGGCAGAATATGCTTTACATCTCTCCCGAGCCTCTGGTTTGACATAGTCTATATTTCATAAATATAAATCTAATTACATTTATTGATTGTGAAATTTATTTTATGGACTGCATTATTTTATTGGATGTATGCCACTTAGAGTCCCTGAATATGGGACTGTATAAATAAATAGCTCCAAAATACATGTTTTAATAAACCATTTTTACTTATTTGATCTTCACAGACTCAATAATAATTGTTGACAGGGAGGGAGGGAGGGAATGTATATATAGAGAGATAGTCCTTGACTTATGGCCAGAATTGGGACTAGAATTTCTCTTGCTAAGCAGGATGGTCCTTAAGTGAGTCATGCCTGATTTTACAATCTTTATTCCCATAGTTATTAAGCAAATCATATGGTTGTTAAGTGAGCTTTCTCCCCATTGACTTTGCTTGTTGGAAGGCAGCTGGGAATGGAAAATAGCAGTCACATGATCCCAGGTGACTATTCTGATCATGTGACTATGGGGATACTGAAGTGGTTGTAAGTGCAAGGACTGGTCATAAATAACTTTTTTCAGTGCCATTGTAGCTTTGAATGGTTGCTAAATGAATGGTTGTAAGTTGTGGACAACTATATTCAAATATTCTTGCATATTATATATTTCATACCTTCACTAAACTTTTGGAAGACAATTAACAATATTGCATTACTGGAGTAGAACCAGTATTTTACACAATATGAAGTCTCTGCTAAGAGGAAACACAATGAGCAGAGAGCTAAGTACAAAGGCTTCCTGTGGTTCAATGCAAATTTCATCCAGGCTTGTTTTGCTTTGAATTTTAGGGAAAGATTTTGAGAAGAGTTTTTATTTATCTTTTTTTCTTTTAGTGGAAAGCAAAAGAAGAAGCAGGAGCAAGATGTCTTGGATAAATGTTTTCAAGTAAAGCTAAAATGGGATTATGTTAAACTTTGATTAAAATCATTTGGAGAAACACTTAAATATGTCAAATTATACTGAACATATGCAGCAAAATTGGAAAAGTATAAATATGTTTTGATAAAAACACACAGAGTCCATAATTAGGCTAGTCAAAATAGAGCAATTTGCTCACAGTCTGAGGTAAATACAGTACTTTATAATATTTTCTTTAATTTATTACAGCTTGATTAGCACTAGTTTAGCGCCAAAATTTTCTAATCTTGTAATAGATACTAATTTTCGTATAACCTATAAGGTGACAGAAGACTTGTTGTATAGTCCTAAAGCCTAATGCAACTCTCTCAGACTAAAGTGCCATGAAAATAATGGTGTGGTGCTAATCACTTGCAGGAAACAGAAAAAGCATGTAAAACTAAGCACTCACAAGTTGAACTCAAATCTTCTTGAATTTCAAGCCTGTCTTCCAGTCTTGAAATTTTCTCTCAAAACAGAATTACAGTTTCAAAGTCAATCCAGTCCATGGCAGCAGGGAAATTGACAGTGACAACAGGAGAAGGATTTAGGACCACATTTAAATTTTCTACCCATGGAGTTGCTCTTGTGCTAACCTTTTCAATGCCATAGCATGTGCAAAATCATTTGAGGAAGAACAGAAAAAATAGGATCACAGAGTAGTAATCATTAAAAGATAATATAATACAAGATAATTAAGAAGTCTTCTTACAAGTAACTAGAAGTTCAAATTATTTTTTGCTTTGGATTAGACTGTAAGTGAGAAAATGGTAGCTACAAAGAATATAGTCAAAGAAGAGTGAATAGTATTTTAAAAAATCCATTAGGGATGAAACTGAAATGAAAGACTTTTGAAGAGAGTATTTCAGCAATTTGTCTGGGAACAAGAATGATACATTAAAGAGTAGCACTGAACAGAATGGAATTAACAAGTCACAGTAATCATTTGCAAATTTTATCCATGTAATTACTTCCAATACATTGGTAGCCCTCAACTTATGACCACAATTGAGCCCAAAAGTTCTGTTTCCAAGTGAGACAATTAAATGAATTTTGACCCATTTTATAACCTGTCCTGCCACAGTTGTTAAGTTGAATCACTGAAGTTGTTAGGTTAGTAACATGGTTGTTAAGTGAATTGATTTTGCTGGTCAAAAGGTCACACAAAATGATCATATGACCCTGGGGCACTGCAACTGTCATAAATATGAGCCAGTTGCCAAGTGTCTGAATTTTGATCATGTGAGCATGGGGATGTTGCAATGATCATGTGTGAAAAAAGGTCATAAGTCTCTTTTCAAGCGGTCCACTACATGAACTGTTGTAGATAGAGGGCTACCTGTATAAACATTAACAAAAAGTCAATACAAAGCATGAAATTCTTACCGTGATAAGCTCAGATTTATATCAAGGATCAAAATAGTTGTTTGTTTTCAGGAGTAATAATTCACTTTTTTGTCCACATATTTGACTTCATGCAATTGTTTCCTATTTTTCAGTTAATGGTGAATTTGCTGAAAGAAATAAATAGAAAAATCAGCTTATTAGAAAGTGAACTGATCATCAACGGATGATTTTTAAGAATTATTTATTTGCACTCAAAAGAATAAAAATATTAGAAATATACAGCTTTTCAGGGGTGACTTATAATATATCACCACTTTGGGGAGAGTATTTACTATTCCAAAGCTTCCTTGTTTAATATCTGATTTAATAGGAATGGAACCAAATAATGCTTTTCTACATTACCACTTACATTAGTCAAGGATTGGAGAACCAACATTGGGAAAAACAGAATTTTCTAGGAGAATAAATAAGGGGTAGAGGTAGAAAGAAAACAGATAGTAAGAATATTAGATGGTAGTATTATAAATAAGTTTTATAGCCCTTAAGAGCTGAGCAAATATATGACTCTTTCATTATTCAAAGTAAAAAAGCAATATACCTGTCTATCCACTTTTGAAATTTAAATGGCAGCAGAAAAACAGAAAAATCTCAAGGCATCTTACTTAATAAATGTGTCAAGGGTATCTGAAATGCTAGTTTAATACAATGAATTTAAGAATTATCTTATCAGTTCTCGGATCACTTCTCTAACCAAATTTATTTGAATTAACAAGTTTAAGGTGTTCTTTGAGAAAGATGCTAACTATGCATATCTGTGCCGATAGACCCAGAATTACATTATTTTATATTTTACATAATACAAAATGGAGTTTGGAATTAAACCCATTTTAAACTTTAAATTTCTATTTAAATGAAATATTGTGTGATTGATACGAGCATAAAATTATTAGAGATTTCCATATTTAAATAAACAAAAAGATTTTTAACATCCATTTACAATTTTATACTGTGGTAGCAACAGACATGTTAAAATTTCAGGACATTTACCCATATCATCTAACAGAGCTATATCAGATAATGAGGGACAACCAGTGGCCACTGGGATCTATATGTAGATTAAGTGACTTGGACCTATACTGGCCCCAAAACTATTATTCTGGGGGAAAAAACTCAAAATGGATGATGGGATTAGTGCAAAGTCTATCCAACTTTTAACTGAAAATTTTGAACTTGACAATCTGGAGGACTGAGAGGTGTCTTTTCTACTCTGAAGCAGTCAAGGATGTTTAGGATATGCACTTGCTAAGTGTGGCATTGGATAATGGAAAAAGCATATGCCTAAGTTTTATATTTCAAGTTCAATGCCTGGTTATCACTCAATGATAAGTTTCCCTTTTTTGCACATGTATGCCTAAAAGCATGCATAGTTAATTTAGTAATATCTTCACAACATTCATTTGTTCAAACCAAAAAAAAAGTAAGATTCTGATATTAAAATCCAAGTTTCATTCCTTTATATTCTTCATAGTTACACAGTAACACTCTTCTGCCCATAAACGACTTCTACATTTGCTTAAACTACAGTATACTCAAATGTACAAGTGGTATATAAAAAGGTAATCAATGTATATTGTTTATTGTAAACATGGCTGTGAAATGTACTTTTATAGTAATAAGGTTGAAAGGGATTGTCTAACTAATCCAGTAATAAATATTATAATCAATTGTTTTCCATTAAGATCTTCTAGGCATCATTTTGATGTACCACACATGTTCTCGATTAAACCAACATCAGTGGTTTATTACAAAAGCAACAGGATATAAAACCAGTTTTAAACTTGGCTGAAGCAACCTGGCTGCTGATCGGGGTTATAAATGCACTTCCTGCCACATATGTACATACACACACACACACACACACACACACACACACACACACACACACACACCAAAATAGAAACAAGTATTTTGTCAATGATCCATCTGGAGCAAAGATGAAAATATAGTTTTATTAGGAATGTAATGTTTTTGCCGTACACACACGTATATAAGTACAACATGCAGATATGAAGCTTACCAAGTCTTATACTCATTATTGATTATGTTTGCAATTCTAAGAAGAATAGTTACTTCTTAAGAGTGGACCTCTACTGCAGAAATTTACAAGTTGATATATTGTACTATTCATGACCTCTGGGCTTTAAGAGCTCGACTGAGGTTTCAGTAAAAGACTGTAAAATAAATATTGTACAGGGGACTCAATATGCACATTTTACTTCTATACACAGGAACTGAATGTCATTGATCAGGAATCTGCCATGAATACATAAATAAGAACTAGTCCCAGTCAAAGACATTGTAGAAAAAAGAAAAAAAAAACAAGCACTCTTAAATCTATATTGTATAATGATATATTTTACTGAATATTTTTCTGTTACAAAAGCAAACTTCCACCCCTCAAAAAAGATTGGTACAAACAGAAGCAAATTTAATATTTACAAAAAGCCTCTTTAATAAACAGAGTTGATGGTTATTGAAGTGGTTCTGCATTTCAGGGTAAATATGAAACACAGTTTCATAAAAAGAAGTCAATAAAAAACCATTGAAAAGTACATTGCCTTCTTTAAAATAAATAATTTACTAATATCTTACTGCAGCTTTTTGCTTTGTTCTTGATTTTTCTAATTCATTTTCCCATAACTTTTGCAAATTGTGACAGTTAGCCTCCTTATTATCAGATGTTGTTGTTTTATTTTTTTTCTCTATCTCCATCGATATTTTTGATAATCTGAGCACTAGATGAACTAATTCATTGACTCCCTTTATTTTTTTAACCAAGAACTCTTTCATTTTCCTTCCAGTAGTCATCTAATCAAAATATGTGATAATATACAGTATACTTGGACTTCAGTAACACATTTGATAAAGTAGACCACAACTTACTACTTGATAAGATAGAAAAATGTGGGTTAGACAGCAGCACCACCAGATAGATTTGTAGCTGGCTGACCAGCCGTACTCAGTGTGTGGTCCTCAATGGAACTGCATCTACATGGAGGGAAGTGTGTAGTGGGGTGCCCCAGGGCTTTGTTCTGGGCCCAGTGCTCTTCAACATCTTCATTAATGATTTGGATGAGGGGATAGATGGGGAACTCATCAAATTTGACGATGACACCAAGCTGGCAGGAATAGCCAACACTCCAGAAGATAGGCTTAAGATACAGAAGAATCTTGACAGACTTGAACACTGGGAGCTATCTAACAAAGTGAAATTCAATGGTGAAAAAAGTAACGTTCTACATTTAGGCAAGAAAAACCAAATGCACGGGTATAGTATAGGTGGTTCCTTGCTCAATAGTAGCAACTGTGAGAGGGATCTTGGAATCCTAGTGAACGATCACTTAAATCTGAGCCAGCAGTGTGCTGCAGCTACCAAAAAAGCCAGCACAGTGCTAGGCTGCATTAACAGAGGAATAGAATCAATATCATGTGAAGTGTTAATAATACCACTTTACAATGCCTTGGTAAGGCCACACTTGGAATACTGCATCCAGTTTTGGTCACCACAATGTAAATAAGATGTCGTGACTCTAGAAAGAGTACAGAGAAGAGCAACAAAGATGATTAGGGGACTGGAGGCTAAAACATATAAAGAATGGTTGCTGGAATTGGGTATGTCTAGTTTAATGAAGAGAAGGACAAGGGAGGACATGATAGCAGTGTTCCAATATCTCAGGGGCTGCCACAAAGAAGAGGGAGTCAAGCTATTCTCCAAAGCACCTAAAAGCAGGACAAGAAGCAATGGATGAAAACTAATCAAGGAGAGAAGCAACGTAGAACTAAAGAGAAACTTCCTGACAGTTAGAACAATTAACCAGTGGAACAACCTGCCTCCAGAAGCGGTGAATGCTCCAACACTGGAAGTTTTTAAGAAGAGACTGGACCGCCATTTGTCTGAAATGGTATAGGGTTGTTGTTGTTGTTGTTGTTGTTGTTATTGTTGTTATTATTGTTGTTGTTGTTGTTGTTGTTATTATTATTATTATTATTATTATTATTATTATTATTATTATTATTCTGGAGTTGAAATGCTGGAGAGATTGATCTCTTGATCACAGAGTAAAGATGTTTGGAAGGTCATTGTATAAAGAGAAAAAAGGCAGTAGTTATTCTTCTACCCCAGATATTTACCCCTTTAATAAAAAAAAACCCCATAGGTTTAAAAATAATAACAGTATTTCAGCAGAATATTACCAAGCTTCCAGGTTTCAAGCACAGTCATGTGATCAAAACTTAGGAACTTGTATTTCAAAATTCAATTGGCATGTATTTACATTGCTTGCAGCATCCCAAGGTCATGTGATTGCCATCTGTGACCCCCCCCCAGCTGGCTTCTGACAAGCAAAGTCAATGGGGAATCTGGATTCACTTAAAAACTACATGATTAACTTAACTGCAGTGATTTGTTTAATAACCATGGCAAAAAAAAAATCATAAACTCCGACATGTCTCACTGAACAATCGCTTTCCTTAACAACAGAAATTCTGGCCCCTGGTCATATGTGGAGGACTAAGTATCCTTTTCTGTGATCCATATTTCTCTACTAAAAAAAATAAACTCTACCAATTTCAACTGGATATCCATGTATTCCCAAGTAAGCTTAAACAAGCTGCAGGTTTAATCCATAAAGCATTACTGCAGACTTCAGGAAATATCACTTCTTATTCTGAGGTACAGAACAGTAGATAATAGAAGCCAATGAACCTTGAAAAAAGATAAATCTTATCACTCAGCCAAAACTCAATATTATTTTTTTATTCCAGGGACTGGGGAAAGGACATCAATAGTGTGTGAGTGTGAGTGTTTGTGTGTTTGTTTGTGTGTGTGTGTGTGTGTGTGTGTGTGTGTAGAATAGAGAAAGCATCACCTGGTGTCCTTCTTTCCATAAAATGGTTAAGACTGGAATAACCTAAGGCTACTTGTTTTGGTACCTGGCCATGCCAGGTACCCACAGTGGTATTTCCAATAGCTCTGGAAAATTCTGTGCTTTTTGATAGGTGATGAAAAAGTAATAAATTTACTTTTATTCATCTCCCTCCCACTCTGCCTTTGCATATCTTTTATCCCATCACCTTCTTTTCATGTTTGCTGATAAGCTTCAG
This sequence comes from Vipera ursinii, assembly GCF_947247035.1. Classification (NCBI taxonomy): domain Eukaryota; kingdom Metazoa; phylum Chordata; class Lepidosauria; order Squamata; family Viperidae; genus Vipera; species Vipera ursinii. The sequence goes on along the minus strand of NC_139512.1, from coordinate 167,976,450 downwards.
GCTATATTTTTGCTAGCTGAACAGAGTGCATGTGTTTGCTTTGATCTGAATATAGACATTTGCAAGAAGGGGTTTTAGGTGCAATGTAAATTGGAAGTTACAATAATTTATCAACAGAGTTATTGATACTCACCAATAGCAGCATATACCAATATATAATATTGACAAAGCTCAAGAAGTAAATGTTTTAAAGTTACCCAGAATGCCATTAAAAAATAGCATAGAATACTTGGAATAAATATTGCAGGAAGTGGTTTTAGGTGCAAACTAAATTGGAAGTTACAATAATTTATCAACAGAGTTACTGATACTCACCAATAGCAACATATACCAATATATAATATCGACAAAGCTCAAGAAGGAAATATTTTAAAGATATCCAGAATGCCATTAAAAAATTTGTGTAGAATATTTGGAATCAACCTATTCATTAATTACACATTTATGGATTTAGTTGTATTTCATTATATAGTTTCATTATATTATATTATATATTTAACTAATATTTTAAAGCTCTCCTAATATGAATGCATGTTCTTTTCTCCTTCTACATCTGCAACATATTCAAATATATTGTAATATATTCTTTTACAGTTCTGACAAGCATACAGTACCATTTAAGCAATATCTTGTATAAGTACTCCCTTGAAACTGCATAAATTAAATTAGTTTTATTACAATACATATATATTTCCAGCTGGCAACTATCACTCGAGTAATAAATCCTGTCTTGCAAGTTTTTCAGTTATGATGGTGCCTCAGATAGTGTCATTTACTTAAGACTTAATCCAAACTTTTCTCATTTTTCTTGCTGATAAGTGTTTAACAAAAGGCCAACATGGAGACCGGACCTTTCTATGCACTGCTTTATTTATAGCCTTTTATCTTATTTTTCTGAGCAATTATTCTCTCCTAAAGTACATCTACTAAAATGAAGAAATAGGCCCTATCCTCAAATTTATAAGACATGGCAAACAAGGAATTAAAAATAGAGGGAAGAATCAGAGAGAATGGGGAAATTTCAAAGCCATTAGGAAGGAAGGAATATTATGCTGTAAATTATATATGGCGGCTAGTATTAATTTCCTGAAACTCTTGTATAAACAGAATTTTGCTCTTGTTCCTTTGGCGATGTGAATGGGTGACATCCATCAGTCCCAGAGAAGCTAAGTATTCTTCCTGATAGTAAAGGGCAAAACAAACCTTTCTTTCTCTGATTTGTATACGGTAAATGTGCATCATGTTATTTGGGTGACCAATGGCAACAGAATTTTGGGGTCTGATCAATTAGTTGAAGTGTCCTACCCATCCACGTTTCAATCCTGGAGCAAAAGGTTTATATTAAAACCACAAAAATATACTACTTAAATATAAAGTTCTTTTATAGCCCATAAGCGGTAAACAAAATAAGTAAAGAACCTATAAAAAGAAGAAAAAATGAATACATGATTGAGAAATCATGAGTAAGGAGAATGACAATTAAAAGAGATTATTGTATATGGATATTATTTATAGGATAGAGAAATTACCCCATAGATTCTAAGCAATTATTATATGCTAATCATGTGATCAAATTATAGATTCCTGAGATATTCTTAATCAGACTATTAACATTTTAAAGCACTGATCTCTAATCTGAGCATACTCTCTGTCAGTGTCACATTTATTGTCATGAGTTTAAATTTTATAATTTATTTTCCTTAGTTATATTGTTTTATCCTTCTTCACAGCTTAATAGATGGTAGAAGATGCTTGTTCTGGGGAGAGTAACTCCTCAGAAATATTCCAATCCTTGTTGAAATTTTAATCTTAACTACTTCTGGAGGCTAGATCCATACATGTCACAAGTTTTCTAATTAATATCAAGCAACCACAATCTTTATGAAATTCAATACTGGAAAGAATTATCCATAAGAGCCTTGGTGGAGCAGTGGGCTAATGCCTCCTTAAGTAACACCAGCTGCCTGCAATTAGTGCAGGTTCGAGTCCCACCAGGCTCAAGGTTGACTCAGCCTTCCATCCTTCCGAGGTAGGTAAAATGAGGACCCAGATTGTTGGGGGCAATTAAGCTGACTTTGTAATAATGCTGCTTGGGGTGTGTGTGAAAGCCCTAATAAGCAGGCATATACATAGAATGAAGGCTACTGCTAAGCTTGTAAGCCGCCCTGAGTCTTCGGAGAAAGGCGGGATATAAATGGAATTAAAATAAAAAATAAAATAAAAATAAATTCTTCCTATTCTAGTTCCAAAGTAAGTTGTTAGCATTAACCTACATCGTGGAACCAAATAAATCCAGCTAGTACTGAAGGATAACTTGTCTCAATTGGAAACCATCTAAATGTAAATGAAATAGGCTTCACGTACTGCCTATGACTCTGCTAACACTGATACTTTTTGTTTCTCTCTCTTAATATGTTTACAGTGCTAGAAAGACCCAGCCACACCAAGATATGTTAACTATGCCTCAATATATCTCTTCTAATGAATTATAACATCAAATTTGTACTCTATAAAAAAGATAAACTCGGTAGATAGAAGCAAGAAGGAAAGAATTAACCTTTTAATGAAAAAGTTGAATGAATGGAAAAGAGAACTCTGTGTTTATTTTTATGTCACATACTTTTATTTACTTTTTTTCTTGATGCCTTCACATCAGTCTTGACTTGTGGCGACTGCCTGGACAAGTCCCTGCAGTTTTCTTAGCAAAGTTTTTGGAAGCGATTTGACATTGTCTCCTTCAGAGGTATGGGAGAAAGTGACTAGCCAGGGCACCAAGCTGGCTTTTTGCCTAAGACAGAACTAGAACTCACAGTCTCCTGGTTTTTAGTCTGGTGCCTTAACCACTAGAGCAAACTGGCCCTTAACTACTGCTATACCCAGGGCTTTTTTTCTCATAGAACGCTCAGAACGGAGTTCCGGCACCTTTTTTGGATGGAACCTTGTAGGATAGGCAAGGCGGATTGTATGACATGTGTGAGTTCCGGCACCTTTTTCTTTTACAAAAAAAGCACTGGCTATACCTAAAAAAAAATATCTCAATTTTAGCATGTGGTAGGCTAATATGAAATATCATGCTCATTTGAAAACAGCAGATTTAGAAAATGTGGAAAACAGATCTTTAGCAGCTTATTTCAGCATCTTTTGTTCTGCTTAGAATTTTATATGTTACAATATAATTATAATTAACCAAATTAATTCAGAAGAACAGAAAGTCATTGAATTTCGTGGACTTTCTCTGACAAACGAGAGCATGGAAGCAACAAATATAACGGGAGGTTTTTACACGAAGCAGTGTGTGAGCAGAGATACCACAGTGACAATAACAGTTTTTTTTCTTGCAACATGCAGCTTTTGACATAAGCTTTGGTAAAGTGGAAAGACCCATTCTTTTGGATGCATTAGGATTTAAGGGTAGATTAATTTAAACATGGAGAAGTAGGTTAAAACTGACTGCTACCTCTTTAATAAGCTCTGTTCAGATATCCCAGGATAGCTTGAATAGCAATTGTTTATTATTTCAATAGCACCCTTATGTTGTGGAATGATTGGTGAGACAAATACTTTCTTTGTAAGCCATTCTCAAAGCCCTTTGAACTGAAGTGGCATCAAAAGGATTCTGATATGATGGAAAAGCACTTGCTTATCCTATAAACTAATGTTTTGTACGTGATGCTGTTCTTAAGCATCAGATAGAGAGGGTGAGTAAGAGGGAAAGAAAATAACAAGAGGGCAACAAGAGAGGGGAAAAAATGATAGTCAAACTTATAAAAGTTTGCTTTAATAAATGAAATAAATTTAGCAACATTGAGTTTCTAGGAGATTAAAACCTAAAGATTTATTGGAATTTTAATTTAATTTAATTTATTGAGATTTCCGCCCTGTGCGCGCCCACAGAGAGGGCCTCCTCAGGGTGCCTCCTGTCAAGGAATGTCAACTGGTGGCCCCCAGGGGGAGGGCCTTCTCTGTGGGTGCTCCGGCATTATGGAACCAACTGCCGGCTGAGCTCCGGACGGCATCAGACCTCCGATCCTTCCGTCGCGGGTTGAAGACCCATTTATTTGAACTAGCGGGTCTGGCCTGATGGGGGTATATGGGTTTTTATAGGTTGTTTTATTATTCTTGTTTTAACTTGGGCATTGATTTAATTGTCTTTTAATTTTTGTATTGTCATTTTATATTTATGCCCTGTGAACCGCCCTGAGTCCCTTTGGGAGAAGGGCGGTATAGAAATCTCAATAAATTAAATTAAATTATTGGAAGTAGGAAAGAGAATCCCGCCAACAATTTTTGGCAGTGAAAAGGAGGAGATCTCAATACAATTTCCTTCAGGTTTCAGTGACTTTCTGTAACAGAGCCAACCATCCTGAAATCATACAGAAGAATAAGAATAAACAAATTTGATAGGAGGTTAGATCATTAAACTGTGCATTTCATTTCATGTAAACTTGTAAACCTACAACGACTTGCCAAACTGAATAAATCTTACAAGTTTTAATACAATTCAATTTTAACATAATCATGTCTGATGCTTATACAATACTAAGTTATTTACAACCTCAAGGCTATGGAATAACATCCCAAAAATATTTAGGGACCCGATCAATCTCTTAGAGGACAGGAAGGCCTGGAGGAACGTTGTCCATGGGGTTGGGATGGGTCGGACACGACTTAGCAGCTAACAACAACAACAATTTCTTAAGTCCCTGTTGCCAACTATGAGGGGGTTTGTGTTATTTAAGTTGGATGGAGTAAGACAAACAAATCTCTTCCTCCAGTGTATCTTTTCACATCACTCAACAGCATATGCCAGAAAGCACATATTTCCAGGGAGATATATAGCCCAAAAGCAGAAGGCTGAGTTCCAAATTCTGCCTTTAGGAAAAAAACATACAGAGTTTTGGAAGGATTTCTTATATGAACTACCTCAAAACTAGAAAGAATAGAAAGAAAGGGTATCATTCAAGAGCTGTATTAGTTTAATTAAAAACCTAGGCAGATGAATCTAGATGGAGTTATGTTTTAGATAAATCTCTTGGTTCCTCAAATAGTCTAATGTCACCTATACAATTTGCGTGCTGAATTGTGATAGCCTATCATGGTATAAAATAGAGTAAATAATGTTGTACTATATTTTGTACAATTCTTTAATTCCAGTATACAATGCAGAGTATGCTTCTCACATGGTACACATTAAAGCAAGAAAAATGTTCTCCTTCTTCCTCTTTCTCCCTCACTTTAACAACCTATAGATATGATAGCATAGCAGTGATGAGTCCTCCCAATATTATACTGATGGAATAGGTTTATAATCAAGTGTGCATAGTTTAATAACATACAAAAGTATGCAGAGCTGGCTAATGTATTGTGGGTAATCAATACATATAATAGATTATACACCCTGATATTTAAGTAAAAATGTTATATTTTAAACATTTTAATAAGTTAAATATGAAGAATCAGTACCTGCCTGTTGGATTGCAGTAACTAAGATTGCTAATCAAGAATATATATTATCAGATTATTTGGTAAGTACAGCCCCACTAATCATTTCTGGAGGACAAGAAGAGATGAAATAATCCTCTTGTCCTAGCTGATGTGAATGTAACCTCCACCTGCGTTTTCCTGCCAGATGTTGGAAGTAGCGTTTTACACCTTGTGTTACTGCGAGCATTGTTGTCTAATCTGCTTGCTGAACTTTATTTTATTCTAGAAAAAGAAAGAAAAAGTAAGTGAAGTACAGCAGTTTAGCAGTCCACCATATCAGAAATAAACACTCACCTGAGTCAGCCAGCAGTCACCACCCTACAGTTTGAGCCTCTGCTGTACTTATTATTATCAGTAGTAATGTTCTAGTAGCATAGCAGTTTAGCGTTTGCCTGATATGCAGAAGGTGACTAGTTCAAAACTCAGAAGAAGCATGTACTTTTAATTACCATGATTGTCTTGAGATACAGTCTCTGCTTTATAGTAATACAATTTATATTAAATGCCAAAAGGCAGAAAGTTAGAGTGTAGTTTGATGTAGTGATTAAGACAGCAGGCTATGTCTTTCCTTTTGATGGTCTGGAAAATAGTTTGACCCCGTCTTTGAAGGAGCCCCTCAAATATTGGAACACTGCTATTATGTCTCCCTTAGTCCTTTTTTTCATTAGACTAGACATACCCATTTCCTGTAACCATCCTTTGTATGTTTTAGCCTCCAGCCCCCTAATCATTCTTGTTGCTCTTCTCTGCATCCTTTCCAGAATCTCAACAACTTTTTTATATTGTGGTGACCAGAATCGGATGCAGTATTCCAAGTGTGGTCTTACTAAGGCTTTGTAAAGCGCTACTAGAACTTCACATGATCTTGATTCTATCCCTCTATTAATGCACCCTAGGGTTTCACTGGCTTACTGTTGGCTCATATTTAAGTGATTGTCCACTAGGACTCCAAGGTCCCTCTCACAGTTGCTGACATTAAGCCAGGTTTCACCTATCCTGTACTTATACAGTTTGTTTTTTTCTGGCCTAAGCGAAAAACCTTTCGTTTATGTACATTGAATTTCATTTCAAGACAGTCTTTAAGAATCAGATATGATTGAATGGAATAAAAAAAGGCAGAAAGTTATTATGCATCTGGTAATGGGTGTTTGTTTTTTTGACAAAAATGTGGTTAATCTGGCAAAGGGTAGATGGATGTGTAGGTGGATAGAAATGGCAGTAGAAGAGATTTTCCATGTGTGAATGTATTGTATATGAGACAGTGAATGTGGAACCAAAAAGACTGACAAGAACTGTGAGGCCTGGTTGTTAAGAGTCTTACAGCTCCACAGGGAAATTTGGTCTATGGAAATCCGTTTCATAGCTTTATGTCCCCCAGACTGCAGTGATGACCTCAAGGGACTGGTATCTGTGGTATTTATGTGAACAGCAGGATTTCTGAGTCATAGCAGCATCTCAGCCCTTGCTCATTTTTGATTTACCGAGGTGCTTTAGAAGAAGAAACAAGGACTAGAAGACTGTTGGAGAAAGAAAACAAGTGAACCAGATTGAGCACAGGTGATATGCTCATGTTCGACCCTGACTGAAACCTGCCACCAAGTACATATTACACTTTTACTACAGGCCTCAATTTACTATTAAGAGGTTTTCTGATGGAATGCAAAACTCTGTTTTAACGTATAAAGCCCAATGTGGCTGGGTTCCTAGGGATTTGCACAGTTGTCTTCAACTACTGTAGAATGGATATGTCCCACATACCTATCTCTGGTAATGGCCCGTTTTCAGCTCTTGTTGTCATTTTGAGACTGCCTCCCCCTGTGAGTTACATTAGCCCTGCCCACACCCTGGTAGCCTTCCAGAAATCAATAAAAACAGCTCTTCTAGAAAGCACTTTGGGAATTGATGCGGATATTGTCAATTTGTGTTTTGTTGGGAGTTTCTGTCCCCCCATCATTTTATTTATATAGATACACATGTACATACCATGGATCTCTTTAACTCTTACTGTGTTCTGTGATTTTTTTATTGTGCTGTTAGCTACGGGCAGACCTTGGAGATTATGACAGAATAGCAGTCAAATAAATAATATATATCCACTGCTCATCTGAAAGTAGACTCATTAGTTCCATTTTGTTCTAGCATAGAAATTAAATGGTAATAATATTCAACAAGCGATATACTTAGGAAAGCTCTTCCCAAGGAATCTTAATATCAGTTACTTCATAAATTATGTCTTGAGACATTGTTGCTGATGCACACTGGATAATTGAGAAAGCCAAAGAATGCCAAAAAAAAAGTTCGTATGTGCTTCAGTGATTACAAAAAGGTCTTTGATTGTGTCAATCACATCACACCATGGAATGGGATTAAAGGAATAGGAATCCCAGAATATCTCATTATCTTATTGAGCTCAGGAAGCCACAGTATGGACAGAACACAGTGAAACAGTCTGGCTTAAGGATGGCAGCGGAGTAGATAAAGATACATATTCTCTCCTTATTCCTTCAACTTCTGTGCTGAATATATATTAAGGAAAGAAAGTTTTAAAAGTGAAGGAAGAAATATTAACCTGTGTTATATTGATGACACTACTGTGATAGCCAAAAATGCAAAGGATCTGAAAGCTACAATACTAAAAGGCAAGGAGTATATATTGAAAAAGGGGACACGGTGGCTCAGTGGGTTAGGACGCTGAGCTTGTCGATCAGAAGGTCGGCAGTTTGGCGGGTCAAATCCCGAGTGCCGCGTAACAGAGCGAGCGCCTGTTACTCGTCCCAGCTTCTGACAACCTAGCAGTTCGAAAGCATGTAAAAATGCAACTAGAAAAATAGGGACCACTACGGTGGGAAGGTAACAGCGTTCCGTGTGCCTTTGGCGTCTAGTCATGCCGGCCACATGACCACGGAGACGTCCTCGGAGAAGCACTGGCTCTTCGGCTTTGAAACGGAGATGAGCACCGGCCCCTAGAGTTGGAAACGACTAGCACGGATGTGCAGGGGAACCTTTACCTTTTTTACTATATATTGGGGGGGGGGGAAGCTAAAATTAAATATAAAGAAGACCAAACTATTGATAATAGATATAACAGAATTAACAACGAATACACTGAAATGGTGAATAGTTTCAGCCTCTTGAGATCAGTCATTAAGGGCACGAGCAGTCAGGAAATACACCAGAGACTAGCACTTTGTAAAGCAGCCCTGAAAGACTTGGAAAAGATATTCAGATGCCATGATGTGTCTATACCTACAAAAATTAAAGTAATGCAAGCAATGGCATTCCCTTTGAGGCTGTAGCAAGTGAAAGTTACATTTTAAAAGAGTAGAATAAGAAGAGTATTTATGCTTTTCAACTTTAGTGTCGGCGAACACTCCTGAAAACACCATGGGTAGCCAAGAAAACAAATGGATCATGAAATAATCAACCCAGAATTCTCTCTTTGAGACATAAATGATGAGGCTCAAATTATCCTAATTCAGACACATTATGCAAAAACTTAACTCTCTGGAGAAGGCTTCAATGGTGGGAAAAATAGAAGGAAAGAGAAGATGAGGATAAACCAGTATGGGTGGATCTGTAGTGGCAATGGGTTCGCCATTGAAAGATTCATGTCATGGTGAAAATCTATATATGATTTTGCTAAGAATCAGCATCAACCTGATGGCGAATCATCAATCAATCTATTTATATTAAGATATTCTTCTGCTATCTTGGTTCAAGATTTCAAACACTTTGTTCAGTGACCATCTGAAATTATGACAGCACTGAAGAAATTGTAGTTAAACCAAAGTTACAGCCATTGCAGCAGCCCCCCCCCCCAGTAATGTGATTAAAATTTGGGCACTTGGTAGCCCACCCAACTAATGATTGAAGCAGTTCTTCAATTCCCTCCACCTGCCTATCTCCTCCATTCTGCTCTTTTGACCACCCTGCACACTGATACTCCTCAGTCGTAGTCGCAGTGCTGTAGCTATGGATGTAGTAGAGGCCTGGGCCCTCCACAGCTAGTTGCCATTGCCTTCAGGCCTCTATTTCAGCCCCAGCCCTGGCACTGCCATTGAGGAGGGCCACCTCAAACCCTGTATGGTCAGCCAACTCTGTGCCAAAGCATAAAGTCCAGCCACTTCCATCACCCTGCACTCCCCCAGTGCTGCCATATCCAGCTGATCGTCACCATCTTCTTCTCCTCCTGTGGGGAGGTACACCCATACCTGAAGTAGCTGCTCCGAAGCCAGCTCTTCTCAAGGTGTTTTGACAGGCTTCATGAGGCACTGTGAAACCTCTCAAGAAGACCGTGTGTACCATTCTACAAATGCTGCACACCTTTTCTTCAAATCACACACAAGCCTCTTGTAAGAAGAATGTGTGTCCTTTGAAGAACGGCACACATGACCTCTGGAAGAAGGTGTGAAATGGCCGATGGCCGTCTCACACAGGGTCAAGTTCAGCAGCTGCAGGAGGAAGAGGAAAACTGCAGTGCTGAAAAGAAATGGAAATTCCCCAAAGTTGTGATTTTATCTAAAATACCTTAAGAAACACAGGTTCATAAAAGATACTGAGCACTACAGTAAATAAAATAAATCAGAAAAAATGTTCACTCAAGCATTTAAGAAGGAATAATATTTGCTCTATGAAATTCTGACAACATAGATGGATGCATAAGATGAAGCAGAACTCATTTTAGGTCAGATTGCTGACAAAGTAAAAGAAGTTCACGATGTAAGTTTAATAATAAAGGGGGGGGGGAATCTAATATCTTAAGGTCCATTTTAAACCTTCACAATACCAAGAGTGCATTTAAATGAAATGTTGATCTGATAATATAATACTATCACCCAACAGAAGTAGGTAAGAATTGTATTGTATAGAAGGATGAAGCTACTTTAAGCTACTAATAAAATAGCCTCTTCTTTGATCTGAAGCAATTTACTTATTGTGCTTCTTCTTTTTTTTCCCAACCTTTTCCAATGGACATTTTGCCTTGAACATTCCAGCCTTAGAGCTGAGTAGTTATTAGTTTCTGGCAATGTTTCTCTCATAAGAAACTTTAAATTCCAATTTAAGTCTCACAGCATCTGTTTTTTTCCATTTCCCATCCCTGACTTCCTCTCCTTTCGTCTTCAAAGTAACTGGCCCTTCTCCCTCTAGATTTAAATGGATGAAATGTTCAACACTTTTCCTCCTCTTCCCTCTCTGCATCCTTGTAGACTCCTCTACAAGGAGCCTGAAATTTCAGAACTGTCCTTCTCACTTCATAGTGCCACAACCTGTTACAGTTTAGAGGCATGAAAGGCAGCAGAGAAATTGGCTTTCCTTCCTCTGCTATATTTGTAACTCATCAGTCACCCAATCTCAGGCCTCTCCCGTGAAATCTCCCTTTTCCCCAGCCTCAGAATTGCTGGCAGTTGTAGAAACTGGGTTGTGACTATAGTCAGATGATTTGGGTTTGGGAAGGTGTTACATGTTGATTTCCCTAGTCCACAGGTCTGCAACCTGCGGCTCCGCATGCGGCTCCCAGTCCTCTGCCACGTGCAGTCCAAAAAAGTGGGCCTACAAAAGTTCAACCAATCAATTCAAATATGCAGGGTAGGTGCATATCTCGCCTTGGCTCCACTCTTTAGTCAAACCCTGTTCTGCACATGTGCGCATGTATGCGCATGCACACACATTTTTTTGCGGCTCCCAGTTTTTCCTTTTGTGAGGGAACCAGTTCTGAGTGGCTCTTTCACTGTTTCAGGTTGCTGACCCCTGCCCTAGTCTGTCATAACAATATTTATTTATTTATTTATTTTATTGGATTTATATACCGCCCTTCTCCCGAAGGACTCGGGGCGGTGTACAGGGCAGTTAAAACACAATATACAAAGTTAAAAATAAATTAAATTACATTAGCCCCAACAAATCAATCACATTCTAAAAATTTAAAATTCCAATCCCTCGGTCAACAAAAAAACTTACCGAGGACTTGTGCGCGGCCGAGGCTTTGGTGCTTCCGGGATCGCGCGCACCTCTCCCAAGCCAGGCCGGCAAGCTCAAATAACCAAGTTTTCAGGTCGCGGCGAAAGGAGCGAAGGTCGGGAGCCGTCCGGAGCTCAACAGGGAGCTGGTTCCAGACAGCAGGCACGCCCACAGAGAATGCTCTCCCCCTGGGGGCCGCCAGTCGGCATTCCCTGGCCGACGGCACCCTGAGGAGGCCCTCTCTGTGGGAGCGCACAGGACGATGGGAAGTTAACCTTTCGTATATCTTATATATAAGGAACCGTGTATAACTTAAGAGATCTTTGCTGCACAGGCTCAAAATGAACAAGCTTCTATACATGAACTAAGTCTCTGCACATAATTGATGTTGTAAGCAAGGAGGAGACTATAGAGCATATACTATAAATGGTAAGATCATTTTTTTTATTTTGTTTTGTCTCTGATGCTCCATCGTATAAATTAGATTACAACTCCTTGCAATTCAGCTTGGGTCATCAATAACCACTTTAAGAATTTCCATACCCTGGTGTTAAGACTAGCACACACACATCTTACTATAAAAGCAAGGTCGATGGATTAAATAGTAGATTTTACTTGATTCAGTGAGATTACAAGAATCTATTGGAGCCTGTACTATAGCTTCAGCTGCATTCTGTCACTATAGGGCAGGTTTGAAGTTAAAAGAAATGATTCAGTGCCAACATGTAGCCCCTATAAAAGCTAATTCACATATGGTTAAACATAAACTGACTGATCCCAGATTTGTCTGTTACAAAAACAAGAGAGACAGAAACTAGGGCTCCCATCCAAAAGAGTCATCTGGACAACTGTATATACTAGGAAGGGGGAAAAAGACTCAAGAATTTGAAACTTTTGTTTCTTGATAAATTGGGGTCACCTTTGATATACCCAACCATTACTAGAAGTATTTCTTATGGTTTTATATTTTTTTACAATAAATTTACTTATCTGAGCTCTGCACAACTGTAAATTGAATAGCATTTCATGAGTTCCCTTATTTTGTTTCGACTTTTGGGTTTTCACACATGCCTTCTAGCCTTCCAGGACATGTTAATGCATTTCTTTCCTCTTTAGACAGAAGAAATGAAAACTGCAGGTTTTTCTTGTAAATGAAATCAGTACTACTTTCCCCATGGCTAAAGCTTTATGTCTAGTTGGGAGTTCCCCGCTGACTTTTAAATAGAAATATCTATGACTTACATTTGTCTCTGGTTGAAAGGCTGCACCTCCAGCACCATTACCTTCACTCTCAAGTCAAAACCTGGTTGGTCACAGTTTTTGATTTGACAGTTGATATGCAAGCAAGTCAAAATTAAAATCTATTGTACATACAAGGTATTTTGGATCATGGACAGGTTATTTGAAATTCAATTTATAACAGATAAAAACATGCACATTCAAAATTACTCTACTGGTAGAACTCAAGTGACTCAGATCTGAGATGTTTTGGTTTTTTTGCTGGTTTCCAACATGTTTTGTTGGGTTTTGGCATAAAAATGCCCATCCAGAATGGATTTAGACTTCCAGCTGGGTGATTCAGTTAACAACCACTGTAAAAAATAAAAAAAATCATAAAATCAGGTCGAGTCACAGGAATGCCTCGACTTATGACCATCATTACTTACAACCAAAATTCAGGCCCCAATTGCAGTCCTAAGTCAAGAACCACTTATGTACCTCTGCCAAGAACAAAACCTCTACCCCAGTGCACTGTACACCATGGGTTTAAGCTTTAGTACATCTCTATCTTCACTAAAAATCCTAAAAATCCACTACAGCCAAGTTCAGAGATAGTTGTGACACCCAACAATGATTTCTCCTTGACTCTTCTGTTCTTTTTCCTTCACAGGCTCTCATTCTACATAAAGTCAACACCATTTTTAATGATACTTCGACTGGGAAAAAAATCCTTTAATGTTTATAGAACAAATTATCAAATCAGAATCAGGCTATAGTTCAGACTTTGCTTGAAACTGCAGTTTAATAAATCACAATATCTTCTTAAAAGGCAAATGAAAGAAAAGAGAAGGGTGAAGGGAGGCATATCAGGGGTGTCAAACTCAATTTCATTGAGGGCTGCATCAGCATTGCGGTTGCCCTCAGGGGGCCGGGTGGGTATGGCCAGGGTGGGCGTGACCTACTGGGTGGGCGTGACTAGAGTGCGTATGGCCTACTGGGTGGGCGTGGCCAGCTCTACATTGTTCGCATCAAGGGTGCCTATGGGGGCCTGGGCAGGAGTGGGACAGATCTGAGGGTCTCTGGCAGAAGGAGGGTCTCTGGGCCAGGGCCAAGGCAGTGGGGGCCGTTCCCTCACTGTTTCCAGGATGGCTTCGCGGGCCGCATGATCCGGCCGCCGGGCCTTGTGTTTGACATGTCTGAGATAGATGCATGCTTGGTCTGACCAAACTATAAATCAGTAGATAGAGAGCGATAGTACTCTTAATATGGTGATAAGCTGGAATTGTTGGTATCTTTTAAAAGAAGTTTTCTTGGTAACAGCACAGAGGTACAGTACAGAAGTGCCACTATTTTTTGGAGTTTGTATTTTAAATTCTCATTCTAGGCTCCAGATCCTTTGTTTTCTGGTGTTGTCCGTCCTAATGCCAAACAAGTCCAACCTCCTGTTTACTTTCCAAGCCCAAGCCCCATTTGCCACTGAAACACTGAAACACTGAAACACACATAAAGAACTATTTCAGTTCTTTCCATCTGCCCCACATTCAGTCTTTGTTCTTCTTAATAGCTTAACAAAGATTGTGGGCCAAGACTAGATAAACACATTGTTAACAGAAGATCTTTTAAACAGAATTGTTCATTCTTTACATAAACCAAGGCTCCCAAAGATAATTTTTCAGGGCCACACATTTAACTTGTAGCATATCTTCACTGTGCTGAAAGAGTTAATTTAATTAACAGACAGTTTTCAGCATTTCTGGGAATATTCCTAATGAATTTTCCTCACAAGATACAACATGATGTTTAGCAGATCTCCTAGGGGGCTCTCCTTTATTCACTGAAAATGTCAAAATCTTTTGATTAAATCTGGTATACTATTGCCCTAATTGGGATGATTTTTTTTAAAGGAGAGAAAAATGCCATCTTTTTATTGTATTGTTTTTACATTTCACTGAAGACTTTTGAAACATGTCTTCCACAGAAATTCTTCTTTGATCTTTTGCTTTCTGAATTCCAGTCTCACTGACTGAACGATATTATCAAGACCCCAGGATACTTTTCCCTGTTTCTACAAAATCCTGAAATGTACCCTTCCCTCTGAAACTTAACTTTTGCTTTTGTTACTACCTATACCATATATTTTTTTTTAATTCCATTTATATCCCGCCCTTCTCCGAAGACTCAGGGCGGCTTACAAGCTTAGCAGTAGCCTTCATTCTATGTATATGCCTGCTTGTTAGGGCTTTCACACACACCCCCAAGCGGCATTATTACAAAGTCAGCTTATTGCCCCCAACAATCTGGGTCCTCATTTTACCTACCTCGGAAGGATGGAAGGCTAAGTCAACCTTGAGCCTGGTGGGATGCGAAGCTACACTAATTGCAGGCAGCTGGTGTTACTTAAGGAGGCATTAGCCCACTGCTCCACCAAGGCTAGTTCCTTCTGGTAATGAAATTATTATTTTGATGTTAATATTTTATTGTGACATAGTTTTGTAATGTTTCTTAAATTGCTTAGAAATGTATCATTTATGTCCTCCTGTATTATAAACTGCTTTGATCATATTGTGAAAGAGACTATATAAACTTTTTAAAAACTAAACTCAAGTTGACACAAATATGTCAACATTCCTTTCAAAAAGCCGAAGACTGTGGTAATACTGAACATGATTAAAATACTTTCATTCTCAACTTGAATATTAAACCAATTAAATCCAGCTTTCCTAAATGAGAGAAATCAATGCATTCCTTACAATTACATTGTTAATAAAATGTACATAAGTGTCTAATACATAAATTCCTAATACCACTAAAGCATTTTTACATTGAAAAATAACAAAAAAAATTGCCAACATTGGTCTTTATTGTGTAAGTGAATAATTCAACAACTTTGAAAAATATCTAAGAACAAATATAGTGGTACATCAGTCAATCAAAAATATAAAATAATGCATATAACTGGATGCAAAAAACCCCCACAAAATAAAACTAGCTGTAAGAGATGAAAAACAGTAAGGCACATAATTTAAAAAAAAGGAAAATGCTGCAAGTGCCAAAAGTCATAGCAAGAGACTTAAAATGCCTGAGAGGATAAAAAAGATTTCCATTTCCCCTGCTGGGAAAATGAAACAATATAAGGCACCAGAAAAACTTCTCCGAAGGAAGCATTTCACAGGTGAAATACCATTATAATAAACAGCCATCTTGATGTTCATTTGCTTCATCCTTCTTGACATGGTTGCCATGGTAGCCATAAACTCCTAAGATGCTTCTGCCCCCCCCCCAACCATAGAGAAGGCAAACTGAAGTCCCTCAGAACCATAAGTCTGGGAAACTCCATCACAAGCCTGGCAACAGAGTCCAGTAGCTCAGGCAGGGAGGTTGTTACACAGCAGGGAGGCTGCTCAATCCCCACTGATCCCTAGAGTCCAATTTAATGAACAGGGTCCCATACATGCAACCTGTGGAGCAGTTCTTATTAAAAAGTTTTATGAGACTCCCCGTTACCACCCTTGTCCTGGAGTCTCAGCTAATGCCATACTCAAAAACCCAGCTGCATTTGGGCACATTTCCAAAAGGGCCACCATCATCCCTTCTGGATCCACGCAAAGTCATCTGTAATTAAATCTGTTATAGTATTATTTTATTTATTATATTTATATCCTGCTTCTCCTCTTGGAGCTCAATCATGTAAACTGCAGTAAGGACTTCTGTACAGATCAGGTTGTAATTGAGGAGCTGTCTTCAATATTTGTGTAACTGCAAGAAACTCTTTCCCCTGCTTTCCTTCCTCTGTACTCCCTAAATATATCTCTGAAAGTCAGAGGTATTCCTTATGAATGTGTATTGTGCCACACCTTATTACTGTGAGGGAAAATAGCCAAAATTAGGCAGAAAAAATTTGCACAGGGAAAGGTCAATTAGCTCAGTCCCTTCTATTTAATTCCTGGCAATTTCCCTGCTTGCATTTTAGTTTTATGCAACAAGGCTCACATTGTTTAGAAGGAATTCCAAGTCTGAAGAGAAATTTTTCAGGACTTAAAAAGAAAGAAAAGGAGTGGGGAACTCATTACATAAAATAAATTTCATTGAATAGCATATAAGTAAAATCAGTTTTTAAAATCTCATGTTTGCAAATCTATGATGAATAAGCAAAGCAATGTGCTATCCTGATGAAATGATGAGATTTTAGTTAGACTAACTCAAGACTAACTTAGCAACACTTTAAAGTGTATTACAAATTTGGTAACTGTTTATGTATCTGGATCTTTTAAATACTGAAAAAATCCCACTAGTGTAATTAAAATTATTTGAACTGATAGAAAAGGGCAACCTACAAATATCACAAAACTGTACAAAAGGAGCAGTGAGCTATAAGCAGATTTCCAAATATATACAAAAATATACATGTGCAAAAATTACAATAAAGTTTCCAGGCTGTTTTGTTAATATATTAGATTTTTCATTAAGAAAGTGACATATAATCTCACTAATGCTTTCTCAGCACAAATTATGAATTGAAAATCTCAAGAAGATTCATTATTTTTATTCTCTTTTTAACATTATATTAAAAATGGAAAATCTTGAAGAATCTTCAATGAAACCTCTAATTTTTTAAAAAAAAATTAAGCAATTTTATACAGCAAGAAAGAGTCCAGCCAATCAATGTTGCATGCATTCACTGAAAGAGGTACAATCACTTTTGAGAGGAAGGAAAAATAAGAATAATGTTTCTACATTATTTAAACAGAGCTCAGTGAAAGAAAATGGTTTGGAGGACATGGAGCTGTCAGAGTGGTGGCAATTAATCTCCTTTTAACCAAGTGGAGAAAAGGGTTTAAAAAAACTGGTTATTATAGCACTTGGAAAATAACTATTATGACAGGCAAGACCATTTCAAGGGTCTTGGAATATCCATAGCATTATTTAAAATGGCCTGAACAGTCAGTGAAATTGTTACACTTCATCTACCCTATCTTGATCCCTAGCAACTGAGACAGAGATGTGGCTTACATATGCAAAGTAATGTGAGTAGATAAACTGCTCTTATCATGAGACTTCAGATTATATAAAATGAAAGGTTGCCCTACAGACACATGCCTCTGTTAACTAAAAACTGCATCTCAGGAGAGGACTCTGATGTATTAGTCCCTCTAGGGAAGGGTATTATTTAAACAAAAAAGAAACGTTTCCCACCTGCATCTAGAAACAATGCAATCCATTCTCCTACCTCATTATTTTGAAGACCATATAGGAGCCGTGACCAGGGGGGCTTTTGCCCAGGTTCGCCTGGTGCGCCAGTTGCGACCCTATCTGGACCGAGACGCCCTACGCACAGTCACTCATGCGCTCGTGACCTCCCGTTTGGACTACTGCAATGCTCTCTACATGGGGCTGCCCTTGAGGACCACTCGGAGGCTTCAACTGGTGCAGAATGCGGCTGCGCGAGTTGTGATGAGGGTCTCCCGATACTCACACATAACACCTCTACTCCGAGAGCTGCATTGGCTTCCGGTTGCCCTCCGGGTGAAATTCAAGGTGCCGGTGATGACCTATAAAGCCCTAAATGGCTTGGGTCTGGGATATCTGAGGGAACACCTGCTGCCGGCATCAAGTTCCCTTCGTCCCGTGCGCTCCCACAGGGAGGGTCTTCTCAGGGTGCCACTGGTAAGAGATTGCCGGCAGGTAACACCCAGGGATAGGGCCTTCTCTGTGGGGGCACCTGCCCTTTGGAACCAGCTGCCAGAGGAGCTGAGGACTGCCCCCGACCTCCGTTCGTTCCGCCGGGGCCTGAAGACCTGGCTCTTCGAGCTCTCTGGCCCAGGCTGAGGATTAATTTATTTTAATTGGGGTTTTATTTATACAGGGATAAATTTAATCTTTTTTAAATTTGGTTTTTAACTTTTGTATTTTTGGTTTTTAATTACCCTGTAAACCGCCCTGAGTCCCTCGGGAAAGGGCGGTATATAAATGTAATAAAATAAAATAAAATAAAAATAAATTATCCTACAGAAATATAGGTTAGGCCTAGCTACAAAATAGAAGGTTAAGGGATTAGATTTGGTTTACCAATACACACAGTAGAAACTATTTAATCACCATCATTATCAAGATGCTCACTAATGAAATCACTCAAGTGGTAAACTGTTATTGTATGATACTACAAAGAACAGTATGTCATAAATATAAAGCTTTCTTTCATAATTACTCCAGTGACCTGGGTCGCTAATCCATAAATTCAATTTAACCTTGATCCATCTCACTTTGGGTGTTAACTCCCTTCTTTGTCCAAACAACAACTAAGATACCGTCCTTGCAAAATTAAGAGTAAAACTGCTGTTCCCTGGGTACAGAACTTATGAAATTTAAGCTGAAGAAAAACTAAACTAGAGAAGTTCAGGCAGAATAAGGGTTGTTCTTTAAAGACCTCAGACCTCATAAACCTTTTCCATCTTTTTCCTATCTGAATTCTGATCCTTCACTTTAATATGAAACACTTCCTCCTGAGATGCAAAATCATCTATCTTGATGAACACTAAACAGTTCAGATTTATTTAACAGTCCACCATTTATCCACTAGCCATGGCAGACAGAAGACCGTTTCATGCATGATAAGGCCTGATACTAGGGTACACAGCAGTACTGCTGGCTCTGCTCCTCAAAATTTTCTCCTGGATGTAACACTATGTCTTAGGATGAGAATGGAGCCAGCAGCCTGGGTAATTGTGTAATAGGTGATTAACACAACAGAAGGCACAAATTTCCCTTATTCAGTATGGAAGCTAACAGTGCTTCTCCAAAGCTAATATATTTTACAGTTGACCAAGCTTTTTCACAAAATACCTCTATCATCAGTCAGAATTCCAATATTCCACTGGATATTCTTAGTTCTCAGTTTTTTCATTGAACAAGAAATGTGCTGTATTGACTATGCAATAGTGGCGAATATTTGTAGCTTGGGTGTAGGCTAATAATAATAATAACAAGTTGGAAGGGACCTTGGAGGTCATCTAGTCCAACCCCCTGCTCAGGCAGGAAACCCTATACCATTTCAGGCAAATGGCTGTCCAGTCTCTTCTTAAAAACTTCCAGTGTTGGAGCATTCACCACTTCTGGAGGCAGGTTGTTCCACTGGTTAATTGTTCTAACTGTCAGGAAGTTTCTCCTTAGTTCTAGGTTGCTTCTCTCCTTGACTAGTTTCCATCCATTGCTTCTTGTCCTGCTTTCAGGTGCTTTGGAGAATAGCTTGACTCCCTCTTCTTTGTTGCAGCCCGAGGTATTGGAACACTGCTATCATGTCACCCCTAACCCTTCTCTTCATTAAACTACACATACCCAATTCCAGCAACCGTTCCCTATATGTTTTAGCCTCCAGTCCCCCAATCATCTTTGTTGCTCTTCTCTGTACTCTTTCTAGAGTCTCGACATCTTTTTTACATCGTGGTGACCAAAACTGGATGCAGTATTCCAGGTGTGGCCTTACCAAAGCATTGTAAAGTGGTATTAGTATTAGTTAATGCAGCCTAGCACTGTGTTGGCTTTTTTGGCAGCTGCAGCACACTGCTGGCTCATATTGAAGTGATTGTCTACTAGGACTCTGAGATCCCTCTCACAGTTGCTACTATTGAGCAAGGTACCACCTATACTATACCTGTGCATTTGATTTTTCCTGCCTAAATGTAGAACCTTACTTTTTTCACCATTGAATTTCATTTTGTTAGATAGCGCCCAGTGTTCGAGTCTGTCCAGATCCTCCTGTATCTTAAGCCTATCTTCTGGAGTATTGGCTATTCCTGCCAGCTTGGTGTCGTCTGCAAATTTGATGAGTTCCCCATCTATCTCCTCATCCAAATCATTAATGAAGATGTTGAAGAGCACTGAGCCCAGAACAGAGCCCTGGGGCACCCCACTACACACTTCCCTCCCATGTAGATGCAGTTCCATTGAGGACCACACGCTGAGTACGGCCTGTCAGCCAGCTACGAATCCATTTGGTGGTGATGCTATCTAACCCACATTTTTCTATCTTATCAAGTAGTAGGTTGTGATCTACTTTATCAAATGCCTTACTGAAGTCCAAGTAAATTATATCTACAGCATTCCTCTGGTCCACTAATTTTGTCACTTGGTCAAAGAATGCAATAAGGTTTGTCTGGCACGATCTGTTTTTGACAAACCCATGTTGACTTTTAGTGATGACTTTGTTTGCATCAAGGTGTTTGCTGATTTGTTGTTTGATTATCTTTTCCAGAATCTTCCCAGGTATTGAGGTCAGGCTGATAGGTCTGTGGTTTCCTGGATCTATTTTTTTCCCTTTTTTGAAGATGGGAACTACATCAGCTCTCTTCCAGTCCTCTGGTAGTTCCCCAGTGCTCCAGGATCTTTGAAAAATATAGTTCAGTGGTTCTGAGATCACGTCTGCCAGTTCCTTGAGAACCTTGGGGTGTAATCCATCTGGTCCTGGTGATTTGAACTCATCTAGGCTGGACAGGTGCTCACTTACCATTTTCTTGCCTATCTTAACTTGCGTTTCTATTCTGTTTTTTATGGCACTGGTTTGGGTAGGTTGGACTGTTTTTCCCTTTGTGTAAAGACAGATGCAAAAAACGAGTTAAATAGTTCTGCTTTCTCCCTATTGCTTGTCACCTTCCTATTGCTTGTCAGTAAACTCCGCTGAAGATGTTGCCTAGCCTGGTAACGAAACATTTGGAAACCAACCCACAACCTCGGAGAATGAACTTTCACCCTTTAAATTGTTACTAAAAGTAGCCATTATTCACTACTACAATATATGCCAGATTTGTTTTTCCAACTCTGATCAGCTTTCTGTCATGCTCTGAGAATGTTTCTTTTTTTTTTTAAGATGGGGATCAAGGACAACTGAACTATTTTCAACCGTACTAATCAGTTCTACAAATGGATATTGAAGATATAACTAAAGAATTATATGCATCTCTTTTCCTTATAGTTTACTTCACCAGTCACAATTTCCATAAATCTTCAATGTGTTTGCTAGATGTTTCTTGCTAGCAAATTTCATATTCAGAAAAAATCATGGGCCTAATAAAAAATATTGCCTATCCAATACCCAAAGAGTCCCCAGATCTATAAAAATCTAGAAATAATGCTGCAACTTCCAAGTTTTCTACATTTGGGGAAACTTGATCTAGTGCTCTTAGAATTGTTGCAGATTTTTTTTCACTACTTAGGGATGAAGAGGATCTATACTTTTCAGATTTTTGGTCATTTCCAAATGAATGAAATAAATTTCAGTCACAAACAAGCAGTCACATACAGGAATATGTTGGCATTTGCTATTATGAGCATCCTATCCAAAATTAGAAGTACAGAAAACAACAAAGGCTTTTTATGTTTCACCTTAGAAACAAAGCCAAAGATTTGACAGAAGGTATAGTATATAGAAGGGACGCGGTGGCTCAGTGGGTTAGAACGCTGAACTTGTCGATCGGAAGGTCGGCAGTTTGGCGGGTCGAATCCCGAGTGCCGCGTAGCAGAGTGAGCGCCTGTTACTCGTCCCAGCTTCTGCCAACCTAGCAGTTCGAAAGCACGTAAAAATGCAAGTAGAAAAATAGGGACCACTGCGGTGGGAAGGTAACAGTGTTCCGTGCGCCTTCGGTGTCTAGTCATGCCGGCCACATGACCACGGAGACGTCCTCGGACAAGCGCTGGCTCTTCGGCTATGAAACGGAGATGAGCACCGGCCCCTAGAGTCGGAAACGACTAGCACCCATGTGTGGGGGAACCTTTACCTTTACCTTTATAGTATATAAATATACAATTATGCCTACAAATTGGAACTAATGAAAACAGCATAAATAAAACTGATTACCTATCCAAAGTAGTATTATCTCCCTTCAAAATCGGACAGCAGGTGAAAAATACTGTCCAGTCTTCCATTTTTAAAATCCATGTCTCAGTATCATCCAGGTATCTGTAAAACAATGTCTATCGCAGCTGAATTGATCCAAGAAAATAAGCAACTCTATTCAACATGATTGCAAGCTCAATGACAGAGTGCACACTTTACATAACAGGTGTCAAGATCAATCACTGTCATCTAGAAGACAATAACTTGGAAGGATTTCCATGGTTGGAAGGATATGACTTCCAAAGTAATAAAGAAATGGAGGGAGAATTGATTTAGAGGTAAAAAAGCATGTAAAAAAGAGTGAAAGAGTATAAAAGTGTGTTTTAAAAAAAGACCATGAAGAGATAGAATCATTGGGGTCAATATAGGCAATCAAACAAAGAAAAGAATATTCTGCGTCAGAATGTCAATGTTTCAGAATATGGAAAAAGAAATGTGAAGCAATGTATGAATTTCAGACAAAGATTAAAACAATAATTCTAACCCATCCGTCAAGTTAAACTCAGTTTCTAACAATCCCACAGGCATCCGGTTTTCTTCCAGGATAAGTCTGTCACATTCTAAGTCAAGAAATGCAATTGTAGAATCCCTCCATGCTTTAACTAATCCTACCCTTTCTTTAAAGCCTTAAGAAAGACCAACAGGGTCTGGGCCATCTGGATCTCTGGAAAGACATTATTCCATTGGGCAGGTGGCAGAGAAGGCAGGATCCCTGGGTCACATATGATGCTACTGCCTAACAGAGGGGACTCAGAGTATGAAAACAACCTGGACCTATGTCATATAGGTAGTAACCATTACCTTGAGTTGCATCTAGAGGCTTACTAGGTGCTTAATGTACAGCTCACAGAAAGAGATATACTACATGAGCATATCAAGAAATTCCCAAAATTCCCCATGCCACTGCATCTGGACTACTTACAGATTCTGAATGCTCTCTAAGGTCAGTTTAACAATAAATAGGGAAGTGACTTGGGCATTAGAAAATAATGAAGATGAGCTTGATATAAATTTGCAAGAACAGTTATCGAAGCAAATTGGGCTTTCTGAAAGCCTTTTTGTTAAGTCCAAAGCACTGAGATAAACATCTGGAAGCACTCAGGCTGATTCCTCCCTAATCCACTGGAACCTTGACAGCATCACTTGGTCAGTATGGATGTATAGTTGGATGTCATCATCATCATCTGATAACACATTGCCTCATATCAATGGATGACTCCCTCTTTAGTAGCTCCAATTGATTTCTTCACCACTGCTTGGGATCAATCCTAGAGAAAGGAGCTCCATTATACCCTTGAGCTGGTCCAGAAAGCTACCATGAATGATGGCAGTGAGAGTTACTGAATGTGGAAGAAAGCAAGACAGATGAACCAGCACATCTTGGGCCTGGTAAAGGTATCCATAGCTACAATAATGTTGCCTCAGTGCTATAACCAAGTTTGAATAAATCTGAAAATGCCTACCAAATAATCCGCTTCTTCTACGGCCCAATGCAGCTGAAAACTCGACAACCTTCCCTAAAAAGGGAAGCAGGACTTTGGATGAAAATCCTATTGGGTCCAGTGATGGCCTCTTGAAGGGATGGCAAATAACTGCCTCTTTTAAAGCATCACCTCCTCTCACAAAAAAGCCCTAAACATGATATGGGCCTAACCGCTTGACCTCCTGAGAGGTCAACCAGGAGGGGTATTGATCTTATACATTACAAAGGAGGTAAAATCACAACTCTGTCCACTAAACAGAGGGGCTCCATTTCATCAGGATTAACAGATTCAAACGCTTTCAGATAACTGGGCAAGACTACATCTCAGGTACCCCCACAATGGAACAAATCTAAATGAATTTATCTGAAATCTAAAATAATTCTCACTGTCCCTGTATTTCCTGAGACCCTCCTTACCCAGGAGGAATTGTGTCACTTTAAATAGCACTTCTAGATAGCTCTACAAAGATGCAATAAGGGTGGGAGAATAATTAGGATTTCTTTCTTTTTTTCAGCACGAGATAATATTTAAGTAAGGCTCTTACCCTTTGCCTGATTTAATCTTCATTTTTCTTGAGTAGCTAAGTGTATCTTATGCTCCTTCGTTACATAGAGTTCTTCTGAAAAGCTGAAAGCTTCCCAGGAACCAGAACACATGGAGCCCACAAAGAGACAGTCCAATCTAAGGCTGTTGTTGCCCTCTCATTCCAAGTGGCAACGAAGGCCTCAATCAAACCATCTACCATACCCTAAGCTGCCTCTGGAACCCAATGGGATCCACAACTTACCTGTGGTAGACTGATCAATATTCTGTTAATAAAGTACAATTAATTTATGTGGTCATTTTTCCTGTCTGGTCTACCTGGGAAGGTTGATATCAGTCTTGCAGTTCTTGCAGTTCATCTCCTTTGCAACTGCAGAAGGTTCCTTTCTGAGCCTCTAGCCCCGCCCAGAATCCAGTGACAGGCTACATCATCTCTTATCTGCCATTCCTTGGCAGTGTCTCTTTACCCATCTCCCAAGTTCCCCTTCCCTGCATACACTGCAGCTGTTCCTCATGAGTAAGGCACCTCATCAATTAAATCAAAGGATTCCACGAAACTTTCACCCACAATGTAATGTTAAGCATGTAAGTTTCTGCAAAGCCTAATTTCTTAATTACTTTTGGAAATTGCCTATTAATGGCCTTTCAACTATTAAGATCTTTCCAACTGACAAGTGATATAGGATGCACTGTAGGGGTTTCCTTTAATCCTTAACAAAAAAAATTAAATTTGTGTTTAAGGACATTAAAGAAATATTTGGGGGAGGAATAAGTGGCAAAAGGGTGATTACAATATTGATTATGGAAAGTTATAAAAGAACTAGGGGTACAGATGGATTTGAAATAAGATTTTTAAACTGATCGTGGGAATCCTTCCCATGAGAAAATGTGTTGCTTGAATTCTGGAAAGAAAATATGATAGGATCGAAGTCTGAACATTGGACATTGGAGGAGTTAGAAGACCAAAGATTGCAATCAACTCTTAAATCTGACTTATACTGAAAGGAGCAAAATACTTTAACAGTGGACATTTTTGTGAATATTTTTGAGCAATGGATCTAGAAATTAATCTTAAAAGTATTTGTCATTATAGTTTTGTACAGATATTAAATTGGGTATACAAATGTATTAATAATTGAAAGGGATGTAGAAGGAGAAACCAAAAAGTGTGACTTGGATATGTTTTTTATATTGGATTTACAAAAGAGATTGTAAAAATTCTGAAGGATTTTGTGAGAAGAGACAAACAAAAAATGAAAAGAAAACAACTCCAAGACATTGTTTGAAGGAATTAAAGATCAAGATTGTTAAAAGGAAAGATTATAAAATGGGTTTATTTGATCATTTCAATAAAATAGATTCAGTATGTTGTTGTTTCTTACAAAACCTAATGAATTTTTGCTGACCAGGACTGACAAAGTTGTAAGGATCTTTTTATAGATGTGAGTTATGTGATGAAGAGCTTTTGTTGTTGTTGTTGTATTTTAAGAGAAAGTTATAAGTGGTTAAAATTATTTATAGTTGTGGTAAAAGGGGAAGTTATTTATTTTATTTTTTCTTAAGATTTTTTTTAGTTTTTCTTTCTTTTTTTAGTTTTTTATCTATATTTTTCTGCACTTTTTCTTTTTTTGTGATTTGTATTAGTTATCTGTTTACCTGTTTACTAAAATTATATTAAGAGAAAGAATTAAACATTCATCCCTATGTCAAGCAAATGTTTTACTTATCAAGCTCAATATCGTTGTTACCTTTCTTCCATCTAACAGCATATAAACTTTGATATCAATGCCGAGAACACCACTGCTTCTGTATTAAAATGTTGATTATAAATGCAATTATTCTTAAGTGTGTAAGTGTCCATATATGTCACTCTATTATAATTTATACTATATATGCAATTGTTTGATTGAACCGGAACTCTAACTTTAGTGCTGTCTGATAAAATTGTACAGACACACTGCTATTGAAATGTTATAATACTTTGTTTCTTATTCATAGCATCTTACAAATCTGCGTTTCAATTTCAGGAACAAAGGCCCTTCTCACTTAGGCAAGAACTTGATTAATAGAAGAGAGTGAGGTTTTTTTTAAGTGTTCTCACAATGAGCTGCCATCTGGAATTCATCAGATCCCATCTTTGTCTATTTTTTTAAAAAAAAAACTTAAAGACCATTTCTTTCAGTCTTTCATCTGAATGGTTTTTATTTTTTCCATTTGAGAATTTATCTGTAACTGTATCTCATTTAATACAATGAATAGGAAATGTTTTAATAAATGTCTCTTGGTTTCAGTGATTTGCTTTTATGTTATAAATAACATTATATTCCATAGTACCGGTAATTAAATTTACTGAGTTTCTGGTCTTAATATCAGCTTAAAATACTTTAAACAAACACAATAGAGTAACTTTACTGTTGTTGAACCCAGAACTTTGTTGAACTTTCCCCATCTTCCTATTTATAAGTGCTATTCATATGTACAAGCTTAGAGAAGTATATAAGTATATATACTTTTATACTTATATACAAGTATGTAAGCCAGGGGTCTTCAGACTTGGCCCTTTTATGATTTGTGGACTTCAACTCCCAGAATTCCTCAGCCAGCGATGCTGGCTGAGGAATTCTGGGAATTGAAGTCCACAAGCCATAAAAGGGCCAGGTTTGACGACCCCTGATGTAAGCGGTACTGTTGACCTGTATACGGAGGTCAAGATGTATATATTCATCTTATATCTATATGTTGATATACTGAAGTAGATGTTTTACTAGTCTTGCTAAAATACGTGCAACTTTTTTCATCCAGACACTTGAAGTATCCTAATTAACAGAGCTATTTACCTAACAAGGAAAGAGTCCTGCAGAAGTTGCAGCTCTCCTAAGCAGATCTCCCATTCTTGAAATCTATCTTCCCACTATGAGTTTATCAAGGACTACAAATTAATAATGTATAAAGATTTTTTCCCCTCTTGTATAAATCCAAATAATTGGGACCCAAGGCTCTTTTAAGAAGTAACCTTAGAAAAAAAAACATCTCAGAATCAATACTGAATTATCAATCCTGAAATAAGAAGAGGAAAGTTCAGCTGTGGAAAATTAGATGTTCAGAAGATCAGAAAGCATGCCTCAACATTGAAGGAAATTTGCCACTGCAACCCAAGAAAATAAAATGCATTAACAGCCTTCCCATGTTTAAGATCAAAGATCCAAGAGTGCAAATTAAATGAGAAACATGCTAATTGAAAACACAATTGTTGATTACTTGCATTATATACCACTATCTCTTAGGAAATGCATTTAATGTTCTCCTTTCAGTTAGCCTTCTATTGACATAACTGCATTTGTCTTCTTTAGTTTATATTTATTTGCAAATTTTGATTCTTTCTAAAACTTGCATTCTCATCTCACTAATTCTAACTTTGGGGCACTATAGTTATAGGATACTTCTTCAGACATGTTTTAAAATATTTTTTTCTCTCCCTTAAAGCTGACAGCAATATTGATGAAACTGAAGGCTTTAAAAAAGACTAATGGGGGAATATAAATCGTGTTAAAGAAAACATTCAGAAAATTTATCATTGCTTGATGAAATTGCATTGTCCCCGGAATTACCTACATATATTACAATATAGAG
Source organism: Vipera ursinii (assembly GCF_947247035.1). Classification (NCBI taxonomy): domain Eukaryota; kingdom Metazoa; phylum Chordata; class Lepidosauria; order Squamata; family Viperidae; genus Vipera; species Vipera ursinii. The sequence goes on along the minus strand of NC_139512.1, from coordinate 167,948,244 downwards.
TTCAGGAGAGAGAAATGAAAAAATGAAACGATCTTTCATAAATCACATCTACCCAAAAAGCCCTTTGTCTTTTTTTTTACTATAACAATGTTTATCTTTAATTTGCAAGAAGTCATAATTTATATATAAACAGTGTATCAATTTTCTTCTAAGTAATAATTCAGAGAAATCACTTTGAACACACTGTTTTTCTGTATTAGATTTAATGGCACAAACTAGACCACTTAATGCCTTCCATTTCCAAACAGATGCTTAGTACAGATGTTTGGAACTTTTCCAACAGAATGCTGGCTTAAGAGCAGCTGAGGGACAGATGAGTTGACACTGTTTCTGCTAGCTACCAAATGGTGGATGGAAAGATTGTTTCAGAAACTGGCCATACAAAAAAAGCAACTACAATCTATTGTCCTCAGTTCTAATACTCTGTACCCTATTTGTCTTATGTTTATGCAAAAGAGTCTATTGATGCATTCAAGTAGATCCTCCCAATAATTCATTAGTGCCAAAAGGAATATTTTAACATAACATGCAGTGAATCTGAAATCATTTTAACAGGAAATTAAAATATATACATTTCAAGTACCAGTAAAGCTGCTTTGGAAAAAGTTATTTGATAAAAATGGTTTCTGCTGGAAACTCCTAAGGATTTCTGGTACTTAAATCAAGAAGCAGATATAATAGGAAAATTGAAAGAAAATTTATTTATTTGCAATATTTACATGTCACTTCTTCTCAAAGACTCTGAGCAGTTATCACAAACATCATAAGGAAAAAAACCCTCAAAAATATAAACTCACCAGGACAAATCTCACCACATTCTAAGGGAATCATGACAATCATGATAACTTATATATTTGCCAGTGCATCTCAATATTCAACACACGCCATCCTCCTGGACTAAGGGAGGGGGTTAAATCTCACCCAGCTTTGTCTTCCAGTGACTAGTCTACAGAAATGTTATTTCACTGAACATGTATGCCCATTGCTATTGGATCTGGATACACAATTTTAGAACAATTAATCAGTGGACCAACCTGCCTCCAGAAGCTGTGAATGCTCCAATACTGGAAGTTTTTAAGAAGAGACTGGACAGCCATTTGTCTGAAATGGTATAGGGTTTCCTGCCTGAGCAGGGGGTTGGACTAGATGGCCTCCAAGGTCCCTTCCAACTCTATTATTATTATTATTATTATTATTATTATTATTATTATTATTATTATTATTATTATTATTATTATTATTATTATTATTTTATTATTATTATTATTATTATTTTATTATTATTATTATTATTATTATTATTTTATTATTATTATTATTATTATTATTACATGAAACTCAGTCAACTGAACACTGAAATTGACTGGCACTAATGGCTGACACGGGTTGCTGCCAGCATCCTAGGTATCAACCAGGTATCTCCTTAAAATGTAAGATGTTCTGAGTAGCACAGTTTTTTGTAGCTTTGCTGGAGTTATTGCAGGAAGCAATAATTTATTGATGTGTTTTACAAAGTTTTTGGACATAGTTCCCAGTGACCCAGTGACAATGGGTATCACTGTTACATGTTTCATCCATAAATTATTATTATTATTATTATTATTATTATTATTATTATTATTATTATTATTATTATTATTATTATTATTATTAACTTTTATTCATTAAACATGAACCTGTCAACTTATTGTTGTTGTTGTTGTGCCTGTAACATTGCTAGGATACTGTTAGTGTACAAACCACCCTATTGCCTATTGTTGATCTGGATGTTGGCTACTGAACAAAATGTTTTCTGGTCCTTTTATTTCCTTCTTAGCTTTTTTAACTGTCTCTTTTGAATGGTGTGTAAATATGTTTATCTCAGTGTGTTTATTGATAGAACAAGCTTCATGCAAGGACCAGCTCAACCATAGTTTCAACTGGGAAGTGAAAGCATCCTAGACCAAGCTAAGTCCCCAGATGCTAGGGAATTCCTGGAATCTTGGCATTCAAAGTTATCATCAACAGACACTCTGAGATAATAAAATTTATACATTGTCACTTAATTAAGGACAATAAATGAAACAATAAATTGAAACAGTGAGACAAATTTAAATAAGATCTTAATGATATAACTCTTCAAGTATGAGCAAAACTGGACTAATATAATCTGCATGGGTCACTGTTAAGGTGACTCAGCAAGTTCAGTTCTTTCAAAATGCAGTGGCTTCTCAAAAGGGCCTTAAAAATATTCTGCTGATAAATATGCCTCTGATTGGATTAGATTAAATGACAGTTGTTTTTAATGGTTGTTATTGTTATTATAAACGCCTCAAGTCCTTTGGGCAAGTGAGCAATATAAATAACTGTATAAATAAATAATCTACAACTAGAAACCCAAGCTGAGGAATATTATTATATTCCTATTTATTCCTCCCTTACTTCTTTGCAGCCATTGCATGCAGAAATCCCTTTTCAAAATCCCTTTATTTTCCTGCATAAAACTAAGATATAGTTGTTCTCTTCAGCACAGAAGAATTGTTCAACACAAAGAAGCTTCAGAAGAAGCATTCATAAATTTATTATATTCACTGTAAATCATTACAAAGCAAGATAGTAAACAAAATGAAACAATAATAATTTTAGAAATCAACAGTAACAAGAGGAACCTATTACTGCACAGGAACTATGAGAGACCATATAAAGCAGGGGTCCCCAACCCCCAGTCCATGAACCGGTACCAGGCCACAGCATGCCAGCAACCGAGCTGCACAAACAAGCAAAGCCCCATCTGTGGGATGCAAGCAACACACAAAACCACACACCCTCCGGTCCACAGAAAAACCTCTCTTCATGTAACCGGTTCCTGGTGCCCCAAAGGTTGGGTACCTCTGGTACAAAAGGTCATGTTAAAAAACGGATACCATCTTTGATCAGGTTCTCATTTTTTAACCTAAAAGAGGAGGCTTTCTTAGGAAAAAAGGAAACTGTCAACTCATTTAGAGAAGCACCAGTTTTCTTTGAAGTCCATAAAATTTGATCAACTCTCATAAATTTCAGCAGTTAATAACCCATAATGTTCAGTAAGTGACAATCCACCTAGGTCTGAACACATCTTCAGGCTGGGATATACTTAACAGTACACATGAAAAGGTTGTTATCTACACATCATTTTTATGGTTTACAATATAATTCAAAAATCACAAATATGAATACTTCATTCACAAAATATAAATTGTTACAGCAGATCTCCCAGATCTCCATTATCTGAATTTCCAGATATATATTTAACTAGACAACCAGTGGTCCATTGGGTCACTATTTCAGAAGTACTTCCTTACTAGATTCCTCAATGTTTTAAATAAATGGCAGAGCTTCCAATGTACTTGAAAAGTTCTTAAAAATTCAAGGATATTCAGAGATGTATCTGCCTTGAAAGTTGAACTTTACAGCACAAACGTCAGGAGATGACCATACAAAATGTTTTATGGTATTTGTATCATAAGTGCTTTATAATAATTTTATGTAGTAAAAGGTAAAGGTAAAGGTTCCCCCGCACATGCGTTTCCGACTCTAGGGGCCGGTGCTCATCTCCGTTTCAAAGCCGAAGAGCCAGCGCTTGTCTGAGGACGTCTCCGTGGTCATGTGGCCGGCATGACTAGACGCCAAAGGCGCACGGAGCGCTGTTACCTTCCCACCGTAGTGGTCCCTATTTTTCTACTTGCATTTTTACGTGCTTTCAAACTGCTAGGTTGGCAGAAGCTGGGACGAGTAACAGGCGCTCACTCTGTTACGCGGCACTCGGGATTCGACCCGCCAAACCGCCGACCTTCTGATCGACAAGTTCAGCGTCCTAAGCCACTGAGCCACCGCGTCCCTAATTTTATGTAGTAAAATGTTTTATAAAATTTGCCAAATTTCAATTCCACAGAAGTCATGGGTTTCGCATTCTGGATCCATTCTATAAGTTAGCTTGCTTGAAGTATCTTCACTGAAAAAGTTTTACTCTATGATGCACTGATTCACCAATTTACAGACACAAGATTACAGACACAAGAGTTTTAGTGTATATAGATAAGCCCCTCACCATCTGAAATGTTTCAGTAGATAACATTATAGGTACCTAATGCTGAAGTACTAAAATAAACCTGAACCTGTTTTTTTCCTTTGTTTTTGTGTATCCATCATTAACTTTTAAAAAGCATCTTAAATACCAAATTTAAAGTGCAATTTTTTCAGCATCTCCATCTTCTCAGCATATCAAGGGTTGCTCAAGTTTTGAAAATGATTGAGAAGTCCTTAACACCTGCCTTTTTTCAAGCTACTGCTCAAGAATGAATAAGTGACACTATTTTAAGGTAGCATTAGCTTTAATTGATAGATTCCATTAATCTAATAGCAGCACTTCTTTTTCAGGCTCACTTGGAAACCTGAAGACAAGTTTGGCAGTTTCAGTGAATAGCACAGACGTGGTGTGATGATCCATGTCTGAAACACTTCTTCAAATAATTTTCAAAGCATGCACATCCCTGCAATACACCACATTGTGACTTAGTTAAGGAGTCCACTGAAGTTGAAGAGCCATTACATTTAAAGAAATAATAATATGGAAACAATCTTATCGTTTTATTTTACGTTTTATTTAATTTGTATACCGCCCTTCTCCCTAGGGACTCAGGGCGGTTCACAGGGCATATAAATAACAATACAATACAATATCATTGGTCATGCCCTTCCTTACTATAACAGTCTTAGCCACAGAAAAATAACAATTAAAAACAAGAAAGCCTTTTGGATTCTTCAATCTCCTAAGATGGAATATCTAAACAAATCTTTCATCTTCATCAAGAATCTACTTACAGTATTTACCCTGGATTTATAGTTTTGTAATTCAAATCTGACCTCAAACATACCATCTATGTATATTAAAAAAATAAAATACATAGCTAAAAGTAATTCATTGAAAGAATCCATTTTTATTTCTAACTTCCAAAAAAAACACCATAGTGTACTGAAAAAGACAAATGCTTCAAAACTATTCAAATTGAACATTAATAATAGAATGCTTCAGATAGGCAGCTGGTAGTCAATACAGATCTTCCAAGACAAGCATCCAGTGATCTTTGTATCTACTCACTTTAAAAACTAAAATTGATTTTAAAAAATCAATTAACATTAAAAACTTTGAACAAATTGTAGTGAATTTTCCAGTGTAATATAATATTTTATTTCTACTGAGGCCGAAGGCCAAATTTCATTCCTTTAAATCTAATCCTCATTTATTAATCCTGGATAAGTGTTCCCTACATCCCGTTTCCAAGTATTTGGGGGCTCCTTTCATTCAAGTGGCAAAATCAAACAAGAATCTCAGCTTAATCACCTTTTCTCATTGTAGCTGAACTGAGAACTGTTATCAACAGCTTTTAGACAGACTAGTATAAACTGTATTAATGGACACAATTGATTTAGTTACAGTATCTTGCTCATATTCAATGGAAAATGTATATTTAACACTAGTTCCCTGTCTTGTTCCTTTGCAGATGCAAAAGAATAAGCCAAGTGACTGAAGAGGGATGTTCCCAGATGCATATCATTCATGGGTGAGCTGCTTTATTAGGTTGAAATTAATAGTAACTTTGATAATGCATCCAATCTAGTAAATCTGTTTTATCTCAGTTATTTCACTGCTTCTCATCCTTTTGGCTAAAAGCTCGTGTGTTTTCAAGGACTTTAACTATTCTCTCCATGGTAAAACTATAGACTTCCAAAATTTAAGACAAAATTGGTTGGGCATTGATATTGATATATGTCAATGTTTCTCAACCTTGATGACTGGGAAATTCTGGGAGTTGAAGTTCAAACATCTTAAAAGTTGCCAAGAATGAGAAACCCTGATATATATGATTTATATAGTTGCTCATCTCATGATAATGATTGGGAGTAGCATACAAGGCTCAAAATCAACACAAACAATCAACAGTCCAAATACTGTAACAAGTGTCTGAGGTCACAGAAATCATTCCGGTTACAGAAAAGAACAATACAAACCAATCAATCAATCAAGCAGGAGAGCTTGCTCAGTTTCCCAGCCCAAACTCCCAGAGAAGCAGCCAAGTCTTTAAGGACCTATAAAAGGCTAAGAGGGTTGTGCCCATTGGATCTCCAAATGCATGTTTTAATCTGTAAACAGTATTACTCAGCAGCTGCACTCTAATCAGTATTATTATGGATATTTGCAAAATTAAATCCAAGGCATGTAAACAAAACCTCTAAATCCAATTAAATTTCTATCACATTTCCAAACATACCAGAAGTTTTCTAAAGTTCTGGAAGTGATTTATATAATTCTGCATTTGTAATATATCTAAGATACATAGGCTAAGTATATAGATTATGGATTGTACCGAAGGACGACCAGGAGGCAGTAGGCATGGTTAACTTGTTTATTTAGGGCAGAGGTCCCAGGCGAGGCACCGCAGGGAATCCCCCCTATTTATAGGGAACAGTAACAGCAACAACTTATAACAGAACCAATAAACTGGCGGGGTTCTCCCGCCACGCGACGTCGTCCAATCGGAAGAGACCGGCTGAGGCAGGCACGGCTGACAGCGGGTTGTTGCTGGGGCCAGCTGGCAGCTTTTGACAGCTCCGGCTGGACTGCGCATGCGTGGTCCGACTGGTTTGACAGCTGTCAGTGTACTGCGCCTGCGCGTCAGTTTGACAGCTGTCAGAAGCGGCCGGTTTGACAGCTGTCAGTGTACTGCACTTGCGCGGCAGTTTGACAGCTGTCAGAATCGGCAGCTTGCCGCGTCAGTGGGGGGGAAAAGCCGCGGCAGCCTTTTGACGGCTGCCGGGATTCCCTTATGAATGTGAGGGGAATATATTTAAACGATAAATACATAACAGATTATTTGAATTAATTTAAAAATATCATTAAACTACACAACAGTCATATATGAAAGAAGAACATTTTCTTATATTTTTTCCATCTGGTAAAGAAGTGATAGAAGATATTAAAAGGTAACACTGAAACTAAAGTCAAAGGAGCCTTGGTGGAGCAGTGGGCTAATGCCTCCTTAAGTAACACCAGCTGCCTGCAATTAGTGCAGGTTCGCATCCCACCAGGCTCAAGGTTGACTCAGCCTTCCATCCTTCCGAGGTAGGTAAAATGAGGACCCAGATTGTTGGGGGCAATTAAGCTGACTTTGTAATAATGCCGCTTGGGGGTGTGTGTGAAAGCCCTAATAAGCAGGCATATACATAGAATGAAGGTTACTGCTAAGCTTGTAAGCCGCCCTGAGTCTTCGGAAAAGGGCGGGATATAAATGGAATTAAAAATTAAAAAAAAAAAAAAACTAGTCAGAGAAGACTTACCGGTAGTACTCTTTCTAAATGAGAGAGTACCCAGGTACCCCTGGTTCCCAATTTTTTCATAGTGATGCAAAAAATAAAAGCACTTGGGCAAGCACCATTCTGCCCAATTATTCCATTCTGTTCCAACCATTTAAGAGAATTACAGTTGACTTCAGAGAATGGAATGGTTATTTCTTTTTCAGATTCCAAACTGAGGTAGCACTTGCATACAGAGGCGCAATAATCCCCGAGTTTTTATTCGTATCAATTTCCAGGATTTGTGATCTCTTTAATTAGACTTTACTTAGAGACTCAAGATACTAAGAAAAGTTTCAATCTATAAGCAAAACCTTCTTTGAAATTACGAGTAAACTTAAAAAACCTCTGAATATTTTACATTTTTGAGAGAGTTTCTATCTCATGTTAGGTTGCAAAGACAGAACAAGAAGGTTGTTGTTTTGTGTCACCTGTCCTGCCATCCCTAACTGCTAGGAATCCCAAAACTCCTGTAATGCCATACCATCTACAGATAGTCCTCAGCTCACAATCATTCTATCAACGTGGCCAACATCGAATGTTATTGCTTAACAAGAGATGAAGAAGTAGCCATTTCATATGTTAAACTTGTGTATTGCTTTAAGAGAATGGATTAAGGTTGGGAGGGGGGAAGAAGAGGATTGTTCCTCAAGGCTATCTGAAATTAAAGAAGATAAGAGCTTGGCGGGTTTTCCTTTTTTTTTAAATACAAGTTTTATTAATTTTTTTTAAAATTTTACATCCAGATCTTTATGAAGCAATACGGTGATTGGGTAGTTAAACGTAAACAATATAAAATAACAAAATCATTTGTAAATAGCTCAAATTACATCAACAAAAATTCCCTCTCCAATTCCCTTAGTTATAATAACATAGTCAAATTAATCAAATCAAATTCTATCATGGAATAAATGGTATATTTGGATGGATAAAAGATTAAAGAAATGAGGGTGGCTTGGAGGTTGGTCAAAAATGAAGTGATATAGTCTTTGTTAATGAATAAGCTTTGGAGTTGGATGGTTATAAGAGACTTAATGAGTGGAATATAATTGTTAGTTTAGAAGTAGATATAATGTGTAATTTTTGAAATGGTTTTCAATTTTTTGATTTCTTCGTTTTTTGTATATTGTAAATGGTTTTTTTTTGTCTTTGTTGGTGTATGGTGTGTTTTTAACATGAAATGTAAATGAAGATTTATTTGTAAAAAAATAATAATCAAATTAATACATTTCTAGTTGTAATACAATCAATTAAAACAATTTTCAAAGTATTTTCACTTATACATATCCATGTCCTGTTTTTGAGTTTTACCTAATTGCAATAAGATGTTCCAAAATAGCCTATAATATATAAATGAAAACTTAGTTTTCGGGTAACCCACATTTCCCCACTTCAATATATAGTAACTATCCTGTCCAAAATAGATACATTGTTCATTTCAATGCATTCTTATTTTATACCGTTTGTTCTGTTTAACATCTTAATAGTATAAATCAGTTCTAATAAGTAGCTTTCTTTTTCTTAGAAGTCTAAAAATTAAGTATAAATCAGTGTATATCTTTTAAAAAATTCCCCTTAAGCCATAAAAAAGAATAAAAAAGTTAAGCTCTAACATTACAACAAGTATATTCCATTTATCCTCTTAGTATTTCATTAATTGTTAAAATATCTTTTATGTCATTACAAAATCTATAATATAATTCAAAGTTATATTCTAATAATCTATTTCATTATATAATAGTTTCCCTATCTAAAATGCATACATATTCTATTTATCATCCTTACAGTTGATCTATAATTGACAAAGTATGTTTTATTGTTTGTGGCTAATTTTCATTCCCTTAAAAATCTAAATCCTAAATATAAAATCAGTTTACTTCTTGTAACAGTTCCCCTTGGCACATTAAAAGAGAATTTGAGCTTTATTATTGCCAATCCCCACATTTACAACAACAACAACAACAAAGCAATAAATCATTTTTTTAAATCTAACTCTCGCTTTCTTCTTGTGCCAGGCAGGCTTCCATACCATTGCCTTTAACTTCTTAAATGTGTCTCCCTTTCTTCCTACACACGTTGTTTGAATCCAGGGAGGCCATCCAATTATCAATTTTTGAAAGAAAATGACCCCTTTATAGGCATTAAATTTTCATTCTAATAAGTCCAATCTCCTTTTTTGGCGTAGTACAGTTGTTATTAATTCAATCTGATCTTCTCCTTTCAAATCCATCTGGCTTAGATAAGAGGTCATGTTTAATGTTGTAATTTTCGTTTGGTTAGTTAGAGGATTAATGTACTGTATTTGAGGGTCTTTGGCATCCTCCATTTTAATATTGCTTTCTTCAGCTTCTGTTATTTGTTGGATTGTAGGTTGTATAGCTGAGATCAAAGTTTGGGCATTAAGGCTCTCAGTAGATTGTAGTTGCTGTCAGGGCTTTTTTTCTCATAGAACGCTCAGAACGGCATTGCGGCACCTTTTTTATGACTCGTGGACTTCAACTCCCAGAAATCCTGAGTCAGCCATGCTGAGGGAAAGAGAGAGGTTTCCAAGCTGAGCCATGCTGGCTCAGGAATTCTGGGAGTTGAAGTCCTTGAGTCATAAAAGAGCCAAGGTTGCCTACCCTGCACTAGAGGAGGACATTAAACTTATTTATAAGGTTACTTCTTTAGGAACTAAACTTTTAGAATCTAAAACAGCTAATTCAAAAAAGACAACAAGGAAAGAACCTCACATTTTTCATCTGCTTCTGTTTTTTGGAAGATAAACATCTCAGCAATGAAATCAATTAAGGTAACAGGAAAGAAATGAGAAACATTTTTCTCAATGTAATATGTCTAATTTAGCTGATGCTAGAAAAAAAAATAGTATCTTTTGTACACTCTTGAAAACTATTTTGAATCTATAACCATCTATTACAACTAAACCACTTTAAATTAAACAATTTTTAAGAATGAAATATTCTTAATTTGGACTTTACTTTTACTGTTTGGACTATTGTGTGCTTTGAAAAATAGATTACCGTATATACTTGAGTATAAGCCGACTCGAGTATAAGCCGAGACCCCAAATTTCACCCCCAAAAACTGGAAAAAGTTGTTGACTCGAGTATAAGCCGATCCGCCGTTCTGCAAGCCTCTGCCGCCAGCAGAGGCTCGATCCGCCATTTTGCAAGCCTGAATACACAGTCGCCGGGTCTCCGTTCCTCTGTGCCCTGCCTGCCTGCTTCTTTCCACAGCGGAAAGAAGCAGGCAGGCAGGGGGCGGAGGAACGGAGACCCGGCGACGTTTGGGGAGGTTTGGGCGCCTCTCCAAATATCCCCAAACGTCGCCGGGTCTCCGTTCCTCTGTGCCCTGCCTGCCTGCTTCTTTCCACAGCGGAAAGAAGCAGGCAGGCAGGGGGCGGAGGAACGGAGACCCGGCGACGTTTGGGGAGGTTTGGGCGCCTCTCCAAATATCCCCAAACGTCGCCGGGTCTCCGTTCCTCTGTGCCCTGCCTGCCTGCTTCTTTCCACAGCGGAAAGAAGCAGGCAGGCAGGGGGCGGAGGAACGGAGACCCGGCGACGTTTGGGGAGGTTTGGGCGCCTCTCCAAATATCCCCAAACGTCGCCGGGTCTCCGTTCCTCTGTGCCCTGCCTGCCTGCTTCTTTCCACAGCGGAAAGAAGCAGGCAGGCAGGGGGCGGAGGAACGGAGACCCGGCGACGTTTGGGCGCCTCTCCAAATATCCCCAAACGTCGCCGGGTCTCCGTTCCTCTGTGCCCTGCCTGCCTGCTTCTTTCCACAGCGGAAAGAAGCAGGCAGGCAGGGGGCGGAGGAACGGAGACCCGGCGACGTTTGGGGAGGTTTGGGCGCCTCTCCAAATATCCCCAAACGTCGCCGGGTCTCCGTTCCTCTGTGCCCTGCCTGCCTGCTTCTTTCCACAGCGGAAAGAAGCAGGCAGGCAGGGGGCGGAGGAACGGAGACCCGGCGACGTTTGGGGAGGTTTGGGCGCCTCTCCAAATATCCCCAAACGTCGCCGGGTCTCCGTTCCTCCGCCCCCTGCCTGCCTGCTTCTTTCCGCTGTGGAAAGAAGCAGGCAGGCAGGGCACAGAGGAACGGAGACCCGGCGATGTTTGGGGATATTTGGAGAGGCGCCCAAACCTCCCCAAACGTCGCCGGGTCTCCGTTCCTCCGCCCCCTGCCTGCCTGCTTCTTTCCGCTGTGGAAAGAAGCAGGCAGGCAGGGCGCAGAGGAACGGAGACCCGGCGACGTTTGGGGATATTTGGAGAGGCGCCCAAACCTCCCCAAACGTCGCCGGGTCTCCGTTCCTCCGAGCCCTGCCTGCCTGCTTCTTTCCGCTGTGGAAAGAAGCAGGCAGGCAGGGCGCAGAGGAACGGAGACCCGGCTTCGTTTGGGGAGGTTTGGGGAGGTGCGCGCGCACCTCCCCAAACCTCCCCAAACTTCGTCAGGTCTCCGGACGGCGGTGGCTTGGGAGAGGTGAGCGCGATCCCGGAAGCTCCAAAGCCTCGGCCGCGCACAAGTCCTTGGTAAGTTTTTTTGTTGACTGGAGTATAAGCCGAAGTGGAATTTTTCAGCCCAAAAAGTGGGCTGAAAAATTCGGCTTATACTCAAGTATATACGGTATTTAGAATCTAGTTATGTTGCACTTCAGTCTTTAAATAATTAACGTAGTATATACATAACAATATACGGTATGATATTTTCCATGGTGAGCTTAACATCAATAACATTTATTAAAAAGGCTAAAATAATTTCTGGTGGTATTATCTGTACATTAAAATTTTGTTCAGTCACACTTTCACTGGACAAGCAGTGATCATGTATCCAAGCAAAAAATGTTACATATGTGCATAAGTGTAGTCAGTAGCATATGCCTTTTTTAGTTACCCAAAAATTTCAAAAATCCAAAATAAAATAGCTTAATTAATTCTTTTGAGGCTTTAAAGTTATACATCCCCAGGTAGGCAGCTGCTGAATTTTTGAAAAGGGGGGAGAATTTTCCAAGAAAGTCCCACAGGAAAGAGATTAGGGAAGTAAGAGGGGTAAGGTCTCACCCAAATCCTCCAGATTGCTTCGTTGTGCTTAGATAGTGCTGTGGCTTTCGGCAGGGAACGACTTAGTGATCGGCCATATTAATGGCCGATCTCTTCTTCTTCTGGCCAGAGGAGTACTCTGGATCAAACAGAGGGCTGCCGCCTTTCCGCAATCTCAAGGAGCTGGCCTCCTCGCGGTGGTCACCCCTCCAGGGTGACTTTTAACCCTTTCCAGGGTCCTCTGAAGGAGTAAGACTGGATGGCAGTGGGAGAGATTCTCCCGGCACGTCTGCCAGCACCGTGCGCGCAAACCGGAAGCCAGCTTGGTGGGTTTTCTAATGGAAGGGAAACTGATTCTTTAAATTAATTGAAGAATATGATTAATGACAAAATTAGAAAGGTGGAGAATTGTGTTTTAATATATTGTGCAAGGGGGCGGAGATTTCAGATTCCAGCTTCCTTCGACCAAGCATTTGCCGGTGTATTAGGCTAATAAAGGACTTTCAAGGTAAACAATGCCTCAGAGTCACTTGAAAAGCCCATACGTTGGAAACTTGACACATTCAAGTTACAGTGGCACTGAAAGAAGTGACTTATGACCAGTTTTGGTACTTATGACCACTGGAGAATCCCCACGACCACGTGACCAAACTTTGGGTGCTTGACAACCAGCATGTATTTATGATGGTTGCAGCATCCCAGCTCTTGGGATTGTCATTTGCAACCTTCTTAGAGAACTTCTGACAAGCAAACCTACTGGGAGAAGCCAGATTCGCTTAATGATTTACATAACTTCAGTGATTTGCATAACAATCAAAGCAAAAAAAATCATAAAATGGGGCTGGACTAACTTAACTAACTTGCACAGCAATGGAAATGTTAGGCTTAATTGTATTCGTAAGTCAAGGACTACATGCATGAGGTTCTTCTACTCTCAGTCCCACTGGTGATTTTGAGTCACAGGGTGACAGTCATGAATGAACAGGTCCTTCCTAGAAACAGCAACCCATTTATCAGGGGTGTTCAAACTTGGCCCTTTTATGACTTGTGGACTTCAACTCCCAGAATTCCTCAGCCAGCATGCCTGGCTGAGGAATTCCGGGAGTTGAAGTCCACAAGTCATAAAAGGGCCAAGTTTGAAGACCCCTGCAATTATGACCTCCTCCTAAGAAATGCTAAAAGAACCCATATAATGTAATAGTTAAGGTGCTGGATTAGATACCAGGAGATTGTGAGTTCTAGTCCTCCATTAGGCATAAAAAGTAGGTAGGTTGCTTTCGGTCAATCACTCACTTCACAGGATTATTGTTTTGGGAAAACAGGAGGGGAGGGATTATGTATGCTACATTATGTTGTACAAAATAGAGGTGGGATATAATTCTAAGAAAAATAATTATAATAAAAAAACATCCTGCCCGGGAAAACCAAAAGCATATTTTTTCACTCAGGCATTTACGAAATTAAAAACTATTCCAGGAACAGATCCTTTCAGAATGCCTTTGATTTTCATATTTTTATTTTAAATGAATTTGTCCTTAATTTTTTGAATTTACTGAATCTAAGCAGTAGTGGTTTTATTGATATAGTTTCATTTACCTCCTGTTTTATTATTTTTTTGGTAAACTGTTTTGAACTTCTCTTAGGTGAAAACAAATTTGAAAATTAAGCTAATTAAATAAGTAAATTAACATTAGGGCGTCTGAATGGATACACACCCCTAAGTGGCAATTTACATAATATATTCTTGTCTGAATAACAGATAAATGTTATCTACCCATTTATGAACTTCCACATTTTGCACTCATTATATTGTCAATAGCAATGCATTCTAAGACTGTATCATAACAGAGAGCAGAAACAACTGTTAATAATTAAGAACAATTATTGTTTGGCACGCAGTGATATGAGTAACAGTACAATTCTGGCTGAATAAGTAGCTTCTACAAATTCCTTCTTTACATTTGCAAACAGGTATGCTATTACAACATTCAAATATTAATGTTGAAATGCATACTTTCCATGATGAGGTTCTTTGTGAGCAAAACTGAAAGGGGGAAAAAAAAGAAAAAAACCAAGAGGCATTTTTGCTTTAAATTGTGCACATATGAAAGAGATTAAGGGGCACTGCTATGGGTTTAGTCTCCTCAGCTACATTTGTACCATTACTTGTGCAGTTCTTTATTCTCCTTAATAACACACAAACACATGCACGCACACCAACCATCTGATGAGTAGCTAGATTTCAGTTCACTGGAACTGAATGAAATTTCAACAGGCCATGAATGAAAACATACATTATATCAAAACAATCTCTTTGTGGCACATTCTGCAAGGGCAGTAATGGTGTTGCTGAAGAGGTAGTGAGCATATTAAGAGCTGCCCATCCAAGCGGTGTTTATTCAACACCGCTTTTAATCAGCTGCTAGTAGAGAACTCAAAAAAAAAAGGACTTTCTTCTTTTCTCCTCATGGATAAACAAGGAAAAGAAAACCAAGGATTCCAGCACTAAGAGCAAAGGAAAAGGAAAAAAGGAATAAAGCAGGCCAGGATGATGAAGAATTCCGGGTTAGCACCATATGGAAGATATCTCAGGGGATATCTAGAGTCTCACTGCTTTAACTTTTTAGGGTCACAAATGTTTTTTGACAAAACATTGTGGTTAGAAACATGTGCTACAACTTGGAGAATTGTATTTCTAATCTCAGCTGAGTCACAAGGCAAGAGACTAGGCTAAACAAGAAATACACAAACTATAATCCCAAAGATATAAATAAATCCACTGTGGCTCAGTGCAACATCTCCAATATCTTTTCATACTGAGAACAGTCTTCCTCCTGCATCAGACTATATATCTTTGGGGTTCCATCTGCCTTGTTTCAGAGGGGAGAAAGTGTCTCAGATAGTCTCTGTTGAGTTTTGTTTGTGGTAATCACTCATAAAGATGCTCTGCTTTAGATTAAGAATGTTTTCTTTTCAGGCTTCAGGTAAACACCTACTGATTTTTTTTTATTTCAATCCCATTTATATCCCGCCCTTCTCCAAAGACTCAGGGCGGCTTACAATTTAAAGCACAAATCAATGTGCTTAGCAATAGCCTTCATTCTATGTATATGCCTGCTTATTAGGGTCAGCTTATTGCCCCCAACAATCTGGGTCGTCATTTTACCTACCTCGGAAGGATGGAAGGCTGAGTCAACCTTGAGCCTGGTGGGACTCGAACCTGCACTAATTGCAGGCAGCTGGTGTTACTTAAGGAGGCATTAGCCCACTGCTCTACATTAGCCTTCTTGAATATCAATATGTACACACAGGTGGGTGGAAATGTATTTAATATTTTTGATTTTTTTAAAAAAATATTATCAATACCAAATTATCCTACAAACTTGTATCCTAAGCAAAATGGAAGAGACCTGGCTTAAAAAAAATTAAATATGGGAGAAAGCCAAACTGATAGCTTTGCTTACCCCATAATTCTTCTTTAAACACAACCATATATTCTGAAAATTATCCAGCAAAGAATTGTGCATTGATTGAAATAGTGAGACTTTGCTTGTCTTGATCCTATTAATAATTTCAATACCTGTCTGTAGTAATATTATGAAAGAAAACAGAACAATGATTCATCTTGTCTGCTAGTCAATAATTTTACATTTGCAACCTAGAAGCATAAAAACACATTTTGCCCTAATATAAATAACTGCCACAATTGAAATAGAATAAATGTGAATGAACACATTGCCAAAAAATAAAAATAACATTTGAGCATTCCAGTTCATATGTGTTTTTCTCTGCTCCATGCTACCTTACCTGTGCTTGCACCTAAACCTTGCACAAACGTGTACTGGCCACATTTTTTTAACCTTCAGGCTAAGCCCAGGCCATGAATGAAAATGATTTAAATCATCTTCAGTTGCAATGCAATTCCCTTCTTATACCAACCCTGTCCAAGGGCAGCCTTGCAGTATATAAATTTTGACACCTAGGAAGGGAATCAGGTGATTAGCAGTGATTGCCAGCAGAGACTGAATATGGATCACTCAAAAGGCTAGTTTGTTTTCTCCTAGTTCAAAAATGGGTGGCTAGCACTATAATTTGGCAGTAGGGAAAAACCCTAATGTATCCTTTTCAAGTTATCTAATGGAAAGAAAGTTTTGAATTGATATACATATCTCATTAAGCCAGAGTTTATTTAAGCAGGTTCTGTTGAATGAGTTACTCTTGGCTGGCTTCCTATAATATGTTCAGTTACAAACTATAGATTATGAATCATAACAACTGGGTCATAAAGGCAGTGGTGGGATTCAGATGGTTCGCACCACTTTGGCAGAACCAGTAGCTAATTTTTTGTTGCACAGGCCCAGAATGGACTTCCAGAAGCAGCATCCACACAGAGAACTGGTTGTTCACATATTTGAATCCCACCATTCCATAAAGGTAAAGGTTTCCCCTGTCCAGTCATGTCAGACTCTAGGGGTCAGTGCTCATCCCCGGTTCTTAACCGAGGGAGCCATCATTGTCTGAAGACACTTCCCATGGTCATATGGCCAGCATGACTATACACCTAATAGTTGTACAGGAACACTGGATATCTATTTATCTACTTGCATTTGCATGCTTTTGAACTGCTAAGTTTGCAGGAGCTGAGGCAAGTATGGGACTCATATGATGCAATAAAATCAATTTGGCTTAGATTGATGCCTAAATTATTATCTATTAGTCTATCTTCTTGAGCCATATTTTAAGGTATGTATAATATGTATGTGTGTATGTTATGTATAAAATATAGAGTACATATTAAGCTACAGTTGCAAGAAAAAGTATGTGAACCCTTTGGGATTACGTGGAGTTTTGCATGAATTGGCCATAAAATGCGCTCTAAACGTCATGTAAGTCACAACAATAGAAAAACACAGTCTGCTTAAAATAATACTACACAAATATCAGCTGTTGTCTTGTTTTAATTGAACATAAGATGGAAACATTCACAGTGCAGGGTGGAAAAAGTATGTGAACCCCTAGCCTAATGACTTCTCCAAGAGCTAATTGGAGCCAGGAGTGAGCCAACCTTGACTCCAACCAGTGTGATGATATTGGAAGTGTTGCTGACAGCTGTCCTGCCCTTTAAAAACATACACCTGTTTTGGGTTTACTGGTCTCAAGAAGCACTGTCTGATGTGAACCATGCCTCGCAGAAAACAGCTCTCAGAAGACCTACGATCAAGAATTGTTGACTTGCATGAAGCTGGAAAGGGTTACAAAAGTATCTCCAAAAGCCTTGATGTTCATGTGTCCACGGTAAGACAGACTGTCTACAAATGGAGAAAGTTTAGCACTGTTGCTACTCTCCGTAGGTGTGGTCGTCCTATAAAAATGACTGCAAGAGCACAGCGCATAAAGCTTAATGAGGTAAAGAAGAATCCTAGAGTGTCAGCTAAAGACCTACAGAAATCTCTGGCACATGCTAACATTTTTGTTGACACATCTACAATAAGGAAAACATTAAACAAGAATGGAATACATGGGAGGACACCACGGAGGAAGCCATTGCTGTCCAAAAAATATTGCAGCATGTTTGAAGTTTGCAAAAGAGCACCTGGATGTTCCACAGCACTACTAGCAAAATATACTGTGGACAGATGAAACCAAAATTGAGTTGTTTGGGAAAAACACACAACACTATGTGTGGAGAAAAAAAGGCACAGCACACCAACATCAAAACCTCATCCCCACTGTAAAACATGGTGGAGGGAGTATCATGGTTTGGGGCTGCTTTGCTGCCTCAGGGCCTGGACGGATTGTTGTCATTGATGGGAAAATGAATTCCAGAGTTTATCAGGACATTTTGCAGGAAAACGTACGACCATCTGTCTGCCAACTGAAGCTCCGCAGAGGATGGGTGATGCAACAGGACAATGACCCAAAGCATACAAGTAATTCAACAAAACAATGGCTTCAACAGAACAGAACATACGCCTTCTGGAGTGGCCCAGTCAGAGTCCTGACCTCAACCCGATTGAAATGCTGTGGCATGACCTTAAGAAAGCGATTCACACCAGACATCCCCAAAATATTGCTACACTGAAACAGTTTTGTGCAGAGGAGTGGTCCAAAATTACTCCAGATTGTTGTGCAGGTCTGATCTGCAACTACAGGAAACGTTTGGTTGAGGTTAATGCTGCCAAAGGAGGGTCAACCAGTTATTAAGTCCAAAGGTTCACATACTTTTTCTACCCTGCACTGTGAATGTTTCCATCTTATGTTCAATTAAAACATGACAACAGCTAATGTTTGTGTATTATTTTAAGCAGATTGTGTTTTTCTATTGTTGTGACTTACATGACGTTTAGAGCGCATTTTATGGCCAATTCATGCAAAACTCCACGTAATCCCAAAGGGTTCACATACTTTTTCTTGCAACTGTACGTAGATTAAGATATGGTCCAGATTCAACCAGCTTCTAGTATTCCTGAAGAAATATGGTTGCTAATTGTGAGAAATTTGCTCGCAGACATTTCATCATCCAACTACGTAACATCATCAGTGTTAATGAGTGTAATATTGCCCTGCCAATATTAGTAGCTAGTTCCTTGCTAGTTCCTTGATTACAATATTGTTTTCTGCTTGTCTGCTTGGTGTTAACCTCTGCTTATCTGGAGACTGCTGGAAAGAATGTGTTTTGGTCTTTTTGTTTCCTTAACCTTTTATTGCTTCTTTTGAATGGTATGTAAATGTGGTTTATCTCTATGTGTTTATTGATGACTTATTCAATAGAAGAGAATATATGTAGCTCCTGGTTAAGCTGTGGATTCCTTTGAGCTCTCTGAGTACTTAGCCATCAGTAGCTCTCTTGGTGCTCAGTTTTGTTATATATTCAAGGGGTGGGTGGGAATCCTTCCATGAATTATCCACATTTACAGAAATTATAATTTATCCAAGAGTCATTCTTGTCAAAATAACAAGAACTGGAAATTCATTTATATATCTCATCTTTTCAAGTAGTGATAATCAATTAAGAAACAGCATTGGTGTAGGGAAATAGATTTAGTGAAATGTATATTCCAAACACAAGACTTTAGAACGGCACCTGTAAAGCTGTAACTTCAACCAAAGCTCATCCAATTAAAGGATTGTTTTTAAATAAAGCATGACTACAAGCTTCACCACTTTCCTTATTTCCTACTTATACCTAAATATTGCTTTAGTGTGGCTTTCTATTTAGTTTTCAATTGATTGTTTGATCAGTATGATTTAATTTCAAAGGCGTATTTCTTTAAACATGATTGTACCTTTTGTGTCTAACAGAACTGGGAATTGGTTCAGCAATGAGCAGAGTAACAAGGATAATATATTACTAGGCCCTCACTAATCAACCTACTTTCACTAAAAATAATTAAATAGAAAACAATTTATTTCTTGAGTTCGAAAGAGCAAGATTGAATGAGAAACTCTCACTATAGAGGCTAAATTGAATAAATGAGCCCACAGTGGTCACAGAACCATGGAAGCTACTGGTAATTTGCACCAACATCCCATGTGTTTTCCAGTAGCAATGTTTGATACAGCAGACACTGCAGCTTCATATTTGTTACGATCAACTACGGTTTTGATTTTACCACTGCAAGTAGAAAGCATGATCAAAACCGTTAAATAAGGTTACCGTTGTTTTTTAATTTAGTTATTAGGAAAGTTATTTTCTTAATGAATACTAACCAAAAGCTTCTTCAATAGCTACTATCTGCTGCCTGCAACATAATTCATCTACTCGAGTCAGAATCAAAAAGTCATACTGGTTTCTGGAATTTGTCCAGTATAAAAACAGAACCCACAATCTCACCCTCACCTTGAAAGAATATTAGTTGGATACTTGCCTGCCCTCATTTCAAAGTAAGCAGTATAAAAACATTATAGTTCTTCCTATTCTGCCTTAAAAGCTTTTATTTGAACCTTTCATCTGAAAGCTTATTGGAAAAAAATGACAAGGATATAGTAAAACATGACAAATGTTTGAGCAAATGCATACTAAGTACCACCATGTATCAAAATGCAAGTAACAGAAATGCAGTACTACCTGTTAATTTAACAAATCTATTAACAGCAATGCAAGCACTTAATTGTATGGTGCCTGGTAATTCTATAGCCAAAAGAAGTTGGCCCCCCTGGTAAGATATTAACAAGTAAGCCACTGTAATTCTTGTCTTCAACAGATGTTTTAAGTTTCACAAAGAAGTGGCTACCTCTTCCTCTCTGGAACAACTTGGCCCACTCCATGGACTTTTGCTCTCAAAATAGACAAGATAGTGTTCACAGATTTACAGGCACTTCGGCAACTGAGTTAATATTTACAATGAAAATGACAACTACTATTATAGAAAAAAATAAAGCCAAATGCTTTTATAATACAGCAACCCATATATCATTCTCCGGTGTTAGCCCTTAGACAGAGGAAAAAATAGTTAATGCCAAAACATTCAAGAGCAAAATTGTACTCCTCTACCCTGACTGACATCTCTTGCGTCAAAAATGAAATTTAAATACAATTGTATTACGTATAATTCACTACTAGATCATAAATAATTAGTATTAAAGAATGCATGCCAGTACTAATTGAATAAATATTATAAAACTCTATTCTTCAAAACTACTTTTTTACCCCTCCCTCATCTGTTCTGAATGCAATTTTGGAAAATAAAGTTCAAGCTGTTACTGCAGCCCATTTTAAATTAAAATCTGATGCTGCTGCCCTACCTCCACATATGTTATGTTTTAAGGAATGAAGTCACATGTACGCCTTTGTCCACAAAACTGGATGTCTTTGCAAAACTAACTTGTGTTCATTAATGTTTGCAGTGATGTTAGGCTTGTCTTCAGAGAGTGAAATGCTTTAGCTGAACCAGCATACCATCATTTTTTGTGGGACCACAAAAGCTCGTATCATTTATCTTTCTTTTGATCCCCAAATCAACTTTGTATTTTGAGAACACAGGAACTTTTGTACTTTAAATTCCGGTTCAGATTTTTTAAAAAAAATTATGTTTGTATTAATACGGTTACTCTTACAACTTTCACTCCTAGGAACTGAAGTTTCCATGTAAGTTTAAGAGGTTCTGCATCCATTAGATAATATTACTGAAAACATTTAGCAGTTTACGTCTACATATGTATGCAACATAACATTTCTTGGGATTTTTGAAAAATGCTAACAAAGTGATCAAAATAGTTATGTTTAACTGGACACTTAGGAATTAAGTTTACTTGGGTTGCTGTAATGTCCTATTTGTTTGATTGCTGTAAACTGCCAAAAGTTGTGGGATAGGATGGCATACAAATTTATGTAATAATAAATATGGGTCATTCCCACCACCCTCAAAAGAGAAAAATGAATGCCAGCAGTCCATTATCTAGGAGTTGCAAATCTAACTGTAGTAGGATACAGAATCTTTTCACGTTTCCTCTGAAGAAATTAGGGATAAGATTGCAGCTTAAAAGTGAACACCAGTTGTTCTAACTTTTTTTTTGTTTAAAAAAATACATATATAGTCCAAAATAGTACCTTAAAAAAAAGAGCTGTCTTGAACTCTCTCCCTTTCTGAAATCTTCTCCCCTTGCACAGTACATGGATACAGAATAGAGAATAAGGTGTTACTACTCCATTAATGCTTTTCGCTCAACCAGTTGTACTGTATTTCTACAACCAGCAGCACCAAAACATCCGCCTGATTGACACTTGCCGACACTGGTTTTTGGACCGCAGCCTGCAAACACAGGAATCCACTGATTACTACCTCAAGATAACTACCAGCCACCTTTCTAGTCTAAACGTAAAAAGCAAAGCAGCAGAAACCGCTGCCGCCGGGTCTATCTACTACAGCCGAAAACCAGATTCAGCTCCCCAATTAACGCCAGACGAAGAAGCGCCGGCGCCGCAGCTGACGAAGTTGAGGGATCGGGCAAAAGCGACTTCACACCAAGATTTTCCGGTCGCAGGCATTAAGTTTTTTTTTTTTACTCATGAGTAAATTTCCCTCAGCGCAAGAGTTCTCGCTCGTGAAGGCAAGAACCACACAACCGCAGTCGGAAAACGGCTCCTAAGACGAACCTATTGCTAAGCACATTTGATTCGTGCTTAGATTGTAAGCCGCCCTGAGTCTTCGGAGAAGGGCGGGATATAAATGGGATTTAAAAAAAAAAACTGGCCCAGAGGTCCACTACTTTACGGGACTCTGTAAAGAGTCCCACAAAAGAACTGGGGAGACGGAGACAGGCTGGCGGATTAAGGCAAAAACCACCCTTAAGGGATTTGAGGCAGACACCTCGCTTTCTCTGCCCGAGCGCGCCTTCCTTTTTTTTTTCTTCCCGGAAAGCAAAACAAAAAAAAAAAAAAAGGACGGCGCCAACTTTCCCCCTTTTTAACGGAGGGGCAAGATGCCGCTATCCGAAGAAGGGCTCTCTGTGAGGCCAACAAGCCGCAGGAGAAGCGAGGCAAAAGGAAGCGCCGGATTGACTCCGCTGAGACCGAAGTGAATTTGGGGGAGGGGAGGGGGGGGGGAACGACAAAAAAAAAAAAACAAAACTTCCCGCGCTGAGGGAAAAAGTTTCGAGCCTTCGAAAGGGCAACCGCGCCTAAGAGAAACAACCTGAAACCCCCCGCGACGTTGGGGGGAGGGGGAGGGAGCGTTCCCCTCCTCCTCCTCCTCCTCCTCCTCCTCCTCCTCTCCTCTTCCGCAGCATCCTTAGGGAAAGCCGCCCGGCGTTCAACAGGCTTTCCCTCGGGCCACGAGCGCACGCGCGCTCTTTGCCGCCACAAAATAAAGCCCAGCCATTCCCTTTTCCTTGGCCAAAGCTCTTCCACTTCCCTCTCCCGCCCGGCTCCTGCCTGCCTGCCTGCCTTGCCTCCCTTCCTCGAAGGAGAAGAAGACAAAGTAAAAAAAAAAGAGAACAAACCCAGCCAGAGTTCCCTCGACGCCCGTTCTCTCCTCCTCCTCCTCCTTTTTCCTCCCCTCCTCCTCCTCCTCCTCCTCCTCCTCCCGCTGTCAGTCGCCGAAAGGAATCCTGAAGCCAACGCCAAGTCATCAAGTTCTCCCTTCGTCCAACTCCAGCGAATTCCAGCCAGGGAATTTTTTCCCGGACTCCCTGCGTGCGCGCTGGCCAGAAGAAGAAGAAGAAGAAGGAAGAAGAAGAAGAAGAAGCGGGAGCGAGGGCGTTTGGAGAGCGAATGCGGCGAAAAGAGAGGACGGCTCCGGAGCGGCCGAAGCTGCAGCCCCCGAGCGAGCCGCCTTTTTGCCTTGAGCCCGACCCCCAGCGACAGCCGACGCGCGCGCGCGCGCGCGACCGTGGGGGGGAGGGCGCGCGCCCGCGCCCGGCGTGAGAGGCAAAAGCGGCCTCTGGGCTCAGCCGCTGAAGGAAAGTTTCCTGACGTCACGGCCCTGGGCTGGCCGGCTTCCCCCGCCTCGCTTCTTTCTTTCCCCCCCCCACCCCTCCCGCCCCTCCCGCCACTACCCACCCTTTCATCTGCTGGAAACTGCAGGGTGGTGTGGCTTCCTCAGCCTCAGGCTGGGAGGGGATGGGTTGCTTCCCCCCAAGCAACTGTAGCGGCTCTTTCCTTTCCCCTTCTCAGGCGATAGAACTTTTTATCTTCCTGGATTCTCTTCCCGGACCCTTTCGAACCGGCGCGGGGTCGGGTGGAGGGAAAGTTTTTTTTTTTTTTTAAGTGATTACGAGTCCCTTGGTTAAGCAATAAATAAATAAAATAAAATAAATAAACCTTTATTGTCCAAGTACAACATGTGTACATTGAGATTAGCTGAGCCTCCCCCCCGCTCTCTCCCCCCCCCCAACACACAGTGACAACAAACCCTCCATCCCACCACACTATGTGAACCAACTACACCAGCGTTTTCCAACCTTAGGAACTTGAAGATGCGTGGACTTCAACTCCCAGAATTCCCCAGCCAGCTATGCTGGCTGGGGAATTCTGGGAGTTGAAGTCCACGCATCTTCAAGTTCCTAAGGTTGGGAAACGCTGAACTACACCACACACCGGCCTCCCAAGTCAACTCTGCATAAGATTATGTCCCATTTAAAAGCCTAACAGCCCACGGATAAAAGCTATTTTTCAGCCTGTTGGTACGGCTGGCTATATTCCTATATCTCCTACCGGATGGTAGGAGAGTAAAGAGATACCGTCCAGGGTGTGAGTCGTCCCTGAGAATCTTCCTCACTCTTCCAAGGCAACGAGCCCTGGCGAGGTCATCCAGTGGTGTCAGGGGACACCACGAAACCCCTGCCTTGAGTTTGGTCTGTATTGTATTGGTCTTTGTTTTATTGTTTGTGAACGGCTCGGACTCGGGCTGCGCTTGGCCAATTCATGGCCCGACTGAATTTAAACAAACCCAACGAGTACATTTTTTGTTGAAAGCTTCGTTGATTTCAGTCTGAACTGCAGACTCCTATCGCTTCCCCGAATCCAGCTGGAGGATCGATGAGTTTATCCTTGGCTGAACTGAATGGAGAGTTGGAGTGAAGGGTAGAAAGCTCAGCTTGGGTGTTTTGCTGATCCTAACTTTTCTGCAGTGAATTCTGAGCAAAAAGGGAAAAAAACAAAAAACAAACAGCTGGCTAATCCCCAGCCCCTTAGCTAATCTCCCAATTAGTGCAGGTTCGCATCCCACCAGGCTCAAGGTTGACTCTGCCTTCCATCCTTCCGAGGTAGGTAAAATGAGGACCCAGATTGTTGGGGGCAATTAAGCTGACTTTGTAATAATGCCACTGGGGTGTGTGTGAAAGCCATAATAAGCAGGCATATATATAGAATGAAGGCTACTGCTAAGTTTGTAAGCCGCCCTGAGTCTTCGGAGAAGGGCGGGATATGAATGGAATAAAAATAAAATAAATAAATAAATAAATAAACCCATCTTCCAGGTTGTCCTGGGGCAACTGTAATTATGAAAATAACTATCCGTTCCTTTTACAAAGTATGTTTCCGTTTGACTTTTAATTTTCAATCTTGAAGGTATTTTATCTTACAGTTCTGCAGAAAATCCAAGCAAATCACAGCTTGCTTTGCCATTCTGCATAGTTCACCCTATTTTAAAACTGTAGGGCTACCCTCGAGTTGAGCTTGTCTTCTGGTAGCTGCATTTTGACATGCTGCAAATTAGAAGAAGGGGTACTAATGCCTACTAAGCCTTATTTTTCCTTGGGCTAGATCAGACTTGCCCACTGAAATTGGGAATCTGTGCTATGCTAGCTAGGCTGCATAGCATCAGAGATGTGTGTTAGGAAACTAGGGCCGGGTACTATAATTCTGCCAGTGTTGTTAAATTTAAAATGTGCCAATCATCTATCAGCTTACTGTGTTCAAATCACGAGAGCCTTTGCAGTGTTGCCCTTCTCTTTTTCAGAAAGTAAGGAGAAGCATGATTTGACTGATAGTCCGATAAGCAGAGATGATGAATTCATTAAACTCTTTCTTTGCCTTTTATTCCATAAATCAAACACTGAGAAAGAAGGCAGTCTGTGGAACAATTCGGATGGCAATGTAAATTGCAATGTTTTCAAAGCTAACAGCTAAAACCTTTCTGAAATCCCATACAGAGAACATAGAGGGCTGTCAAACAAATTGCTATATTTACCCAAGAGACTATGGATTTTCCCCAAATAATGGATTTATGGAATGGGAGAGTCATTTTAATAGCCTGAGAATATAGTAGTGAAAACAAAAGGTGTGGAAGTACTGGAAACAGAAACTGCTTTCAGAAATCTAAGGGTTACCTTCCTGGGTACTTGTGCGGGAATGCAATGCTCTGCAAAACATATATGATAATAATAAAGTGTCTTATCATCATTAGCATCACAAAATACAAAGACCTGCAAATAGAAGTGGAATGATTGACAGCAGAAAGCAAAGAAAATACCGATTGTATTTGCTGCCTTGAGTGCAATCCCAAAACATCTGGAGTACTACTTGAACACTACTTGGCATTGACAAAATCACCATCAGTCAATTGTAAAAGGCAGCTTTACTTGGAATAGCTTACATTCTGAAATGATATGTTTAGCACTGTCAAACAGCAACAATCTGCCTATCCTGGCACCTTAGGGAGGGCTGAACAGGTGGATACACCTTACACTAAGGTAAAAGTGGCTATGATATGCTCAACAGTAATCAGCATAAATAGGGCAACCTCAAAATTACAGAAATAGTAGCATAGGATTGGATACTATGTTGCCCTAACTATTTACTGGGTAGGAATTTAACATAAACATTTTAGCAAATTCAGCCCAAATTATCTGAAACGGTAATACATTTTGTTCTCTTTAGAACTGAACATCTTAATCAATGTATTTGTATCCCTGTACTAGGTTATTCAAGGCAGCACATTGGCTCAAGATTTAAGACACTAGGCTTGTTACCTGGAAAGCCAGCAGCCCAAGTTTGAAACGTGAGTTCCAAACTATGGGGTGAGCTCCTGTCGTTTCCCCAGCTCCTGCCAACCTAGCAGTTCAAAAGTATACAAATGCAAGTATATAAATGGGTACCACTTTGCTGGGAAGGTAACAGCACTCCATGACTTCATGCTGACCACATGATTGCAGAAATGTCTTTGGACAGCACTGGCTCAATGGCCTTGAAATGGAGATGAGCACCACCCCCTATAATCCACAACGACTAGCAGAATAAAATCCGCAGGGACTCCTTTACCTCTTTTTTTTTACTATGCTTCTCATTTTCCCCCTTAATGAATATAAGCTTGATAATATGCAAATGTTTGAATTCTCAAACTAAAAATTCATTATTAATTATTCATCTTTTCCCTTTTCCCCATCAGACATATTCTGGGATAAGATCTCAGCTACTTCCATTTCTCATTTCCTAAGATTGACATTATAGAAAGAGAGTTGTTTTACTCTATGGCAGCCCAAACTCAGGAGCTTGTAGCACCTCCTCTGACTAACACATTTTATTAAGCATAAGGTTTTGTTGGGTGTAGGTCTCTTGATTAAATACCTGGGATGATTAATTGATGATGAATCTGAAGAGAGGATGAGTCAAGTAAAGGGAGAAAGTAGTTTCACAAGTTATATATGAGACAGATTAGCAATTATATTAAAAATCCATTGTGTTTATTGAGATCTCTGAAATAGCCTGAAACCTTTTGATGTAAATGAATTTAGCAGTCTCAGCCGCTTTCTAATGCTGACATCTATTCTTTGTTCTAAAATGGCAATTTACAGATTTCACCAAACCCGCAGCAGATTCTTGTAGGCAATATAAAATCACTAAACAATTATACTAACACAGAATCAGATCCTGCAACAAACCCAGATGTCTACTCTTTCCCCACATTTGCAGTAGCATCACTATCACAGGCCTCAACAATTTCACACACAAGATTAGAGGTGCCTTCACAAGGAGCCATGGTGGCGTAATAGTTAGAATGTAGCACTGCAGTCTAATTCAGCTCATTGCCAGGAGCTGAGTTCTCACCGGCTCAAGGTTGACTCATCCTTCCAAGGTTGGTAAAGTGAGGGCCCAGATTGTTGGGGGCTGACTTTGTAAACTGCTTAGAGAGGGCTATAAAGCACTGTGAAGCGGTATATAAGTCTAAGTGCTACTGCTATTTTCCCAAATAGTATATGCCATCATCTGCCAGCAATGCCACTCTTGATTCTATATAAGACAAACTTAGCATAAAAAAATAATGGGCATAAGATTCAAAATAAGGACAAAGTACTGTCACAACATTTCAATCTGCAAAGACTATGGTAAATCTCAGAGTGACTGTTTTGGCAAAACAGGACATTTACTCCATCATTGAGCAAGAGGTTGCTGAACTCACAAACATTAAAAGGTTTTGGGCTATGTCAGAAAATCATAACAAATAGATTCTGACATAGTACACTTACAATTTGGATCAGAGACAAGTAGTATCTGACCTAAAAACCCTCAACAAACTTCTATGGCTGAATGTATTTGAAACTGGTTTCTCCAATTCTGCTCATATCCCATCTGAAAATAAATAGATAACATGGTGCAGACATTATTGAAACCAATTCGCTATTTTAAATACCAGCTGAATGAGAGGTCTGGCTGTGTAAAGAATGAATCATGAAAGAATGACATATGCTGGGTATAAGATTCCTCTTCTATATTTTGGGGGGGGGAATGCAATTCACCAGGGATCTGCACTTTCATCCATTCTCCTTTGCACATGACTGTAGATGTTTGCAAGATATAAACAAACATATATATAAACAAACTCTCTGATCACAATTCCACAAAAAATAAGATTTTTTTTTTAAAAATGACTTTTGACTTGACTAGGAAGCAGGCAATGGTAGACACTTCCTAAAATCTTCCCAATAAAAAGGCAAGGACCAGTCCAGGCAGTCACCATGGCTGGGTTCACTTAGAGTCCATTAAGTTCTGGAGACACAGCATTTTATTGAGAGAAAAATAAAAACTAAATAGTAGCCATCTGTTAAAAGAAGATCCAAAAAAGTAGGAGTACTGCATATATACTTCAGAAAGGATCACAAAAGACTGAACAGAAATATGTTGATTATACTTGTTCTCTTTCTTCTAAAAAAATGAATTTGGGATGATTAATAATAGCATATGATTCAGCTCTCTAGAGAGGGATATGCCAAAGGAACACCTAATTTTCTCTTCCCCACCACCTACCTTAATTATATTATGATAACAAAAGGATACATTGTTAAAAGTTTTAGGGAAAACTGAAGCCTTCTTCCTAGTTAATAGACAAAATCTTAAAGTTACTTATAGAAATTAGGTAGAAGAATATTTAATAAATTGATTCCCCCTCAAGAAAAATGGAATGAGTTATCAGGATATTGTCTAAGAGCTTTTGGCAGGAACTAGGTGAAATACCTCTGTAATGAGTAAGGAAGATGACTTTGATGGGAATATTCAAGAAGTGTTATCCAAAGAAGAAACTAAATATGTGGTTTAAAAGAAAAAATCCAGAGAATGAGCTGAGTGGCTCTGAAGATTCAGACAGACTCCTCCCTAATTCACTGAAGTATAAGAAGGTAAAGCACAATCAAATTTATATGATTCTGTTATTATTAACAGTTTTAATAAAAATAATTTTAGTATTCTATGAAGTTGATTTCTGGTTTGGTCTATCTCAGACATGTCAAACACAAGGCCCAGGGGCCAGATCTGGCCCACGAAGTGGTTTCATGTGGCCTGCGAAGCCATCCTGGAAACAGTGAGGGAACGGCCCCCACTGCCTTGGCCCTGGCCCAGAGACCCTCCTTCTGCCAGAGACCCTCAGATTTGTCCCACTCCTGCCCGGGCCCCCATAGGCACCCTTGATGCGAACGATGTAGAGCTGGCCATGCCCACCCAGTAGGCCATACGCACTCTAGCCACGCCCACCCAGTAGGCCACACCCACCCAGGCCACACCCACCTGGCCCCCTGAGGGCAACCGCAATGCTGATGCGGCCCTCAATGAAATTGAGTTTGACACCCCTGGTCCATCTAGTGGAGCTGACCCCTACCCCCTCAATTTTAGTTTAAAGCCCTCCTGATGAGTTGGGCTCGTCTTTTTCCAAATACAGTTTTCCCTGTTTTCGTGAGGTACAGCCCATCCCGTGCCAAGAGTCCTTCGCGAAGGAAATGCGAGTCCATGATCCAGGAAATCAAAGCTGACAAATGAAAACCTCACAGATTCCCATCCTAGCTTGTCACTGTAAGGGCTAGATGGCAGGTCTATTTCTGATCTGTAAAACTGACATTTTCCTCCATCCTTACCTCAAAGAACCCAAGGAAACATAGTCCTGCCATAAGTGGTTCATATTTGCAAGGATCTTATAATATATTTAGTTTAAAAAGAAGAACTGGTCCAAGATCACTCTATGAAATAACTTAGCTTAATAGGAATGTGAAACTAGAACTTGGGCTAGAAAACCTATGAGCTTTCCAGCCCCACCCAATTTAAGTGGCAACCTCAATCTGTCACAGGGGCAGCCTTTTAACTGTTTTTAGCTGATGTTGGAGTGATTAATTTATAGAGGAACAATGTTTGAGGAAAGGGTTTTGTGTATGTTTTAAACAATTCTTGTCACAAATACGTATCCTTTCTATAGCTACTCTTTCAGGATTGGTAAGAACCTTTTGCTTACAAAATCATAGGTTTAGTAGAGCAGAGACAATGTCTCCGTGCAGAAAGGACAAGAAACTAATTTTTGTCACATCTCTTTTATTCCTTGTGGCATCCTCTGATGGCAAAGTAATGTTCATAAGCTGGGGAACAATAATTCACTTCTCTTTCCTCCCTTCACCTTTCACAGGTGAGTGCTACAGTAATAGCCACCGTTCTTTTTATTAATTCAGAAAACAAATCCAGAGAGCAGCCTTTTAGGGAAAAGAGGAGCACATTAATCTGAAACCAAATGAATTTTATTTTATTTTTTTTTAAAAAGTTGACAGGTACTCCTTTAAATTAGCACTTATTTTATGAATTCTTTAAATTCTGTCCACCCTCTATGAGGTTTGAGGTTTTCACATTTTATTTTCACATCCTATGAGGCTAGTCGAAGAGATTTTTCTCAGACTAGTGATTGATGATCCTTGTAAATGGGAGATGTGCAAAACTAGTATCTCATTCATTACCTCACCCCTGTTATATTTACAGTTCACAGAACTTGCACAGAGCTGCAAATTCATAAAAGATTATGATAGTTTATGCGTAATATATAACACACTTCTCTACCAGCTTTAGCGGTTATATGTGCTGTCACTTGGTTTTGTTACTCAAAAAATCACATTTGTCCTGAAGGCAAAGGAACACAAGTTGATACGGTCTAAGCATAAGCACAAAGAAAGAAACAATAAGTGTAGGGTTTTGGTTTATGTCAGTATGGTATAGTGGCTAAAATGTTGAAATAAGACCTAGGAAATCCAGTTTCTTCCCTACCCCACCCCACCCCACATGATTCACCCCAGCTGTGAAACCGTATAGAGTGATAGTCTTTTCCTCTCTCAACCCACTGATCCCACTTGTTTATTTTGGAGTAAAATTGGAAGAGAAAGTAGCATGAGAATCAGGGTGAAGAGATATTTCCTAGGAAATTATCAGATAAGCCCACAGCTACATAATGGGAGGAGAAAAGCTCAGAAGGGGCATTCCCTAATTTTTTTGGCAAGCTTTCATTGGAATACATGTACAGTACATTGGCTCAGCTGCCATCTTTCTTACTACCATGGGTTGAAACAAATTGTGCCCCAGATGTTGCATTAGTTGTATGTTCCTGCAAATTGGCCCTCTGTGCATCCACTTAGTGCTGGTATTGCAACAATGCTGGTGCCAAATGCTTGGCAGATAGCAGTGGTCTTTGATGACTAGACTTTTACTGTATATTCCTCCCCCACCCCACCATTTTTAAACACCCTTAGGCTTGTATTTAAAAATGGTTTCTTCAACAAAACTTTTATGGTACTGAAAACCTGTCAATCCAAAGGTTCCTAATATCTGAAAAGCAATTAGCAAGCTATTTCTGAAAGTAATTAGAAAGGAAGTATTTAAACATAGTGTCCTTTCAAAGGCGCCGACTGCAATTTGAGGAAGATTGCTATTCCTTCATCACCCAGAGCTATAATCCCACTGGAGATTGCTGTCTTGCTGTCTTCTCACAAGGAGTAGCTGCCTGGAGCATTTATGGCCAATTTCAAGTTCTCTTCTTTTCTGGGGAAATTCAAAGAGCCAGTTTACCAGCTGGCTCTTCATTCTTTCCCATGGTCATCAGTAGAGTAGTAATTTTCGATCATGACAGCAAACAAGCTTAGGTATTTTTGCTCTTTATTTCCATGTTGATACTGTCTATCATTCCAAACATATACTGTTCAGTATCTATATATTCAATTGATACCATGATTTTTGTTTTCTTCTGATTTATTTTTAGCTTACAGCATTTATCCGAGTGACATATTTAAGTAAAATTTGTAAACCTTGCTCTTTCAATAGAATGTTGTCACCCATGTAATTTAAGTTGTTTATTATACTATTAATATTTAAACTTTCTTGACACTCTTATAAGCATTCTTTGAAATCAGCTTTAGAATATATGTTAAATAACAAGGTTATAATGCATTGTCACACTTCATGAAATATTTAAAAAAGTTTTGTTTTACTTCATTTTTGCCTTCAGTATAAATTTATAACAATGCATATTATTGTTTTATTATCTAGATTTATAGTTCTCAGAATAGTTAGACATTTACTATGGTTCACTTAATGAACTGCCCTTTCACAGTCAACAAAATATACACAAACATTCATATTCACAACTCTGCACTTTTCTATTACATATTTTTGTATGAAATATATACAGTTTAGCTCATATTCAGAACACCTTTGCATTTCTGATAAATCCTATGCATTATTTTAAGAAATATCTATAGCATTCACTACATTTTTGCAATATTTAGCTAACCAAATGGAATAATTCATATAGATTATATCAACCAATTTAATTAAGACATCCAGGGCTTTTTTTCTCATAGAATGCTCAGAACGGAGTTCCGGCACCTTTTTTGGATGGAACCTTGTAGGGTAGGCAAGGCGGGTTGCATGACATGTGTGAGTTCCGGCACCTTTTTCTTTTACAAAAAAAGCACTGAAGACATCTATGCCAGTTTTGTTCATTTGTTTTAGTATTTTTGCAAAGATCCTATTAGGTCCCACCATCTGTAATTTCTGATGTTTTAACTGCTTATGTAACATATATATATATGTATGTGTGTGTGTGTGTGTGTGTGTGTATGTTATATAGTAATGTACCAAAATTTATATTATTATGACATCATACTCTAATATTATTAAGAATCCATTTCATATATAGTTCCTAGGTGTGTAGCTTTTCTTTTATATTATTTTTCTCCCTTATTACTATCATGTGATCCCCCTACCCCATCCCAATTGCCAGAATTTCATAGATTTTATGAAATTTTGGCAAAATCCTGTGACACAATAAAAGTTGTAGAGACTGCTGTAAGTATGAGAGAATATTGCAGCTGTACAGTTCTTCGGATTTTATTTGGCTCCTGAACACACAGGATAGGAAAGAAGCCCTTGTGAGAATCTCATTAAAATAGCTATAAATTCAAATACCGGAAGCTAAATATACAAAAAGTGTAAGAAACAAATGAAATGCCAATATAGTAATAAGGGAGAAAAATAATATAAAAGAAAAGCTACACACCTAGGAACTATATCTCATATCTCCAGAAAGTTAGTATCTAACCTCTGAAGCATAAGTAAATAATTTATAAATGTTCTGCATGCAGTATGAGAATAAGATCATGTTTCTACTTAGGCTGTATCTCTGAAATCACTTTCTCTGGAGATAGAACATAGATCAGGAGATTGTTGCTTCATCCTTTTCCTTTTTAGCAGGCAGAAAATATTCCTGCTTGTGTTATTGGTTGGTATAGGCAGAAAGGAAATCCTGCACATTCCAGAGACACTCTAACTAGCTAGAAGTCAATGCGGATAAAAATACTCGGAAATAATTCTGATTGGCTGCCTTTTATCTGAGAGAGTTTGAGGGGAAAAAATGTGTATACATCTGGTTGGGTGGTGCAAAGCTTCAGCTTTGATTTAGAAGAGGCACTTCAGAATATATGACAGCATGAACACAGCATCTATTTGCGACTTGTTAAAGCAATTGTGTATTTTTCTAGTAACCAACATATCCAGTATGAAATAATGCAGTCATAGAATTGGGTCATTATAACACTTTTAATCCAGATGGTATGAAGATGAATATGATACACTTAGTGATTTTTAGAATGTTTGTCTTGTTGAGAAAGAATAATGTGTGTTTACTGAAATAAATGCATTAAAATAGTTTTATTTTTCACATCTCACAATGTTCACCACCTGAGAACAAAAGAAGATGTATCTTTGGATGTGGAGATACTTACAGTACAAAGTATTTCTGCATTCGCCACTTCTTTATAACTGTATCAACAGTATTTCCAATTAAGAAGTGAAAAAAAGGTAAAGGTTCCCCCACACATGCGTGCTAGTCGTTTCCGACTCTAGGGGCCGGTGCTCATCTCAGTTTCAAAGCCGAAGAGCCAGCGCTTGTCCGAGGACGTCTCCGTGGTCATGTGGCCGGCATGACTAGACGCCAAAGGCACACGGAACGCTGTTACCTTCCCACCGTAGTGGTCCCTATTTTTCTACTTGCATTTTTACATGCTTTTGAACTGCTAGGTTGGCAGAAGCTGGGACGAGTAACAGGCACTCACTCTGTTACGCGGCACTCAGGATTCGACCTGCCAAACTGCCAACTTTCTGATTGACAAGCTCAGCGTCCTAAACCACTGAGCCACTGCGTGAAAGAGAAGTTTAAAAAACAAAATAAAACATTTTCTATTGTGCCTTTTGTTAATTCAATCATTCATTCAATCAGTCCATAGCTCAGTTGCACTGAAGATTGCTTATTTAGTTACAGCTGTTAATTGTTTGGGTGCAATGGCAACGTAGAGAAAGAAAAGAACTAGAGCAGAGAAAAAGATGTATCAAAACTATGGAATGATGAGATATTTACTCATGTAAATACATGGGGCTGCCATTGAGGACCACTCGGAGGCTCCAACTGGTACAAAATGCAGCCGCAAGAGTTGTGTTGGGAGTCTCCCGATACTCCCATGTTACACCTCTGCTCTGTGAGCTGCATTGGTTACCAGTTGTCTTCCGGGTGAGATTCAAGGTTCTGGTAAAGGTGTTTAAGGCCCTACATGGCATGGGTCCGGAGTACCTTAGGGAGCACCTGCTGCCGGCATCAACTTCCCTCCGCCCTGTGCGCTCCCACAGAGAGGGCCTCCTCAGGGTGCCACCGATCAGAGAATATCGTTTGGTGGCCCCCAGGGGGAGGTCCTTCTCTGTGGGCGCCCCGGAGCTATGGAATCGGTTACCAGTTGAGTTCCGGATGGCGCCCGACCTTCCGTCGCGATCTGAAGACACACTTATTTGAACAAGCCGGCCTGGCCTGATGGGGGATGGGTTGGGTTTTTATTGTCATTTTTAATATATGTATTTACTGTTTTTAGTTGGGCATATGTTTAATTCTTTTTAACTTTTGTATTTTTGTATTTTTTATATGTCTGCCCTGTTCACCGCCCTGAGTCCTTCGGGAGAAGGACAGTATATAAATAAAATTATTATATTATATTATATTATATGTAGTAGAGCTTTATTACCATTATCCTTCTTATGTTTCCTTTTATTTTCTACTATTTGTACAGTATCTTATGTTTATATTACTTTGTTGTTTATATGTACACTAAGAGGTTAAGCAAGGAGACAAATTCCTTGTGTGTCCAATCACACTGGCCCAATAAAGAATAAAGACTATTTTAATATTGAACTGTAGGTAGAGCCAAATCTTCACATTTTTGTTACATAAGGCTACCATTAATCGATTATTACAATCATTTTGTAGAATTACAGATTTACTGCAACAAAATGACTCAAACATTTATTTTTCTTCCTCTCTTTTATTCCTGGCATGACAGATCTCCAATACAGTTGTCAATAATAAATCAATTGAATAAAAGTATAACATGAACTTGATGTGAATAAATATAATATGAATAATGAACTTAAAATAAAATTCTGTTAAATAATTAGCCTCTGGTAGGGCAAGATGATGATGATGATGAAAGCAAATATCCATTCCACACTAGCTAATCCAATTAAATCTTTTCTGGAGTTTGTGCATACATTTTATATGATCATTTTTATTGATACAATAGCCATGGGGCAATTCATTTTTCAGCCCTGGTCATGCTCCCAAAATATGCAACAGAAGTTGGAAGAGTTATGAGTTGTAATTGCTGGAGGATGAAAGGATTTCATTGCATAGATTTGGGGAGTTAGATGTTTGTATCTTACAAAGTCACCACTGCATTATAGAGGTTAATCTGTGAAGAGTTTACATATAAATCTGTATAGCAGGGGTGTCAAACTCTCCACCTCACATGACGTGTCACAACATATTGAGAGTTTTCCCCCATTGCCGGAGCTGGGGTGGGCATGGTTTTGGTATGACGCATCCGGCTCACGGGCTGGCAGTTTGACACCCCTTCTGTATAGAAAGTAGTACAGAGAAGGACTGTATTCTATTTGTGTGCATTTTAAGAAGAAAATGTGGTGATGTGTCATGTGGTGATGGCAAATGGTCCTGCTTTTTGCTCCCTATTTGGCTAAAGACTTTCCATTAAAAACAAAGGTTGGCACATTATAAAAATCTTATTGTCATGTTAAGCAGAAAGTTAGCTCAAGGTAGCAAGGGGACAAACAGTACATTTAATTAAATGAACCCAGATGGGTCATAAAAATGAATTGCATTTCTGCTTATGAAGAAAGAAGAAACCTGAATGAAATGGTTGCAGCCTTAAAACCCACCAAGCCAAAGATATTTTACCTGTCATACACGATGGCTTGATAGACCCCTTGAATTTTTTTTCCACTGCTGATAGGCAACAAAACTGAGAGATTTATTATTTGTCAATTAGCAATAAATGATTAGTGAAGTGCATCTGCCTTCACAATTAGCCTTGAAGAGTCTAATTACACATAATATCTATCCAGTGCTTTTTTTTTGTAAAAGAAAAAGGTGCCGGAACTCACACATGTCATACAACCCGCCTTGCCTACCCTACAAGGTTCCATCCAAAAAAGGTGCCGGAACTCCGTTCTGAGCGTTCTATGAGGAAAAAAGCCCTGTATCTATTATATATCAATATAGAAAGCTAGAATAGGATAGGATTCTGCCATTACTAGGTAGCCCTTTCAGGAGCAATATTTCAATGCCACATGACATTGAGAAATTACACAGGATGCCTTTCAGAAACTTTTAAAATGTGTTTACTCAACGGTGTATTGGAATGTAACCACTTGGCTTAGCGTGGTACGCTGCCTAGGAACAAATGGATACAGAACTGAGAGATCTAGAAAACAGAAGGTTGAGGTAGCCTGACAGGGTTGAATTTGTAGGAAAGGCAATTCAGTATTTGAAATAGTAATGGAATTAAATTGCTTTTATATTATCAGGATTCCAAAGGCATTTTTCCTCCTCACAATCCTTGTTGCCCACATTAAAGCTCGCAAACATTTTTTTTTGCTAGATGAAGCACACTACAGGACTTCATGAGCAATTGTAATAATTTTACAGTGGATGCAATCTTATGCACACTTACCTTGAAATAAATTCATGAAAATCAGTGGGACTTATTTCTAGGAAAATGTATATTGTATATATAGATTGCACTGTTAGAAGTTGGAAGGGTCACGCTACATGAATGTTTTATCTCAGCATCACCATTTTCCATCCATTTGTGGGACACAAAATACATTCTTCAACTCATCCTCCAGCTGCTTTTCCCATCTTAATATTTTGTCCTCTTTTATGACGATTATTTTCAGGGATGGCAGCTATACAGCAATACAAGTAAAATAAGCTTCAGCCTCGAGTATTATAGTCTTTGGAGAGGGAATAATTTTAACTTCTGCCTGTGTTAATGCATTTAGGGGCAGGAGATGCCTGGGGGAGCTCCTTATGGGTATCACATCTTCTCCTGGATTGTAGCAGTAAATATATGTTCCCCATGAAAATACATACAGTAGTTGAGTTGAGTAGAATGAAGAGGATGCCCCAAAATGGTCACTTTTCCTTATTGAAATCAAACATGTATTTTGCTGGTATCATACATTTACTAAAGGAGTGTTGCAAGGCTGCATTTTCTCTTAAGAAGCACCAATAAGTGCAAGGAGCATATATATATATATATATATATATATATATATATATATATATATATATATATATATATATATATATATATATATATATATATATATATATATATATATATATATATATTTTGAGGCATCTTTTTCACTTCAAATCCTAAAAATGGCACACTGCTACTAAATACAGAGGAAAGTTCTAATTTCTAATAGAAATTTTGCTGGAAAGCCAAGCTAAAGGGGCAGTATTTGTAAGCAGAAAATTCACAGGGATGGGTCTGTGTGTGTGTGTGTGTGTGTGTGTGTGTGTGTGTGATATCAAACCGGTCAGTCCTAGAGGAGATCAACCCTGACTGCTCTTTAGAAGGCCAGATCCTGAAGTTGAAATTCAAATACTTTGGCCACCTAATGAGAAGGAAGGACTCACTGGAGAAGAGCCTTTGAACATTCCTAAGAACAGTCACATTTTCTCAGAAAAATAAACAAATAGTAAAACAAATTGCTGTTAGCTTGAATTTTGGTACACTCTATATGGCTAAAGATGAGATACCACCAACAATTATTTTTAAAAATAATTTAAAACAATGGATTTTTTTCCTCAAATCTATCCATTGACAGATGTTTAATGGAATATTGCAGGCAAAGCTAATACGGAACTTATTCCATTTTGTACGATGGAATAAAAATATGCAAGATTTTCTAGAGTTTTTCAGAGATTCATTTTTAAGTATAAGTCATAAACTGAGGAAAGAATAATGGGTGAATTTTGAAAATGTGTTGTCCTATTAATTCATGTAACCTGGAATCATCAAAAAAATAACATAAATGTTGTGTGGGAGAAAATGAATAGAACCATGCAGGCAAATGCAGCTTTGGCTTAATAAAACAAGGAAATCAGTTTTAGTTATGAAATTGAACATTCCTAGAAATGAAAACCAACTCATAACCAAAGGGCTGGATCAATCAGAAAACAAATCATCAATCATTGTGGGACACAATCAAGGGGAAATAGGGATCTAACCTGATAGCATTACAGAAACTGCTGCCCACATTTTTTAAACTCATAAATAGTGCATTCACTTGTCCATCAAATAATCATAAACATTATTCAACAATATGGAAGACTTTATTTACCCTGCCCCAATTTGAGATATGCCTTTTGTTCCCAGAATTCTTAGCAATAGCTACCTCGACTGGAGAATTGTGGGAACTGAAGTCCACACATCTGCTAGACAGGAAAAGGCCAGTTTTATAGAAAAGCTGATAGTGTTAATAATGTAGGATTGGGGAAGTTTCTATTCAGTTCTGTTCTTATTTATATTATAACTTTGTCTGAAAAATTAAATGCAACATCCATGGTTCTCTCCCTGCCTCATTAATATGTGCACTTAGGACCTTTAATTACTCCTAGTTACTGTAAGTACCCTGTTGAAAAAGTGCTCCTTTTATCTGTTATTATAGATTTTTAAAAATTCCTTTCTAAATCACGAATCTGCCCATTTAATGGAATTAATCATCATATACAGCGTACTCCACAATCAGTTTTACTACTTGATCAATTAAACATTAGCTGAACACTTGTTTGCATAAATGTATCGCCACTGATCAACAGTTTTATTAGCTGGAACTTTCACTTTA
The DNA here is from genome assembly GCF_947247035.1 of Vipera ursinii. Taxonomy (NCBI): domain Eukaryota; kingdom Metazoa; phylum Chordata; class Lepidosauria; order Squamata; family Viperidae; genus Vipera; species Vipera ursinii. The sequence goes on along the minus strand of NC_139512.1, from coordinate 167,908,418 downwards.
TCTTGTTTCATTTCAGATCCAACAAATTCCAGTGAGATGGATCATACTTTTGAGTTATTTAGAATGAAAGGGTGAATTGCCATGACGGAAAAATGAATATTATTGCTTAAGACCAGGGGTGGGGAACTATGGCCCTTTTACGACTTGTGGACTTCAACTCCCAGAATTCCTGAGCCATGCTGGCTCAGGGATTCTGGGAGTTGAAGTCCACAAGTCGTAAAAGGGCCATAGTTCCCCACCTCTGCTTTACACTATGTGAAGGGAGAAGAAGAATGAATGTTTCCAATACTGAATGAAAAGAAATCACTGTTCCTATTAGAGTTGGGCATGCTCTGAAGATGATTTGGATGAAATGTTTCAGACCAAGTACAGGCCAAGGTATGAGCACAGCATCTCTTTGATGTTCACTACAGCAGCTCCCCTCCCCTCCACACACACACACACACACAAATACACTTCTGGAAGACTTCTTTACATTGTTCTTTATGATATGACACTCAAATCTGTTGCATCTCCCAGAGTCTGTTTTAATTAATCGCAAAGTGGTTTCTGCTTATGTAAGGTTCAAACCAAATCATCTGCATTAGTTTCAAAAAATGCCCAACAACAACAATAACACATCAAGGAAAAAGACAATGGTCAAGACTTTCTCGTCTTTCTATTCTTCCACTTCCAGCTAGTTTTTAACATAGGGTAACTTTCAAAAAGGGACGTGGTGGCTCAGTGAGTTAGGACGCTGAGCTTGTTGATCAGAAGGTCAGCAGTTTGACGGGTCAAATCCTGAGTGCCGCGTAACAAAGTGAGCGCCTGTTACTCGTCCCAGCTTCTGCCAACCTAGCAGTTCGAAAGCATGTAAAAATGCAAGTAGAAAAATATGGACCACTATGGTGGGAAGGTAACAGGCTAAAGTATTGGATTTTTCACTCATACATAATTTAAGCATCTTCCTGATGTCAAGGACAAGAATTTCCATGCCACAGCTCTGGCTTTCCACAGGAAAATAATATGTAGTAAAAATAAGGATGCTTTTCTTCAGACAAAAAAAAAGAATTACATTTCTTGGGTGCACGTGTACCAAAGAGGTAAAGAGTTATTTTTAACCACTTAATCTCCAGGTCTTTTCCCCTTACACTTTATATAGCTTATAAATCAACTGAGGATACCAAGATTTTAAATGGAGTACACTGCACATAGACATCTGTTTATAGATAGTCCTTGATATATAACCGTTCTTTTAATCACTGTTCAAATTTACAACCAGCACTGGAAAAAATGACTTAATGACTGTTCCTTACACTTACAAACATTGCAGCATCTCCTCAGTCACAGGATCAAAATTTGGGCTCTTGGCCACAAGAGTGGATTTACAACGGTTGCAGCATCTGCTTTCCAGACAGCCTTCAACAAGCATAGTCAATGACGGAAGATGGATCTGCTTAATGACTGCATGATTCACTTAATTATTTGCTTAGCAACAGTGATAAAGGTTGTAAAATCAGCTGTGACCCACTTAACAACTGCTTCACTTAGCAATGAAAATGCTGATGGTGCAACCTAATAAGATCTGAATCTTCTTCTTAGTCCACTAGCCACCTCCAGCGTGGAACATCCTCCTTAAAGCCCCAAGGCAATTGCTAGAAGGAGTGGATCTCACCTTTAGGGGCACAATGTTCCAGAGGACAGGAACAGGCTCTTCTCCTAATAAATAAATAAATAAACAAATACATACATACATACATACATACATGAATAAATAAATAAAAATTAATAGGCTACTATAGATTTCCTGAAGGATCGTGGTGGCTGAAGTGGGTTAGGACGCTGAGCTTGTCGATCGGAAGGTCAGCAGTTTGGTGGGTCGAATCCCGAGTGCCTCATAACAGAGTGAGCGCCTGTTACTCGTCCCAGCTTCTACCAACCGAGCAGTTTGAAAGCACGTAAAAATGCAAGTAGAAAAATAGGGAACACTACGGTGGGAAGGTAACAGCGTTCCATGCACCTTTGGCATCTAGTCATGCCGGCCACATGACCACAGAGACGTCCTTGGACAAGCGCTGGCTCTTCGCCTTTGAAATGGAGATGAGCACCGGCCCCTAGAGTTGGAAACGACTAGCACGCATGTGCGGGGTAACCTTTACCTTTACCTTATAGATTTCCTAAAATGGAGGGTGAATTTATGGGCGGGAGCTCAATGCACCAGGTGTTCATATTTTATTTTATTATTTTATTTCAAGCAAAGTATAGACCCACTGAAGGCCATTGGGAATATTAATAGGAAGGACCTACTGCAGTCAATTATGACCACGTTAAATGCATAGTTTGACAGTTCCTTCAGCAAAATGAATGTTTATTTAGAAATCACAACAACATGTGTCCCTTTTTGATGTGGCACAATATACCTAAGATTTTCTTATCTGCACAGCAAGAAGTTAGAACTTTTAGCTTCTCTTTCCTACCATCTTGCAGTATCCTGATTTCTGCAGGGAACAATTGATGGCCATAATTGACCATCTGCCAAACTGGCCAGGCTGCCATATATTAGTATACTGAAGAAAAGCTTCAGTCCTTTAAAACAGCGATCCACAACCATTCTAGCTTTGTGAAAAAAAGTAAGATTCTACATTTAGGCAGGAAAAATCAAATGCACAGGTGGTGGTACCTTGCTCAATAGTAGTAACTGTGAGAGGGATCTCGGAGTCCTAGTAGACAATCACCTCAATATGAGCCAGCAGTGTGCTGCAGCTGCCAAAAAAGCCAACACAGTGCTAGGCTGCATTAACAGAGGGATAGAATCAAGATGACGTGAAGTGTTAATACCACTTTGAATTGCCTTGGTAAGGCCACACTTGGAATACTGCATCCAGTTTTGGTCACCACGATGTAAAAAAGATGTCGAGACTCTAGAAAGGGTACAGAGAAGAGCAACAAAGATGATTAGGGGGCTGGAGGCTAAAGCATATAGGAAACGGTTGCTGGAATTGGGTATGTGTAGTTTAACGAAGAGAAGAGTGAGGGGTGACATTGATAGCAGTGTTCCAATATCTCAGGGGCTACCACAAAGAAGAGGGAGTCAAGCTATTCTCCAAAGCACCTGAAAGCAGGACAAGAAGCAATGGATGGAAATTAGTCAAGGAGAGAAGCAACCTAGAACTAAGGAGAAACTTCCTGACAGTAAGAACAATTAACCAGTGGAACAACCTGCCTCCAGAAGTGGTGAATGCTCCAACACTGGAGGTTTTTAAGAAGAGACTGGACAGCCATTTGCCTGAAATGGTATAAGGTTTCCTGCCTGAGCAGGGGGTTGGACTAGATGACCTCCAAGGTCCCTTCCATCTTATTATTATTATTATTATTATTATTATTATTATTATTATTATTATTATTATTATTATTATTATTATTAACCAGCAGCAGTGGCAGCAATGGCAATGGGGATAGGGGATGGTTTTGCATGCACGCCCACTGTTTGCGCAAATGGGGTATCATGCACTCGCCTGTTGCTTGCGTGGCCCATTTCCCAACGGGCTGTGGACAAGTACCAGTCCATGGATCAGAAGTTGGGGACCTTTGCTTTAAAAGAAACAAGGAGGAAGTTAGACCAAGCTTTAGAAAAGAAGACATTAGTTTTCCAGAATGTTAGGTTAGCATTTGGAATAGAGTTACTATGGACTCAGGGAGCCTTGAATTTGAAATAAATAAATTTCCAGGAAAATAAAGTAGTCAGGGGAATAGAATGAAATGTTTGAGATAGTATTCCTAGGGTTGAATTAGGAATTGCATTTCATTTAATTTGTTTTTTCTGTGTTAAATCTTTCACGTTTATTGGTTTATTGTCAAGTTTTTAAATTCCATTTTTTTTCTGTTTGGTTATATTCGTTTTATTTACAGTTACCATGTGATTTGCTTTACATTTTTTTTTAATGTTTGCATTGTCTCTTTTAAGAGCCAGACACATCTGTTTATTTGTAGCAGACCAGCCCAATCTGGTGATCTGCTGGAAGCATTTTGTTTTCTTTTGCTTTTTTTTTAACCAAGCAGTGTAAATATTTAATGTCACAGCTCAGTTTTGAATATAAAAGACAGAAAATACAATTGGCTGGAAACTGATCCCACAACACAGGAAGAACAAAAAGATACTAAAACGCCCCACAGGGGCTCAGTTATCATTCTAACCCAAGGTCCAGGAGAACAATCAGGATTTTAACAATTAATGCATTTAAACTGCTATTCTTTCTTCCTCTCCTTTTTTGGGATAAAGCTTGATTTCATTTATTTCCTGTGAAATTGGTTTATCTCCCATAGCGGAAGGAAGGGTTGAAACCTCTAACTGCATACATCTATGGTACATAAATACTCTTCAAATAATAATAATAATAATAATAATAATAATAATAATAATAATAATAATAATAATAATAATAATAATAATAATAATAATAATAATAATAATAATTTTATTTGTATACCGCCCTTCTCCCGAAGGACTCAGGGCGGTGAACAGGGCAATACATGTTAAAAAACAAGAATACAAAAGTTAAAAGAGATTAAACAAGATGCCTTGGTGGAGCAGTGGGCTAATGCCTCCTTAAGTAACACCAGCTGCCTGCAATTAGTGCAGGTTCGCATCCCACCAGGCTCAAGGTTGACTCAGCCTTCCATCCTTCCGAGGTAGGTAAAATGAGGACCCAGATTGTTGGGGGCAATTAAGCTGACTTTGTAATAATGCCGCTTGGGGGTGTGTGAAAGCCCTAATAAGCAGGCATATACATAGAATGAAGGCTACTGCTAAGCTTGTAAGCCGCCCTGAGTCTTCGGAGAAGGGCGGGATATAAATGTAATAAAAATAAAAAAATAAAATAAAAAAAATAAAAACCATAACAATAAGTTAAAATACATAAAAAAACAATAAAACCCAAACCCATCACCCATCAGGCCAGGCTGGCTTGTTCGAACAGGTAGGTCTTTAGATCGCGCCGGAAGGAGCGAAGGTCGGGTGCCATCCGGAGCTCAACCGGAAGATGGTTCCATAAATCCGGCGTGCCCACAGAGAACACCCTCCCCCTGGGGGCCACCAGTCGGCATTCTTTGACCAGTGGCACCCTGAGGAGGTTTTTATGTTGTGCATTTTTATATACCTATATAGCCCTATATACCTCTCATATAGCATGGCAACAAAGTAGATGTCAGATGAGTGCCCTTTCACTCTGCTACAAATACCACCATAATTAATATTTGACATAATTTATTAAATTCTAATAAAGGCAGCATGGTAAGAAAACAAGCCTGATAAGTGCTATTTCAGGAAGGTATTGAAAAATGATGTCAAACGTTGTAATTATTTTTAGGGAAATACATTTCTAATCTACTGGTCAAGCCAAATGACTACCGCTATAAGCTTCAGCTCTGTTTTCCCCCCTTTCTATTAAATAAAGATGGGATATAAATCTAATAAATAATTTTGCTTCCTGTTTTTCCTAAGATGCTGTTTACTATCCCAGTTCCCCTATGTTTTGGTAGAAGGTGGGCAGGTAATTAGGCATATTTCCAAGCAAACAAATAAGTAGCCTACTCTACTGCATTTAAAAAAAAAGAATTCCCCTGGAGTCTAGGTGGTTTTCAGAGATTTCCTTGGAAATACAGCATGTCAAGCTTATTCTTTTGAATTGAAAGAATCCTGAAAAAGTAAAATCAGATGGAACAGAGAATCTAAATTTGCTTTGCTGGGAACTCTGTTCAACACAATATTTCTTAGCATTGTTTTGTGGCTATATATTGTGTGAATTCTGCCACTTGGTGGAGCCTTGGTGGAGCAGTGGGCTAATGCCTCCTTAAGTAACACCAGCTGCCTGCAATTAGTGCAGGTTCGAGTCCCACCAGGCTCAAGGTTGATTCAGCCTTCCATCCTTCCGAGGTAGGTAAAATGAGGACCCAGATTGTTGGGGGCAATTAAGCTGACTTTGTAATAATGCCGCTTGGGAGGGGTGTGAAAGCCCTAATAAGCAGGCATATACATAGAATGAAGGCTACTGCTAAGTTTGTAAAGCCGCCCTGAGTCTTCGGAGAAGGGCGGGATATAAATGGAATTTAAAAAAAAAATCTAACACGACTCTTTTTCAGAATGTGTGCAGAAGCCTGAAAAAAGAGGCCCTTAATGAACATTGGAAAGGTGCCGTATTCATGCAAAGATCAAAGCCCTTCTTCCAAATCATTTTTTAAAACTCTAATAAGTTATAGTGGGGAGGGGGAGTTACCTAAAACTACTCACCAGCTGATTATCTTATTAAATATTTTAGAGACATAACTGGCATATACAGGAGCAATGAATATTAATGGAGGGGGGAAGCAGTAGTCTTAATAGTAGTAGTGTTGGAATGTACAGCTGATCCTTGACTTACAAAGAGTTCTTTTAGTGACCATTCAAAGTTACAACAGCACTGAATAAAGTCACTTATGACCGTTTTTCACACTTACAATCATTGCAGCATCTCCATGGTCATGTGATCAAAAGTCAGACGCTTGGCAACTGGCTCACATTTGTGACGGTTGCATTGTCCCGGGGTCCTGTGATCACATTTTGCAACTTCTGACAAGTTCAATGGGGAAGCCGGATTCACTTAACAACCAGGTTACTAACTTAACAACTGCAGTGAATCACTTAACAACTGGGCAAGAAAGGTCACAAAATGTGGAAAAAATCATTTATGAACTGTCCTTTAGCAACATAAATTTTGGGTTCAATTGTGGTCGTAAGTTGAGGACTACCTGTAGACTTGATTTCTGGAAGGATTTCCAGGAGAGAGGATTCCACAGGAACAAAGACAGCAAAGTTTTCTGTTGGAGGAAGAGAGTAATTAGATCAGGGGTGTCAAACTTCTGGCCCACAGGCCGGATGCCAAAACTGCGCCCACCCCATTGCCGGCAATGGAAAAAAGGTGCATGTCACGTGATGTCACGAGTTTGACACCCGTGGCTTAGATGAGCCTCAGTGTGTCTTTTTTGCTTTTTGAAACCTGGCAATATGCTTTTTAAAAAAGTCCATAGACTCATTGTTTTCCTTCAGCATGGTATTTGATAAGAAGACATAACGTACACTGAATTGGATATTAATGATTCTTCATGCAAAAGGTATTCTAAATTAAGGATTGCAACTAATGGTCCTCTGCTTATGCTGAATGGGTCATTAACTATAAAGACTATTCACCAAGGATTTGTGCAAATATGTATCTGCTGGGCATTTTTGTTAAAATAAGGAAGTGACTCAAACAACCTGAAACTCCAAAACAAGTCAGATGACTTTAAGCCATACCAAATAGTTTTTTTGTGAATATAATCCCTCTTTAATGACTTACAGCTAAATAGGAAATAAACTATATTCCAAATAAATATTAGGAGAACGCTGTACTTTTGATTCATGCAAGGACTGCTTTGTAGAACAAATTCATGCAGAATTTGGGAAATCCCGTTCTGTATTAATCAGCCATAATTAATAGCACTGACAAATCATTTTAAAATTGGATTACTGTCACTTGAGCACAGTTTGTAAACAGAGCAAGTCCTCTGGAGAATATAGATTAAGAACTTTTGGGGAGCTGTTTTGCCAGGGGAGAAAGCTATTATTGTTGCAATATGTTTGCCAATGTTCACCTAGGGGAGATAATATGTGTTTTTGTGTTTTGTCATTTGAATTCATCTTTCTAAAAATGTTTTTGCCTAGTTTTGTTTGGTCCTTGTGAAATTTCTTTTCCCCCCTTTGTATTTTTATTTTCTGAATAAAACAAAAAATATGCAAAAAAAAAAAAGAATTTCAAAACTTTTTGAGGCACTTGGCACATTTAGTTTTTAAGGACAAAATAAATTACTACTGCTATACTAATACAGTTTTAATACATTTGAAAGTGTTAGAATGTGTGACGGCTTTTTCAACAGAATGACCAATCGAGCAAAAGGGAAATTTACCCATTCAGAAAGAACTATCTGTCTGCATGGCCATTCACAAAATACCCAAATACACAGATTCACAAAATACTAGAAAGCCTTATCCAATCCAGTGGGATTTTCATCACATCCCATTACTTTTGTTACCCCTCCCCTCTCCCCTTGAGCATGCTTCTGAAGTAACATTTTTCTCCTAAAATTGAAAATGAAATTAATGACAAAGGAAGGAGTTATTTTGTGTTTCAATTTGTCATATTCCAATTTACAATTAGAAAAAAAAATGTAACAATATGTCCAAAATAAAGACAAGCAGGGGCTTAGCAAGACACAAAGGAGACATTCGTGAACACAATGATGGTTATATTTAACTTGTTCGGACCCCAGACATAGAAAATGACTTTTTTTGTTTGTCATGGGAACTTGACAGCTGGGTTTCACTTGCAATGAGAGATTGGTATGAAAATGAATATTAATATTTAGCTTCCATTTACTATTCTCTTTCTCTGTCTTTCCGCACCATCACTGTTGCAATGCATTTATAAGCATATTCATCACACATGCTGTGTATACTAGCAAGTCTCATGCTGCATGCTGAATCTAAAAAAAAGGATAAGATGAAGGAAGATGCAATTGTTCTAAGTATATGTATTTTAAGAAGTATTCATGGATGAATAATAATGGGTATTTTGTTATTATATTGCCATTGTTTCCCACATATTGTCACTGTTGGAGAAATTTTCCACAAGCTACTGTGGCTGTTTAATGCATGTAACTGACCCAGAAGGAATGGGTGATTGGAGTCTTTTTGTGAATATAAATTACATCCATTCACTTCATTTAAGAAGTAAAGCAAGGCCTGTGCTACTAAATGTTTATTCCTTTCTCTCTGGCAAAGGGGAAAAGAAAAAAAAACCCCATAAAATAAATAATCAAGTGTGGAGCCTACAGCTGAGCTGCATGTTATTTAATTATCAGAGAAGAGCAACAAAGGGGGACTGAAGGCTAAAACATATGAAGAGTAATTGTAGGAATTAGTATGTCTAGTTTGATGAAAAGAAGAACTAGGGGTGACATGATTGCAGTAGACCAGGTTGCCCTGATAGATCGGTATCACTGGAAAAAACTTTTTCTCAAAATTTTCTCAAAATTTCAACTTTTTCTCAAAATTATATAGAGTTGGATAAATCACAGCTTCCAGGGGTGAAATCCAAAGTGGCACTTTATTATAATATGTTTTCCTAATTCTGGCCAGGTCTCGATCAAGACTCCATGTAAGTAATGCTTAGTGAAATATTCTGGGAGTCTACCTCGTTCCCACCATAGGTGGGCATGCCACCCCTGCTGGAGACCATGGCCTTCAATTACCAAAAAATGTTTATGTGCCAATATGACCCATTCACGAATCCATACCAGGATCGCTGAATTACTGTATAGTAGTATTCCAATTTGGAACCCCAAATTCACCTTGTTCCTTTGGTTTCTGCATCATTTTTAATCTAATTCAGGGTTTCTTGCCCTGCCAAATGAATCTACTGGTACTCCTATCCAAATTCCTAAAAAAAGTTTTATTTAGTCTAACCGGGGTGCTCTGAAAAAGGAATACCAATCTAGGCAAGACCTGGGTTTTAATCAAAGCTATCCGACCCATTAGCGATAGTTGTAGTTTACGCCATTTCTCTAAATCTTTCTCCAATTGTCTGACCCATTTTAAATGATTATCCACCTTTATTGAGGAACATCTATCGGATAGCCATATACCCAAATATTTAATTTTACGAACCATCTGGAAGCCCAAAGTATTTTGAAGTTCTAATCTCTGTGTTCCCGTCATGTTTTTAAGTATAATATTCTTTTTTTCTTTATTTATTCGTAGTCCAGCTACTTCACCAAATTTCTGTATCCTATCAATAAGTCGGCAGCCAGAAGTTAGTGGCTCTTCCAAGACAAAAGGCCAGATCGTCTGCAAATGCCTGGACTTTGTATTCTTGTTCTCTAACCTTCAGCCCTCTTATACCCAAATCCTGTCTAATTGACCTAAGTAGAGGTTCTAGAGTGAATACAAACAACAATGGAGAAAGTGGGCGTTATCATCTTTAATGTCTGTAAGAGGCTTGGAAAGGCAGACAATGTCTGAGGATAATCTGATGGCATATACTGTCCATAATTTGGGAATTCAGACAGTTGATTCTCTGCCAGAGAAATCTGTACGTGAGACATTATTTCTGACACACTGTTGCTTTCCCTCCCTTCTGCAGGTGTCAGATTAGAGAACTCATGCTGTCTTCTTTATTTAATTGTCACAAGCAGCAATGCAGATACACTATAAGAGGATTTATAATAAAACGTTGCCATTTGCCAAGATGGTTGAGTAAATTATTTTCTGTATGCGTGGAGGACTTTACAGTAATATACAAAGCCTGCTAATTTGCAGACATTTTGCAGCCGCATAGAATATCTACCTTATATCTTTCAGAAGGAAAAAGCAGCTTCTAGTCTAGCTCCTTACCGGTCTGTCACACTGTTAGTAAAAACAACACTAGGAAAAGAGTGAGGTTTTAAATCTCCAGACAAAACCACAGCCGTTGTTGCAGTCAATCAGAGGTCCAAAGATCTTCAAAAGTGCTGATTTTGCCTGTATAGTACTAAACACAAATGTCATGATGGGATGGAATAGGTTGTGTTACTTTCACTCTTTGGTGTTTGTTTATTGAAACAAAACATGCTCCCAAATAATATTCAGAAATCCTATACACTCTCCAGAAATATGGATTTTGATTCCCATAAATGTCATGAATGACCTTTCCTGACATCTAAAGAGCATCTGAGTTGGGGAAAATACAATGCTTCCCCCTCTCCAGTTAAAGGAAAGCTGTTTTAAATGTCAAAACTGGTCTCTAAAAAAAAGAACACCTGCACAAGTGTTAAGAGATTAATGTTCAACTTTTAAACACTCAGACAACAATGGAATCCCTTGAAAAATATTGCTGAGGGATGGCCATTTATTTCCAAGAGAAATTTCCAAACTAGCCTGTTGTGATTAAACAGCCACAGAATACAGCCCAGCACAAAGATTTACACAGCTGCTTTCAGAAAAAAAGCTAGAAATAGGGACCTTTTGCTGTGCTGCAAAATATGCAACATAGAAGTGACCACAATTCAAAGTCAACAGGTTAGATTCCTGTGGAAGAAATTCATCTGAACATATGCAGAGCCAACAAAGCTTTTCTGTTCTTTGTAAAAAAAAACTTACCTTTTTATTATGAGTACGAACTGCATTGGGGATTTCAGGGGAAACTTATTAGGTAGGCAAGGATTTTTTTAAAAAAATCTTTCTCTGTCATTCATTTGATTGCAATTTAATTGATTTCTCTCACACAAGATAATGCTATTTAGTTCTTGATTTTCCCTGTTATTATAAATGTGTTAATTAACACATTTTTATCAGTACATTAATAATATTTATCTGATTCTCTCTGGATATATTGCAGTGGGGCTACATGAAATCTAGTGGCTGAAGGTTGCATTTAAAATATTTCTAAAGGACCCAAGATCACCCAGGGTAGGGCACTGATATAAATAGTACTGTGTCATACACATAGGAGTCGGAAGTTGCCATGATTTTCCAGTTTCCTAATTGGGGTCGAGGTTAGGGAGACAACATGGGGATTTTTGTTTGTTTGTTTATTTTTGCAATCACACTAAACATCTCTTGAGGCTTAAGCTGCACCTTTCATCTTCAAAATGGCATGAAATGATATCTCTGATTTTAATCTATTGCGATAAGGGGAATATTTTGGGAGTGGCAGAAGTGTAATTAGTAGGTTGCACGCAACCCAACTGTTCCAGCTTGCACTTGATTGCCTTCCAGAAATTTCAGCAAAACAATTACACAGCATGCAGTCTTCTAACCAAATGATTTTAAAGAGACTGAACTATTCTTTGTGAGAAAATATGCTGTATGCAAGTGTGGCATTCTTTAGACTGGGTTAGAAAAACTAAGGTCTGACTTTTTGCTAATTACCAGCAAGGTTCTCTTGAAAATAAACTATGAAAAGTTAGACTGCTGACAAAAACAAAAGTATATCCCACTGCCCAATACATGAACCAGTGAACAGAAGGTTCTACAGGCAAAATTTTACAGGGTAAAATTTGGTGTTGGAATCTCAGTAACAATGCCAGGCAGCCAAATCTGTTGTTGGATGCATGAAAACACCACTATTACTATGGAAAAAAAACAACCCAAGGAAATTCCCTCTCCCCAACCCCAACTGAGGTTGTAGCAAATTTGAGCAGTGGATTGGATGGATTTTTTTTTTGCCAGTGAGTATTTCTGTCTAATGCTTGTCCATTTTTTTAAACAAACAGACAAACCAGTATTCCCAAATGATATGCAGATATCCTATTGCGACTTTCCCTAGCAAAAAAAATTTTCCATTCCCCGTCGGTAAGAACATCTCTCCTGCAGAGTCTGCTTAAAGCAGGCATGTCAAACTGCCAGCCTGTGGGCCAAATGCATCACTTGGAAACCACGCCTAACCCATTGCCTGCAATGGGGAAAAAGTCACGATACATCGTGCGACGTCACGTGACGTCACAAATTTGACATGCCTGGCTTAAAGGGATGCCTACCTGTGAAGAGGTAAAGGACCATTGGCCCTGCTGGCCTGGGTAAGTCATTGCTGCCTTGAAAAAATCAGTTTGAGAGAAGCCCAGACCCAATCAACAGGATGGAGTCATCTCGAGCTGCAAGACAAGCAGCAAATAAATTGAGTGATAATTAAAAATAAAAAAATAAACAAAATAAAAATAATGCAGGAAATGCAGAAACTCCTCTTCCAACCTCTCAGGTCTCTGCTATCTTCACATTCCAGAACTCACATTCATATCTGCTAATCTATTTCTTGTTCACTTGGGTGGATGTGCGATGCACACCTGATGCACCTGCATACCTATTAGACATGATAATTGGATTGTAACTTTTTGTACAGGTGCCATTTACATCATTGCTGTAGGAGCTTGCTACCCCTCTGTGTGAGACCAGATGCATGGAATGTAGCTGCCTTTCTGGGATAAAAGTGATTTCATGATCTTGCCCAAGAGAGTGGCCCTATTGGGAGGGGTTTTGAAACTACCCAGAAGTACCCCAAGCTACAGTAGTGGCCAAAATTGTGAAAACCTTTTGGGAAAAGTGTATTTTTGAGGTTTGATGGCTAATAACACTACTATTTTTTTGGAGTCATACCATAAGATTATATATCAATGGAAAGATAATTTAATCAAGAATGTAATGCAACAAAGTTTGTTCAATTATCTGTACTGTATTCTATAAAAAGTTATAGCCAAGTAACCAGAAAAAGGAAGCACAACTTGCTTAGGTTGATATCAGCTAGCTTTCCTTCATCTGATTGTAGCCAATGAGATGAGTGTTTAGAGAGCCAATCAGGTGTCATCTTGTTTTGGCAATGAGCCAATCAGATTACAGTAGGATTCAGTTATTGATGGCATGTATTGAAGCTGAGGGGAGGACATTTGTCAGTGTGTTATGTGATCACTATCAAGTTGGTTGGGGTTTTTTTTGTGTTCTTTCATTTAGTGAGCTTGTAAAAGCTAATAAAATTAAAGTAATGGTGCAAAGAGTTGACTGGTTGCCCAGAAAGCGATGTAAAATAGTATTATTAAGTGAACAAGGCTACAGTTATAAAGAAATTAGAAGAAAAATTGGTGGAAACTGAACTGAAGGTGGCATTTCTACTGTACACTTTTCCCAAAAGGTTTCCACAATTTCGGCCACTACTGTAAATCCACTGAACACCAACCACTGTACTGTTATAACATACCTTTCCAGTACCATCCAGTTACACTCATTTCATAGACTTCTTCCTCTCATCAGAAGAGCTGTTTGAGAGACCATCGGAAGCCAAAAGGGGGAAACAAATTGGATGTCAGAGGCTGCAGCGGGGAGGAAAAAGGGGAGATTTCCACTGGGCACACATAATCTGCTTGAGGTTTTTCTGTTTGTTAGCAGTACTGAACTGGAGAACTGGACATTGCCATCAGCTATTTTGCTTCTTGTCCCATAGAGACAATATCTTTTGCTCTTAGTTATTCATAAAAATATCTAAACCTGCAGAATGAATTTGGGAAATGTCAGTATTATAGAAAAGGTCACAGGTAATCCCCCTAAATTGAACACCATTTACCTGAAGAGAATTCCATAAACATTGGTAAGGAATGGCAAAATGACTTACCTTCATTTTGAGTCTGCATATTTATGTGTGGCAGAGATTACACACAAGTAGTCCTCAACTTACAACGCTTTCTTCAGCCATGATTCAAAATCACAACAGCCTATGGAGAGGGAAAAAAAAACCACTTACAATCTAAATTTCCACTTATGACATTGCAAACCATTGGTATCCACTCCTGTGGTCAAATGATTGCAGTTGGGATGCTTAGCAGTTTGCTTATATTTATCATCGGTTGCAGCATCCTATGGTCACGGGGTCATGATTTAGGATAGATTTAGCTAGTTTCCTGAAAAACAACAACAACCAGCAGAAAATGCCATTGGGGAAGCTGGATTCACTTAATAACAGTGTGATTGGCTTAATGATTGTGATGACTCAGCTGATGACCATTGTAAAAATGGTTGTAAAATCAGATCCAGTCAGATGGTAACTTGACATATGACCCCAACAACTTACAACAGAAATTCTGTTTCCAATACACGGAACATGGATACATGGCTTACAAAGGTTCAAAGGCTAACTGAGACACCGCCCATCTGAAAGGCATACACAAAATTCTATTTGCCTTTTTCCCCAAAGATTTCATAGTATTTTATTCTTTTATTATTGTAATAATAATTTTCTTATTACTTTACTATAACTCTAAAAATATTTAAAATGTTAATCTGTATAAAAATTATGTATTTCTTCTGTTGTATTCCTTTACAAGTTGAGGAAGCAGATCACTTGTTTTTTCTTTTTTTTCTTTTTTCTTTTTAAAAATGGGGGTGGTGGAACTGAAGGTGACACCTTCCTTCAAATGATTCAGTGGGTTTGTAGGTCTTCTGGGACACTTTAATAAAAGCTTCCTACCAGTAGTGCCAACTGTGCTGATTTGATCATGATTCAGCTAATCCAGTTAAGAGGTTTAAAGAATGGTGCCAGCAAATAGAAATGTGGATCCTTTAAAACTGAATTTGACTGAGCTAAAATGTTGACTAAACTAAAATATGACAACATTGGCCAATATTGTCCTTAGCAGGAAATGCTGCCTGGTAACCTGGTCTATTCCTTTTAAAGCTTGCTTTCTGTAGCCATGATGGGTAGTAAGTGGCATAGGGAAATTTATGACATGAAATGTAGGAGGAGCAGTAACAATGAATGAACAATGAACAATCAATGAATAAATCAAGAGGGGAAAACAGATGTATCGAATGATTGTGATGTTAAGGAAAAGGGGAAATACTGTATACGAGGGTAATTTGGAAATAAACCTCCATTTGGTTATCAATGACAGACACTCGCAGATACAGAACTCTTATTATACACATTAGAAAACTACAACATTGCATTACTTTTTGACATAATTGCAATTCAAATTGAAGCACTTGTCATAACGTCTTACAAGGCTTGAAATTCCTTAGTAGTAATTGCTTGGTGCCAAATCTGGGCTTTGGGTGGGGAGGTGATCAAAAACATCCCAACAGTACTGCTTCAAAAGTTCTTGGGTGCGTCTAGCAGTGTGTGGGTGAGCATTTTCATGAACCAACACCATACTGGAAATCATCATACCCCGATGCTTGTTATGGATGGCTCATCTGAATTTTTGTAACATTTTACAGAAGACTTCTGAATTGATGGTTGAACCATGCTCCATGAACTTCACTAGCAGTACTCCTTTGGCATCTTCACATTTGGCAGGATTTTCTATGGCACCACTTCCAGTGTGGTGTTGATTCACGGTAATACTCACCCGCACACCGTTAGATGCACCCAAAAACTTTTGAAGCAGTTTCGTTGGGATGTTTTTGATCACCCCCCCCCGAAAGCCCAGATTTGGCACCAAGCAATTACTACTAAGAAATTTCAAACCTTGTAAGATGTTATGACAAGTGCCTCAATTTGAATGGCGATTATGTCAAAAAGTAATGTTTTCTAATGTGTATAATAAAAGTTCTGTATCTGTGAGTGTCTGTCATTGATAACCAAATGGAGGTTTATTTCCAAATCGCCTTCATATATAATATATATATGTGTGTATATTAAAAAGTGTGCAGCCAGTTTCTATGGGTAAATACGAAACTAGGTGATAGTGTGTGTATGCCTTCAAGACAGATTTAACTCTTAGGCAACTGCTAGGACAAATCCCTGCAGTTTTCTTGGCAAGATTTCAGAAGTGGTTTGCCCTTGCCTTCTTTATAACACTGAGAGGGGAGGACTGGCCCGAGATCCCCCAGCTGTCTTTGTGAATAAGTCAAGATTAGAACTCATAGTTTACTGGTTTCTATCCTGGATGCTTTAATCCAGGTGTCTTCAAACTTGGCCCTTTTATGACTTGTGGACTTCAACTCCCAGAATTCCTCAGCCAGTGTGCCAAGTTTGAAGACCCCTCCTTTAATCACTGCACTAAACTGGCTCTCAGGTGATAGTAGTTGGTGACATTTGCATGTTACACTCAAAATGCTATAATGAAAGAACCCAGAGATAGTTTGTGAAAAAAATATTATTACATTGTGAGAGCTATATGCTTGGATGCTGAATGAGCTGCAATCATATTTAAAGCAGCCCTGTTCAAGTTGAAAAAGAAAGACGTATTTAGAGTAGCACACATTAGCACCACAGTCTATCTTGTTTTGTCTGAAAAACTCCAAATACTGTCGGTGAACATTCAATCATCACCCAACCAAGTATGATGTGAAAGTCTATGGTGCAGCGTTGTTCATTAAAGAGCGAGTCACTGTACTGTTTCTCATTACTTTGGCAGAACAGTCATGGAATCCTATATGACATAATGCCGATGCTCCAAAAATGGAGACAAAACCCAGATGCCTGGAACTACTGTCACAGTGAGAATGCCAACAAGAAAAGTTATGGGTATTGGATACTGGCAGCCTTAAATCTCAGTTGACTCTTGAACAGGTGTCTCACCTGAACTTTGTTTTTTCATGAAATGAAAAAAACATGGCACAATGCTCTCCAACTACTTATATATGAAAGGAGCCAACAAATTCATAATAAAGACACATAATGTAAGCCCCTAATTCTATTAGACAGCAATGACCTTGTTGCTACAATTGGCTTGTATTCCTTCAGGGAGGAAAAAAAAGAGAGAGATGTAAAATAGAAATTATCACAGAATTAAATTCTACCACTCACCTATTAGAAAAGGCTGAAGTAACAATCTCAAGAGCACCTTCTGTAGTTTCAAGGACCATTTTCAGTGCCTCTTTCCCTGAGCCTGGAATACGAATTCCATGAACCACCTTTGGAAGCAACTTCCAGGAATTGAGCTTTGCCGTTAAAATACGATTGGCACTCTTAGGACAAAAGGAACAAACTGAAGGATGTCTGGGAATGGACCAGTTGAAAGTTTGGATCTTTACTTCCTGCAGCATTTCCCAAAGGGGAAACGATATTTGAAAGAGAGCTGGGAGAGAAATTTTTGAAGAGGGAAATAAAAGTAAAAACCAGCCAACCACCTTACCTATCCCATTCCTTTCTACCCCAAAAGAATAAGTCTGGCAAGGAATAGGGGCTATTTTCCCTCTCTTGACTTCATTGGATTGCTACATCTTTTAGTGCATATATGAATATATGTACGAACACACACACACACAAACACATAGACACATGAATACTGATAGAAAGTATCTTCAATGATCACTATAGATGAGCATTTTTTATTGCTGTCAAATGATGGAAGTCCGAAGGAGAGAGCTCAATTAAATAGTGTGCATTATTATTATTATTATTATTATTATTATTATTATTATTATTATTATTATTATTATTATTATTATTATTATTCATCGCACAGTCAGCCAGATGTTCAGACTGGATTTGGCATTTTTGTCTACCTATCGAGTCCTTACCAAGGCAGATGTGGATGTTTGATGGTATTACAGATATCGTCGCAGGATGGAAGCACTTCCTAGTAAGACCTCCTTTTGCAATTGACTGATGGTGAATTTGTCAATGCCAATGGTGTACAAGTGGTGCTCCAGTTGTTTTGGGATTGCACCCAAGGCGCCTATGACTATTGGTAATACCCTTGCTTGCCTTTGCCACAGTCTTTCTATTTCTTTTTGTAGGTCTTTGTATTTTGTTATCTTCTCCAGTTCTTTCTCGTCTATTCTGCTGTCTCCAGGCACTGCCACGTCCACTATCCAGACTTTTTTGGATAGTGGATGTGGCAGTGCCTGGAGACAGCAGAAGAGATATTATTATTATTATTATTATTATTATTATTATTATTATTATTATTATTATTATTATTTCATTTAAGAAAGCTATGAATCACCTGCCAATAAAAAGTGCTCCTAAAAGAAGTCTTCTTGATTTTATTGTATATTTGAATCAGCTTATAAAACAGGAAATCTAGAATAAAAGTGTAATCATTTATTTATGTGTTTATATTTCTCTTCTATATAAGGTCAGTTTTATATTAAAAGTAGCAACCTAGGCTCAGCCATTCTGTTCAGCCTATTTTATATTACTTGACATTTGCATTTCTCCACGTAATTATGCTTATAGTTATGCTTTCAGTATGGCTTTATTTTATTTTATTTAAAAAAAATATCTCCCTTGAAGGATTATTAAAAAAAATCCATGAAATTGTTTTGTATTCTACAGACACACTGCTTTGAAAAACTATCCAAGAGGAAAAGTTTAATTTCAATGTCAAAAATACCTTCCTCCCTATAAAACAAGGTTTGCTTGCTCAGAAATGTACAGAAGATTTCACACGCATGGGGTCCGGTGAGCTTAGCTATTCTTTATTTCTTCTGCTTTGCCTAACTCATACATATAAGAGGATTAAGTTATTTTGAAAAACCTAAGGAGGATGGGGAATGCAGAAAAGGAAAAGAAAGGAGCGAGATGGCTGCCACTTTGGTAAGGAACTCAAATCATTAGTAATCCATCTAAAAATACAATAACTGATTTGAACACCAATTGGGGGCAAGTAGCTTCTCTCAATACCTCCTACTAAAGCAGATTTTTCGACCATGATGCACGGCACTGCATATATGCAGTTTTTATCCCACTACTATCTTGGCAATAGTAGCATTATTAATACTGAGTAGATAACTCCCACCTGAAGTGGTGTATTTGTATTAGAAAGGTTGGATATGAATGTAGGTAGGAGATGAAGAGGCTGAGCCCGAGGGGGGGGGGGTCAAATGTGTCCTAACTCACGAGTCCCTGAGTGCCCACAAGAGATCTAATAAGTCCTCCCCACCTTGAATGCCTCTCTTATCTCCCGCTCATTTCCCTTAACGGCCAGTTGATCGGATTCTTGTAGACAGCTTAAGCTTGCAACAACTTGTTTGAACTGCCTGAATCTTCTGATTTCCCCAGCGCTTGACGATAAATTTGTTTATCAATAAAAATAATCATTCCAACCCTTAAATAAAATTGGGTACATTGTTTCTTTTATTGTCTCTTATTGTGCAGCAAGCCTTCAAAAAAGGGGAACAGATTTTTTTTTTTCCCATCCACTTTGGGGTATTGCAGTGTTATTGGTATGGGGCCTTTGAAGATGAAAATACAGCAGCGGAAAAAACATAGTTGATCAACCCTTTAGTGTTGCAGATATATCGAGATATGTATTTTTCCTTCAGCAGCAGGCAACCTTGGGATGTCACTGAGCACATTTGGAATGCATGTGTGGTGTGCAGTGTCAAATAGTAATGGCCACATTGCTCTTTGTACATTGTCAGTAATGGGTAGGTTGGGCATAGCAGTTATAAAAGATGCATTTACCAAAAGGCTAGGAAGTCAAAATATTCTCCAACACTTGTCCTATCACTTCGTTTATCTATTTTTGGAGCGGGCGGACACATTCATAAAGTAAGCTGTGAATTTAAAGAACCTACCCATTTTATTTTCTAACCAAGATTATGAAGCCTATGATTCTACGTTATCCATGGACACTTTTGTAGCTATGCAGACAAGTTTCCTACACTTGCGGCATATCTGTTCTCTATCAGCTGGATTAGTTACACTGCAGCTCAAAAGGTGGTTTTGGTATCATCATTATTATTCAATGTCACGCATCAGAGGTTTGTTGATTGGAGTCACTCTTAATATTGGGAGTGAACAAGGACCACAGTGACACACGGATCACGAAAATGCAAAAAGGCTAGAATGGTGCTAGAAACATGGATTTCTCATCTTTTGGGGAAAGAAAAACTAAATAAATAAATAAGAGAAGACTCCCTGCAAATTTAATAGAGTAAAAAAAAACATGTTCTAAACCAAGAAAAATTACAAAATCAATGTATTATTGAATTTATGAACATATCTCTTTAGTTTTATTCAGGGCTTTTTTTGTCATAGAACGCTCAGAACGGAGTTCCGGCACCTTTTTTTTGGATGGAACCTTGTAGGGTAGGCAAGGCGGGTTGAATGACATGTGTGAGTTCCGGCACCTTTTTCTTATACAAAAAAAGCACTGGTTTTATTGGAAGCAGTATATAAATAGTTGGCTCTGATAGCTGTTCTCTCCTGTCCCCCCAAGTAAGGTACCCTAATCCTGATTTGGTTCTTGAGATAGCCCAATGTAGTCTAAATTCTTCTATGTAGCTGGGCATTTTAGGCATTTTTTTCATATTTTTCATCTCCTAAATACTAGAAACAAAAAAGGACTTACATGGGGACCTGGGGCTTCAGATTACATGCTTGGGTTTCATGTGATTTAAGTCTACCAATATTATTTGAATATTCTTTGAAGTAAGATAATTTTCAAAGGACTTTCTTGCTATCACATCATTAAGTGGGAATCAGAAATGTTGGTGTCTATGCTATTATTTTTTCCACAGGGCAAAGTCATTCTTGGCTTCATATTATAAAAAGGTATTTATGTTCACTGGCTTTTAACTGAAAAGGTTTTGTTTTGTTGATATGGCACTTTTTAATATTGCTTCTTAATTTATTTCAGATTAGGCTTCATTTAACTGGTTGGCTTAAATGTCTTTAATTGTAATTAAGAATATAATATATAAATACTGAATTGTATCTTTCATATTCTATCTAAGCTGCTTTCAGAAGACTATGATCTGAAAAAAAACCAAGCTAAGAAATGCTGCTAAAATGCAACACTTTCTTAATAGATATTTAAGAAATATTTTTATATTCTAGACTTATACACACACACACACACACACACACACACACACACACACGCACACATACAGATGAGGTGAGAATAAACAAGGGAGTTGGAAGTAAACCTTGTAAAATTACATAATGTGAAAAGATAGACATAAATAAATCCTCTATTTCTATTTGTAAAAACACCCAATCAAATAAGAGTAGAACTAGTGAAGCATAATATTTTTTATTTCTATCTCTGAAGGCTTTCATGATGAATGGTATTAAAATCAACTGAATACTTCAGCAAAATTAATCACATGGCAAACAAAGCAGATTCAGCCCAGTAGTGGTAGACTACTTTTAACACAAGGGCGTACACCTTGTTGCTTGTCTAAAAACTGTGAATACAGATCCTAGATTCCTCCAAAAATTAGCTTTTTAAATTGAGTTTACATTTAAATAGAATTGATTTAGAGTTTATTAACATCCTCCAAAATCTAATGACACATTCTTTCAAGCTGTGTCATAAGAACTACCTTCTGCAAAGCGGCTGGATTGTAACTTTCTGTTCAAGGACAATTAGTTTACCACTTGGAACCATTCAGTTACTCCATTAAACCTTGAAATATGAAAAACAGAAAAGAACTAAGTATACAAATAGTAGATCAAACATTTCCTACATCTGTATCAACAGTCTGGTTGCCAGCAAATGGAGCTGATGGAAGCAATAGTCAGAGAGTGAAAAAGGAACATTCTGCATGGTGGCTAGGAAACTTTTTCCTCATTAGTGATAACTATTGATTGTATGCAGTCCACCTCCCTTTTCTTAACTTCTCAGCCCATACATACGCATCACGCCCTCACCTACAAAATTTTACAAAATGTTTGTACCCCTCTTAGTGTGGGAAGGGGGAATTTCTCCATTATATCTAAGGGGCTGCCACCAAGAAGAGGGGGTTTAACCTATTCTCCAAAGCACCTGAAGGCAGGGGAAGAAGCAACAGAGGGAAACTAATCAAGGAGAAAATCAGTCTAGAACTAAGGAGAAATTTCCTCACAGTTAGAACAACTAATCAGTGGAACAATTTGCCTCCAGAAATTGTGAGTGCTCCAAGAGTGGAGGTCTTTAAGAAAAGATTGGACAACCATTTGTCTGAAATGATATAGCAGGGGTGTCAAACTCAATTTCACTGAGGGCTGCATCAGCATTGCAGTTGCCCTCAGGGGGCCGGGTGGGTATGGCCAGGGTGGGCGTGGCCTACTGGGTGGGCGTGGCTAGAGTGCGTATGGCCTACTGGGTGGGCGTGGCCAGCTCTACATTGTTCGCATCAAGGCTGCCTATGGGGGCCCGGGCAGGAGTGGGACAGATCTGAGGGTCTCTGGCAGGAGGAGGGTCTCTGGGCCAGGGCCAAGGCAGTGGGGGCTGTTCCCTCACTGTTTCCAGGATGGCTTCGCGGGCCACATGAAACCACTTTGCGGGCCGGATCCGGCCCCCGGGCCTTGTGTATGACATGTCTGATATAGGGTTTCCTGCCTGAGCAGGGGAATGGACTAGAACAGGGCTTTTCAACCCCACCCCCGCTGCCAATTCTCAACAGAAATGTTCACAACAGTGAAAACCTCAGACAGGAGGAAGAGCACCGCCCGGCAGACAGACAGGTGTCTTGCTCGGCTGTGGCTTGGGGGGCACTTTTTTCAGTGCCATTGTAACTTCAAACAGTCACTAAGCGAACTGTTGTAAGTCAAGGACTATCAAGGACTTCATCACTTTTTTCCTTTTTTTTTTTTTTGGTCATCAAGGTTTTGACACCTTGCTAGGCGACTGGAGGTACTTGGATGTTACCATATCCTAAAAGTGGTACAATGGGTGAAAAGGTTGAAAAGTCCTGGACTAGAAGACCTCCAAGATTCCTCACAACACTGTTATTGTGTTATTTTTACATAGTATATATCCTGAGAGATGTTTTTACTCATAGTCACCACTAGGAGGTGGCCAAAAACAAATTTTATCTTGTTTGGGACTCCCAGACATGTCAAACATGTTGGAACATATCACAACTTTTTTCCCCGTTGCTGGCAGTAGGGTGGGCGCGGTTTCCTCATGACATGTCCGGCCTGCGGGCTAGCAGTTTGACACCCCTGCCTTAGATATAATTATCTATAGGGTTTTCATGAGGAGAAAATGGCACTTTTTTAAATATGCCCAGAGGTAAGACACTGCCAGGTTTTGGGTGAGAAGAGAGTTATTTTGGGGAGGTGAAAGTGGGTAGATTCTTGGACTGATCAGGCAAGGATAGGAAATGGAGATTGTTTTCAGTTTCAGATAGGCAGTTGGGGAGAAATGCAGAACCCGGGTCTAATCTGTGTACATAAGGCTAGAACCACATTAGGTATTTTATTTTCTCTCTCTCTTTTTTTTTTTTACTGTGTGCCGAGTATGTGGAATCTTATTCTACTTGTCACGTTGAATAAGGTTGTCTCAATTGGAGTGAATTCTGGA
This sequence comes from Vipera ursinii, assembly GCF_947247035.1. Classification (NCBI taxonomy): domain Eukaryota; kingdom Metazoa; phylum Chordata; class Lepidosauria; order Squamata; family Viperidae; genus Vipera; species Vipera ursinii. The sequence continues at coordinate 167,884,661 of NC_139512.1, read as the reverse complement.
GTTGACGAGTAGCCTTTTAGCACCAGCCGCAGCTTGGTTGAGTTATTGACACCAAAAGTTTCCTTTCTTTTCCTTTCAATAGTTTAGCCAGAACTTTCCCCCTTCAATCCTCTTCTGAACTGAAGGACCTGAATCGAGACACTGGTTTGACCCTGGGCATTTTATTGCAGGGGTGTAAATATACATATGTACAGATATATAGATATTATACAGATATATGGATATTATAGAAATATAGAGATTTTAAAATGGAAATTGAGTTGTATACTTTTGTTTTAATCTGTTTCCATTTTAAAAGGACAGGTGATTGTACATCAGTTTTCTGACATTATAATTAGAAGGATTGCCAGAGGCTGCACAAAAGTGTCATAAAGGCTACATAGGAGCCTGGGCGTGCAGGATTCCTGTCTATTTCCATGCATCATTATTTAATTTCATCTGGTGCTTATCTGCAAAATGGTATTGCAAATAAGTCAGGTATTAAATGCTTGAACTGATCTCTTTTTGAACAGACACTTTATCATCCCAAAGACTCCAGTGGGCACTGAGCAAACACGATGGTGATTTCTCTTCATTGCCATAATGAACACAGAATAGGCTTTTAATGGCCTTTAACAGTGAATTCAGACACAGCCTGAGATTTTCTCCATCTGCATTCAAGCTGCTGCCCTACTTATCAGAGGTGTCAAAACATATTCAAGCCTGATGCATTTCAGAAAAAAAAAAGTTTTCTTGCTTTGCAGGCAACCTAGAACTGAAGCAGCATACAAATACACATAAATGAATATTTTAGAAATGAAAATGCAATCATTTGATTTAAGAACATTTACATTTTAATCAAAGTCACACTTCATAAGAACAATCAATTTAAAATATTCTTGTACTGTAGATGTAGCTTCTACAAGGATGATTTGTGTGTTTAACCAAAAAGAGAGAGGAAAAAAGAAACACTTGCTTTTTATTTTATCTGAAGAGTTTTTTAAAAACTATTTTAAAACAATTTTTCTATTTAAAGTATATGTTTATAGGCACTATTATGTATTTTCATTTTTAGATCACTTCTGGGGAAGACATTTTGTTTTCTGGAAGTTATAAGCCTTGGATATATTTTGGCATCTCTTGAGAGTTGATCTCTCCCAATCATTGGTTGTAAGCAGTATTAGTCCATTGTGGCTTCTCTTTGTGCTTGAACATTTTCATCACTACTTTCTCACTGATGTATCAAGAAGATGAACTGGATCCTGAAAATGGAAGTAATTCTATTGATCTGCCCCATCTCCAAACTGTACACTGATCGAGAGATCAGAACTAGGAATCATGGCTGATCTTTCTATTGCTGTACTGAACTTTGAAATATGGAGATGATATAAGTGATCAACCTGATCACTTTCACAAGTGATCAAAGTGATCAAAAATAGACAACTCAGCTGATCCTTCATAATTGCAAAAGCTGCAATCCTGGGGGTCCTAACCTTACTGGGTCATGATATGACCACAAAATTTCTTCTTAACATCCAGATTACTACCTATTTGTGTGCCAATTGAGCTGCATTTCCAGTCCTGCTAGGTAAGAAAATTTTTGTCCTACCCTTGGCTTGTATTTCAGAGAGAGAGTGAGTTACACCATTCATGTGATTAATAATAATATTAATCTTCCACTCCTGATATGCTGTTTTTCACTGTTACTACTTAATCTTCTTAAGTAGTTTGGCATACAGATTAAATGTATCCTCAAGCTAGGCAAGAAAAATAAAATCAGCTGCAGTTCCAGTGCAACAGATTTATTAAATATTGAAGGAGAAAGCAACAAAAAAATCATCAGTTGTTTCTTTGTTTTTGATGGAATGGACATAACTACATTCAGTAATCTTTGAGGATCCTTTCTGGGACAATTGCTGGGGTGACACGATGGGTAGCTCATATTCCTTGTCTGGAGCTTTCATGGTACAGAGTTGCCTAGGAGTAGGATTAACGTCCAAGAAACAAAATTCAATATCTTAGATGACCAATCAAGATATTTTTCCCCCAAATCGTTCTTACCTATGTCTATGTAGCACATGACTTAGTCACAGGGGAAGTCTTCTTGAAAAGTTCTTCATCTGGATTTATCTCAGCGCATTCATTTTAAAAAAAAAGCTTAGCAAGAGCTAGATTCATCATAAAAAAGAATCTAGCAAGAGCTAGATTCATCATAAAAAACCCCTCCTCTAAACATAGAGGGAAAAGACGGTTGTGCAGTTTCCTAGGTTTCCTAAGCTAAGTGAAATCTATGTGTTAGATTTGTTAAAATGTTAGCAAACACTTTTCCTTCAATGCATAAAGTATTATTTTTTAAAAAAAATCACATTCATTTCTAACTCATAACCTTTATTTTAAATTATAGTGGTGCTGAACAGTCTTCTCAAAAGCAGACTGCAGCTCACTCATTCTTGGCAGAAAAGACAAGGTAATTTTTGTGCTCATTACTTATGTCTTCTGTTATTTACTCCAAATCACTTCCTTGTAATTTATTTTAAATCTACTTATTAGCATCTTCCACCAAAATATAGATAAGAAAGAAAGAAACTTTTGAATGCCTGGATTTTCATGGCCAAATGGGACCATCTTCCTTAAGCCTATTTTAAAATGGACCTTTTCAACACCTTGACAATCGTCATTTTAAAATATATCATAAAATGCATATTTTATTGGATACCATTGACAAGACTGCTACTGTCTCCAAGATTTCCACTTTCATATATTATAAATGTATATAATGGCTTCTTTTAAAGACTAAGAATCAAAATATTCATCTTATTTGTCCTCTTGAAAACCTAGCCAGGTTTCTGTGCCTATTTATTTTAAAGATCATAACTGAGAAAGTCAGACTACATGAGTTTTTCCCCACAAGCCAAACAGCATCTATTTCTCTACAAAAGAGTTACAATTACTTCTCCTCAATATTCAGTTCTACATAACTCTTAGCAAACAGCAAGGACATTTTGCTATGATTTACTTGAAAATAACTATAATATCATTACATACATACCGTATTTTCCGGCGTATAAGACGACTGGGCGTATAAGACGACCCCCTACATTTCCTGTTAAATTATAGGGTTTGGGCTATACTCGCCGTATAAGACTACCCCTCTTCCAACGCACACCAAATAAAAATTAAAAAACATCAGATTTGATTTTAATATGGTAATTTTAATTCAAATGCTTATGACATGCAGGTACTTAGTAGGAAAACTGTCACTTATAAACATAAGGCTGTTTGTCATCAAACATGTAAACATAAAACAGTGCAAGTGGATTAAACTTAATAATAATAATAATAATAATAATAATAATAATAATAATAATAATAATAATAATAATAATAATAAGTAGTAGTAGTAGTAGTAGTAGTAGTTGGAAGGGACCTTGGAGGTCATCTAGTCCAACCCCCTGCTATGGCAGGAAACCCTATAGCATTTCAGACAAATGGCTGTCCAGTCTCTTCTTAAAAACTTCCAGTGTTGGAGCATTCACCACCTCTGGAGGCAGGTTGTTCCACTGGTTAATTGTTCTAACAGTCAGGAAGTTTCTCCTTAGTTCCAGGTTGCTTCTCTCCTTGACTAGTTTCCATCCATTGCTTCTCGTCCTGCTTTCAGGTGCTTTAGAAAATAGCTTGGCTCCCTCTTCTTTGTGGCAGCCCCTGAGATATTGGATCACTGCTATCATGTCACCCCTCACCCTTCTCTTCGTTAAACTGCACATACCCAATTCCAGCAACCGTTCCCTATTTTCCTAATTCAGTTTTTCACTTTTCCTAATTCACTCTAAAGCTTTCCCTGCGCAGAGCCTTAAGTAACACCAGCTGCCTGCAATTAGTGCAGGTTCGCATCCCACCAGGCTCAAGGTTGACTCAGCCTTCCATCCTTCCGAGGTAGGTAAAATGAGGACCCAGATTGTTGGGAGCAATAAGCTGACTTTGTAATAATGCTGCTTGTGTGTGTGTGTGTGTGTGAAAGCCCTAATAAGGTAGACTACAGCTGCTCTTCAACTTTAGAAGGAAAGACGCCCAGACCCCAGCCTGTAAAAAAATCACAGACTACAGCTTCTTCTCCAATTGGTCCCGCTTTCCCTGCGCAGACTAAATGGGAGATCCGCTCCAGGTTTTCCAGCCAGCCCTGCCCCTAAAGTTTTAGCACCCGGCATATAAGACGACCCCTGACTTTTGAGAAGATTTTCATGGGTTAAAAAGTCATCTTATACGCCGGAAAATACGGTATGTGCATTAAATAATTGATTTTTATTGTAAAGCATGTATTATAATAATATAAATATAAATAAGAAGTAATTTATTTGAATTAAATATATAAAATCTAAATGTAGAATGAATTCATGTCATGGTATGTCATAATGATTGATGCACTAGGTTATTAAATCACAGGTCATTGCAGTCAAGCTATTCCAGTTCACGTAACACCATAGCTGGACAGAGAGCATGGACATAGGCCCTAATAACTATGATGGTTATAATTTGTTATTCATCTTTAGCATTCTCCAGATTATAAATTAATTAAATAAATGGAGCCTCTAGAGAGGTTCATTATCCTTTATTCTCAAATTTCCCCATCCAACATTATAAATAGCTGGGGCTGTTAAAAGTAAGAACTAAGCAACATCTAAAGGCCATAGATTCTCTCCCTTGCTCTACTGTGATTCATAGAGTGAGCAAGAGTTCAAGTCTACAGAAAACATTTTCTGACATTATTGTTAGTGACTTTTGTCTGTTCCCTAGATTTTTATTGTATTATTAAGAACATGTTATCATATTTACTAGATTTCACCATATTTTGTGCATTATTGTATGCCTTGTCCTGAGACAAGGTAGATAGCTGACAGTAAAGTCACAGATGAAATAATCAACACTCAGTGCTGGAATAGGGTAAGAAACACTCTTTTTTCTTTTTTTTAACTCTAGTATACACATCAGGCCAAGAACAAGAGAATTTCTTCAGCATAAATGCCCCAATATGATCAATATGCTTTTCATATTCCCTCAAAGCATGGTAATATGTAGTTGTAGGAAGCACTTGGTCAACCAAGGACAAGTTGGTTCCTTGTCATTCAGCCTGTTAGAAATCAATTGATCACATCTAGTGGCTGTAAAGGTTTAGCCAATCATGCAGTGCTGAAAATGCCAGTTTTGAGTTGGAGTATCAGTGCTAGATTTGCAAAGCCCCAAAATGAAGCTTTTTGTTGTTAATGTCTGCAACGAAATTGATTGTCAAGCTCTTGGGAAGTTGATTCAAACCAGGATTAATCATTTTCACAGGCACGAATAACAAGAGTTATCTTAATAAGATTTATTTAAGTGAAAAAAGATAGTTTGAAGGACTGCATCAACTGAACTATTTTCCATTTAGGACCAATTTATCTCCAAAGACATTTGGGCAAAGCTTTCCATAATTTATTTCTAAAGCCTTTTCTGTGATCTGGTCAGGAGCTGGATCTTTCTTACTGATAAAGTATGAGTTTGCAAGTGTTTATTCATGAAATCATATCCAGAATCCTTATAGGTCTGTGAACCAATCTTTATACAATTCTTCAATGCTGAGGTTCCAGTTTTGCGCAGTAGCGCAGCAGCTGAGGGATCATGGGGTTCGACACCCTACGGCCGATTTCTGCCTGTTATGGGACTCCAATTTAACTTTACAACAACAAAATAGAGAGTGAGCAGATAAAATAGACAACTGATGAACCAGAGGAGAGAGATTTAAAGATGGAACCTAACAACAGAAGGAAGTACGACTCAACCCAGGTGGAAAAAAACTTACAGGAAATAATGGACATTGAAAAGATAACTTGTACTCTAACATCACAAAATAAGTCGGAGGACAAGAAAAAAGATTTGACAAAATGGTCTACAGAAGTTAAGAGAGAAAAAATGATAAGAGAAATTAAGAGAGAAAGAAAGGGAAAAAATTCAATGAATATAAAGGGGCGAAACCTTCCTATAAAAAAATCTCACCTGATTTTCCTCCAATGGGATTTTCCCATGTATTTTACCAGGAAACATAGATAGGGCACCCTAGAAAGGTAAGTGCCCTCGTAACCCTACCCAAGAAATCCAAGTTTGTTGGCGATGTCCATTTTCCTGTATGAATCCATGCTGACCTAACCCTAACCCTAAGTTGAATTTTCCTCCAATGGGATTTTCCCATGTATTTTACCAGGAAACATAGATAGGGCAGGCTAGAAAGGTAGGTGCCCTTCTAACCATACCCAAGCACTCCATGTTTGTTGGCAATGTCCATTTTGTGGTGTGAGTTCACAGTGACCTAACCCTAAGTTGAATTTTCCTCCACTGGTATTTTCCCATGTATTTTACCAGGAAACATAGATAGGGCACCCTAGAAAAGTAAATGTCCTCCTAACCCTACCCAAGCACTCCGGGTTTGTTGGCGATGTCCATCTTCCTGTATGAGTTCATGGTGACCTAAGTGGAATTTTCCTCCAGTGGGCCACGCCCACTTGGCACCCGATGATACATAAGTGGGTTTTATGTCGCAGTTTGGGCAGTCAGTCTCTGAAAGTTTTGCCATGATTGCCCTATTGTTGGAGCATTCATAGATTCTGGAGACAGGTTGTTCCACACTTCAAAGAAGCAGGATGAAAAGTTGATGCTTCTGAGCTTTGGTGTTCAAGAAGACTCCTTAGAATACTATAAGTAGCCAACAACCCCCCTCCCAAAGAAAGAAAGAAAGAAAGAAAAATGGAACCTTGACTAAATCAATTCAGCATTCTTACTCACAGTGTAATGATCAGATTATCACCATTTAGACACATCAGGTGATCAAAGTCTACTTCCAGGAATATATTATACTATACTATATTGAATATTATATACTAATATTAGTACTAATTACTACTTAATACTAATATAGTATAGTAATACTAGGAAATGTAGAAGGAAAGAGAAGATGAGGAACAATAAAAACATATTTATTTGAACAAGCTGGCCTGGTCTGATGGGTTTAGGGGTATTTTAACGTTTTGTATTAATCTATTGAATTGGGCTGTTGTATTTAATGTTTCTTTTAATTTTTATATATTGTATTTTATTGTATTGCCCTGTACACTGCCCTGAGTCCTTCGGGAGAAGGGCGGTATAAAAATTAAATTAAATAAATAAATAAATATAAAGGTAGATAAACTGGTGATGGGTTCACACTATTGGAAAACCTCAAGGGTCTGATGGGGCCAGATAATCCTGGAGGAGTCTGTCTATATAGTTGCTAGAAAAGATCAAACAAAGTTTGCAAATAGTACATTCTGTACTACTTAATTACAGTTGTATTACAGCTGAATGAATACTATATTTACTGTATATTCTCCCCTAAATATTAAACTTGATATCCTGTATGTAAATCTTATAATATGATGGGGTAGTCATAAATTTCCAAATATTTTGCATTTTTAAGATCCGGGGCTATATTAATTGGGGCTAGTGGGGATTGTGGTTGTCTGAATAACTCCCTTTAGTTATACTTTATTTGTACAAATATGCATAGACTCACAGTTGAACAATACTATATGGAAATATTAATGTGCGAAGAAAAGCAGAATTTTTGGAATGTATCCTGTTGTGTCTGTAGTTTAATTAAAAGGGGCCTTTCTAGAAGCGGGAAGCTCTGAGTGCAATTATTGGCTAATGCAATTTAGGCGGGAGTTTCCGGGCTGGGGATTGGCCACTGTTTGAATGTAGCTGACTATATAAGGGGGAGTTAAACGGTTAATTGCCAGTTGACTTATGCTTGTGTTAATAAACGTTCTTGCATTAAACCTCACGGTGTGATCGTCTATTGGAACCTAACAATTGGCGACGAAGGTGGGATAGACGACAGATCGGTGAAGGAACGGTGAATTCAGCTGTGCGCGAGGCGGGAAAATTCAAACGCAGTCAACCGAAATACAACGCTGCCGAATTTTTTTTTCCAATGGCACAAGTCGGCTCATTGAGGGAATTTGACCCCCGATTCCCTGAAGTCTGGGAAGAATATGTAGGCCAGGTTGAAGGGTTCCTGTTAGTAAACGGCATAACGGACGATAGAAAGAAAGCCGCGGCTCTCTTGACCCTTAGCGGGACGCCAGTGTATCGAATTGCCGTCGGCTTCTGTCAACCTCTGCCGGTCTCTAGCGTCTCGTATGCAGACTTGTTGGCAAAATTGAAGGTACACTTCATGCCAAAAAGGTCTGAATTATTTTGGAGACGAATTTTTGAAAAAAGGAATCAAAGACCTGGCGAATCAATTACACAATTTGTGGCAGCGGTTAGAGAGGCGGCGGTGAGGTGCAAATATGACAACCTCGAGATCTGGATCCGAGATCGAGTGGTGCTCGGCTTGCGGGACGAAAATCTACAAAACCGAATCATCGCCAAGCCCACGGGAGATCTACAGGAAGTCCTTGATGAACTATTAACTTATGAGTCAACAGGAACGCGAGACCCCCCCGAAGCAGCATGGGCTCTGCAGCCGAAATCAACTTAGAAAGCCATGTGGACAGCGGGGAGGTGGACCAGCAATGGGAGGCCGACATAGCTGAGATCTCCAGACGATTCGGTAAGATGGCAACCAGACCACCGCGGACTGAAGCTCCTGACCAGGCCCGAAGACAACAACCACAAGCAGCGCAAAGAGGGCCACGAGACATCCTGCCCAGATCCAGAGACCAGGACACCAGATGTGGTAGCTGTGGGGGCAACCACCCCAGATCATCATGCAGATTCCGCACAGCGAAATGCAGATCGTGTGGAAAGACCGGCCACATCCAGGCCATTTGCTGCAACCGGACACGAGACAACCGAATCCACGAATTGGATATCTGGGCCGAAGGTAAGGTAACCCCTCGGGAGCATGGCATAGAGACCCTTAGACCTAGGGCACAACAATCCAACCGCGGGGAGGGGGCGAGAGTCAACCACATTAGACAACAAAAAATAAATCACGTACTGAGGCCTAAATTAAAAATTGTAGTCCAGTTGCAAGGAATACCCTGCAAAATGGAAGTAGACTCAGGGGCCTCAGTATCAATAATTTCATTAGAAACCCTGAAGTACATTGAACGGGAAAGTGGGCACAAAATTCCGCTTAGGCCGACAGGAATCCAGCTAGCCGATTTCCAAAAATCCCCCATAAGCATTAAGGGAAAAATTTCCATTCGAGTTAGTTATAAGGGGTTCAAGGGATTATTGGACCTGTTAGTGACCGAAGGCCAAAGGACCAGTTTAGTAGGCCTTAATTGGTTCCCTGCTTTAGGAATTTGGGTAGGGGGAATAAATACAATTCAAAGTAAGACCCTCAAATCTGTGTGCGATGAATTCGCAGACGTATTTGATGGATCTTTAGGCAAATACAAAGGCCCCCCCCATTAATTTTAATTTGGATCCCGCTGTAAAACCGATTAGATTGAAGGCCCGGAGGGTACCTTTTGCCCTTAAACAAAAAATCGAGGCCGAGCTTGATAAGCTTGTAGGCCAAGGCGTACTTGAACCGGTCGAGGGAGGCCTGTGGGAGACACCAATCGTCACACCCCTTAAACCAAATGGGGATGTGAGGATTTGTGCCGACTATAAGGCCACTCTAAATTTAGGAATGAAAAAACACGCTTACCCGGTCCCAACGGTGAAGCAGGTCCTCGCGACGATCCAGGACGGCGCCATCTTTGCCAAGCTCGACTTGGCGCAGGCGTATTTACAGCTTACCGTGTCTAAGGAAGCTGCCGAGGCCCAAACGATTGTAACCCACAAGGGGGCGTTTCGAGTTCACAGGCTTCAATTTGGAATTGCAGCAGCTCCAGGCATCTTTCAAGAGGTGATGGAGAGGACCTTAAAGGGCATGCCTGGTGTATGCCCTTACTTTGATGATGTCCTGATTGCTGGAAAAACTGAAGAAATATTAGCTGACCGATTGGAACAGGTATTGGGGAAATTTAGAGCTGCGGGACTTAAATTAAAAAGGGAAAAATGTTTTATAGGAGTTAAATCAACAGAATTTTTAGGGTTTAGAATTGATGAGAAGGGCATTCACCCAACAACTGAAAAAATTAAAGCAATTAAATTGGCACCTGAACCAAAGAATAAGGCTGAATTACAAGCCTTTTTAGGGTTAGTTAATTTTTATCATACATTTTTGCCACATAAGGCTGCCATAGCTGAACCATTACAACGTTCTAGGCCGGAACAGGCTCACACTGCTACACACAAATGGGAGGCGGCTAGGAATCCATGGTCACGCATCCATATTGATTTCGCAGGCCCATTTCAAGGACTAACATTCCTAGTTGTGGTAGACAGCTTTTCCCGGTGGTTGGAGGTTGTGCCTGTTAAAACTATGTCATCAGCTAAAACTATTCAGGTTTTAAGGGGCCTCTTTGCCACCCATGGGTTACCTGACGTGATTGTCTCTGACAATGGGCCCCAATTCACCTCTGCTGAATTTCAGGATTTCCTCAAGGCCAATTGGATTAGGCACACGACTTCGGCACCCTTTCACCCGTCCACCAATGGTTTGGCTGAACGCAACGTCCGAACAACAAAAGACGCTCTGAAACGCATCATCCGCGGCAACTGGCAACAGCGATTGGCACAATTCCTTCTGTCACAGCATACTACACCCTGCACAGCTACTGGGAAGAGCCCAGCGGGAATGAGGTGGGGAAGAAGATTAACAACAAAGCTGGACAGGCTTCACCCTGACAGACTACCCACAGAAGCTGAGGCAGCTATACCAACCCGGTCCCTCAACATTGGTGACTTAGTGTGGGCCAGGAACTATGGTCCGGGTGACAAATGGGTACCGGGAGTGGTCATTGATGTCACGGGGCCATTGTCTTATTCTATTGAGGGGGAAGGGAATAGAGTAATTAAGCAACATATCGACCAATTAAGGAAAAGGGCCCCAGAAATTGATATTGTAAAAAATGATGTGGGCCAATACACACAGGCTCAAGATGTCATATTCAATCCTGACCGCCTGAGCTCAACAATTACCAGGGACAGTGAGGGTGGAGTTGAAACACAATCCAGGCTACCTAACGTAGCGTCTCAGCTGGGCAACGATGACCGGGAGTTGATTCCAAGGGGTAGCCCTAGTACATCTCATACGGGTCCAGAACACCAACAATCTCAGCAACAACAAGCTCAACAACAACAAAACACTAACATTGTGCCATCCGAGCCCAGGGCCCAAACAGCTGGGACTAGTGCCAATAGCCAGACAACAAATGAGACGGTTGCCAACAAGAGTAATAGATACCCTACTAGGGTCCACAAGCCACCATCATATCTGAGAGACTATGTTAATAAATGACATTAGTGGGGGGGAAGGGGTGTTGTGTCTGTAGTTTAATTAAAAGGGGCCTTTCTAGAAGCGGGAAGCTCTGAGTGCAATTATTGGCTAATGCAATTTAGGCGGGAGTTTCCGGGCTGGGGATTGGCCACTGTTTGAATGTAGCTGACTATATAAGGGGGAGTTAAACGGTTAATTGCCAGTTGACTTATGCTTGTGTTAATAAACGTTCTTGCATTAAACCTCACGGTGTGATCGTCTATTGGAACCTAACATATCCTGAAGGCAAAAAAAAGAGAAATGAATGTCTAGGATAAGTAAATCTTGTATAACTAAAGTGAATGGATTTTGCAATTGAAAGGAAGAAGGGAATCAGCAATGTATGGAGAGCTTTGAATTGCAAATAATATGTTTAGGATTCAGAATTGGGTCTTTGTCTTTATTTTGCATTTCTCCCTGGCAAGTGGTTTGTTTTTTTGCTTCTTCACTTTTCTTTTCTGTTCAGTGAAGGTTTTGTTACTACTAACATCCACCATAGTCTTTAATTTTTGATGCCACTCATGATACTTACTTCAAATGCCAAATATCAGCCCTGCTGAAAATTGCATTTGGATATTAAAGTTCACTTTCAAGTTTTCAACAGAAGCAGCTCATCTGTCTTTCCATAGTAAGGTTAATTGGTTGCAGAATTGAAAGTGTTACTGAAAAATTATGATTTTCCTGAGCATAGTCATTGCCTTAAGATAAATGGACATAATACCTTGCACTCTGAGGAAACAAATGGAACAGATGCAAGAATTTGAGAACATAATTCAGACATAACTACAGCAAAGTGGCTCATAAAATGCCACATAAAATAATTATGTACAAGGTCAATGAGTAGAGTTATAGAGTGCAACAGGCAAAAATTGGGTTAAATGTTAAAAAGGAAAATGAAGCTAAAGTGAAAGGGGATAACTCTGAAATTGTGGGCACATAATACTAATCTAATTAATAATTCAAAGTTTAGTTCTAGAGAGCCCAAACATTTAATGAACGTGTCAATATAGTAATGGGCAGCTGAATAGTAAGTGCTGGAGTAGGTTTTCATGCCTCTGGCTTAAAATTACATCACTTTTTAATGTCATCAATATTACAAACTTTCCCTTTAACGATCAATTGCAAAGAATAGCTTAGGAAAAAAATAGTTATGAAGGAACTAGGTTGTGAGCACCTTAAACATGTCTTTAATATCTTTGGTAATATATTTGGAGGAAAAGGCAGGGACATTTAAAATAAGAAAATTATTTTCCTCTCAGGAAAAGTATTCACTATTTTTTTTTATTGAAAAGTTTTAAAATACAATTTTCCTTTAAAAAACCCCCCTTCCCCCTCCCTCCTCCCCCCCTACCTCCCCTCCTCCCCCCTCCCTCCTCCCCCCCCTACCTCCCCCCCTCCCCCCCCTACTTCCCAGAGCTGAATACAAGGTATATATATATAAAAAAAGCAAACCTAAGCAACCATATACTAACAACTATAAATTCTAAAATCCATCACTCTCTAGCTTATATAGGATAAAACAAACCTTAACAATATTAAATATATATATAAAAAAAACTAGAATAAGAAAAGGACACTCTCTAGCTTATATAGAATGGAACAAACCTTAATAGTATTAAACATATATTAAAGACAAAAAAAGGAAAAAGAAAAAAAAACCCTTCTCAACCCTATACTTATCCTAAATAAACTCCATCCATTTTATCCATTCCATGATATAACATTCTTACAAATAATTTTCCAAATTAACCAAGGATCCCAAATCAAAAAACTTTAAAGTCAACTCTTCTGTAATCGACCGTTCCTCTTCCAGTACCACATCTATAATTATTCCAAACACAACAAAAAAGAAAAAAAAGAAAAAAAAGAAAAAAGATTGCAAACAAAACTTGAACCTTCATTTGAGAATCTTCTGTATATTCCCCCAAACTTTAATCCAAAAAAGCTCACCCTTTCCACAAAACCACCAAATATAAAAATATATTGCGTCTACACCCAAATCTTTCCCCCCTCCCCTACTTGACTACTTGACTATATCGTAAAAGTTCCAAAGACTTCTGCAATTCCTGCTACTTTCTCTTCTTAGATCGTTTTGCAGCAGCACGCGTCACCCTCTGTTTTATAGATTCATCCGACGAGGTTGTATCTTGATCTCCTCCAACACCGTTGTCTTCTATCTGACCATCTTCGGCCTCTTGATGCACTCCTTCTTCAGATCCCTTTCCAGCTTCCAAAAGTGTTAATGGCGTTGCATTTAAAACATTATTGTAGAAATCACGCGCTTGCATCACAGTAACCAAACGGTACTTTTTACCTTCGTGCGTCACCATCAACCCCACTGGGATCTCCCATCTGAACCTTATATCTCGCTGCTTGAGCTCTTGCACAAGAAATGTAAAATCCTTCCTTCTCCTTAGAATCTTTGGAGGAATTTCTTTTAAAACCAAAACTTCTTGATTAGCAATCATAACTTTAGTATCATAAGCAGCTTGTATAACTTCATCTCTAGTTTCCCTTTTTGCAAAATATACCACCACATCTCTAGGCAACTTCCTGTCTGGCAATCCATGAATTCACACGAAACACTTTGTCCATGCCTCCTTTTATTTCAGATGCTGGCTGTTTCAACACTATTTCAAAAGCCTCAGAAACCAGCTGCTTTAGATCTTCCTTAGTATTCTCCTTTAAGCCTCTAATTCTAATGGCAAACTGCATCTGGAAATATTGAGCAAGACACAGTTCCTTTTCCATTTTATTTTCATTCTCCAATACTTTTGCTTCTAATATAGCATTCTTTTGAGTCAAGTCTTCTAGCTTTTCCTCCAATTCTTCCACACACCGAGCCACTTTACACACTGAAGTCAAGATGTCTACCCTCATCGCTTTGAGCTTCTGTTCCATCCTCTCCTCCATTCTCTCCTCCAATTTCTCCAATTTCTCCTCCATCTGTGCAAATCTAATATTAATTGATTCCAAAATTACCTGGGTATGTTTTTCAAGAGCATCTTGTAAGTCCTTTGATATCAATACATCAGGAGGATGCAGCGCCTGCAATAATGATTGTTGCACGGGAGAAGTTCCAGCACTCCGAAGAGTTTTAGGGGGTGGTTTAGCCGCCATCTTTTACCAAATATGACGCACTTTCACTTCAGATTTGTAATCCAAAAAAGTCCATCAAGCTGGAGAGTAAAACATAGTAATCCTCTTTACAGGAAAAGTATTCACTATTCTGTAAATAGGATCTGCCCTCAAATATAGAAAGGGTTGGGTTGTTTTTTCTTAACCACTTCCTTACCTAGTCAATCAACACATGAAGAGGCTTTAAAAATAAAAGTCAAACAGTATGAATATAAGCATCTTTTCTGCCAGAAAAGCAACAACAACAAAATTTCCTTTGAAGGAGGCCATTCTTCAAATTATGATGATTATTTTCTCAAACAGACATTTAGTTTCAAATTTCCTAGGACATGATGTCTCCCTTGCTGAATTTGGGCATCTTTGCACGTACTGTACATATGTACATATTACAAAATGAACACCCAAATACCGACACAGATTAACCTATGCCAATATTAATTTTAAAGGTACAATATATTTTCTGTTGTAATAGAGCAGGGGTAGGCAACCTTGGCTCTTTCGTGACCCGTGGACTTCAACTCCCAGAATTCCTCAGCCAGCATGAGCTGGCTGAGGAATTCTGGGAGTTGAAGTCCACGGGTCACGAAAGAGCCAAGGTTGCCTACCCCTGTAATAGAGGAATTGGTGCTTAAAATGAAGTTGATTTCTAAGAGAGTTCTAAAAGGTTAGATTTTCATTTGAGTTCTGCAACCATATTCTACTGAAGCCTGGAGCTTTCAGTTTGCTCTTTGTTAAAGAGCAGACAGATGTTTTTGTTGTGTGGGTCTGGTTTTTATTGATTAAACATGCGTGCAATTGTGCACCTTACTTAGTTACTTTCAGCTGCCTGTATATGATTCACTGAAAGTTTCAGTGAAGGCAGAAAACTTAACTCCTGTTTCTAGTATTTGCTTTTGTTTGAACAATACAAGAAATCCTTTCCTTCTTATAATCCTTCATCTATGGATGAGGAAGCTATTGATTTAGCTACCAATAGAAGTACTAGGCAGACCAAATTAGTTATCCCTCTTCATTTCCCACCATTGAAACTGTTCCCAACAAAACATCTCCGTTAATTCTACCACACAACAATGGTAAATTGAGGTATTCAGCAAGTTGTGTAGAAATAAGCAGATTAACAGAATTTGTTTGATGGGGTTTTTTTAAAAAAATAATGAGAATAAAGAGAGAGCAAAATCATTTCTCCAGCTTAATTGTGATCACAGATCTAAGGTGGAGAACATATAAAAGATGAATATAATACAGGGGAAGAAATCCCAAGAAATACACATGGAGTGGAGAATTGGACTGGAGTTTGACAATATCAAATGTAGTGAAGAAACAATACAATAATTGCTTTTACTTAACCTCTTATCATATTCAATGGCATCTTTGCATATATTTAGTCGAACAGTCTTGAATGAGTAGCTCTTGATTTATTTTTTTCCTATGAGAAAATAGACATGGATGATTTTCAGGTAAAGGGAGGAAATAATTTATTTACATGGATGCTCAATTGGAACAGTAGCAAATTTGTGCAGTGTATATAATAATAAAAAAATCAAATTACTAGATTTTGTGGATATTGAATGCTGACATTAGGGTTTATCTTTTAAGCAAATAAAGTTCTGTATGTCAATATGTTTCCTTTATTCTCATTTTTTAAATGTTTTTCCTAATGCTGATTTTTTTTAAAAAAGTCCTTTTTTGCAAAACTAAAAAGTTAGCATATTTTTTTTGAAAAAAATCTTATTCTGGAAAATATAACTCTCCTTTTGCTGCTTAATACCATTGTATCATGTCATGTTGTGTAGATCTCTTTCTTTCTCTGGGTTTTCATGCAGTCAAAATATTGGATTGCATTTCTTTTCTCCTGCATTTCTCTCTGATTTATTCCATTGTTTTTTTTCTTCTTCTGTGCTCTTCTTTAGCTATAAAACATCTATAATGACATGCAGTCCTCCACTTACAACCACAAGTGAATCCAAGATTTCTGTTGCTAAGTGAGACCTTTGTTAATTGAGTTTTGCCCCATTTCTTGCCACAGTTGTTCAGTGAATCACTGCAGCTGTTAAGTTAGTAACGTGGTTGTTAAAGTGAATCTGGCTTCCCCATTCACTTTGCTTGTTAGGAGGTCGTAAAAGGGGATCGCATGGCCACGAGACACTACAACTGTCATAATATGAATCAGTTGCCAAGTGTCTGAATTCTGATCACGTGACCATAGGCATGCTTCAATAGTTGTAAGTGCGAAAAACAGTCATGTCACTTTTTAAAGTACTGTTGTAACCTTGACTGGTCACTAAACCAACGGTTGTAAGTTAAGGATTACCCGTATACCTTTCTCAAAAAGGAAAATAGTTGAAGTTAAATTTCACTAATGCTTTGTTCACTGTACAAAAAGCTACATACAAGGTTAAGGGCATTCATCTTTTCAACAATCCGAATGAATCTGAATACAACTTTTTTTTGGTGAAGATTCCTCCAAGTAATAAATCTTTCTATTGGCCATTAATAAATTGGGGTAGTGCCTAGATTTATATCTGCACAATATTAATCCTGCATATTATGCAGGGTATCTATGGAGTATGGCATCACACTTGATGTGTGCACATAAAAAAACAGGTGTAGCTTCTATTTCACCCTGGTGGCTTCCATCTTGACTATTTTTACTTTACTTTACTTTACTTTACTTTACTTTACTTTACTTTACTTTACTTTTGGACACTCCTAAGCATATATTTACTATCAGTTCAGTAGTGCACACATGTCTCTGTTAGACAACTCCTAGATATTATTATTGTTATTGTTATTATTACTCGTAGATAACTCTGTTAGATAACTCCTAGGAAACATAGGCACTGTAGCAAGTTAGAAAATGTGAGGACCTTTATGTTTAAAACTTAAATGAGAATGCCAGCTGAAATTATGGAAAAATGATATAGACAGCAAAGTAATTAAATTGTATGCTCATTAGCAGCATACAATTGTCTACAAATGATTATACTTTGGTTACAGTACAGAAAACCAATTACCATTCCATATTTAAATTAGGAACAGATGAGACCTTTGTTCCGCCAGGTTACTTTCATAGACTTAACTCTGTTTCATGCCTTGAACTTGTACATCAACCATACTATTTTAGAAATGTGCACTGCAGTTGGCATTGCTGAATAGATGTGTGATATTTTAACCACACAAAAGTGCATTATATAGGTCCATGAGTAAAACTGCATAAAAGTATATGAGAATTTTTTGTGCGATCTCTAATATCTAAGAAAAAAGGAAAATGAAAAACAAGGAAAATGTATCCATTTCCTACTCAGCGCACTGTATGTTATGTAGTCTTTTGAACATACTGCTTTCAACAAAGATATAATGTATCACGATAGGTGTCTAACATTGTAATGCAAAAGATGATGTCATGATGTCACTGTGCACATTTTGTCATTTTCTCCATTCCAGCCAGGGATGTCCATTCTTTTCAACGGAAACTTTTAACTATATATTTATCCCTTTCATCAAATTGATTACACTGAAAAGATGCTTATCTTAAACTGCATTGTGCTCGCTATTACAGTCTTGAAAACAGGAAAACCTACATAAAAAATCAGAATAAAGTTTATTTGATTAAATTTTATTGTGTGGATTAAATATTGCTCAAATGTTGTTGGGAAAACATAATGTATTAGATAGATATATATAGATGATAATAGATGATAGATAGATAGATAGATGTTAAATAGATGATAAATAGATAGATGATAGACAGACAGACAGACATCTGAATTCTTTTTTAGACGGGAAAAGTAACTATTGCTTCTCAGTCTTTTGGCTAAGATCAAGTGTAATAATTTCTTTGAAAGAATTGTCCTGGGAATAAATTGGGAAGAAAGATATTATGTATTACCCCAAAGAAAGATTGTTATAAAGCTATGAAGTTTGTATAAATACAATTGCAACAAGGTGATACAAATGTGTAAGTGTACGTGTTCTCCAATTCTATATGTATAGGGTTGTTGTTGTTAGTTGCGAAGTCGTGTCCGACCCATCGCGACCCTATGGACAACATTCCTCCAGGCCTTCCTGTCCTTTACCATCTTCTGGAGTCCATTTAAGCTCACGCCTACTGCTTCAGTGACTCCATCCATCCACCACATTCTCTGTCGTCCCCTTCTTCTATTGCCCTCAACCTTTCCCAGCATTAGGCTCTTCTCCAGTGAGTCCTTCCTTATCATTAGGTGGCCAAAGTATTTGAGTTTCAACTTCAGGATCTGGCCTTCTAAAGAGCAGTCAGGGTTGATCTCCTCTAGGACTGACCGGTTTGATCGCCTTGCAGTCCAAGGGACTCGCAGGAGTCTTCTCCAGCACCAAAGTTTAAAGGCTTCAATTCTTTGGCGCTCAGCCTTTCTTAGGGTCCAGCTTTCACTGCCATACATTGCAACTGGGAAGACCATAGCCTTGACTATACGCACTTTTGATGACAGGGTGATGTCTCTGCTTTTTAGTGTGCTGTCTAGATTTGCCATGGCTTTCCTCCCGAGGAGCAAGCGTCTTTTAATTTCTTGGCTACAGTCCCCATCTGCAGTGATCTTAGAGCCCAGGAAAATAAAATCTGTCACTACTTCCATTTCTTCCCCATCTATATGCTAGGAATTGAGAGGGCCAGATGCCATGATCTTGGTTTTCTTAATGTTTAGTTTCAACCCAAGTTTTGCACTCTCCTTCTTCACTCGTAACAAGAGGCTCTTTAGTTCCTCTTCACTTTCTGCCATTAGAGTGGTATCATCTGCGTATCTTAAGTTGTTGATATTTCTTCTGGCAATCTTAATTCCATTTTTGATTCATCTAGCCCTGCCTTTCTCATGATGCGCTCTGCATATAAGTTAAATAGGCAAGGCGACAGTATACAGCGTTGCCAGACTACTTTCCCAATTTTGAACCAATCAGTGGTTCCGTCTCCAGTTCTCACTGTTGCTTCTTGGCCCACATATAGGTTTCTCAAGAGACAAATAAGATGGTCTGGTACACCCATCTCTTTAAGGACTTGCCACAGTTTGTTATGATCCACACAATCAAAGGCTTTAGTATAGTCAATGAAGCAGAAGTAGATGTTTTTCTGGAACTCTCTAGCTTTCTCCATGATCCAGCGTATGTTGGCAATTTGATGTCTAGTTCCTCTGCCTCTTCGAAATCCTGCCTGTACTTCTGGTAGTTCTCGATCCACATACTGTTGAAGTCTAGTTTGTAGGATTTTAAGCATAACTTTACTAGCATGAGAAACGAGTACAATGGTGTGATAGTTTGAACCAGACATGTCAAACACAAGGCCCGGGGGCCAGATCCAGCCTGCAAAGTGGTTTTATGCGGCCTGCGAAGCCATCCTGGAAACAGTGAGGGAACGGCCCCCACTTTCTTGGCCCTGGCCCAGAGACCCTCCTCCTGCCAGAGACCCTCAGATCTGTCCCACTCCTGCCCAGGCCCACATAGGCACCCTTGATGCGAACGATGTAGAGCTGGCCATGCCCACACAGTAGGCCATATGCACTTTAGCCACACCCACCCAGTAGGCCATGCCCACCCAGGCCATGCCCACCTGGCCCCCTGAGGGCAACCGCAATGCTGATGTGGCCCTCAATGAAATTGAGTTTGACACCCCTGGTTTGAACATTCTTTGGCACTACCTTTCTTTGGAATTAGAATGAAAACTGATCTTTTCCAATCCTGTGGCCACTGTTGAGTTTTCCAAATTTGCTGGCAAATTGAGTGTAGCACTTTTACTGCATCGTCTTTTAAAAGTTTGAATAACTCAGCTGGAATACTGTCACCTCCACTAGCTTTGTTGTTGCTCAGCTTTTCTAAGGCCCACTTCACATTCTAGGATGTCTGGCTCAAGGTCAGTGACCACCTCATTGTGATTATCAGGGACGTTAAGCTCATTCTTGTATAGTTCTTCTGTGTAATTTTGCCACCTCTTCTTAATCTCTTCTGCCTCTGTTAGGTCCCTGCCATTTTGGTCCTTTATCATGCCCATTTTTGCATGAAAC
The DNA here is from genome assembly GCF_947247035.1 of Vipera ursinii. Classification (NCBI taxonomy): domain Eukaryota; kingdom Metazoa; phylum Chordata; class Lepidosauria; order Squamata; family Viperidae; genus Vipera; species Vipera ursinii. The sequence goes on along the minus strand of NC_139512.1, from coordinate 167,864,135 downwards.
GTTCCCTTCATCTTTCCACTTTTCTTGAAAAGATCTCTGGTCCTCCCTATTCTATTGTTTCCTTCTATTTCTTTGCACTGTTCATTTAAGAAGGCATTCTTATCTCTTCTAGCTATTCTCTGGAATTCTGCATTCAATTGGGCGTATCTTTATTTTTCTCCCATGCCTTTCGCTTCCCTCCTTTCCTCAGCTATTAGCAAAGCTTCCTCAGACAGCCATTTTGCTTTCTTGCATTTCTTTTTCTTTGGGATGGTTTTGGTTGCTACCTGTTGTACAATGTTGCGAACCTCTGTCCATAGTTCTTCAGGCACCCTGTCTATCAGATCTAATTCCTTAAATCTATTTGTCACCTCTACTGTATATTGAACAGGGATATGATTTAATTCATACCTGACTGGCCTAGCACTTTTCCCTACTTTCTTCAGTTTAAGCCTAAACTTTGAAACGAGAAGCTCATGGTCTGATCCACAGTCAGCTCCTGGTCTTGTTTTTACTGACTGTATAGAGCTTCTCCATCTTTGGCTGCAGAGCATATAGTCAATCTGATTTCTTGTTGACCATCTGGTGATGTCCATGTGTAGAGCCGTCTCTTGGGTTGTTGGAAAAGAGTGTTTGCTATGACCATCATATTCTCTTGACAAAATTCTATCAGCCTGTGCCCTGCTTCATTTTGTACTCCAAGGCCAAACTTGCCTGTTATTCCGGTTATCTTTTGGCTTCCTACTTTAGCATTCCAATCCCCCATGATGATAACGACATCATTTTTGGTGTTAGTTCTATAAGGTGCTGTAGGGCTTCATAGAACTGGTCAATTTCATCCTCTTCAGCACCGGTGGTTGGGGCATAGACTTGGACTACTGTGATATTGAATGGTTTGCCTTGGATTTGAATGAGATCATTCTGTCATTTTGAGGATTGTATCCCAGTATTGCTTTTCCTACTCTTTTATTGACTATGAAGGCTACTCCATTTCTTCTGAGGGATTCTTGCCCGCAGTAGTATACCTGTTGGTCATCTGAATTAAATTCACCCATTCCTGTCCATTTTAGTTCGCTGATACCTAAGATGTCGATGTTCAGTCTTGTCATCTCTTGTTTGACCACGTCCAGCTTTCCTTGATTCATGGATCTTACATTCCAGGTTCCTATGGAGAAAAAAATCTTTACAGCATCGGACTTTCCTTTCACCACCAGACACATCCACAGCTGAGCATCCTTTCGGCTTTGGCCCAGTCACTTCATTCTTTCTGGCGCTACTAGTACTAGCCCTCTGCTCTTCCCCAGTAGCATATTAGATGCCTTCCGACCTGAGGGGCTCATCTTCCAGTGTCATATCTTTTTGCCTTTTGGTACTGTCCATGGGGTTTTCATGGCAAAGATACTGGAGTGGGTTGCCATTTCCTTCTTCAGTGGATCACGTTTTGTCAGAACTCTCTGCTATGACCTTTCCATCTTGGGTGGCCCTGCACAGCATAACTCATAGCTTCATTGAATTACACAAGCCCCTTTGCCACGACAAGGCAGTAATCCATGAAGGAGATATGTATAGGGTATACATAGTCTAATGGATGTTTACTGTACATATTTCAAATTTATACAGTAAAACCTTAAGGACCTACAGTACTTTTTTGAATGATAATCTTTAACACAGACTTCCATTTTTTCCCCAAAATGAAATTAAGATCTACAGTGCCTTCACACCTGTTTTGTTAATGCAGCTTTTTTTTACTATGAACTACCTTAAAAATTCAGTATCAAGGGACTTTGTAAATGTGTTGAAAACTAAAGCTGTATTTATATTCTCTTAACATAAACCTTAACAAACCTTAATATGGCTTCTTGAATGAACTTAATTGTAAAGTACCATGCAACCAGATTGGGATAATAACTGGTGCAACAAAATGGAAATTTACTTGTTCTAAGTGCCTAGCTTTAAGTAGATGAAAAGGAGATATCTAAGAAGTAATTGGCTTGTAATGGTGAACAATCAATTTGAAAAGCAGTAGGCAGCCATGCTGATCTGAATCTGTCAACCCTTTCCAATGTTTTGGTATGCCAATGCCTCTAACGGTGAAATGCAAAGGTTTGAGAGTAAACCATTTAAACCCCCTAATTCTACTCTGTCACTATCAACCACTTCAGCTGAGAAGAATGATTAAGAACAGGAGTTGCTTTCAGACTGTATGATGAGAAGAGTAAGTGGGCTCCCACCCCACCATTTCCAGGTTGTGAAAACATGAATGGAATGGTACTTAACATGACTCTCCTTGCATCTGGGATAATGATACTGCTAATGCTAATGCTCAAATAGCTAAGATGCAAAGGAAGATCTCAATCAGAAGCCAAAGAATATCAGATAGCTACAGGCTATTAGGAGGTCCTTAGAAGTATGAGTCATGGAATTGGCAAGCCTGATGTCAACGCTGCTAATATTGGATGTTCTTGCTTTGACAACAGATGGAAATGCAGCCATTTTCCTCTATTGCTTTTAGAGTTAGTTGATGCTGGGAGGGGGAATGTGGATGAGAGTCCAGTTAGTCATAACAATAATAACTCAGCCGTGGGAACCCAAGGTCATTGGGCCCAGAGTTGATAGAGTTTTGGCAGGCTGGAGAGCTGGGGAGAAAGCCTGCACTTCAAGCTAATTGCGGGATGTGATTTATGTCTGTTTAATGGAAGAGGGAATTGTGCTTTGTTACTTTGTCTCCAGGGAAGGAGAATTTAGTTTTTGGTTTCAACTACTATATAGTGCCAATACTATGTTTCTCGAATAAAAGATTATTTAAGGTAAACAATGCCTCGAAATTCTTTTGAAGAGTTTCATCTATCAGAACCATGACACCTAGGTTTAATCCTAAATGGTGATCATGACCTCATCCAAGATGTAAATGCTGTGAAACATGCAAGCGAGAAATAGTCAACTTCTTACTATAAGAAGGAAATGTCTAAAAAAAAATGAAGGATTGGTGAAAAAGATACCGAAATGGAAAAAAAAATCAAGAGGGCCAAACCATGTCATTATGCCTAGAGAGTACTTAAAATCATAGTAATTCAAGTTCAACAAAAGTCTTTCCCACAACGTGAGAAAGAATTAACTGTACCCAAAAAGACACTGGTAGGTCTCTTGAGGGGTGGGGGCATGATGGTTCAGCAGTTAATGATGCTGAGTTGTCAGCTTGAAAGTCGACAGCCCAAGTACAAGACCCAAGCACTGTGTGATAGGGTGAGCTTCCTTTTCTGCCCCAGCTCCTGCCCACCTAGCAGTTTAAAAGCATGCAGATGCGAGTAGATAAATAGGTACCACTTTGGTGGGAAGTTAACAGTTCCATGCACCTTTGGCATATAGTCACGCTGGCCACGTGGCCACGGAAAATGTCTTCAGATGAATACTGGCTCTCTTTACCAAGAAACGAAGATGACCATGGTCAGACATGACTGGACAGGGGAAACCTTTACTTTTACCTTTACTTCTCTCAAATACCAGTCAGGAAGCTGCAAAATATAAAGTGGGAGAACAAAACAGAGCACAAACTGGCAGAAAAAGTGCAAGATGATAGTAAGGAATGCACAACTGAGGAGCATGCAACCAAAGATATCAAGGGCACAATCAAAATATAAATATCATCAAAGCAGAAAACCAGCCAGGAAAGTACTTGGGCCATCAGACAATAAAGGAGTGAAAGGTATCCTAAGAATATTGTAATATGGAGACTGCAAAGAAAATGAATGACTTTTCTCTGTCTTTGCTATGGGACAGGGATTCTCCTCCCACCCCCCAACCCCTGTATATCAGTTTTTGTCTCCAAAAGAATTGGAAAAAATAAAGCAAATTGAAGCCACAAGAAATAAAGCAAATATTCCAGAACAATTGCCCCCCCAAGCCCCCTCCAAGTAAGTTATTTGCCAGAAAATTGAAAGACAGCCACTTTTTAAAAAGAGATCTCTGAAATTGGGGGCCCTTGATATCAGTCCTGGACTGCAGAAATCATTATTGCAAGACATGGTACATAATGCTTACTAACCTGGATGCCTTCCAGCTCTAAGCTGATTCCGATTTATTCATCCATCCAGTGCTTTTTTTGTAAAAGAAAAAGGTGCCGGAACTCACACATGTCATACAACCTGCCTTGCCTACCCTACAAGGTTCCATCCAAAAAAGGTGCCGGAACTCCGTTCTGAGTGTTCTATGAGAAAAAAAGCCCTGCATCCATCCATTCAGATTTTTCACCCCTCTGCAATCTCAAGGGACTCTCAGCAATGACTCCTGGGATAGTTCATGAAGGGCAAGTTTAACAAGGAGCTGGAAGTGGCATGTCTCCAAACGTTGATTGAAAAGAATAGGGGCCAGAGGGAATTACCACTCCATCTCCTGCTTTAAATTATCATCTGGCTGGCAGCTATGAGAAGCAAAAGGGCTGATCCAGTGGTGCCATGCTTAAGCCTTTGTTGAAGGGGGGAAAAAAAACCTTGAATAGTCACCTCCTCCTCCTCCTGGTTCTTCAACATGGGGACTAAGTAGAAGTAGAACAGTAGCCAACACCCAGTTGATGCAAGCAAGTGGAAGAATGTTAAACTCTATTGCTTATTAGTTTAGGATTGGGATTGTTGTGGAATAAAGACCCTATGCCTCACAAACAGAGAATATCTCATATGGCAGAGTGTTACATCATTGCAGCTATGTCAGACATGTCAAACACAAGGCCCGGGGGCCGGATCCGGCCCGCGAAGTGGTTTCATGTGGCCCGTGAAGCCATCCTGGAAACAGTGAGGGAACGGCCCCCACTGCCTTGGCCCTGGCCCAGAGACCCTCCTTCTGCCAGAGACCCTCAGATCTGTCCCACTCCTGCCCAGGCCCCCATAGGCACCCTTGATGCGAACGATGTAGAGCTGGCCACACCCACCCAGTAGGCCATATGCACTCTAGCCACACCCACCCAGTAGGCCACACCCACCCTGGCCACACCTACCCGGCCCCCTGAGGGCAACCGCAATGCTGATGCGGCCCTCAATGAAATTGAGTTTGGCACCCCTGAGCTATGTACATGTTCTCTAAATAGCAATTAAAAAAACCCCTAAGTGGTCATTGTAAAAATCTGGTTGTTTTTTTCCTAAAAAAAAAACCCCTTCCTTTGCACAGGTTGCTGAATTTATGGTGGCTGTTTCCTTGTACATGACTTGGTCACCTGCAAATAATGGAGGGATTTAATTTATTCCATTTTGTTTCTACAGGTCTGCATAACCTTGTTTCCTCCAAGAGCTGTATTTTCCCTCTGAGTAGCTTCTCAGGGGCTGCCCTCTAACAAACGGACAGCACAATGACAAAAACTACATTGGAATTAACTTAGAAGCCAATCAATTAAATCCATTTAATGTGATCACTCCTCACGTGTCTATTTCACCACCCCCTCACCTGTAAAATTAAGTGATTCAGCGGCTGTTTTAGAAGGGCCCTGGAAGTTGCTCCCAAGAGTTTCAGAGAAGGCCTATTGAATTAGAGTAATTTCTCCTTTTCCTCAAATTATATGAAACCTTGAGCACATCTGTATTTCAACTCCAGTATGTGGTCAGCATTGCTACTGTTTGTTCTGTGCAGCTTTTCTCCATCCTTAAAGTGCAGCCTCTCCCTCCCCTGCTTCGGAATTGCTAAAGCTGGCCAAATGGCTCAAGAGTATGAGTGATAGATGCATAAAGGGGTTTGCTACATCCCCGAACTGTTTGCGGCAGCTAAGATAAATGTTAGAGTAAGCAGAGTTGGCTCCCCTGGGTGTGGCCTTCTTGACCCAGCCTCTGATTGAAATCATGCCTGCGCCATCCAATATTACTCTTAAGGCTCTAAGTCACTGTCGGAAGCAGAGGTGCCAAAAAGGTTGGCAGGTTGTTGTGTGTGCGGTTTTTTTTACTTGTAAAAGGTGTATCATAAAAGCAGAGAAGTTACAGAGCACAACTGATGGCTATTTACATAGCAAGCCCAGGAGAGAAGTTAGGGTTACTATTGCTGAAAGCAGAGACTGGCTCTGCACCTCTAACAGCTCCAGGATGTGCAGAGGAGGTTCACAGTTATTAGTTTTATGTTCTGGAAAACTTCACCTTCTCACCTCGGTAGACCAACTTTTACTTTGAACAACTTTCTGGCTAAAAAGGACTTGTAGTGTGCCTCCAGTCCCATTCCGGATTGTTTCTTAGCCCGGGGACCTGTGGAACCGCTTACCGGTTGAGCTCCGGATGGCCCCCGACCTTCGCTCCTACCGACGTGATCTAAAAACTTATTTATTTGAACAAGCCGGCCTGGTCTGATGGGTTTGGGGTCTGGGGTTTAAACATGGATTTTAACCAATGTACTACATCGGGCATAATTATTTAATGTTTTTTAACTTTTGTATTTCGTATTTTGATATTTATTGCCCTGTACACCGCCCTGAGTCCTTCTGGAGAAGGGCGGTATAAAAATCCAATAAATATAAATATAATATAAAGAAGGGTACAATTTTGTAACAATGCACAGCTGCCCAAAGCGAAGCCACATTGTGCTGCTGTGTAGATTTGAGGGTGCAGAGGACTTTCTGGCGTTCCTTCTTTTCTATCTCTAGCTTTCTCCAGATGATAATAATAATAATAATAATAATAATAATAATAATAATAATAATAATAATAATAATAATAATAATAATAATTTAATAATAATTTTATTTATATACCGCCCTTCTCCCGAAGGACTCAGGGCGGTGAACAGGGCAAGCATAAAAAAAATACAGAGATACAAAAGTTAAAAAGGATTAAATATATGCCCAACTAAAACAATAAATACAAATATTAAAATAACAATAAAAAGCCCCACCCATCCCCCATCAGGCCAGGCCGGCTTGTTCAAATAAGAATGTCTTTAGATCGCGACAGAAGGAGCGAAGGTCAGGCGCCATCCGGAGCTCAACCGGTAACCGATTCCATAGATACAGTAGCATTTGGTAGGTACTTTTTCTCTCACCCTTTGTTCAGCAATGTTGATGTACAATTTGGGTTGCTAAGCTTGATTTTTATTTTTATTTTGTCTTCTGCCGTTGGCTTTTTGGCTTTTGTTCCAAGTTGTTTTCATCTACCTCCTGCGTGCTGCCTCGTTGGCTTTGTGTTGGGGCTCAAGGTTAAAGGGAAGAAAGTCTCCTGCGTTTGATCTGCTTTAATTAAATTGTCGCCGCTAAATAAACAGAGTGTACTGGGATTAATAGGCATAAACTTTAGCTCACCTTGCTCTTGGTTAAAGCTAGCTGGCTATTTCATTGAAACACTGAAGTCACACCTAAGTGAGATGTCTGTGGGGATTTTCAGTCATCCAGGTCATAGTTATCCCGAAGGTACTTTTTCACAAGGCAACTGGACTTTCTTGTTTTTCTTTGAAGTCGGTTGGCTTCACATCCAAGAAGCAAAGAGCTGAAGAAGCTTCTTGGATGAGAAGCGAATTCGTCTTCAAAGAAAAACAAGAAAGTGCAGTTGCCTTGTGAAAAAGTACCTCTGGGATACCTAAGTGAGATGTAAATTCTTGGGTCAGAGGGCACTGTTTGCCCTGCACCAGGTGGCTGAAAGGTGCTTCATTGTGTAGGCCCTTGTGATATGTGGACAAATGGAGGTGGTCTAGATTATTAGCTTACCAAGGGGGGAAAAAAATAAAGAGCAGCTGTTGTACTGTATTTATTCCCCTGTATGATTTCATTGTCCATCAAAGAACTTTCACAATTGTGATGACCCTTTTAAGGGCAATCTTGGACACCAGCATTACATTCTCTGAATAGGAAACTCAGGTTTATGCCCCAGTGTTTGTTTCAGAATCAACAGCAGCTTGATTTTCTTAGTTGTTTTATAATCTTAACTTTGTATCTGGTGGAAGGAAGGAAGGAAGGAAGGAAGGAAGGAAGGAAGGAAGGAAGGAAGGAAGGAAGGAAGGAAGGAAGGAAGGATATAGTAGATGGACCGATCTGTCAGCTTTGTGGTTTCCCTTGTTGCTTAATATTTTCATCTCTAATTCTTCCTATCCTTGTTGTACACATGTTGATACATTCCGTCCAAAGCTTTTGGAAGCAGCTTTCAATCCTAATGTATTGAGTTGTGTTCCTCTGGCATAAGAAGAGTTACTTAGTTGTGATGGGGGATGTAGAAATGTGATGAATAAATAAAATAAACAAGGCAAAAGTTGGCATCTTTTGAGGTGATCTCCAGGCAGTTCCCAAGCTTTATTTTTGGCTTTCTGATTTGTACTGTTTATCACATGTTTATATCATTTAACTTACAATAATAATTTATTTTGTTTTCTATGAAATGAGCCAAAAAAGCATAAAGCTTAATTAGAAAACTATATAATATTACAGTAAATAATGCAAACACAACAAAAGTGTGGATACAGCCCTGAGCAGCCAAGTGTAAATAATTCAGTCCAAGGGAGAATCTGACGATGACTGACACATATACATTTTTGGTATTGTAGTGAATTTGCTGTCCCCACTGGCATTCTCTCACCTGTTCCAGATACAGAACTGACAAACAAAGCTGTCCTTACTTACAGTGCACAGGCCATGCTAAGGGTGGATTCCCCTTCCTTCCCATTGGGAAAATAGGAGCTAAACATATTCCTTAATGCATGCTAAAGGGTGTGGGGGGGTGAGAGTTGACAAGTCCAACAGTTTTAACCATGTGTCATAGGGTAGACACTAGATAATTTATTAATTTGTCTTATGACCAAATAAAAAATAGTAAAACAAAAGTCTAACTCTGGGGTAAAATAAATAAATACAGTAATGAAATAAATATGTGATAAATACAAAGTATCAACATTCAGATAAATACATCTTTAGAAAATAGCCCAAACTATTCCATATAATGGGTTTTTAGTTCAATTGCCTTAACTATAAAGTTAGCAGTTCTGCTCACAATGCAGACATTCGAGTCCAGGAAGAAATAGGAAAATCTGTGATTCAGATGCTAGTGGGCTGTTCTTTCAAGTAGGGATGGTAAGTATCTAAGTCTAAGGAGGCCGTGTAGTTGACAACCTAACAAAACGTGAGCGATATCACCACATGTAAACTTCCTCTCATGATATGTCGGGTGGTAGAAGTGCCCATATTTAGACATGGAATCCAACAACTCAAATTTTGGACTCTAGAGTAAACCCTCCTTGAGATTTGTGTCAAACCAAGTATTTTTCAAATTGAAAAATAGTTTTGTTCTTAGGCAACCAACTTAAAGAATTTTTTTTTATTTTGCCAATAAGTCTCTGTCAGTTTGAGCACTGATATCTAGGTCTCTCTCTTTTAAAAAAAATTCCCTTGCCCAGGAGGCAGTTGAGAGTAAATAGTGGATGGAAAACCCATGCTGAAAAATAACTTTGATAAATAGGCTTAGCCATGTATTGGTCTGAACCATACTTATCTGTTTTGATAAAAATATTTTGGGAAGTCTGCTAAGGTCCACTAAATGGATCATCTGGCAGTAAGTAGAAACTTTAATTATTGATTGGCTATGTATAGAATACAGGGACGCGGTGGCTCAGTGGGTTAGGATGCTGAGCTTGTCAATCATAAGGTCGGCAGTTTGGTGGGTCGAATCCCGGGTGCCGCGTAACAGAGTGAGCGCCTGTTACTCGTCCCAGCTTCTGCCAACCTAGCAGTTGAAAGCACGTACAAAATGCAAGTAGAAAAATAGGGACCACTCCGGTGGGAAGGTAACAGCGTTCCGTGTGCCTTTGATGTCTAGTCATGCCGGCCACATGACCACGGAGACGTCCTCAGACAAGCGCTGGCTCTTCGGCTTTGAAACGGATATGAGCACCAGCCCCTAGAGTCGGAAACGACTAGCACACATGTGCGGGGGAACCTTTACTTTTTATGTATAGAATGTATACCTGTTTCTGCTCTGACTGCAGGGGCTGATGGCTTGTTATCAGTTTTCAGTATGCTTTGTAAAAAAAAAATGGGTCTGAACATGTTGAAGTTAGATAGCTTTTGTAAGGTTCCACAATTCTGCATCATAGGTCAGCACTGGAACTCTTTTTGCCCTGAATACTTTCAGTACAGGGTTAAAGGTACATGATGATTATAATTAAATAGTTTATATTTTAGTACTTCCTGAGCTTCTTTTAAAATGATTTACCCACAAACCCGTGTTAGGCAGTAAGTAAAAGAATCCACTTGTTCAATAAGCTCCCCATTTATCTGCCAGTTATATTCCATACTTCCTTTGCTAAATACCATCATTTTAGATTTGGTTTTATTGATGTTTAAAAAATTAAGAATGCAGTAGGTACTTGACTTTCACAACAGTCATCTTAGACCTATTTAGTATAGTAATAAATTTATCATGGATATTTGGCATATGAGGAATCCTGAAATATAATTAACATAAAAGCTCTGGTGCTAGAATATTCCTCTGTCTAACACTATTATGGGTCGGTATACTCTGAGAGAACCATTTAGATTTGTATGGACTGGATGTTTGAGTAGAGGGCCTTAAACCCAAAGTGAGTAAGTGTCTAGGTTCCACAAAATGTTTCTTTCACAAAATGTTTGTCTATAGAATCAAAAGCTGCACTGTGATTTATAAAGGTGGTAAACAGTTTTTTTGCCATTAATTATGTGTTTTATGATGAGATGGTATAAAATAAAACAGGTATCTGGTCATAATAGTATGATGCTTGCATCTTGGTGGAACAAAACTGCTTTCATCTTCCTGTCTTTTTTTGTAATATATTTTATAGATTTTTTTTTACATTTGTAAAACAATAATTAACAATTGATTTCTATAATCCATAATCCACATAATGGTTTTAGTTGATTTCCTCTTTTCCCAAAATATCCTCTGTCCAATCATTCTGGTTGCCTTATCATAGATCCTGTTACAGTCCTTATTTTAGTTTGTTTTTCCCACCAAATTCTAGATATTCTTACTGGTTAAGATTTTCTCAAAAATTAATTACATTTAAAAATTTAACTCTATTTTTCCATATGAACCATCTCACACTTTTACATTTCTTAAGGAATATATAAAACAATGGAAAAAAAGAAAGAAGAGTAAGAGTAAAGAAACATAAAAAATAACATACTACTTAAAATATATATCCCTCCTAAGCTAATATATATTTATTTCCTAAATTTCTTGTTCTTTTTAACCATAATTAAAATATATTTAATCTTTAAACATTTGATTTAATACATCTAGTCTGTTGTGATTCAGGGTCAGCCTGTGGGTTCGGCAGTTGGGTCGGACAACTCAGAGGAGGAGGAGGGGGGTGTTGAAGAGCTTGCTGAGGGGATTGGACAGCTTGATGAGAGCCCCCAGCAAGGCCCCTCTCATCTGGTCACGACAGAGACCCAGCTGTGTGAGCCTGACAGCGTGGATGAAGATGACCCACAGCTGGCCTTGTTCAAGGACGCCAGACGCAGGAGGCAGTCAGTCAGGAGTAAACAGAGGAAGGCAATGGGGCACCTCGGAAGGAGGCACAGAGAGGCCACGCCCTGAACTGTATTTAAGGGGAATGTGTGGGAGGGCTGGTTTGCTGAAGGCAACCGCTTGGATTGTTCCTGCTCCTTAGCTCGTGTTTTATGGTTGGTGTCTTGTCTTACTCTGTTTAATGTGAATAAATTTGGCAGGCGTTATTCCAGCCTCTTGCCGTTTCTAAAGGGGTTGTCCCTGCCTTTTCTGCAGGGCCGGTAGCAGGCTGGTACAGAACATCGTCATCTAGTCCTTTAACTCTTATTCAAAACATTTTTATCCATTATAATTTTCTTAAATTCAATTACATTTAGGTATCTAAAACATTTCCTTTATCTAAGTCATTTCAACTTTTTTATATTACTCATATCAAGAAAGAGAAAAAAAAGGGAAAAAAGCACACTATATTATTTAGGGAATTCATCCTTCTTAGAATGACATATACTGTATATTCCAAAACTTTTCTATTTCTTTAACCATATTCCAACAAATGTTTCTTTTTTAAGTATTCTCTCTGGTAAGTCCCATCATCTATTTTCTTGGTTTCCACTTTAGTCTTTTTCCTTTGCCCAGTATCTTTCTTAATCAATGTATTTTGCTGAATCAAAAACTTTTCCCGTATGCTCGTAAATGTTGCTGTAGATATAAAAAGTAAATCAGGTGAAGTGTCTTCTGCCTTTCCATGTTTGTTGAAAATCTTTTTCTTTTTCTTTCTCTCCGCTTCTCTTATCATTTCCTTTCCCTTCAATATCCCTGACATCTTTACAGTCCATTTTATCCAATCTGTTTTCTTGTCCTCAGATTCATTTTGTAGTCTTAAGGGATAAGTTGTTTTTTCCAATTCTTGTGAATTTTTTCCCACTAGGATTAAATCATGTTTCCTTGTTTTGTTAAGTTCCATCTTTAAGTCTCTATTCTCAATTCTATGTCCATTTATGTGTTTTATCTGCTCTTTCTCTGTTGTTGTTTTCTGGGAAATTTTTTTGTTGCAGTTAACGTAGAAATAGATTGATTTATATTTTCAAAGTTATTTTGGATTTCTTTGTGATTTAAAGTCATTGTTGTCTGAATTAGTTGCAGTATACTATATATCTCCTCCTGTGGAGCATTTATGTTTTCTTGATATGTTCTTTCTACATGTCTCTGATCCATGATGGCCAAGAATTTGAGTTTTTCTCTTCCTTTCTTTTCTCTGCAAATAGCTTTAAAGTCCCAATTAAATAGATATTTGTAATCCAAATAGTTCAAAAAAGATTTTTTCCCTGAAGTGTATAATTCTTTGTCTACAGCCCAGATTATTGTCTTTTTTGTCACAGCTGTTCTTTGTTGTTAAAACTTTGAAAGTCACAAACACAGATTAGCTTTTTCGAGGTTTTGCCAAGTCTTATATTAAAGTCAGAGCTGTCATACTCTTTATCCACCACTAAGTGTCAGCAACTATTTGTTTTTCAATTTCCAAAATGAACAATTATCTTTAAAATTAGAGTCTTAACCATTCAAACAATTTTAGATTTATCCACATTTAAGTTTTATATTTATTTCACTTTCATATATTTTGATTCTCCATAAAAAGATTAATTCGCCGCTTCCTCCTCCTTCCCTTTCAGAGGTATTTTGCTTCTTGGGGATCTTTTCCAGGAAATTAAATGTAGAATAGAAAAGAGAAGATCGAATTCCTCACCCAGTTTCAAACACGCTGTTCACAGTTGTGCTGATTAGTCCTCTTGGACTTCAGTTGCAGGTAGCTTGGGCTGGTCAATGCAATACAGCCAGCCTTTCTCCTGTCAGGTTAGAAGGCTTTACCCAAGTCAAATGGAATGGCTGCCACTGTTCCAGAATTGCTGGAGCATCCTTCTTTCTTCATCGCCTCTCCAAGGTGACTTAGACCCATTTAGGGTCCCCAGGCAGTCACGTGAGGGCGGACAACCTGCAAGCCCGCGACTGGTCGCTACCACGCAAAAGCAGAAGTCCTCATCTTCCTGTCTTTCTATTGATGCTGTTTGGAGGAATGAAAAAATGTAAACCAAAGGGCTCCTCTTCTCTTTTTTTGGACATTTTGTTGTTAGCAAAAAATGACGCATGATGTTCCTCATACAAGCCTGATTTAAGCTCAGATTATCACTAATAATGTTAGTGTCTAAATATTATTAATGTAATACTAGACTCCAAATCACACATGCTAGATTTCTTGTTGTTTGGCAAATTTATGGGGCCAAAAGTCTCTTTGAGAGAGGACTAAAGAGCACTTAGAATGAACTCCTCATGTAGAGTTCTGTGATTTTGTAGAGGCTGCATAATTTTGGCAGACGTTGCAATGCTGACAGTTGTCTAATAGCAGCTCATCTGGGTACATCAAGATGAGCATCGTAATAACAGTGCATAACAGAACATACTATGTAATTAAAAAACACAGACCAGAATCTGGTGCTCCACTGAGATTAAAGCAGAACAAAGCATTCTTCTCTCTGTGAACAATGTGGCATTTTCTTTCACCATCAAAGGTAATGCGACAGAAATGGTCTGGTTGCTGTAATTTGTTTCTTCCTCAAATTATTCAATCACATGCATTACTGGGGCTCTCCATCTTTTTCGCTGTGCAACAAATGCCTTCTAGATAGGAAGAAATGGACAAAATGAATTCAAGCCACCTCTCTGTTGACCTTTCAAAAAAAAAAAAAGCAAACAGGAGAGATTGCTGTGAGATAGATATCAACACATATCTCCCTTGCTTCTCAGCTAACAAAGAGAGAGAGAGAGAGCCTGTGGCCTAAGACGCAGTCGGCCCAGGTTCAAATCTCAGAAGGGTATGGCTGACTGATGAGAACAAATACGTTTGAAATGATCATATCTGTCTCCCTTTAATTCTTTGTTAACAAGCCAAAAAAATTTTTTTTCACAAATATGAGCTGTCACAGCTGTGACTGCTGCCTTTAGATTACCTTGCTAGGCCCCAAACATGGGACAAATCTTATTTCCTGTTTCAGCCTAACCCAAGGCCATCCACAGGCAGTGGTAACAGTAGTGACAGCTCATATTTGTGTAAATTTTTTGGATTGCTAACAATATATATATATATTGTCCTCTTCCCCCACTAATATAGACAGGTTAAAAACATTACACAGACAAATGTATGATTTTCAACCTTATTTCAAAATCATTCTCTTGGGAGAAAAACAAACAGACACATACACACTTTTCAAGCTTGGATGAGTTAAGGATGCTGAGCCTGTACTATTTGAATGACGAAACGTGTAACATTAAGCATCTCAAAGGAAATATATAACGGCTTTCATCTGCTAATTCAGATTCAATTTGTCAAACAAGAGCCTCCCAAATCCCTCCCCCTTTGCTGGGCAGACAATCTGATCTTCTGGATGAAAGAGGGCATGGCACACTGAGGCCCATATTCCACACCTATCTCTATACCAGCTTCCCCTCTCCTTCTTGCACTTCTCTGCGCTTTAGAGATAGCAGGCATTATTCTCTGAACACCCAGAAGAAACCTTTAAGAGAGACATGTTTGCTTAGCTCAGTGATGATCCACCTCTAGTTTTGCTGCTCAAAAGGAAGCAATTAGGCTTCGAATTTCATAATGCAGGTCTGTTCAAGAAAGAGAGCAGTTGAGTTGGATCAGCTGATTTCATCTCTGGATGAATCCTTCTTTAGCCAACAAACTGAGAAGAGGACCTTGAGGGAACATTGGGGGTTTTCTTTACAAGGAGAGCTGATCCCAGCAAAGCTCAAATGACTGAAATGGATTTTTCTTTTCATAATCTAATGGTATTTGGGGAAGTATGTCTTAATGAGATGGCTTTGAAAATATCTTATGATCTTTTCAACAATATTATGTATATCCCCCAATCAAGTGTTGGGTTCTCCCTGTGTTTAAAGCAGAGGTATACTAACCTTAGAAGCAGATGTGGGTAATCCTCGACTTACAACAGTTCATTTAGTGACTGTTCAAAGTCACAGCGGCCCTGGAAAAAGCGATTTATGACCGTTTTTAACATTGACAACTGTTGCAGTATCCCCATGGTCATGTGATCAAAATTCAGATGCTTGGCGACTGGTTCATACTTAGGACTGTTGCACCGTCCCGGGGTCATGTGATCACCTTTTGCAACCTTCTGACGAGCAAAGTCAATGGGGAAGCCAGATTCACTTAACAACCATGCGACTAACTTAAGATCTGTAATGATTCACTTAAAATTGTGGCAAGAAAAGTCATAAAGTGGGGCAAAACTCACTTAACAAATGTCTCGATTAGCAACAGAAATTTTGGGCTCAATTGTGGTCATCAACCGAGGGCTATCTGAACTGATTTGCTGTGTGCCCACGGTTTTTCTCTTCCCTCTTTTTGCCCCGTGATTCTGAAAGTGGAGATTGAACATGTTAGGAAGGTATCAGGTTGAGGAATTCTCCAAACAAAAATCTCTCCTCTCCAGTTCCCTATATGGTAGAAACCATATGCTGCATAACATACTCTCTCACACACATACCCTGCAGCAGACAAATAGTACTGGCCCTTCAAGTTTAGCTCCTCTCTAGTTTGGTTCTTGGAGTCTCAACTGTCACTTCGTTTGAAGTCCGACCTACTTCAGAGGTTGCTGTGAGCTTAAAATTGTAGCTTTTAGAATTTTAATTGGAAAGCAAGCTATCCAAAATTTACAGTTCCAGAGTTAATCTTAACATCCATTTGGAACTTACCGAGATTACATTCAAACTACTCTGCTTTAGGATCTTCTCATCCCCCAAGTTTATTTTCAAAACAGTCACATCCCATCAAGATGCTGCTGCTCACTTTGAAAGGTTTTGTCAAAACTCATGAAGAATGTACTTTATATAAAAGGAAAGACTCACAAATAATGGCATCCATCTGCTCAGGACTTCATTGATTAGCACAAAATGTCACTAGTCTGGGAGTATATCTCATCTGCACTGCTTATGACATATCCTAAAACATTGGATGTCTCTGTTCCTTTGGTATTTGATATTCCTTCACCACTAGAGCTGAGGTTTTAAAGTGGCTGTGATGAAAGATGGAACGAGAGGCTTTCATTTATGCCGAAGCTGAGATTTTGCTGAGGTAAGCCAGTTAGTTCCCAACTCTTCACTTCCCTTTTCTTTACTTTTGAAAAATAATGATCCTGGGCATGTATTCTGTATTGGCCTCATATCTTCAGCAATAATTCATTATTCTTTGAGAAAGGGAAATGGAACAGCCCAGTAAAAAGTCAAGAAGCAACCGAGAATATATCAGTTTGGCCTGGGTAAAGCCCCCAAAGGGTGCTTTCCTTTAATTGAGTTTCCAGTGAGTTCCTCTTTCCATGGTTGCCTTGAAGTGCACAGCTGCTCTTGTGCACATGCTGAAGACATTTGCATCAAAACAGATGAAATGGCTAAAATGAAGAGGAGCACAGATTTGGGGTCAAGTGGTTCCCTTTTATATGATGCTGTGACATTTTTCTCCAGCAATCAGACTCAATGATGCTGATTCTTCTCAGAATTCTAATGTCAGTTGCACAAGGCTGCAAATTGTCAATAGTTTAAGCAATAACAACGTTGTAGCAAGAGCGCTTAGACTTAAATACTGCTTCACAGTGCTTTACAGCACTCTCAGAGCAGTTTACAACATCAGCATACTGCCCCCAAAATCTGGATTCTCATTTTACTGACCTCAGAAGGATGGAAGGCTGAGTTAACCTCGAACCCCATCAAACTTGGACTCCCAGCAGTGGGCAGAGTTTGCTGCAAATACTGCATTCTAACCAGTGCACCACCAGGGCTCCAGATTTTGTTGTTATTGCTACAGTTACTACATTAGAATTATTACTGCCAGGCTCAGAGGAAATGATTTTAGTGGCCTTGGGAGGGTGGGGGATTTGTCTTCTCTGTTCAAGGAAGGAAAATTGTTGGGCCAACTCTGGATTGGCTTTGAGCATCCAATGAACAGACAATGGAAGGACTTTTTTTGGTAGCTGAGTTCAGTTTTCCTAGGGAAGCTGATGTTGCTTCCTCCTTAATCATCTTCACAAAATGGCTGAAAACCTTCTGAACTAGACAGCTTCCCCATGTATGTATGTATGTATGTATGTATGTATGTGTGTATGTATGTGCTGTATGTATGTACATATGTACTGTATGTATGTATGTGCTGTATGTATGTACATATGTACTGTATGTATGTATGTATGTATGTATATGTCCTGATCCCCTCTTTTTTATGGAACTCAGGAGAGAAATCGCTGAAATAAATAGTCATATCCTTCCCTATTGGGTTGAAAAATTCCAGGTACAAAAGTACTTCAGTCGACAAAGTCTAATCTCAATATAGTGCATGTAGGAATGTCACTTTGCAGAGTTTGAATGGAAGATTTGAGTATCAATCGTAACAGAATCTATAAAAACAGAATGCTTAGCCATGGATGCATATGTCACGTGACACAGTTACAATTAAGTTATGGTATCAACCACAGACCAGGAGACTGAATATTTTGCCTTCGATATCTACTCAACTAAATTATACAAAATACACTTAGAAAATGTACACTACACTTCTAATGTGTGAACCTGAATATATACAACCTTTCCATACCTAATAACAAAAGTGAGAATGTTATATTTATATAACAATAAACTTATAACTTTCCCTTTTATCCTGGGCTGTTAACCACCCACATTTCCTAGCAAAAAAGGAGGTATTACTACAGGTCTGGGATTTCTGTTTCTCTTATCCAGGGCTCAAAATCCTTTTGGCTTACCCTTAGCCCTATATAGATAAGAGCCTTGGTGGAGCAGTGGGCTAATGCCTCCTTAAGTAACACCAGCTGCCTGCAATTAGTGCAGGTTCGCATCCCACCAGGCTCAAGGTTGACTCAGCCTTCCATCCTTCCGAGGTAGGTAAAATGAGGACCCAGATTGTTGGGAGCAATTAAGCTGACTTTGTAATAATGCCGCTTGGGAGGGGTGTGAAAGCCCTAATAAGCAGGCATATACATAGAATGAAGGCTACTGCTAAGCTTGTAAGCCGCCCTGAGTCTTCGGAGAAGGGCGGGATATAAATGGAATTAAATATATATATATATATATATATATATATATATATATATATATATATATATATATATATATATATATATATATATATATATATATATATATATATATATATATATATATATAATCCTTCCCTTGTGCTTTACTAGGTTCTGCCTGATAATTTCTCCCTTTTATTGATTTGCTTCTTCATCACCGAGTCCTTATCAGTTCATAGCAGGAAAAAAATAAGTACAAGTGGTCCTCATTTAGCAACAACAGTTGTGACTGGATCAACAAAGTACTCACTAAATGAAACTGCAATTGCACTTATGACTTTACTTCAGCTTTCTTTTGTTTTACAGACCTACATAAATTCAAGGATTGGTCATAAAATTACTTTTTCATCATGGTTGTAACTGGGAGTGGTTGTTGAACAAGACAGTCTCTAAATGAGGATTATCCGTACTTGTTGCTGGCTGTAGCTGGTCTGCATCTATGAGCTGTGTGGCTCCTTGCTCAGCTATGATAGTTCTAGAGTCTTTTTGCTTATCCCACCAAATTGCTTCAGTTTTATGTCCACCATGCAGGTCTATCATCTTTTTTCGTTGTCTAACTCCTTACTCTCTTCAACCAGCACCCACATCCTGTGCTTTCCATGTTTCCCTTTTTATCTCTCTGCATTACAGGTGTGGTCCTTTCTGCTCTTAAAGTCCCAAAGAGCACAAAACCACAAGGAAGGAAAACCCATATCACAGCCTTGAGTCTTTCCTTCCACAGTTCAAAAGGATTGTCAATCAAGCAGGAACTATTATATTATATTACATTTATTAATTTTTTAGATTCCTGGAGAGCAGTTTCTGTTAGATGTTTAGTGCCAGCCATTGGCAGTTCCCCAAAAGGGTCATCAGATGGAGGCAAAGAGGTTTCTTTGCTTCCACTGATGAGCCAAGGGTCTCAGACCCACAGCCCCATTGGTGAGAGTGTTTTATGGTCAAGGAGGGGCCAAGACCCCCCATAAATACCTCTGCACGAGGGGCTGCTCTTTGTCTCTGATTCTCTTCTTTGTTCCAGTCCTATCTCTACTCCTAACCTCTATATTAGTCATGTAATACTAGCTTGTTTTGTTTTATTTTATTTCTCTCTTACATGCAGGCATGAATGCTTTCATGCCAAGTACTTCTTTCTCTTTGATCTATCATGAATAAAGCTAAATATGATTGCATCTCTGCGTGATGCCTTTGCTTGGAAGCTCCTTTAACGATTCATCGTGAGAATACCTCACAAGTTGGTAGTCAGAGCATGGTTTAAAGGAAAGCTTCCAAGCCAGCCAGGAACTAGCCAACGAGATGTCTGAAAGGCCCAGCTCCAATCCATTTATAACAGATGGCAGGACTTCTACTATCGTGACCAGAAGTCATCGATCGAAGACAGCCTCCCTGCCTACATCCAAGACTTCAGTTCCTGAGGCAACCTCAGCTGCAGATGAAAGCGCAAATGACCTTCATCCCGTCAGAGGATCCAGCAGAGCGTCCAGGACCCCTTCACATGCCTCTCTACAACTGAACGCCACAGAGGAGAGCATACAAGGTTTGCAAACTGTCCAAGGCTGCTCAGATGCTGCAGAGACGGGCCTGGCTGAGACCAAACGCCGCGTGAGTAAACTGACTGCACAGGAACGTGAAGAACTGCTTAAAGAGATCCTTGCAATGCAGGGGAAAGGGAGGGGGAAGGCAGCCCAGGAAACTGAAGACACCACGAGGCTCCCAAATATGGCGCCTGCCACCCTTAGTGACCCCGGGACCCCAGGGTGTTTGGCGGGAACCCCCCCTCCCAGCTGTGAGCTATAGCTTCCGGGGGCAAGCGGAAACAAGATGGCTCCACCCACGTGGTCTGGCACAGGAAACAAGATGGCAGCCCCCTATAAGCCCACACGGTCTAACAAAGACTTGACTTCTTTAAGTCTGGAAAGCCAGCAATCTCTGGCTTCCAACCAAAATAGCCTGCAGTCCCTGGCATCCAGCCTGAATGACATGCAATCCCTGGCTTCCGAGCAAGACAGCATGCATATTCCTGATTTCTCCCCCCCACAAAGCCTAAAATGCTATGATAGCAATGAGATTTGCCCAGCCAAAACTGTTACAACGGCTCTCCAGACAGCCATGCAAGCTCTGGCCACTGCCTTAGAGGCTAGCAAGACAGCGGCCACACAGACATCGGGGGTGCCCACCCCCCCTCCAAGGCCTCCCATCCTCTCCCCAGAGCCCAACTGCCGGGGGGAATCCAGCCTGCAGCCTCCCAACAATCAACCCCTGCGGCCTCCCACCTTCTCTTCAGGTCTTCAGAACCAGCAATGGGCTCCTCAAGGCAAGCCAGGCAATGATGAAAATCCATGTGGTTTTAATTCTCGGGAGGATCCATTCAAACAACCCCGGGCTGGTAAATCTGGGCTCCGCCCCCCCCAATGCCTCATGGGAAGAAGGGAGAAACCCTGAACAACGCCCTCCCCCTGATCACATGGTCTCCGGGCACGCCCATATGGAATTGCTAAATAAGCAACAAGAAAAAAGAGTGTCCCCTTTCAATGCAGAAACAGCTTCAGGAGTAAGCGTTTTTCCGCTTCCTTTTACATCAATGCCCATCTCAGAATTTTTTAAATATGGGTCTGAGTTCCTGGTCACAGACCTACCTAGTGATTTTAAAAAACTGCAAATAGCAGGAGAAAATTATAGCAGTTGGAGTAAAGATATACAGCTATATCTCTTAAAGCATGGGATTCTACAGATGGTTCGAAAACCACCCCCTTCCCCATGGGGACGTCAAGAAGAGCTGCTACACTTGCAGGCTTATTCTGCTCTACTCAGTTCCCTGGATAATAACTTGTTCCCTAGCATACCAGCTGGTCTCAGAGCTGCTCAGGTCTGGGATCTGTTATTCAAATTATTCAACAGCGATACCATTGGTTCCATCACCAGATATACAACTGAGCTTTATACAACCAAACTGAAATTTGGTGCCAGCATGCCTGAACATCTTGCAAAATTAAAGGCACTCAGGGCAGAATTGATTTCCAGAGATTTTCCTGTGTCTGATGTGAGCATGCTCTCCATAATTTTTACTTCCCTAGACAGGAGTTGGAGCAATTTCATTGTTTCACTCGAAGCGGTCAAGAGGGAAGACATAAATCTGTCCTACCTCACAGGGAGACTGATTGAAGAAGATCGGAGAAGGAGAAATGCTGGAGAATACGCTAGAGTCACCACTCAGCAAGCCAGAAGGGGGCGCCACAACTCAGAGCAAATTAATGCTCTGCTTAAATGTTTCATCTGTGGCTCTGAGGAGCACCTCAAGAAAGACTGCCCCCATCAACATCAAGCCCCTAAACGTGGTCCCAATCAAGTAAGAGGGAAGGGGCAAGGAAGGGGGCGTGGCAGGGGCAAAGGACATTCACTGCATACTTGTTCCCTCACCCCCACAACAAAGGCTGATAGCTCCACTGACTTATGGTTACTGGACTCTGGAGCTTCTTCTCACATTACTAATATGAGTCAAGGTTTTAAAAGGTTAAAGAAAATTACCTCATCTGTCAAGGTTGCAAACGGTGATACTGCCTCAGTTGTTGGGGAGGATTTCGTTTCTCTACCTGGACTTGGGAAAGTAGAGGGTGTCCTGCACACGCCTTCTATAGCCAACAACCTTTTGAGCATCACCAAATTGTGTGCCGATGACAAAGTGGAAGTCCTATTTCGCAAGGGGGGAGGTCATGTCACCCGGGACCAGAAGGTCATTGGAGATATTACAATAATAAATGGCTTGCCATATTTTTCTCCCAAGGCACCACAGCCTGCCCCAAGGCTTTCCAAGGGCAGTGTGGGCAAGGAGCCTGAATCTCAGCAGGCACCTACAGCACCACTCAAAGCAATAAGAGCCAAGAGAGTGTCCATGGGAAAGCCAATGCACAATAAGTGCGTCCACCTCATGCACAGAAGGCTAGGACATGCAAGCTTCCCTGTAGTTAAAAAGATGGGAGAGTTTGCTGAGGGAGTCCAGCTCAAGGACTGTGACGTGTTTCTGGACTGTGCCGTTTGCAAGAAAACAAAGAGGAAGGCTGCTCCTATACGAAAGGTGTCATCCCGTAAGACTCAACACCCTTACCAATTAGTACATATTGATTTGGTTGGGCCTTTTACACCATCCCTAGGAAAGAAAAGGTATTTTCTCACTGCCGTTGATGATTTTTCACGTTACGGTCACGTGTATACTCTCACAGAGAAATCTGAAGCCTTTGACGCCATAAAGTCGCTGTACAACTTCGTAGAGACCCAGTACAAGACCAAGATCGCACAATTGCAGAGCGATCGTGGGGCTGAGTTCATGTCTCAGAAGTTCCAGGACTGGGTAAGGCATAAGGGCATCCGCCATTTCCTAACTGCACCGTTCACCCCGTCGCAAAATGGTGTAGCTGAGAAAAGGAATGGAATCCTGCAAACCATGATGCGTAGTCTGATTGCAGACGCGGGTGTCGCAGAATCATACTGGGGGGAGGCAATTCATTATGCCAATTACACTTTAAACCGCACCTGGAGCAGTGTTGTGAACCAGACCCCATATTTCCTGGTTCACGGTAGGAAACCAAATCTGGCACATTTGCGTGTGTTTGGTTCCTATGCATGGGTGCATATCCCCAAGCAGCTACGGAAGAAGGGGAAACCTGTTTCTCAGAGACTAAGGTTCTTGGGCTATGCTCCTGGCTCCAAGGCCTATCGTTTCCTGGGAGAAGGGGGCAGGCCTGTGACTTCCCAATCTGCCTCTTTCGAAGAGGATTCCAATTGGACCCAGATCCACTCAAATGATCTGAGCCCATATGCCAACCGACCCAGCAAGGACACACCGACCGCGACATCACCAGAGGCGACCCCGTACCCTGCCACCGACGAAAGTGAGGAACAAGATGAAGATGCGTCCAGTCCCACGGAGGAAGACACGCCGTCTTCACCCCCAGCGACACCTCAGAGACCCGCGGAAGAAAAGAGCGGTGAGTGGCAGAAGGTAAGGAGATCAAAGCGGTCCAACAAGGGGGTCCCACCAAAGAGAATTGACATTGGCCACATAGCGTCTGTCAACAGCGTTGTGGTCACCCCAAAATCCTTCTCTGACATCCAGGAGCTGCCCATCGAAGAGCAAGAGAAATGGCAGCTCGCGATGGAGAAGGAAATGCAGAGCCTGAAACAACTCAAGGTCTTCACCCCCCAGCAACCTCCAAAGGAGAGGAAAGTCATTGGCACAAGGTGGGTTTACAAGGCAAAACCACTTGCCAATGGCCTCTACCTATATAAGGCTCGTTTGGTAGCCCAGGGCTTCGCTCAGCGTTACATGGAGGACTACTCAGAGACTTACTCTCCAACCGTCCGGGCAGAGAGCGTCAAGGCCGCCCTCGTGACTGCAGCCGCTCTGGGAGAAGAAGTCTTCCAATTCGACATCCAGACGGCTTACCTCCACGCCAACTTGGACCGGCAGATCTACGTGAGGGCCCCACCTGGCTACCAGCAAGAAGGGGAAAATACATGGTTGCTTCACAAAGGGTTATATGGTCTTAAGCAGTCAGGGAAATTATGGTATGACTGTCTTAAAAAGAGTTTAGAACGAGTTGGTTTTCATACATCTAATGCAGATCAATGTGTTTTCACACGCAATTCCAAGGGTACCACAGAACGGGTGTTAGTTTATGTGGATGATCTATTATATGTAGGGCCAAACAAGAAAGGGTGTGATGAATTTGCCAAGGCCCTGGAAGAAAAATTTACTCTGAAGTCTTTGGGGCGGGTTGACAAGTACTTGGGTGTGCATATTTTGGCCACTAAAGGGGGGTTCGCTCTATCTCAAAAAGAAAAGATAGAGGAATTACTGGCCAAATGCAAAATGACAGAATCTAATCCTACGCATAGCCCAATGCAAACCGATTTTTACAACCACACCCATAAGGACGGTCCTGAGTTCACAGATAACACGCTTTACAGATCTGTGATTGGCTCCTTGCTATACATCAGCAATTGGAGCAGACCTGACATAACTTTAGCTGTGAATCTATTGTCCAGGCATGTGGAACACCCAAAGCAATTCCACTGGACTGCTGTTAAAAGGGTGCTTAGATACCTAAAGGGCACAGCTGATGCCCTCCTTATGCTAGAACCAGAGAAGGGGAAGACGGCCCAGCTCTCCGCTTACTCAGACGCAGACTGGGCTGGCGACACCAAAACTAGACGGAGCACTTCCGGTTTCCTCATATTGCTAAATGGCTGCCCAGTACATTGGAATGTTAGGCAGCAAAAATTTATTTCTTGCTCCACGGCCGAGGCTGAATATGCCAGCCTGTCAGACACGGCCAATGATTTGACTTGGTTCAATGAGCTGATAACAAGCATCTGGGCATCTCCCCCTCTGCCCATCCAAATTCTAGAGGACAACACAGCTGCCATTGCAATCTCGGAGGCTTATGCAGTAGGATCTAGATCTCGCCATATAGACATACGCTACAAAAATGTCAGGCAGCTTACCAAAAAGGGTTTTATACATGTTGAGCACTGTAATACAGCTGACCAGATAGCTGATCTGTTTACCAAACCTGTTCCCATTGACCGGCACAACCTTCTGTGTAAGCGTTTGTGTTTGGCCTTCTGAATGTTTTCATACATGTCTATGACACCTGCTCGCCCCTTACATACATTCACTGGTCCCTGTCATTGGCTGGCAAGAAGGGGAATTGTTAGATGTTTAGTGCCAGCCATTGGCAGTTCCCCAAAAGGGTCATCAGATGGAGGCAAAGAGGTTTCTTTGCTTCCACTGATGAGCCAAGGGTCTCAGACCCACAGCCCCATTGGTGAGAGTGTTTTATGGTCAAGGAGGGGCCAAGACCCCCCATAAATACCTCTGCACGAGGGGCTGCTCTTTGTCTCTGATTCTCTTCTTTGTTCCAGTCCTATCTCTACTCCTAACCTCTATATTAGTCATGTAATACTAGCTTGTTTTGTTTTGTTTTATTTCTCTCTTACATGCAGGCATGAATGCTTTCATGCCAAGTACTTCTTTCTCTTTGATCTATCATGAATAAAGCTAAATATGATTGCATCTCTGCGTGATGCCTTTGCTTGGAAGCTCCTTTAACGATTCATCGTGAGAATACCTCACAGTTTCAGAGATATTTCAACACGCTGCCCACACATCAGAAACCACCAGAAGCCAAATAGCAGGATCTGACTATTTTGTCAAAATAATGACATGGGCATCAGGACTGAACAACTCAAGCTCTGTCCTTTCATATAACATGATGCCATGTATAGGAAAGGGGTGGAGCTTGTGCTATTCCAGTGTAACGCTTGTTTTGCCATTTGTCTTCTTGCCTCTCCCCTATCTACACATTTTTCGGACTCTGATTTTTTGACAATGTCAGTTGTGTTTCCCTCCTTCAGGCTCACTTGGCTATTTTGCAGATTGCTAGTCTGGGTGCCCATTCTGGGCAAATCATATCAAAAATCTGTATCATTCTTTCCAGTATCTCCACTCAGAATTATTAATACATATTGTGACAATTTCAGCAATAAAGTAGATCATCTACATACTGCAGCCCAATTCTGATCATCATTCCAGGCTTCATAAACATTTGTTTTCTGACTTATTGTCCTCATTTCTTAAACAAGACATGAAGAAATGAACTGGGGGGATTCCCTGGGCAAATGCAAGCTAAGAACTGTATGCTGAAGCCAGGATGAGAGAAAATCAGGAGACCCCAAAAGGGAGCATTTTCCAGTGCTCCTTAATTCTGGCTTTGTGAAACACAATTTTGTGAAGCACAACAAATGGAAGCTGAACCTGGAATGTTAATTACATCCTTGGGCCTGTAATTAATGGCCTTGATCAAATCTAATGACCTTCTTTCTTTTGCCAAGCATCTCATGTTAATCTTAAACCAAAACTGGGGAAAAGATATATCACCATTCTCCTTTCCCACCAACATCCTACCCACATCATGATCTTTGACCTGAGCAACTCCTTGCCCTTCTTATGCCCTTGTAAGTGTCAGGAATGCATTTTTATTAGTTGATTAAAATATGATATCTATAGGATTCCCTCCATCACAAACATTTCTTGATATTGAAAGTTGTTATGATGACTCTTCATAGTTTTCAGGTACATTTTTTAGATATCCTTGTTTAACCAGTATGTAGTGGAGGATTCTTCCACATAACAAGGCTTCCTATCTCCTAACCCTCCTCAATCCAGTTTAAAACACAGTTAGGTTAGATTTGGATTCCTTTGACTATTTGGATAATAAGAAACATGTATCAGTTATGTTATAATATGCTTGTTAGTCTTCACTTTGTAGAAAAGGATCATGTAATCCAGAGGTGTCAAACTCAATTTCATTGAGGGCCGCATCAGCATTGTGGTTGCCCTCGAGGGCCAGATGGGTGTGGCCAGGGTGGGCACGGCCTACTGAATGCGTTTCAGCAAAGATGGCCACCACAAAATTGTACATTGGCTCCCGGCTGGCCTGGGCCAGGGCCAAGGCAGTGGGGACCGTTCCATCACTGTTTCCAGGATGGGTTTGTGGGCCACATGAAACCACTTTGTGGGCCAGATCCGGCCCCCGGGCCTTGTGTTTGACATGTCTGATGTAACCAATGCATGCAAGAATTGTTACTGAATTAATCATTCCTTCCCTGTAGGACAGGGATGTCAAACTGCCGGCCCATGGGCCGGACGCATCATCCAGAAGGTGCGCCCACTCCATTGCTGGCAATGGCAAAACTGTCCTGATATGACATTGCGAGTTTGACATGTCTGCTGTAGGAGATGACCAGGCTTTGACCAGAAGTCAAAGGCATCATCAGTCATGAGTCCCTTCGTGCCCACAAAATGTCTAAGTCTAGCCCAGCTTGAATTTCTGGGACTCTTACCTACCACTACTTTGCTTGTACCATAAGTAATTCAGATTCTTGTAGAGAGCTTAAGATTGCAATAAATCTTTTTACCCATTTGAACTGTCTGGATCTCCTGATTTCTCTGGTGCTTGACATTAATTTGAACTACTAATAGCCCAAGCAAATTGGCAATATATAAATAGATAAAAGTCCCAGGAATTCATGGTGGGCCAGACTTAGATCTCTTGTGGGGGCGAACAGACTCATGACTGATGATGCGTTTGACCCCTTCCTCAGGGCTCAGCCTGGTCATCTATATTCCTCCCTTTCAAGCTGAGCAATAACAAGTTCTGTCCAACCCAGCTACTTGCTGATATTTTATAAATAATGAGGTGTCAAATTCTTTGGCAACTTCTTGAACCACAAATGATTCTTTTCCAAGCATAATTTCTACAGAGTTTTGTTTAACAAAATTTACTGAGGTACATGGGATGTGGTTACAAGAATTCTGGCATCTGAATTATTTTCAATGTACAGTTAATATGTTCCTTTGCACATTAAGGGAGAGACCAAATCTAACAACCTTCTGATGAACCAGTAAGGTCTCTTCACTGCAAATGGAGAATTATTATTATTATTATTATTATTATTATTATTATTATTATTATTATTATTATTATTATTATTATTATTATTATTTTGGTAAATATCTTTATTAAGTTTCAAAAACAAATATTAAACTACAAAATAACATAAAGGAGAGAAAAGGGATTGGAATAACAGGACAGCTTAAAATGTGACAAAAATGCATTAAACAAATACATAATTAAAGTATATTATCCATTTTTAGTACATTTCAGTACAGATAAAAATACAAGATCTCTAATTTAAATGAATAATTGATATTTAAACTATTGTACTAATAATAATAAACATTCTAAAGGCTCAACATGCATACAATATTCTTCTCATGATTTTAATCTACCACATAACAAAATGTCAAATTTGAATATATTTCTTAAGTATAACCATACATTAAGAAACCACAGTATTTCTCTAGTCAAATCAAGTTTAATTTACTCTAAACAAAACAGTCAATTTCACCATCTCAGCTAGCTCCAGATAATGGGGAATCTTGCACAAAAGATTTATATATAACAATCTATATGACAGTCTTATGAATCTCAATCAGTTGTGGAGGCAACTCTTACATAAAGAAAATAAACTGCTAAAGATCTCCCTCTTTTACCCTTGATTTTGAACAGATACGTGTCAACAGTTCTTTGTTGTTTAGAGGGAGAAATCTCAGAGGCAGTCTGAGGAAAAAGTGTAAAGGGAGGTTAATTATTAAAAAAAATGTAAAAAAACAACTCAAAACGCTCAAAAACATTGACATTTGCCATGACAGAATAGCTTCATTATTTTTCATTTCCCTTTAACCCAGGGGTGTCAAACTGCCAGCCTGCAGGCTGGACATGTCATGCGGAAGCCGCGCTCATCCCATTGCCGGCAATGGCAAAACAGTCCCGATACGTTGCACGACGTCATGTGACGTCGCGAGTTTGACATGTCTGCTTTAACCTGTAATAGCATAACATCAAGTATCTATTTAGATACTTTCTTGCGTGGTGGTGCGCAGTGGTTAGAATGCAGCATTGCAGGCTAATTCTGCCTACTGCCAGGAGTTCAATTCTGACCCACTCAAGGTTGACTCAGTCTTCCACTCTTCTGAGGTCAGTTAGTTAGTTTAGTTTATTGATTAGCCCATAGGTCATACTGAAATAAAGAGTTCAAACCATAGATTATTAATAAAATCCTATAAAACAGTTTAAAATGAAAATTTAAATACAATAGAATAAAATACAATAATTTAATATATAGACAAGTAAAGTAAGATAAAATTATATTTCAGCATCACCCCTGCAATCTACCCCAATCAGTCCCACATATGCCGATCTTAGTTGAACCTTCTGAAGTCAGTAAAATGAGGACTTAGATTGTTGGAGATAATATGCCAACTCTGTAAACTGCATAGAGAGCATGCTTTAAAATATAAGTCTAAGTGCTGTTGCTATTGCTATTAATCATGCCAGCAGGAGCTAAGAGTTGAACAAAGCAAAAATCCATTTGAATAGTACTGCAGACCATCCTTTGAACCACAAGAGACTAAGTACCACACCATTTCCAAACTGGCAATCATATACGTAAAACCTCTAGTCGTCATATTCACAATATGCAGCTGCAGTACTATTTAGATTAAATACTAAAATTTTAGAAAATATACATACAAATGATACCCTGTTTCCCTGAAAGTAAGGCCTACCCTGAAAATAAGCCCTATGTTGATTTTTGGGGCCCTAATACAAGCCCTACCGCAAAATAAGTCCTAGTTTTGGGGCAAGGCACACATCTTAAAATCACTCATCTTGCAACCAGGCCTCTCCTCGCTAGGCCACTTCTTCTGTGGTGTCTTTTGCAGGCAGGCCTGCTTTTCTCAGTCACAAGCCATTCTGGAAGGCCACTGTAGATTGAATCCATAGCTCGGTACTTGACTGTATATGCCTTCCAGAAAGGCCTGACTGCAAAATGAAGGCTGGAATGCTGCTGCAGAATGAAGCTGCTCCTTTGGTCAGAAGAAGTGGGCCAGCTGGGCAGGGCTATCAGTGCCAGAGTTGAGTATAAAAGACATCCCCTTTTGCCTTTTTTGGAGGCTAATAATAATAATAATAATAATAATAATAATAATAATAATAATAATAATAATAATGATGATGATGATGATGATGATGATGATGATGATGATGATGATGATGATGATGATGATGATGATGATCCGGTCTTATTTTCGGGGAAACAAGGATAGATAGAAATTTCTTTGAAAATATTTGTAGAGTATTCCATACATATGCGTCTATATTTCCCTAGATGGATAAATTATGAACATTCACACATAGCTCTACAGGAGGGAGATCACTTCCTCCAGGTCCAACCTATCTGGATTAAAACTTATTGATGTACTCCTTCTGTCCGGTGTTGTTATTGAGATAAATCTCACAGCACAGCATTTCAGCTCAGCTACTTTGCCTTGTCCAGCTTCATTTGTGTGATGGAATCCAGCAGTTCAGCAATTTATAATTTCCTTTGCTGAAACTGCAGGGCAAGTAAAATCTTACAGCATGCCTTCTGAAACAGCCACTGCATATAGACTATTTAATTTTTTTAAAGTATTTTATTTTGAAAAACTTGTTTCTCTTTTTCCTTTTCTTTTTAATCAGTCAGCACAGTAACATTCATGAAAGCACAGACGACTTCATCATGCATATTTAAATTTGCCAGGTAATATTGCTTCTTGTAAGAATTTTTCAATAAAATATTTCTAACTAAGCAATTGGGTTAAGAACCCCAATTATCAACCTATTAGAATGCTTACTACTATCAACAAAATATATGCAATTCATTCAAGAGAGAAGCTGCTGGAATAGGCTGAGGCAAATATATTGGAGCAGATGAACAGACTAGCTTTAGAGCATGACATTCCCATATGCTGTGTAGACTAAGCTCTAATACTACAATTTTTGATTGATAAAATATATACAAAATCCATTATATGCTTCATTTGTAAATTTTTAAGCCTGCCTTTGATTCAATATCCAAAAATAAGTTATGGCAAAAATTGAAGGATCTGCTACTGATAGACATTTGCTTTTACCTTTGCAAAAAAAACATCATACCAAACCCAAAATAAAAGTTAGGTACTCCATTTAGGGCCATTTTTCTAGGAACATCCCACTGAGGAAGAGAGTTAGGGAAGGTTGGCTCCTATAGTGTTCAAAAATTACTTAAATCTGTTGGTCTCAGCCTTAGATAATTTGGTACATCATCTACCAAGATAATGGGGCCTAAGCATGTTTCAACTCTCTTGTATGCAGATATTATAGTGGTATTGGCATTAATATAGATTGATCTGAGAAAGGCATTATAGTCCCTTGCAGAGTTTTGCTTGGAGAAAACTCTGGAGATTCATTATGACAAGACCAAGGATATAGTTTTGCAGACTGCCCTAAGGTCCATAGATGGACACTAAATGGACATGAACTGTAACAATTCAGATTATATACAGTAAGTACCCTGGGGGTAATATTTTACAGTACATGACTACACCCTACAGAATGCTGAGAGGTCAACTTTGGCTATTTGAGTCTTTTATAGATCTCAGGGAGTCTTATATATTCCAGCTGCAATTAAATTATTTCTTGCTAAAGTTGCATCGCTATATGTAACTTCCCTATAAATGCAGTCCCTGCCATCTAAATATTGTGCGATGTATTTTCCAGATTCCATGATGCATACCTAATGGTATTTTCTGGTTTGAAGCTGGTGTGCTTAACATTGAAAAAACGGTATGGCTTAATTTCTTGAACTCTTAGTTAAAAAGAGTTGCCTGCCATAGTTGTCTGGTCCCCCTGAATTCCTCTCATCTTAGATAAGTTGAATCATTATGGCTATTCTCTGAAAGCCATACTAGCCATCTTGATTTCTAATTACTTCATCTCACCCCACAGACATTCTTGCTCACCTCATACAAAACGTGGTTCTAAGTCACAGAGTAAAACATTAGTTTTATCAATAATTATTTCTTCTAGGTGAAATGTATGGAAATTGTGGAAAGGTTCTGCAAGTACTAAGGCACTGAGAAATATCTCTGTTCTTTTACTCCAGGGGTCTTCAAATTTGGCTCTTTTAGGCACGCTGGCTGAGGAATTTTGGGAGTTGAAGTCCACAAGTCATAAAAGGGCCAAGTTTGAAGACCCCTGCTTTACACTTTCCAAATATCCTACAAAATCACCATATTACTTTAGGAGCAATACTAATATGAAGTGCATTTCTCAGACTGTTCTTTGAGTAACTCAACTATCTTACTTTCCAGAAATCATCCAATTATAACTTTTCCTTGCCTTATGCAATATAAATCCATTTGTACCTATTTCAAGTCTATGAATTGATTCCGGTACTAAGTTACGTGGATGGTGAAACTGATACACATTTCATTTTTGTATTTGTGAAATGGTCTATTATTTGTCTGAGCAGAAAAAAATCCTCACCTTTAAATACCTTAAGGTCGGGAAGGAAGCAAATGAACAAACCAATTTAAGTGTCTGTTGAAATCTTTTACTCTTTTATATAGAGGATGAAATGGCAAACTAGAAAAATGGCAAACTATCATATTAATTTGAGTTAAGACTAGTGAAATAATTCTAAAGAAAGGTGAATCTAAGGTGCTGAAAAAGCAATTATTCATACCACAGCATGTCAAAGACCAAACAAAAAACAAAGTTTTTTCTTTCATTAAAATTTAAAATGGCACTACTCAAAACTCTGCAAGTGCTTGTCAACATAGGAGCATTTACTTTACTTCATTTTTGATTTTCATTAAAAATAGGTTCTGGAAAGCTATTGTCACTGTGCAAATAACAGATTGTAGATTGAGCAATTTGCTTCAAGAAAGAAAACCAAGCACAACTCACAAACATAGGAACAAAGCAAATATGTCCTAGGGCAAAAGGAGAAATAGTAGTAGCATTTAAATGAGAATGGCTTTCAAGGTAATGAACTCTCTGCTACTAAAAAAAAAGTTTTTAAATGCAGCTGTTCTCTGGAGCTTGAACAGAAGAAAAAAAATATTGACGAATTTATCTACACAGTTTGGAAGTGGGCTTGACAAACAAAGCTTATTTCCAAGGGATGTGGTTGTGTGTGTCTCTGTGCATGTCTGTAGAGATCAGAAAATTGTGTGCTTTTTTTCTCCCAAACAGCCATGATTTCAATGTAGAATGCCAATCAAGAAAACATGGTCCATGGCCATCTTGCATTCTTCCTGCAGGCAAGTTCCAGTAATGTCACACAGTTCTTAACTGAAATGCTTCATTGATCTCTGGTTGAATGCTCCTCAGCATCATTTCAGACAATAATAAGCCTAATATATCCATGATATCTGAGCCTACATATGAACAAACACCAGTCCCCTGGAAACTACATGATTCAGATCTTGAGCTGGGGTCTCTGTTATATGCAACCATGATGCTTATCTGATTTTTAGATCATGATCTTATAAATTTCAAGTCACTCTGTTTTCAAACTCCTTCACTTCTTCTCCTTTATTCTGCTCTGGTTGAATAATTCTCAAGGCTAAGGGGATCAGAAAAGAAAAATGACCTTCATCTAGTAATGAAGGTGGGCATTATAAATTAGATGGCTCCTGCCATCTAATGTGTAAAGAGATAATAAGACAAGTGAGCAGAAATCAAAGCAAGTTATTTCAAAAAAGAATCAGTAATCAGTTCCTCTAAATCACGGGTGTCAAACATGCCACATCACGTCATTTTGCATTGCCGGCAATGGGGTGGGCACACCTTTGGTATGATGACAACTGGCCTGCGGGCCAGTGGTTTGACAGCCATGCTCTAAATATATGAAAGTGACTTAGGTATTGAAATAACAAGAATCATCAAAGGAAGCTGTGAAAACCTCAATGCATTATTTCAGCTGGACTTAATTTTACCAGATGTTTGTCAAATACATTGTCATAAAAAAAAAGCTACACAAATCTATTCAAGAGTATGACCCACTGATACCATAGAATTTATTTCTGTATAAAAATATGCAGGTTTCAAATCTGAAATCACTGTTGTGGAGTTGGATTATTTTGGGATGGGAAAGAATGGGATGGGATTTGAAGAATCAGTTCAAGTAGAGGTTACAAAGAAAGATGATCTTCTAGGCTATTAATATATTAGAAAATATTGCAAATTAATAACATCTGGGTCATACATGCCAAAATGTTCTGCTGATAACTAGGTTAAGATAAATGAGGTCAAGATGTTTTTAACTCCAAATTTATATTGTAAGAAATCTTCAATTTTTCATGTCCTTTCAGACAGGTTTATAAAGTGTTCAGCAATTTTCTTTGGCAATAGCGTTTCTTTAGAACTACACAAAATGCCATGCCATAAGAGAAAAATGGATTCTGTTGCTCATTTTTCCAAGTTTATCTCTGTTATGTTAACTTCTGATATGGTCTGTAATAAAATAATCCAAACTTTGTTCTGCTTCTAAATAATTAAGATGTAGATTGACCTTTATTTATTAAAAACCTGTGCTAGCTGGAAAAATTCTGGCAGTTGAGGTACACAAATCTTGATGTTTCCAGGGTCAAGAAACACTGTTTTAATTGATTTGTTTTTGTCCCTAATAGTTTTCTTTAAAATAATAATCTGTTCTTGGACTTTGTGCTGTCTTCTGAATTTTAAAAATACTTTGTGCTTGGGCCTCTATTATTGTAGCTTTAAATAATAGCCAAGCTTTTCAGAGTGAGCTTGCTCTTTCCAATTTACCTTAGAATTTCCACTCTCTCATCACTTCCATAACCAACTGCTCTACCATATAGTCATTTATAGTAACTTACAACTTCATCTCTCTGTCATGGTTTGAACACATTATCCATTCTTACTCTGAAATTGACAGCTACCAGGACATGGTAGTTGTTCTGATATATTTCCTTTCTTGGCAGAAAGTGCAATAAAAAGAATTAAAGTATTGAATTATGAACAATGTATTTTCCATTGATTTTATTACTGGGGCTGAAATCTTGTCATATAGGAAAGAGTCATGCTTTTTGCAGACTATTGTAAAACTGACAGAGAAAGTCCTTCTAGCTCTCTAATATCAATATTTGTGTGGAATAATTACATTGCATGATATTAATTTCGTTGTCCTCTTGTTGTTTTCCAATTCATTGATATGACATTTCAAAAGAGTATCTGTTTCTACAAAATCAATGAACTTTCTGGAACCAAATGAATATGTGAAATGAATTAAATGACATAATCAATCACTCAGTAAAAATGAGTATAGGAATATTGTACATTATATCAACATCATAAGGGCCAGACCTCCAACAATTAGTTAAATATCCATATTTCATCCTAAAAAGATACATAGATGCAATAGATATAATATAGTCTAAGTCTAATTTTTTTATAAATTGTTAATATAGCCTTACTATTTTGTAAAGAACATATTAATTTCTTGTGGAGATAATGACAGCCTGTATCAAAGGATATTTGAAGACATTGCCACTCTGCTTTTCTGACTACTCAAATGCTCAATTAATAAAAACTGATCATGTAGTACTTTTAATTAGTATCTGGATACATATTCTTCAGCTTTTTCAAAACTTGCAAAAGGCATTCTTTATGATTTAAACTAAACTCTAGCAAATTAAAAATGCCTTCTTTGCCATAAAGCTTAAAGAGAAGAATAACGTGCTCCCCAAAATAAACTTCCAAAAAGTGCATTACATTTTTGAAAATGTATTTTAGACATAATGGAATTTCATATTTTGTATAACTTACCCATATATATATATATATATGAGGACCACCATAACAAGACTAATTTTACATTGGTAAAATTAGAATTGTCCAATATGTAAAATATGAACAAATACTAAAGTGAGATATATTCTGTGCAGCCCTAGAATGTGCTTGTAATGTCAAATGTCACTTTTTAGTACAGCTTCTGTTAAGCTTGATAAAGGTAAAGGTAAAGGTTCCCCCGCACATGCGTGCTAGTTGTTTCCGACTCTAGGGGCTGGTGCTCATCTCCGTTTCAAAGCCGTTTCAAAGCCACTTGTCCGAGGACATCTCCGTGGTCATGTGGCTGGCATGACTAGACGCCAAAGGCACACGGAACGCTGTTACCTTCCCACCGTAGTGGTCCCTATTTTTCTACTTGCATTTTTACGTGCTTTAGAACTGCTAGGTTGGCAGAAGCTGGGACAAGTAACAGGCGCTCACTCTGTTACGCGGCACTTGGGATTCGACCCGCCAAACTGCCGACTTTCTGATCAATAAGCTCAGCGTCCTAACCCACTGAGCCACCGCGTCCCTGTTAAGCTTGATATCAAAGCTCTAATAAACATGACATTTGTGTGTGTGTTTGTATGTGTGTGCATGCGCGTGATGACTGCTTTTACTAATCACTGCAGTTTTCTCAGCAAGATTTTGGAAGTGGTTTGCCATTACTCTTGAAGCATCATAAGCTTTATGATGATTCAGAGTTCAACATCATGGGCAGTTATGCACGCTCTTAGAAAATCATATATTATGCCCCTGATCTGCAAGCTACATTCACTGCTCGTCTGCTTCCAGGTCCAATTCAAGATATTGCTTTTAACCTTTACAGCCCGGTATCCCAGGAGACGGGCCTTCTCTTCCACGGTTCCTGCCTTACAGAACTTTCCCCTGCTCTCTTCCACAATCAGATTAATTCCATCCCTGTTTTCATTCCAGAAGTCTCTCAAGACCTGGTTATATCACCAAGCCTGGTTATATCACCTACTTTCTTTGCATTCTTCACAATGTCTTTTATATATTTTTTTGATAATGAACATTTTAATATATTTGTTGTTTTAATTGATTGTTGTATGCTGCCCAGATTTGCTTCTATATGATGGGCGGCTATATAAATGTGATACATAAACATACAACTAAAAGTAATATCTGGTCATTGCTTGCTGAAAGAATGTAAGGATATTTTAAAGTAACATTATTCCTGCTGGCCAGAGTACACTTCGGAATGCTGAAGTGTTTGAAAGAGTTGCATTTCTCAGGGTTACCTTTCATTTTGCATTTACAAATGCACGTAAGTCGTGATGGGCAACTTTTCTACACCATAAATGAAACATTAGACCCGTTTTTTCTTGGTATCAACAAGGCAAGAGTTTGGTCTGCCTGAAGCCACATGATTAGCTCACGTGGGTTTGAGCTCAAGAAGTTCTGTTGTTGGTTGCTTTTATCCTTAAGGTGCAACTGTGGTCTTACATGAACCAGGATTTTGGCATCTAGGACACTGTGTCTATACATGGCATCCAAATCATCTTGGTATCAAATTAACATCAACCTTATCTAATATTTTATTCCTTTAAGGAACAAGATTTGATTCCCACATCTTTCCTATTTCCAATAAATAGAAAGATATGGCAGTACATCAGATATGTATAATATACATAGTAATAATTATAGTAAAGTAGATCTTTACTTTGTATGCCATGTTTATGAACAAGGCATTGTATCATGTTGCCTCCTCCTAACAAACTCTTTGGATTGTAAAGAATAGACTCCAACGTTACTATAAAACAAGAAGCTTTTTCTGGTTGTATTGTCATATATGAAGGAGAACGATATATTAATGATTATTATTATAAAATTCTTCATATAAGTTAGAGGTTTAGAAACACATTTCTCTATCTTCATTCTGATAAACAGCGTGTTCAAATAAATTTATTTCTTTCAGCATTCCAAGTATTTTCTTGAATTTAACCAAGCCCTGCCAATAAATTACAAATGACTTTATGGCTGATGACAACATCTGCCCCTATTTTACTTGTCTTCCTGTGCGCAATTGATTTTTCATGGATGTCTGCTTTTTAGCACAGCAGTCTAATTTTTTAAAAGAGAAAAAATTAAAAAATCCTTCCCAGAGGAAGCGTTTAAACCCTAGTGGAACTGAATTTTGCCTACTGTTCTCATTTTTTGTGTTTCGTGCTCCATTTTATTTTTTAAAAAATTATGAACAGTCATGAAAGTACTAAACCATTATCAATACGACTGACTAGATCTATTAAGGAGAAATTACTGCAAGCCCCACACTTCTGGGAGATTCAGGTCTGTAACTAGGAAGCACTGTTTCTCTGTGGCTTCATCAACAACATGGACTAGCATCTCTCTGGGGATTAGGCTTGTCCTTTCTTTCTTAATTTTTCAAAAACTCTTGAAAACCAAGCTGTTTTGAGAGTCTTCCCCCGATTTGGTATTGCCACCTTTATTTCTCTTTTTATGATACTGTTATTTTATTGTTCCTGTTTATGGCTGTTGGGTTTTTAAAATTGTGCCTTGGGTATTTTAAATTGTATTATTTATTTTGGCGAATGCCTCTGAGAATATGGTTGACTGCGGTAGGATAAAAATATGCCTACATAAATGTAAGCTAAGTGGGATATAAACAAATTAAGAAATAGAGTTTCTAAGGAGTAGTTTCTAAGTATTATAGGAGCTTCTTTTGCATCAGATCAGACTAAGCTGTCTGTCTGCTTTTGTATCGTCTCATTTCATCTAGCCTATGATCCAATTTGAAGCATTATCTGAATTGACTCTATTCAGACTTTCAGCAACCTAGGTGAGTCTGGTTCATATGGAAGAAAAGAGGGGAAGAAAAAAGAGTTTGACAACAGAGATAAAAGGGGATATCAGGAAGAACGGAAGGCAGGGAAGAAAGGAATGCCAGGAAGAAGGGAAAGAAAAGGAATACTCCAAGTAGGGCAAAGAGATAATCCTACCTGTTTTAGGCTCTAGCCCC
This sequence comes from Vipera ursinii, assembly GCF_947247035.1. Taxonomy (NCBI): domain Eukaryota; kingdom Metazoa; phylum Chordata; class Lepidosauria; order Squamata; family Viperidae; genus Vipera; species Vipera ursinii. Next base: position 167,825,299 of record NC_139512.1, on the reverse strand, counting down.
ATTCTGTGTTTGCCTAAGCATTACTCAATCTAAGCAGAAAGCTCTTACTTCAAACAAACAAACAAACAAACAAACAAAAAAACCTTGCCTTTCTCTATAATTCCCCAGATTTGTTGACCACATATAACCACCTTAAAAGCAAAGAGGGTCCAATCAGCAAGGACTTAGCTACTGTGCCCCTCCACCCACTTCTCCTTAACTCACAGTTTTGTAGCTTTTCCCAGCAGCCTCTGGCAGTTTAAAAGCAAAGAGGGTCCAATCAGCAAGGACTTAGCTACTGTGCCCCTCCACCCACTTCTCCTTAACTCACAGTTTTGTAGCTTTTCCCAGCAGCCTCTGGCAGTTTAAAAGCAAAGAGGGTCCAATCAGCAAGGACTTAGCTACTGTGCCCCTCCACCCACTTCTCCTTAACTCACAGTTTTGTAGCTTTTCCCAGCAGCCTCTGGCAGTTTAAAAGCAAAGAGGGTCCAATCACCTTGAAGTTGCTGGGAGCTGAATTTAGGAAACTCTGTGTGAAGACATGTTGTTTACCACTATTTTATAACCCTTTTCTAAACTAATGTTAGATATGTATGTAATTTGTCCCACCCCACCTTTCCACCCCCGATTTTTGGAAAGGACTCATAATATTAGAATCTAGAAAAATAAGCGTGGACATTTTGAATTCTGAAAACAAAGCAACAACTTCAGTTGCTGTAGTTTGCAGACTGTGACTATATTCCCAGGAGAAACTTAATTCAGCTGAGGACAGTATTAGCCCGTTATTGAACCCAGTAACCAATTTAGTTCTTAGCCTAAAAAAACCCAACAACCTTAGTTTGGTGCTAAACTCTTTTCTTTTGATCTGCCAAATTGTGTAACCATAAACTTAGTCATATAGGTCAACACAACATCACATTATTATTTTTTTGTAGGTTGAGATAGGCTGGAATTTGGAATGTACCCACAAAAAGTGGGCTTCCCTAAAAATTCCTAATCTCAGAATTTATTTTCCCTCAAAAACTCTCCTGTGAAGCAGGTTGAACTGAGTGGCTGGTCCAAAATCACCCAGTGAGTTGAACAAGAATGCATACCTTCCCATTCCTAACACAGTACCTTGACTGCTACCCCACACTGGCTCCATGTTTTGTTTTGATCTTCCAAAGTGTGTTTGTGGGGAGGAAGGGGAGCAGACAAATTGGAGAAAAGCAGGGAAGAAAGTGGGTGAAAGGGACTTCCTGCCTGCCCAATAAGATAACTGCAGATTTTTAAAAAAAATAATAATAAAAAATAGGTGATAATACTGTAAGAAAATAGAAAAAGAGAAACCTGGCTATTTTTTTTTACAAAGGAGGCTGAGGTATCAATTAAAATCCAGTCTAACTGGGGCAGCCTTACACTGAGTTGATCATATGCTGTGGTGATTTCCCTTGAAATTTGAAGGCTGACTGGGTCAGTTGCGCCATGAGAACAGAGCAAAAATTTTCTTGGCAATTTAAAAAGATTTTGTATCTTTACTTGGTTTTTGATTTAGCAGGAAGAGTTTGTGAAAGCCTTATTCTGCAGATGAAAAATAAATTAAAGCATACAGGAAAGAGAATTGTGAAAGTATTGATCTGGTTGCCATTAACTGTTCAAAACTTCTGAAAGTTTTTTTAAAATATCTGGAACTCTGACACTGCACAGTTAACAGCATTACTTGTCTCTAGTGATCTACACCAACAGAAATCAATAAAAAGTTGTTCTGATAGTTATATATATATATATATATACATATATATATATATATATATATATATATATATATATATATATATATATATATATATATTCGTAGATTCTCGCGGGTGTCTGTATGTGTAGATCTAGAGTCTCGGGTTTCTTCCCGCGTTCCTTTCATCTTCAGAAAGTTGTGGCGACCTTTCGACGAAATCACATCCGTCATCATCAGGCCGGAGTGTTCCTCCTGCTGCTTCCAGGAGCAATGCGTGGTCTGGCTGTTCCTTTCTTTCCAACTGCCGGTGGGGCTGAGTTCTGACTGGGTGGAGGCGTGGCTGCTTTCTGATTGGGTGGGGGGGTGTCCTCCGACTGGGTGGAGGCGTGGTTGTCTTCTGATTGAGTGGAGGCGTGGCTGTCTTCTGATTGGGTGGGGTGTGTTCTGAATGGGTGGGGTTTTTTTGTTGTGTTGTAATATCCTGAGTGTTGTGATTTGGTGTCCTGAGGAGTGGGCTGTGTACACTTCTTGGCTGTGTACACTTCTTGCTTCTTGGCCCGCATATAGGTTTCTCAAGAGACAAATAAGATGGTCTGGTATGCCCATCTCTTTAAGGACTTGCCACAGTTTGTTATGATCCACACAATCAAAGGCTTTAGCATAGTCAATGAAGCAGAAGTAGATGTTTTTCTGGAACTCTCTAGCTTTCTCCATGATCCAGCGTATGTTGGCAATTTGATCTCTAGTTCCTCTGCCTCTTCGAAATCCTGCCTGTACTTCTGGTAGTTCTCGATCCACATACTGCTGGAGTCTAGCTTGTAGAATTTTAAGCATAACTTTACTAGCATGAGAAATGAGTGCAATGGTGCGATAGTTTGAACATTCTTTGGCACTGCCTTTCTTTGGAATTGGAAGGTAAACTGATCTTTTCCAATCCTGTGGCCACTGTTGAGTTTTCCAAATTTGCTGGCAAATTGAGTGTAGCACTTTTACTGCATCGTCTTTTAAGATTTTGAATAGCTCAGCTGGAATACTGTCACCTCCACTAGCTTTGTTGTTGCTCAGCTTTTCTAAGGCCCACTTCACTTCACATTCTAGGATTTCTGGCTCGAGGTCAGTGACCACCTCATTGTGATTATCAGGGACGTTAAGCTCATTCTTGTATAGTTCTTCTGTGTAATTTTGCCACCTCTTCTTAATCTCTTCCTGCCTCTGTTAGGTCCCTGCCGTTTTGGTCCTTTATCATGCCCATTTTTGCATGAAACGTTCCTTTCATCTCTCCAATTTTCTTGAAAAGATCTCTGGTCCTCCCTATTCTATTGTTTTCTTCTATTTCTTTGCATTGTTCATTTAAGAAGGCATTCTTATCTCTTCTAGCTATTCTTTGGAATTCTGCATTTAATTGGGCATATCTTTCTTTTTCTCCCTTGCCTTTCGCTTGCGCCTACACCTTTAATTCTACGCGGGGAAAAACCCGAAAAACCAAGGATCCATATATATATATATATATATATATATATATATATATATATATATATATATATATGGGATGTGGTGGCTCAGTGGGTTAGGATGCTGAGCTTGTCGATCATCAGAAGGTCGGCAGTTTGGCGGGTCGATCCCGAGTGCCGTGTAACAGAGTGAGCGCCTGTTACTCGTCCCAGCTTCTGCCAACCTAGCAGTTCGAAAGCACATAAAAATGCAAGTAGAAAAATAGGGACCACTACGGTGGGAAGGTAACAGCGTTTCGTGCACCTTTGGCATCTAGTCATGCCGGCCACATGACCACAGAGACGTCCTCAGACAAACGCTGGCTCTTCAGCTTTGAAACGGAGATGAGCACCGGCCCCTAGAGTCGGAAACGACTAGCATGCATGTGCGGGGGAAACTTTACTTTTGTTGTTGTTGTTGTTGTTAGTTGTGAAGTCGTGTCCGACCCATCGCGACCCTATGGACAATGTTCCTCCAGGCCTTCCTGTCCTCTACCATCTTCTGGAGTCCATCTAAGCTCACGCCTACTGCTTCAGTGACTCCATCCAGCCACCTCATTCTCTGTCGTCCCCTTCTTCTATTGCCCTCAATCTTTCCCAGCATTAGGCTCTTCTCCAGTGAGTCCTTCCTTCTCATTAGGTGGCCAAAGTATTTGAGTTTTAGCTTCAGGATCTGGCCTTCTAAAGAGCAGTCAGGGTTGATCTCCTCTAGGACTGACCGGTTTGATCGCCTTACAGTCCAAGGGACTCACAGGAGTCTTCTCCAGCACCATAGTTCAAGGCTTCAATTCTTTGGCGCTTGGCCTTTCTTATGGTCCAGCTTTCACTGCCATACATTGCAACTGGGAAGACCATAGCCTTGACTATACGCACTTTTGATGACAGGGTGATAGTCTCTGCTTTTTAGTGTGCTGTCTAGATTTGCCATGGCTTTCCTCCCGAGGAGCAAGCGTCTTTTAATTTCTTGGCTACAGTCCCCATCTGCAGTGATCTTGGAGCCCAGGAAAATAAAATCTGTCACTACCTCCATTTCTTCCCCATCTATTTGCCAGGAATTGAGAGGGCCAGATGCCATGATCTTGGTTTTCTTAATGTTTAGTTTCAACCCAAGTTTTGCACTCTCCTTCTTCACCCGCAACAAGAGGCTCTTTAGTTCTTCTTCACTTTCTGCCATTAGAGTGGTATCATCTGCATATCTTAGGTTGTTGATGTTTCTTCCGGCAATCTTAATTCCAACTTTTGATTCATCTAGCCCTGCCTTTCTCATGATGTGCTCTGCATATAAGTTAAATAGGCAAGGCGACAGTATACAGCCTTGCCGGACTCCTTTCCCAATTTTGAACCAATCAGTGGTTCCGTGTCCAGTTCTCACTGTTGCTTCTTGGCCCGCATATAGGTTTCTCAAGAGACAAATAAGATGGTCTGGTATGCCCATCTCTTTAAGGACTTGCCACAGTTTGTTATGATCCACACAATCAAAGGCTTTAGCATAGTCAATGAAGCAGAAGTAGATGTTTTTCTGGAACTCTCTAGCTTTCTCCATGATCCAGCGTATGTTGGCAATTTGATCTCTAGTTCCTCTGCCTCTTCGAAATCCTGCCTGTACTTCTGGTAGTTCTCGATCCACATACTGCTGGAGTCTAGCTTGTAGAATTTTAAGCATAACTTTACTAGCATGAGAAATGAGTGCAATGGTGCGATAGTTTGAACATTCTTTGGCACTGCCTTTCTTTGGAATTGGAAGGTAAACTGATCTTTTCCAATCCTGTGGCCACTGTTGAGTTTTCCAAATTTGCTGGCAAATTGAGTGTAGCACTTTTACTGCATCGTCTTTTAAGATTTTGAATAGCTCAGCTGGAATACTGTCACCTCCACTAGCTTTGTTGTTGCTCAGCTTTTCTAAGGCCCACTTCACTTCACATTCTAGGATTTCTGGCTCGAGGTCAGTGACCACCTCATTGTGATTATCAGGGACGTTAAGCTCATTCTTGTATAGTTCTTCTGTGTAATTTTGCCACCTCTTCTTAATCTCTTCCTGCCTCTGTTAGGTCCCTGCCGTTTTGGTCCTTTATCATGCCCATTTTTGCATGAAACGTTCCTTTCATCTCTCCAATTTTCTTGAAAAGATCTCTGGTCCTCCCTATTCTATTGTTTTCTTCTATTTCTTTGCATTGTTCATTTAAGAAGGCATTCTTATCTCTTCTAGCTATTCTTTGGAATTCTGCATTTAATTGGGCATATCTTTCTTTTTCTCCCTTGCCTTTCGCTTCCCTCCTTTCCTCAGCTATTTGCAAAGCTTCCTCAGACAGCCATTTTGCTTTCTTGCATTTCTTTTTCTTTGGGATGGTTTTGGTTGCTACCTCGTGTACAATGTTGCGAACCTCTGTCCATAGTTCTTCAGGCACTCTGTCTATCAGATCTAATTCCTTAAATCTATTTGTCACCTCTACTGTATATTCAACAGGGATATGATTTAATTCATACCTGACTGGCCTAGCACTTTTCCCTTCTTTCTTTAATTTAAGCCTAAACTTTGCAACAAGAAGCTCGTGGTCTGAGCCACAGTCAGCTCCTGGTCTTGTTTTTACTGACTGTATAGAGCTTCTCCATCTTTGGCTGCAGAGCATATAGTCAATCTGATTTCTGTGTTGACCGTCTGGTGATGTCCATGTGTAAAGCCGTCTCTTGGGTTGTTGGAAAAGAGTGTTTGCTATGACCATCGTATTCTCTTGACAAAATTCTGTCAGCCTGTGCCCTGCTTCATTTTGTACTCCAAGGCCAAACATGCCTGTTATTCTGGTTATCTTTTGGCTTCCTACTTTAGCATTCCAATCCCCCATGATGATAAGGACATCATTTTTGGGTGTTAGTTCTATAAGGTGCTGTAGGGCTTCATAGAACCGGTCAATTTCATCCTCTTCAGCACCGGTGGTTGGGGCATAGACTTGGACTACTGTGATATTGAATGGTTTGCCTTGGATTCGAACGGAGATCATTCTGTCATTTTGAGGATTGTATCCCAGTATTGCTTTTCCTATTTTTTTATTGACTATGAAGGCTACTCCATTTCTTCTGAGGGATTCTTGCCCGCAGTAGTATACCCGATGGTCATCTGAATTAAATTCACCCATTCCTGTCCATTTTAGTTCGCTGATACCTAAGATGTCGATGTTCAGTCTTGTCATCTCTTGTTTGACCACGTCCAGCTTTCCTTGATTCATGGATCTTACATTCCAGGTTCCTATGGAGAAAGAATCTTTACAGCATCGGACTTTCCTTTCACCCCCAGACATATCCACAGCTGAGCATCCTTTCGGCTTTGGCCCAGTCGCTTCATTCTTTCTGGTGCTACTAGTACTAGCCCTCTGCTCTTCCCCAGTAGCATATTGGACGCCTTCCGACCTGAGGGGCTCATCTTCCAGCGTCATATCGTTTTGCCTTTTGGTACTGTCCATAGGGTTTTCATGGCAAAGATACTGGAGTGGTTTGCCATTTCCTTCTCCAGTGGATCACGTTTTGTCAGAACTCTCTGCTATGACCTTTCCGTCTTGGGTGACCCTGCACAGCATAGCTCATAGCTTCATTGAATTACGCAAGCCCCTTCGCCACGACAAGGCAGTAATCCATGAAGGGGAAACTTTACTTTACCATATATATATATATATATATATATATATATATATATATATATATATATATATATATATATATATATATATATATATATATATATGTAGCTAAAAAAAGAGATATCGGACACCTCCCCTAGTTAAATGTTATTGAAATTGTCGTTAGCATTCTTCAGAATTCTAGCATACCATCTGAATATTGTTTTGAAAGCTGTTTTTGTGAATTCTGGTTGCCATTCATAAACCAGACATCTCACCCAATTCTTTAAATCTCTCAGTAAAGTAATAATCTAGGTTTATATATTATACTAAATCATAATGTGATTTATTTGCTTTTGGCTTAGTGTGTTGTATGTATCCAGTCATTGTGGCCTAATAATCATGGCTTCACTTGAAGCCTGAAACCAGTTTCAATAAATGCAACCTAAGTTACCAGAAACTGTATGCAGATCCTGGAAGCAACTGTTGCTCCAGAACATCTCAAATAATTATCACTAAATTGGAATTGTTAATGTAAGATGAGAAGGCACTTATTAAGTACATGATAAGGGAGTAATAATTATTAAAATATAGAAGCTAAATCAAATTCACGGATTGGAGATGAAACCAAATGTTATTTATTTATTTATTTTAATCCCATTTATATTCTGCCCTTCTCCGAAGACTCAGGGCGCCTTACAATCTAAGAAGCACAAATCACTTTTTGTACCACCAAAGGCCAGAAAATCTTGTAAACCATCTGATTTAATTCCGTCTTCTGCTTCTCCAACTGTTGGCTCCATTCTAATGTCCTCTTGAAGTCCTCCAGAGGTGAAAAACCCACTGTTTCCTTCCATGATGTTCATCACTGTTGTGCTGCTTTTACCATATAAATATTCACTGAAATCTAGTTTCCTGTAGCAAAGGTTCTGGGGCAAGAGGACAAGTTTTTTGTCTACTGCTCGGTGACAATATATACAGCATAATAAACAAAAAATATATTCAGTGAAATAAAGTCATCACCATCACCATTGGAAAATACATAGATCAAAGGGAACAAAAGAACTACTGCACCAAAGGGGGCGGGTCATCAAAAAGTTACCTCCAATGGAAAATCAGCAAAGAGGAAATTAAGTAGATCTGCCACATCATGCCAGATACCAACAGATTGTTTCCTATATGGGCAGAATCACATGCTGTGCACATGAATGACTCCCTTGCAAGAGTCACCTTGCAGGGGAGGATGGGCAGTAGAAAAATATAATAAATAACTATCTCTGAATTTTATGCAATTCCAATAAAAGGACTCCAATAAAAGAATTATTTCTTTTTTTGTTAATAAAGATTTGTGAAGTGGTTTACGATGAAAAGGAGGAAAGACATGAGCAAGGACTTGAAAACAAGTTCTCCTGTAACCAGAGGAACAAAATCCATTTGAAATTGACCGTCCTGTATGCAGCTGGGTGCCGAATTGTATATGTAAAAAATCAGCATATCATCTCCACCATTTAGAGACTGTCCAACTCTACATGGTTTAGAAATTTAGAAAATGGGGGAAAAAATAAAGGAAAAAATCTAAAGCATCCAGATAACTGTTACCATATCTCATACACTGCCAAAACCCCACCATCACTAAATGGGCTGCTGCCCTAAAGCCTGAGAAAACAGCTAATTATTAAATTATTAATATTTAATTTAATTTAATTTAATTTAATAATATTTATATACCGCCCTTCTCCCTGAGGACTCAGGGCGGTTCACAGGGCAGAATAAAATACTAAATACAAACATTAAAAAGAGATTAAATGATTGCCCAAGTTAAAACAATTGGAATACAATTCTAAAAACCCCAAGATAAAATTAAGACACCAAAAATAAAACAACCCCACCAATTCCCATCAATCCCCATCAGGCTAGGCCGGCTTGTACAAACAGAAACGTCTTGAGATCGCGACGAAAGGAGCGAAGATCGGGCGCCATCCGGAGCTCTACCGGTAGCTGATTCCACAGCTCCGGAGCGCCCACAGAGAAGGATCTCCCCCTGGGGGCCACCAATCGACATTCTCTGATCGGTGGCACCCTGAGGAGGCCCTCTCTGTGGGAACGCACAGGGCGCAGGGAGCTTGATGCCGGCAGCAGATGTTCCCTAAGGTACTCCGGCCCCATGCCATGGAGGGCTTTGAACACCGTTACCAGTACCTTGAATCTCACCCGGAAGACAACTGGCAACCAATGCAGCTCACGGAGCAGAAGTGTAATGTGGGAGTATCGGGAGACTCCCAACACAACTCTCGCGGCTGCATTCTGTACCAGTTGGAGCTTCCGGGTGGTCCTCAAGGGCAGCCCCATGTAGAGAGCGTTGCAGTAGTCCAGACGAGAGGACACGAGCGCATGAGTGACCGTGCACAAATCATCCCGGCTAAGATAGGGCCGCAACTGGCGCACCAGGCGAACCTGGGCGAAGGCCCCCCTAGTCACAGCTCCTATATGGTCTTCCAAGGTGAGCCGTGAATCTAGGAGGACTCCCAAGTTGCGAGCCCTATCTACGGGGGGTAATAGTTCACCCCCCATAGCCAGAGGTGGAATGTCCGAATAAACCCGGGATGAAGGTATGCAAAGCCACTCAGTCTTGTCGGGGTTGAGTTGAAGTCTGTTCCTCCCCATCCAGACCCGAACCGCCTCCAGGCAACGGGACATCACATTGAGGGCATCACTGGGGTGGTTTGGGGTCGAAAGGAAAAGTTGGGTATCATCAGCATACTGATGATACCCAACTCCAAAGCCACGAATGATCTCACCCAGCGGTTTCATGTAGATGTTGAACAGGAGAGGCGAGAGGACCGACCCCTGAGGAACTCCACAAATGAGAGACCTCACGGTCGACCTCTGCCCTCCTGCCAACACTGACTGCGAACGTCCCTGGAGATAGGAGGAGAACCACTGTAAGACTGTGCCTCCCACTCCCAGCCCCCTGAGACTCCGCAGCAAGATACCATGGTCGATGGTATCGAAAGCCGCCGAGAGTTCTAATAGGACTAGAACAGAGGAATATCCCCTGTCCCGAGCCCTCCAGAGATCATTCACCAGCGCGACCAATGCCGTCTCCGTGCTGTGCCCGGGCCTGAAACCCGATTGGTACGGGTCTAGATAATCCGCTTCATCCAGGACCAGAGGGAGCTGATGCGCCACCACACTCTCAACAACCTTCGCAAGAAAGCGAAGGTTGGAGACAGGACGAAAGTTGTTCAATACAGCTGGGTCCAAGGCAGGCTTCTTGAGGAGAGGCCTCACCACCGCCTCCTTCAAGACGGCGGGGAAGCTACCCTCACTCAGAGAAGCCGATATAACTGCCTGGAACCAGCTGCGTGTCCTCTCACGGGCTGCATAGACCAGCCAGGAAGGGCACGGGTCCAATAAACATGTGGTGCTCAGCCTCCCCATGATCCTGTCCACTTCCTCCGGAGTCACAGAATCAAACTCCTCCCAGGTGATATCGACAAGACCGCCCGTGTCCTGATCGTCAGACTCTGCCCAGTCAGAGTCCAGACCGGTCCGAATCCGAGCGATTTTGTCCGACAGATGTTGGTTAAACTCCTCGGCACGACCCTGCAAGGGATCCTCCCTCACCTCCTGATTTAGGAGGGAGCGAGTCACCCTAAACAGGGCGGCCGGGCGATTATCTGCGGACGCGATAAGGGTGGCGAAGTGGTTAGACCTCGCCTCCCTTATCGCAGCGAGATAAGACCTAATGTAGGCTCTTAGTCGCAATCGGTCGGATTCGGATCGGCTGGACCTCCAACCGCTCTCTAGGCCCCGTCTCCGACGCTTCATCTCCCGGAGCTCCGCAGAGAACCATGGAGCTCGACGGGATCTGCACCGGGTCAGGGGCCGCAGGGGTACAACTCGGTCAAGAGCCTCAGTGGCCGTCCTTTCCCAGGCTTCCACTAAGGCATCTGCCGAGCTGTGAGCAAGGGAGGCAGGTGGGGACCCCAGCGCCGCCTGGAACCTCTGGGGATCCATATTAATTATTAGAGAGTTGCAGAATCTCATCATCAGGGTGCAAGTTACATGGATCTCCGGGATGGGTTGTGGGGTATCATTCAAAAGAGCAATTAGTGACACAATACTGTGAAGCCTATTGGCAATCAATTTAGAATCTGCAACACTGATATTATGTGCAGGTAGCTTATTTCACCCACTACCAAGAGAGCTGCTAAATTATGGATCAAAAGCAGTTTCCAAGGAGGCACCACATCTATCCATGAGTTGTCAAGAGCATGAGTTACCTTGGAGGACGGCCACCTGAAGCTTTCATTTGCTGCAAAATTATACTGTATAAGGTAAGCAGATTTCACCTGGAGAAAATGAAGCTAGAGTTAACAAGGTCCTATGCCCTATAAGGTTTCATACATATTCATACAGCACCTTGAATTGGACCTGAGGCCAATTAGCAACTACTGCAGCTACTGCAAAATAAATCTTGCAATAGTGGCGAATATCTGTACCTCAGGTGAAGGTTCATTCTCCAAGCTTGTGGGTTGGTTTCCAAATGTTTTGTTACCAGGCTAGGTAACATCTTCAGCAGAGTTTAGGGGATGTCACTGTCAGTGTTCTTCTGTTTGTAAGGCCTTCAAGTGTGGGTGTGTCAAGTGAGGGTCTTATGATGGGTCTTGTGCTGGGTCAGGTGTGGGTCATCAGTGAGAGGGCCTCACATGACACACCCACACCTGAAGCCCTTATACTGTAAACAGAAGAACACTGGCACTGACATCCCTTAAATTCCACTGAAGATGATACCTAACCTGGTAATGAAATATTTGGAAACCAACCCACAAGCTGGGAGAATGGACCTCCACCCTCAAAATAAGTCTTTTTCTGCTATACTGGCTGATCCTGATTAGCTACATAGACAGCTGCATCTGGTGCTAGCTGCAACTTCTGATTTGGTTTGACAGCTCCATGTAAAGTAAGTTGTTGTGGTTAAACTGAGAGATATTGAAGACATGAGCCATTTAACTTCAGTGCCCCCTGGTTCAGGAAAGTGTGCAGCTGGTGAGTCTGTTGAGCCTGGCTGAAGGCTCTCCTGCCCACATTCCAGCAGGAACTGTGAGTCCAAGACAACTCACAAAATGCACACTAGCTCTTTCAGACGGAGCACTCATCTTCAGAAGAGTTAAAAGAGCTGTGATAAAGGAGGCAAAACTATGGTTGTTTCCTCCAAAAACAAAAACTTGCAAAATAATATGTTTTAGTTTGACCCTGTCCATCATACTTCATGTAGGCCTGTTGAAATCAGCTTTAATGTATTGTTCCTACTGCCTCTTTTCATATGCTTAAATATTATTATTTGTCCCTGTAAAATAATCTGATAATCTTCCAAAACAGAGTACAGAATCTCTAGCAAATTATTTCACTATATATTACTCCCCCACCCCCCACCCCAGAAGCCCCTAACAAGTGACTTTTGTTAGCAGGTACAAAAGAGTCATGCCACCTGTAAACCTATAAATTCATGTACAAGCACCATGACTTACACACAGGAGAACACGAACCTCAAAGGTAAACACTGTTAGTAACAATAAACCTTTTGAAGTTTTTTTTGTTGGACTTCAATCACTTAAAGTGATTATGGTGCCATTCTTCTAACCAAAGATTGCAGCCAAAAATATTTAGATTTGAAACAGTAGAGCAGGAGTCTTCAAACTTGCCCCTTTTATGACTTGTGGACTTCAACTCCCAGAATTCCTCAGCCAGCATGCCTGGCTGAGGAATTCTGGGAGTTGAATTCCACAAGTCATAAAAGAGGCAAGTTTGAAGACTCCTGCAGTAGAGGAATACTAGATGTATTACAAAATAACATTTTCCACTATTTATTGTGGAACTTAAATCATATTTCATAGTTAGTGACAATAAAAAGCAAAATATTGTCCCAGCATTAAAAGGCTATTTATCTCTGAATGTCATCATTAATTTTATATTAGTGAATATTATCTGAAAAGCTAACTGGTTTTCATTGGACTTTTTCTGGAACAGGAGAATTATGTTCTTTCTTACTTGCCCAATCTTTTGATGTTCTTCTTAAATTGGTGCAGGGATTTGTTTTTTTTACAACAGCTATTGTCTTCTATGAATGGAATTTCATTCTGAAGCCTTGTTTCTGTTGTAAGAGGGAATTGAGCACTGACAGAAATGTAACAAGAAACACATCTGCATGACAATGAGTATTGAAAGATCCATAGCCAGGGCCAAGATCCCACGAGTTACTCTGAATGTGAGCAGAAATTTAAGAGCTGTTCTATGCAGTAGTCAATAGAAACAAAAGAGAGAAACCTTCTTTGATGTTATAAATCATAAGAAAGAGACAGGAGAGAACAATAAAGATGTACTAGGTCTAGTACTGGTATCACTTTTATTTTTTATCTTGCCTTTATTATTATAAATAACTCAAGGCAGTGTTCATACTTAACACTCCTTCCTCCTTTTACAAGGAGTCTTCAAGTTACAATAGGTCACTTAGTTACACAGCAAATTATAGCAGACCTCCAAAAGGTAGTTTTGACCTGGCTTTGAATTTATCATAGCTGCACACACACGCACACACTCACATACATATGCCCATAATGACATGATCACATTTTGGGCACATGGCAACTACTTCAGCTTTATGGCCATTTGCAGTGACTGCAATTTTTGATGGTGTTTTTTTGTTGGTTTCCAGTATTTACTTCTTGGTTTCTGGCAAAAAAAATACCCATTGGGTAACTTGGATTTACAACTGCTACAAGAAATGCTGAAAAATCAGATCTGGTCACATGATACCTCTATTTATTTATTTATTTATTTATTTATTTATTTATTTATTTATTTATTTAATTTATATACCGCCCTTCTCCCGGAGGACTCAGGGCGGTGAACAGGGCAATACATAAAAACTAGATACAAAAATTAAAAATTATTAAAACGTGATTAAACAATGCCCATAAATTAATACAAATTAAAATTGAAGTTCATTTATAAAAATCCCACCCCGTCCCATCAGGCCAGGCCAGCTTGTTTAAAGAGATGGGTTTTAAGATCGCGCCGGAAGGAGCGGAGATCGGGCGCCATCCGGAGCTCGACCGGATGATGGTTCCATAAATCCGGTGCACCCACAGAGAACGCCCTCCCCCTGGGGGCCACCAGTCAGCATTCTTTGACCGGTGGCACCCTGAGGAGGCCCTCTCTGTGGGAGCGTACTGGGCGGAGGGAAGTTGACGCCGGCTGCAGGTGCTCCCCAAGGTATTCCGGACCCATGCCATGAAGGGCTTTGTAGGTCATTACCAACACCTTGAACCTCACCCGGAAGACAACTGGTAGCCAATGCAGCTCGCGGAGCAAAGGTATGACATGGGATTATCGGGAAACTCCCAATACAACTCTCGCGGCTGCATTCTGTACCAGTTGGAGCCTCCGAGTGGTCTTCAAGGGTAGCCCCATGTAGAGAGCGTTGCAGTAATCAAGACGAGAGGTCAAGAGCGCATGAGTGACCGTACGTAAGGCATCCCGGTCTAGATAGGGCCGCAACTGGCGCACCAGGCGAACCTGGGCGAAGGCCCCCCTAGTCACAGCTACAATATGGTCTTCTAAGGAGAGCTGTGAATCTAGGAGGACTCCCTCCTAGATTTATTTATGATGGCAATGTTTTAATTCTGGGATTGATTACAGTCGCAATTCAAGGACAACATGTAATTTCTCCATAAAAAGATCCCCTGTGAGATGCATTGGGCTGAGAGTGTGTGACTGTCCCAATTTTCAAGCAAGTAATGAGATTCTTCAATTGTACTGAATATACAATAAGGTCATGCATAACTAATAGTGACATTCAATTCATGTGCTTAAGATCAAATACTTGTGATAAGTGATCTAAATTTCACCAAGCTTAATATAAGTTAAATACTATGTTGATTAACAGGCTTTATTCACTAGTACTGGAAAGAGACTATGTCAAAGAAAGAAAATGTTTAGACTTCTTTGAGTCTAAATTATTGCTGATTCAGGAGAGTTTCTGGTTCAGGATTTATTGTTATCCCTTGTTTGCAAAATCAGAGACTCTACCCTACTATTCTGGGATTTATGGACTTCCAGATGTAACACCCAACATCCTGATCATGGCTATGCTGGAGTGGTGGATAATGTAGTTCAGCAATACCAAGAGGGTATTGATTCTGATTCTTAATTTAAAATGTACCTAATCATATTTTCAGGACTGAACTGCTAAAAGATGCTTTACAGTATTTTCTGTGACTTGTCTTATCCAAATGTACCCAACTGGAATAAAATGACCAAATTAATCAAGGAGCTGAATAGGAACAATTCAGAAGTTGTTAGTGGCCTAAAGTGAGGAGGCTTTTCCTAATCCGGTCTTCATTAATTTTTCATCTTGACTTTCAGCAACAAGAATTGGTCCATGAGGAAACGAACGATCAATGAAATACAGATTAAATTACCTTTAAAACAGAAATACAGGAACAACTTAAAGCAATCAATAGCCTAAAGAAAACAAACACAAGTGAAAGAAAAAGTTGACACTCTCAGTAACAAGCAAAGGAGTAATAAAATGAATTAGTCCTCAAGTTTGGGGACAAGAATTCTTTGAAGGCTTTTAAAAGCTGTTGATAAGGGATTTCTTCTTCTTACAAGAATATAGATTAATCAGTAATTGAACCCAATTCATTTTCAACTTGAAAGGAGCAGGGCAATGCAGAACCAGAAATGAGTGGAAGCTTGACCACCCATCAGCTATGGTTTGTAAAAACCATCACTGTCTGTTCTTTAGGTATTGTGCAAATGAGAGTCCCCCAAAGGAATTGTTACAATAAGGATTTGGTTCTAGATGAAACCATAACCCTACCCCTTTGACTCTTGCAACACAGTCCTTCTGTTATTATAACTCTAGAATATGCCTGAATTTTTCATCTTGAAAATTTTGGTCCATAGAAAGCATGCAAGTGAAGTACAGCTATACACCAATAGCTGAAAAATAGATGATAAATGTTTTCCTTATATAAAGATTGCGAAGATTAATTGTCACATTCTTCACAAACTTCCTTAACAATGTTCATGACACTGGCCTCTCCCATGCTCCTGTTCTTTAACTCCAATTTTCTAAATTTGAGTGATTATAGGTAGTCCTCAACTTACAACAATTCATTTGGTGACTGTTTGAAGTTACAAAGGCACTGAAAAAAGTGACTAATGACTGTTTTTCACACTTATGACTATTGCGGCATCTCCATGGTCATGTGATCAAAGCTCAGATGCTTGGCAACTGATTCATATAGTTGTTGTTGTTGTTGTTGTTAGTTGTGAAGTCGTGTCCGACCCATCGCGACCCTATGGACAACGTTCCTCCAGGCCTTCCTGTCCTCCACCATCCTCCGGAGTCCATTCAAGTTCACGCCTACTGCTTCAGTGACTCCATCCAGCCACCTCATTCTCTGTCGTCCCATTCTTCTCTTGCCCTCAATCTTTCCCAGCATTAGGCTCTTCTCCAGTGAGTCCTTCCTTCTCATTAGGTGGCCAAAGTATTTGAGTTTTAGCTTCAGGATCTGGCCTTCTAAAGAGCAGTCAGGGTTGATCTCCTCTAGGACTGACTGGTTTGATCGCCTTGCAGTCCAAGGAACTCGCAGGAGTCTTCTCCAGCACCAGAGTTCAAAGGCTTCAATTCTTTGGCGTTCAGCCTTTCTTATGGTCCAGCTTTCACTGCCATCCATTGCAACTGGGAAGACCATAGCCTTAAGTATACGCACTTTTGTTGACAGGGTGATGTCTCTGCTTTTTAGTGTGCTGTCTAGATTTGCCATGGCTTTCCTCCCAAGGAGCAAGCGTCTTTTAATTTCTTGGCTACAGTCCCCATCTGCAGTGATCTTGGAGCCCAGGAAATTAAAATCTGTCACTACCTCCATTTCTTCCCCATCTATTTGCCAGGAATTGAGAGGGCCGGATGCCATGATCTTGGTTTTCTTAATGTTTAGTTTCAACCCAAGTTTTGCACTCTCCATTCATATAGTATTTATGCCAATTGCAATGTCCTGGGGTCATTACTTTATCTTTTTCAATCTTCTGAGAAGCAACGTCAATGGGGAAGCAAGATTCACTTTACAACTGTGGCAGGAAAGGTTGTAAAATGGGGCAAAATTCACGTAACAACCATCTCACTTAGCAACAGATATTTTGGGATCAATTGTGGTTGTAAGTGAAGAACGACCTGTATTTTCTCCTATACAACTGCATTGCTTTCACATGAAAGACTCTTTATTTTTGAGCTGCTGGCTTCAAAAACTGTGTTCTTCCCTTAATTCAGGTATAATAATAATAATAATAATAATAATAATAATAATAATAATAATAATAATAATAATAATAATAATAATAATAATAATAATAATAATAATTTAATTTCTATACCGCCCTTCTCCCGAAGGACTCAGGGCGGTGTACAGGGCAAATACAATAAAAATACAATATACAAAAGTTAAAAAGGAATTAAATAGTGCAGCCCAATAACAATAAAAATAATACAATTAATATTAATATTAAAATACCCCAAACCCATCAGACCAGGCCGGCTTGTTCGAATAAGTAACAATGAGACAGGAGAATATCTTAGCATGGTACCTTGTCCCATGTATCTCAGGGGAAAAAAGCAGCATTTCAGATAATTATGTTTTGTAATTTTTATTAAAAAGGCAAAGGTATTCATGGAGAAAAAAAATCAATCTGACATTTCTCAAGCTACCTGAGCCATAAAAATTGCAACAGCATAAAGAATGAACAGTTTTGTTACAAAAACAGGTGATGGCACAAGAAGAATCTGTATCTTTATCTAGCTCTCTATAGCTAACCTTAAATATATACTGTATCATAAATAAATATCAATATGTGGTACGGTTGTTAAAGATCTGTCATTTTAGAAGAATTTGGCCCCAGTTTCATAAATGCAAATAAGTTGCAAACTAAGTTGCAAAGAGATCTTCCAGTGAATTTTTTTCCTCTGAAGGACATTCAATATATATAGGTCTTTAATCACAGAATAAATTATTCTTTAGTAGTAGCAACTTAGCATATCTCTTCAAACTGATTTGTTTGTCTAAGAACTCATCAATGAACTTGCATCATTTCAATCTCATTTCAAGAGGTAAAGTGACTCCACACTCTTGACTCACTGAACTATATTGCTGGTATGCAAAACTCCAATCCATCTATCAAAACCTTACCACATGTCTGCTACAATTATGTGGAGAAATAATTGTCAATCACCTCTGCACAGGAAGCAAGCCAAGTGCAGCATCCTGATAATTTCTCAGAAACAGGCAGGTCGTGAATAGTGCAAGGACAGCAGTATTCAGATCTCTTTGATTTACATATCTTGAGCTACATTATGCTCAGAGAAAAATATCTCATTTAAAAATTTCCCAGTAACTGAAGTTCTCTGGATGCCCTACAAATTAAACACATAAATATAAAAAAAAACAATAAACTGGTCTGTAGAAAGACAATGAATGCAGGATGGATGTATATAAAAACTGCAGTTAGCAACATCAAAGAGATAGTAAAAGAATTCTTTAAAAAGTTAAAAGAAGGATAAACGGTGAAATAATAATAAGTTGAGAAGCGTGCTATGTACCAGGTGAGTAAGCCACTGAGAGAAATGCAGAGAAAACTGTTTCTTGGAAGGAAAAACAAACTGTAAACTACAGTCCTCGTTAACCAAATGCTGCCATAGTAGAAGGTTTTTTTTTCAGACCTCAGCTTACAAACAGAACTGAACCAATTAATCAAGCTCAGAAGAAATCTAAGAATTTCCGGCAAGCAATCTTTGCTGAAAAAGTAAGGAAGTCATAAAAATAAATTTCAGCAAAAATCATGTTATAAAAAAAAGCCTTATGTATCTGCCCAGAGTTGTTGGTAATTAGGCAGCACACAAGTTTAATAGATTGATGATGATGATGACGATGACAATGCTTGTTGCTTTATGTAATAGACTAATTTGATTGATCTGTCCTCTATTTCGATAACCGTTAGATTTGCTATTGTTTTTCGCTGACTGTGTGAGAGTGGTCAGACATTTGCAGATATTAAAGAATCCTATTGCAGAAGCGGTGAATGCTCCAACACTGGAAGTTTTTAAGAAGAGACTGGACAGCCATTTGTCTGAAATGGTATAGGGTTTCCTGCCTGAGCAGGGGGTTGGACTAGATGACCTCCAAGGTCCCTTCCAACTATTATTGTTGTTGTTGTTGTTATTGTTACAAACAAGGCAAGCTGTGCACAAATGATGCCATTATCTTATATCTACCTACATGCAGGTAATGGGCGGTTTAGAAATATGAAAAATCAATCAACCAATAAATAAATAAATGCAAGCAAACTGAACTCAATAGGACATATTTTTGAAGTTTTGAGCAGACATATATAGTGTTGGTAAGAACTACTTTCTTGCACTTATCATATGCATAAAAAGGAAAGAAAGCACATCCTGTTCATCTACAATCATCTGTCCCATTTTGCACACTTATTCCAGCGTCATGGATTATATCAGGCCCAAAACCAAGGATGACACACGGCAATTCTTCCAAGCTGAGTTCTTTATTGTTTCATACCTACAGACAAAATCTTGCCTGAGTGAGAACTCTGCTATATCTGCATGTGCAATATGTTCTGTGAACTATTAGGGAGGTGTTTATTTATTTATTTATTTATTTATTTATTATTTATTTATTATTGGGACTTATATGCCACCCTATCTCCCGAAGGACTCAGGGCGGCTAACAACAATAAAATACAATAATACAAAAGTTAAAAAGAAATTAAATTGAAGGCCCCAGTAGAATAAATTAAAATTAAAATTAAGTTAAAAATTAAAAACATAATCAGGCCAGCCTGATGGAAAAGGAGTGTTTTGAGGCCGCAGCGAAAGGAGCGGAGATCCGGGGCCATCCGAAGCTCAAGGGGGAGTTGGTTCCATAGGGCTGGCGCTTCCACAGAGAAGGCCCTCCCCCTGGGGGTCGCCTGCCAACATTGTCTAGCCGACGGCACCCTAAGGAGGCCCTCTCTGTGTGAGCGCACTCTTCACCCTCTTTCTTTCACACATAATATATGGAATGAGTTGCCTCTTATACCTCTGAATGCACCCCTCCCTCATGGGAAGCCATCTCCTTACTGCATTCTATCACTTTGCCGAATCCCAAATATGATTGCTTTGTCACTGATTCCCAGTAGCCACAGAAAGGCCATTCCTCTTCATGAATTTGAACTTTCTGGCCTGATCTCAAAATATGTGTCTTCTTTGTTGCTTATAAAGCAAGTGATCTCCAGGAAGCCTCTGGAACCAACGGCTACTGCAATTCTAGAACACTGAAATGTTGATACACCAATGGAAGGAATGCTACAAATAGTCAGTCTTTAGAATCTTAGCAAATTATAGTAGCAGAACTCACCCAGAAATAGACTGAAATAAAAAAAAAGGATTTGATGGGTTCTTCTCCATGTTACTGTATTCCATGTAGTGTATTGAATGCTAATCTCTCTGTGTGGCTGAGGATTTTGTTCCAAAAACTGCTTCTATTGCTTTGAATCTATTTCGATAGTGTTACTTCTTTACTACTGGTAAATATTACTTGTTTACTGGTTTATTTATTTATTTTATTAAACTTCTATACCGCCCTTCTCCCAAAGGACTCAGGGCGGTGTACAGGGCAATAAATTGCAGCATACAAAAGTTAAAAGAGAATTAAAATTAGTTAGCCCTAACAATAAATAATTAAAATAAACATAAACTCTTAGTCCAGGCTGGCCTGTTCAAACAACCAAGTCTTCAGGTCACGGCGGAAAGAGCTACAGTCAGAATAATGGCAAATTTGGGGCTTCCGGTGGCGTCGCGGCGCCGAAGACAGCCTTCCCGGGCTGCCCGCGGCTCAGCTGTTTGTTTTTTCGCCCGTAACAGCGCCGAACAGCTGTTCGGGCGAAATTGAAGCCCCCTCCTCGGGAGAAGAGGAGGGGGTGAGGCCCCAGGTAGGGGTAGAGCTCTCCGAGGCCGCCTGAGCTTGGAGCTTGGGCGGCTGAAGGATTGAACTCCCCCGTAGCCTGGGTTGCTCCCAGCTGGCCGGCGTGTCTGCTCTGAACTTTCTGGAGCAGAGCCAGGCGTCTGCGAACCATCCCTGCCTGAAGAAAGGACTATGATTTAAAGGAGCAGGCAGAGCGGTACAAGAGATAAAGGTGAAGAGGCTTATTTTAATATACTCTCTAACTACTTGAACTTTTTAAACTCTAAGTGAAAGTGCGTCATATTTGAGGATTAAAAGATGGCGGCGAAACCTCCCCCTAAAACTCTTCGGAGTGGTGGATCTTCGCCAGTGCAACAATCATCTTTACAGGCGTTGCACCCTTCTGAAGCGCTGACAGCGAAGGAGTTTCGAGATGCTGTGGATAAACTTTTGGACTCAATTAATCAATCAATGGCTGATAAATTTGCGCAGATGGAGGAGAAATTGGAGAAACTGGAGGAGAGAATGGAAGAGAGGATGGAACAGAAGCTCAGCGTGATGAAGGTAGACATTTTGTCTTCAGTGCATAAAGTGGCGGAATGTGTGGAAGAATTAGATGAAAAGATGGATGATTTGGATCAAAGGAATGCTATATTAGAAGTCAAAGTAAGAGAGAATGAAAATGTAAGAGATAAACTGGAGAAGGACTTAAGTTTAGCCCAATTTTACCAGATGCAGTTTGCTGTCAGAATCAGAGGTTTAAAAGAGGATACTAAAGAAGACTTGAAGCAGCTGATCTCTGAGGCTTTTGAAGAAGTATTAAATCTGCCAGCATCTGAAATAAGAGCAGCTATGGATAAAGTGTTTCGGGTGAATTCATGGATTGCCAGACAGAGGAAGTTGCCTAGAGATGTGGTGGTTTATTTTGCAAAAAGAGAGATCAGAGATCAAATTATACAAGCTGCCTATGATGTTAAAGTGGTGATTGCTGAACAAGAAGTTTTGGTTTTAAAAGAAATTCCTCCAAGGATTTTAAGGGGAAGGAAGGATTATACATTCCTCGTGCATGAGCTCAAGCAAAGAGATATAAGGTTCAGATGGGAGATTCCTCAGGGGCTGATGGTGATGCATGAAGGTAAAAGGTACCGGTTGATTACTGTGAAGCAAGCGCGTGATTTTTACAACAATGTCTTAAAAGCAACTCCATTAACGCTCCTGGAAGCTGGGAAAGGATCTGGAGAAGAAGAACAACAAGAGGAGGAAACGGAGGAAAGTGGAGCGGGAGGAGATCAAGTTACAACTTCTTTGGATGATCCTAGAGAGCAAAGAGTGACGCGTGCTGCTTTAAAACGAGCAAAGAAAATAATAGAACAAGATCAACAAAAGTCTTCAGTTTCTTTGCAACGTACATACAGTCAAGCTGTGGGAGGAGCACGGCCTAAAGAAGTTAGTCCTATCAAGGCTGTGGTCCATGGGCTTCTGGAGAATATTCATGGCAACTAAATTTTTAACTTGGAATGTTAATGGACTGAATTCACCGCAGAAGAGGAAGAAAGTTTTTCAATATTTAAAGCAATTTAAGATAGACGTTATATGTTTGCAAGAAACGCATATTAGAGTTTTGGATCAAAAGTATTTATTGAACGCGAGACTGGGTACGCATTTTGTTGCCTCTGCAGAGAATAAGAAAAATGGAGTAGTTGTTTATGTTAAAAGTGCTCTAACAGCAGATTTAATTGAAGCAGATAAGCATGGAAGATATGTTATGATTGAGCTGCTGTTAGAAGGTAAAAAGATGCTTCTAGTTGGACTATATGCACCTAACCAACAACAAGCTGATTTTTTTAGCTTACTTCATACAAAGCTTACCCAGTTGGATTATAAATCTTTTATTTTTATGGGAGATTGGAATGGTGTTCTGGATGTACACTTGGATAAAGCTGGATCTTTTAAGCGTGTTCCAAGCCACGCCAGATTGCCTAAAACTTTTTTTGAATTGAAGGATGATTTGGAATTGCGAGATATCTGGCGTGAGAGGCACCTGCAGGAGAAGGATTATACTTTTTACTCTGACAGACACCAATCTTTCTCAAGGATTGATTTTATTTTGTTGACTAATGACTTCTTTTTGAGAACTAAAAAAGTGAAGATATGTGCAAGAACTATTTCAGACCACAGTCCAGTTTGGTTGGAGATTGATAAGGAGAAAAGAGATAGGCGCTCGTGGCGCCTAAATGAGAACTTGTTTAGAGATCAGAGAAATGTGGAAGAATGTAAACAGCGGATGAAGGATTTTTTCGAGATTAATATGAATAAGGGTACCTCGATGGATATGGTTTGGGATGCTAGTAAGGCCTATATGAGAGGGGTGTTGATATATATGAATAATAGACGTAGACGTGTAATGGAAACTAGAAGGAAAGAACTGGAGAATGAAATAAAGGAAAAAGAAAGGGTTTTGATTTTGAATCCAGGGGACGTGAAGATTAAAGAGGCTATTAGGCTGTTAAGAGGACAATTTGATAAATTAATGGCAGACCAAGTGGCAACCAATCTGCGGTTTGCTAGGCATAATACTTTTTGTAACGCTAATAAACCAGGCAGATGGTTAGCCTATAGACTGAGGAAGAAACAAAGGGCCTCTAACATAGACAAGATTGAATATAAAGGAAGGGTTGTGTTTCAACAGAATCTAATTAAGGATGCTTTTGTGGATTTTTATTCGAAATTATATACCAAAGAGGAAATTGAGGTAAAAGACATTGATAAATATTTGGAGAATGCTAATATTCCGGTCCTTACGCAAGCACAAAGAGAGGGGATTAACCAACTGATCACAGAAGAAGAAATCCTTACAGCAATTAAGGATTTGAAGGTTGATAAGGCGCCCGGTACGGATGGCTTGTCTGCGGCCTTTTATAAAAATTTACAATTTGAGATGATAAAACCGTTAAAGGAACTGTTCCAGACAATCCAGAGGGGGGGAAAGGTGCCACCGTCTTGGAGAACAGCTTTTATCTCATTGATTCCGAAGGAAGATCAGGATGCTACTCAAGTTAAAAATTACAGACCGATTTCGCTTTTAAATACAGATTATAAGATATTTGCTAAGGTTTTGGCTAATAGACTGATGAGGGTTCTGCAACAGGTGATTCATGGGGATCAAACGGGGTTTATTAGTGGTAGGCAAATGAAAAATAATGTTAGACATATAGTTGATGTGTTAGAGTTTTTGGAAAGACACAACCAGATCTCTGCAGCGCTAATCTTTTTAGATGCTGAAAAGGCTTTTGATCAATTGAATTGGCAATTTCTGTTCAGAATGTTAGATAAAATGGATTTTGGGGAAAATTTCTTGCAGCCGATTAGGGCATTATATCAAAAGCAAACTGCCCGAATCATAGTTAACAATAGCTTGACGGCAGTATGTAATATTGAGAAGGGTACAAGGCAAGGATGTCCGTTATCGCCCTTGCTATTTGTATTAACTTTAGAGATATTATTGAACAAGATTCGGAATTCGGAAAAAATTAAGGGGATACAAGTTGGAGATCAAGACTATAGATTGAGAGCATTTGCAGATGATCTGGTTGTTACAGTGACCCAGCCAGAGAATTCTGTTGTGGACCTGATAGAGATAATAACACAATATGGGAAGGTTTCTGGATTTAAAGTAAATATACAGAAAACTAAAATTTTGGCTAGAAACATGACAGTTTCACAGAAGGCCTTCTTGGAAGGATTAACTGGATTTGAGATTGTTAAAAGGGTTAAATATTTGGGGGTAATTTTGTCGCCCTCGAATACAAAGCTATATAAAAATAATTACGAAAAATTGTGGGGGAAAATTCAAAAAGAATTGGAGAGTTGGCAAAAATTGCAATTGACTTTGTTGGGACGGATTGCAGCAGTGAAAATGAATGTCCTGCCCAAATTTTTATTTTTATTTCAAATGATACCGATTCTTAAGAAAGATTCTAACTTGGAGGAATGGCAGCGTGGTATCAATAAATTTGTGTGGGCAGGGAAAAAGCCACGAGTTAAACTTAAGATTATGCAGGATATTCGTGAGAGAGGTGGCCTTAAATTGCCTAATTTTAAATTATATTATGAAGCTGCTGCATTAGTAGGAATAAGTGATTGGATTAATTTGACGCAATCGAGGTTATTAAATCTTGAGGGCCATGATTTGTTGTTTGGCTGGCATGCATATTTGTTGTATGATAAGAAGGTAGGTACCGTGTTTAGGACGCATATTCTAAGACAGGCATTGCTGAGAGTTTGGAAGAAGTATAGACATAAGCTAAGTTGTAAGATACCATTGTGGGCAATTCCAAAACACGCAATAGAAAATATACATGCTGGTTTCAAACACGATGAGACTACCTACAAGGAAATTTTAAGTTTAGAAAGGAATGTTTGGTGTTTGAAATCATATAGCTTCTTGCGAGAAGAGAAGGTTGTACAAACATGGTTTCAATATACTCAGCTACGGGCCAGGTGGAAAGAAGACCAGAAAATTGGATTTGCAACGATTGATGAAAATTTGATAAAGCAAATTAGAAATCAGGGACCTGCACACATTAAACGGATATATCTTGCATTGATTGAGATTGATTCAGAAACAGAGCTTGTTAAGGACTGTATGATAAAATGGGCCCAAAATATCCAGGAAGTTATTACTATGGACATGTGGGAGAAGATTTGGGTGAGGAATGTGAAATTTACTCAAGCTCAAAATTTAAGAGAGAATTTTTATAAGATGTTTTATAGATGGCATTTAGATCCTAAAAAACTTGCAAGTATGTACCCGAATTATCAGCCTAAGTGTTGGAGGTGCGGGGCTGAAGATGCAACATATTTTCATATATGGTGGACATGTAAAAAGGTTAAGGCCTTTTGGATTAAAATCTGGTGGAATATACAGAAGATTTTTAAAAGGAGGATAAAGTTTTGTCCGCAATTTTTTTTGTTGGGAATAATTGTTGATGCTACAGTGGTGGACTCTAAGTTGATGCTGAATTTAATCACGGCAGCAAGACTTTTGATAGGACAATATTGGAAGAAAGAGGAGCTGCCGACCATAGAAGAATGGACTTTAAAGGTTTCCGACCTGGCAGAGATGGCGAAGATATCGGCTTATTTGAAAGATCACTCGCAAGAACGTTATATTATGGAATGGAGAAATTGGATTGAGTTTATCCAGAATAAGTATAGGGTTAAGAAGTTTTATCTAGCATTTGAATAAGTCTTCTTTCGTGTTTTTTCTTTTCTTTTCCAATTTTCTTTTTTATATATATTTAATAATGTTAAGTTTTGTTTGTTCTTATACAAGTTAGAGGGTGATGGATTTTAGAATTTATGGTTGTTAGTATATGGTTGCTTATGATTGTTTTTATATATATATACCTTGTATTTAGCTCTGGGAAGTCCGGGGGGGGGGAGGAGGGTGGGGGGGAGGTACGGGGAGGGAAGAGGGAGGGGGGAAGGGGGGAGGCAAGGGAGGGAAGAGGGAGGGGGGAGCTGGGGAGGGGAGGGTTGGGGGGGATGGGGGTTTTTAATGGAAAATTGTATTGTAAAACTTTTCAATAAAAAAAAAAAAGAATAATGGCAAATTTGAGGTATGAAGTGTTCAACATAAGTGTTCAACATAAGTGTTCAACATATTTTTTATTATTTTTAGTATTGTATATTATTTGATCCAATGGTTTTACTTACTCAGTGATAAACCGTTGGTTAGGCCATGAATGGTGGACCATATTCTCCTTTACCTGCAATCTTCTGGATCCCTCAAATGTGGTTTCTGAATGCCTATCATTTGAGAAAACATAGAGAGATATGGATGGGCAAGGTTTACTGCATGAACAGAAATCAAGCACCATGTTGTATATACCATTAAAATGAATCTTAAAATCTCTCTTTAACCCACAAGGAACTGCTTTAGCTACTGAAATCATTATTAGTTCTTCTGGGTCTTGTCAAAAGCTCTTTAATGAAGAATAATGCTATTGCTCCTGCAGAGCAAAAGATTGGAATATAATTAATCTTGTTTTCTGTTATTCCAAAGAAATTGTATGATTATTAAATCAGAAATAATGAAATTATTCAGAATTATATTATGAAGGGAAGGAAATGCTAGAGGAAGCACATTATCACTTGCCTGTCTCTCTTCTCTCACTCTCGCTCGCTCTCCTCCCCCTTTCTCTCGTTTTTATTGATCCTCAGCCAAGGAAGAGACTTCTATCATGTCTTCACTTGCATGAATGTAGGTATCACAAGGCTTGTGGTTATGAGGGAAGTATAAAGGTAAAAGTAAAGGTTCCCCCGCACATGCATGCTAGTCGTTTCCAACTCTAGGGGCCGGTGCTCATCTCTGTTTCAAAGCCGAAGAGCAGCGCTTGTCCAAGGATGTCTCCGTCGTCATGTGGCCGGCATGACTAGATGCCAAAGGCGCACGGAACGCTGTTACCTTCCCACCATAGCGGTCCCTATTTTTCTACTTGCATTTTACGTGCTTTTGAACTGCTAGGTTGGCAGAAGCTGGGACCAGTAACAGGCGCTCACTCTGTTACACGGCACTTGGGATTCGACCCGCCAAACTGCCGACCTTCTGATCGACAAGCTCAGCGTCCTAACCCGCTGAGCCACCGCGTCCCTTGAGGGAAGTATACCTTGTTATAAATAATTTCTGACTCCAGAGAGCTTCCAGTATGCCTTAGGAACTAACAATAACCAACAAATACAGTATGAGACCGAAATAAACAATGAAGTATACCGTTAAAAAAGGAAACTTATAAAACTGGGCATCTTTATATAAATCATGAATTATTATTATTATTCTCTACTAGAACTAAAAAAATTGTGGTTTTTTTACATATTTGATTTGTTCTGGACTGAAAAGGTATTGAGGAATTTTCCGTGATGATCCATGAATGCTGCTTACACATGAGAAAGAGAGAGTGAGAGGAATAACATTATCTTCAGATTTCTTCATTTTTCTTCAATTTATCTGACCTCTCAGCATAATAATGCATGCAACTGTTAGGATTGACATAATCAGAATCCATGGAAGAGTTTAGCTGCCATGATGTAAAACAACATAGACTGTTCTGCAGTCACAAATGTAGGCCCTCTTGTATCACTCAATACTGCATGTTGTCTGGAATGAATAATCTCTTGTATAGATGGGATCAAGCAGAGGTCCCCAACCCCAGTCCATGGACTGGCACCGAGCCAACACATGCCAGAAACCAGATCGCACAAACAAGCGATGCCCCATCTGTGGGATGCAGGCATCACATGAAACTACACCCTGTCCAGTCCATGAAAAAATTTCTCTCCACAGAACCAGTCCCTGGTGTCCAAAAGGTTGGGGGCCACTGGGATAAAGTACTTGGGTGCACAGAAAGTAGCTACAATAGCAATAGGGACAGAGGAATTATGATTTACCACAGAAAGGAGTCAGTTTTCCCAGTTTTACAATACGGTACATTTTTTTTCAAAATATAAATTATGGATATTTTTTTTCCTGAAAACTCAGTGTTGAAACCTATATTACTAGAACGCCATGGGAAATATGTACAAAAAATACTTTCCAGTCTGCATATTAGGCCAGGAATATCAAATCAGTCACTTCTTTTTCAGTAATTTTTCAACTTTCATATTTATGTACCACATAGGTTTTGTTGTTGTTGTTTTATGCCAATAATGACTTTGTAGTATAATGCTCTTTCCCAAATGAATCAGTGTTTTGGCTTTGGAAATGGATGCTGGGTTTTAGTTTTATTTAATCAGGAAGGCAAGTTACAGTAAAAATAATGAGTATATGTGAGAAAGTCAAGCATACACCAAATACATTATATTTGCCAGTATGGTGCAGGGTATTTTTTCTCCTGATAAATATTTTTTAATTTAAGGGCTTTTTTTTCTTTTCAGACAATAAAACAGAAGCAGTTGTAAACAAAAGAATTAGCATAAGATGCAAATAGGAGCAATATGGCTGCTACAAATCAAGAATGTCTATGAAATGAAAATTAGCCTGAAAATTAACTGCAATTGAGGGTAGACTTGGCCTGGGGAGGAGAAAACAGGAGGAAAGGAAGCTTGTATGTGTGTGTATGCATTTATGAGTGCACTTGAGCATTTATGTATGTGAAAGAGAAGGATCAGTTTAAGAAGATTGAGATCAATTAATTTTCTAAACAGGCTACATAATTTTATAGGGCATTAATTTTAATTAATAGCTATTCAAATAAATACAGTTTTTCTTGCACTGCTTATTTTCTTTTTTCTTTTTATTAGGTGTGGCTTCTGGAAGGTGTGTGTATGTGTGCATTGTACTGTATACACAGAAGTCACACATGCAAGCATTTATTTTGCACAAGAGAGAAGAATCTGCAGGAATGCTTTCAGCTGCAGATGATAACCATGGCTAGACAAGGTAGGAAACCAAGGAACTCTACAGGGTTTTTTTTTGGTCTGTGCCTGTGTGTTTGTGTGTGTGTGTGTGTGTGTGTGTGTGTGTGTAGATGCAGAGCCCTTAGCCCATAAACAATTAAAACAATTAAAGACTCATTTCAGTGAGTCTTAAGAAATAGTGGTGACTTGAAGACTTGTACTTTTGATTTTATGTTTGTACTTGCATGATGCCCACAGGCCTCAAGATTAGGGCAGATTATAAATACTCTTTAAAACTAACAAATCATAATAAAGCCATGAAAGTGAATTGGGGTGACTCTCTCTCTTGGAGTTACTCTCTCTCTTGGCCCAACCTACTTCACAGGGGTTGTTGTTAGGGGAAAATAGGAGGAGGGAGAGATATGAGAGATGTTCACCACATTGAGTTAACCCTAACCCTAACCCTAAAAAAAACCATAAAATAATAAATAACTAAAAGAATGGAAAGATGTATTGCCCAGAGAAAACTAACATACTACCAGGTTTTTTCCTACCAGTTCAGTTTTATCTCCAATAGGGCAGAGATAAGAAGAATCTGATTTCCATAAAGATACTCCGCTATTCCAATTCTATCTACTTTGCTAGGGGCAGTTCTTCAAGGCCTTGGGCAGAGTGAAAATGCCCCCCCCCCCAAAAAAATCAGTCTAGAAACCATCTGTTATGTATTGGACTTAAGGGAACACCGTAAGCGCTGGCATAACAGATACCACCAGGTGGCGCTGAACCAAAACTGTTGTGGCCGGGACCAGTTTTCGGTGGGAAACAGAGGTTCACCCTGATTGGTTGGATGTGTACCTGGCCAGGTATATAAACGGCTCAGGTAACCCCTATTCCCCAGTACAGTCCCTTCACCTAATAAAGAGCGGTTATGCTGTACTCATCATCTTGGCGTCCTTCCTGCTCTCCAGAACTCACTACGCAACACCATCCACATGTAAAATGTGTACTGTCCCTGAGCAATGGTATTGTCTAAGGTCCCAGTAGAAAAAAATGTCTTGAAAAGCATTCTATAGTAATGCTAAAATCAGTTGTCCCAACGGTGCTTTTTCCAAAACGCAACAGGATTTGTTTCCTTAAAAAAAAAAGTTTTGCTTCTCATCTAAGAAGCTTCTTCAGTCCTTCTCAGATGAGAAACAAAATGTTTTCAAAGAAAAAAAACCCCAAGAAAATCCAGCTGCCTTTTGGAAAAAGCACCTTTGGGACAACCATGACATGAATGGTTGAGAATCTCCACAGACATTTGCCAAAATTAGTCCTTTCCCTCTCTTTGGCTCTTCTGTCTATTGCCAAGCCTACATTATTTATTTATAAGAGCCTTGGTGGAGCAGTGGGCTAATGCCTCCTTAAGCAACACCAGCTGCCTGCAATTAGTGCAGGTTCGCATCCCACCAGGCTCAAGGTTGACTCAGCCTTCCATCCTTCCGAGGTAGGTAAAATGAGGACCCAGATTGTTGGGGGCAATTAAGCTGACATAGTAATAATGCCGCTTGGGGGTGTGTGTGTGAAAGCCCAAATAAGCAGGCATATACATAGAATGAAGGCTACTGCTAAGCTTTGTAAGCCGCCCTGAGTCTTCGGAGAAGGGCGGGATATAAATGGAATTAAAATTAAAAAAAAAATTAAAAAAATTCAGAGGAATATTTTCCATCATCCAGCTGAAAATGTCTATGGAGATCCTGTCATCCAAGTCATGGTTGTCCCAAAGGTGCTTTTTCAAGAACTGAAGAAGCTTCTTGGATGAGAAGTGAAACGTCTTCAAGGAAAAACAAAGAAAGCCCAGTTGCCTCTTGAAAAAGCACCTCTGGGACATCTGGTTGAAAAGCTTTTGGATTCATACATGTGAAAAAAGTGGTAAGGAAGGGTATTTGATGTTTATTCAACTTAAAGGTGTACAAAGTTAAGGACTGCCAGAGTTGCAAAAGGAATAGGCTCTTGTGGTAGGTAGTAGGAGTAATTAAGGAGGTAGCACTCACAAAGCACTTTTTGAATTCCATTTTATTGCCTCCTCAACTTCAATCAAAGGCTCAACCTTTTGAAACTTTCTTGAATTTTAAAGAAGATGAAAAATCAGGTTGGAAATAACGGTTTTGGAAATGGAATTATCTAGAACAGGGGTGTCAAACTCGCAACATCACGTGACATGTCGTGATGTATCCTGATTTTTTCCCCATTGCTGGCAATGGGGTGGGTGCGGGTTCGGTGTGACACATCCGGCCCGCAGGCTGGCAGTTTGACACCCCTGATCTAGAAGTTGTTTCATCAAGACACAGGGATTTATCTTGGAAATGTTTCCTATTAAATCTAATTGGGCCAAATTCCAGAAAGTTTTTATAAGCACTATGTAAGTTAAGATACAAGTTAAGATACATGCATCTCATTTAATATCATTTCATTGCAACTTTTTCTATAATTGTTATAATTAAGGAGTCTGTTTCTGCCTTGGTGTACTACTCTGAAATGAGATTGAATCTGCTCATGCTTTTCAAATCCATGCTTGGAAAAAGTAATTACTTTTGGGGATTTATTATTTATGGGGAGTTTCCTTCCCTGTAATCTACCATTAGCATTTTTGATATTCACCAATTATGCAAGGTAAGAGGGGAAAAAATCCAGCCATAGAGCAGGGATATCTATTTGTCTCTCTGTTTTGCTGCCTTAATCAGCTTAATAGCTGGCCTCTTTGGGTACTTCCTTATTCTCAAGCTAAAACTGGAGATGTGGTTTAAGACCATAAGAAGATCAGAGTCTATCAGGTCCATTGGATTCACACTTATGCAGTGAGGCCAGCTGAAGTAGACACTCTTTTTCCATTACTACTTGCTACCCATCAGTCTTTAAGGTTTATTGTACAGGATTCAAGACATAATAAAGAGAGGGTCAAGAATACTTGCCAATGAGTGGGCGGACCTTCAGAAACTCCCCATTTCCACTCTGAAATCTCATTGACTGCCATTCCCACAATTTCTGGCAGCAAGTTCTAGTTTACATGTGCACTGTGTATTAGAGTTGTTGTTCTTAGCACTTGTCCCTCTTGATTGTTGGATCTACATTTTTGCTCAGCTAGTTCTTACACTGAAGTTTTCCAATATGTTACACAAGGAGGGGTTTTTTAATTTTTTTTTAATCTAAGGTTTATCACGGAACCAGATACCGATTTTTGCTGAGAGGGAGTGGCTGGGCCAAGATCATCCATCTGCTTTCCATAACTAAAGGAGGACCAGAATCTGAATCCTCCTGATCCTAACTCCTAGTTCAGCACATTAACTGCAGTATTGTATTGGCCTTCATATTAAACAATGTGATTACGGACAAAAAAAAGTAGTGTGGCATTTTGTGGTCAGTAGATTGTTTTAGAGTGGACAGGAGAAGTAGTAGTGAGGATATGTCCTGGCATCTGCAGGAAGGATTAAAAAAAATGTGATGGGGGTTGCAATAATGCAATTAAAACCCGTTGTACATGTGTATAACACTGATGAACATGCAAAAAGGCAGGGAGCTTCACATGATTTCAGTCACTTTCTTGACTTCTTTGGGCTCTTCTGGAGATGCTGCTGTGTGTTGTATGTATATGTATAGTTTTATGTGGTAACTTTATGGATGGAAAGAACATTATTTGCCATTCCAGTCACTAAAAATTAAGTAGTCCTTTTATGCCTGTATCCATTCGTTTGCTAAATGCTCAATTCTTGCATCTCTTCATTTCCAGAATGCCGTAATTGTTGTTGTAAGTCAATGTTGTGATAAAATGAACCTAAGCTGGGGATGAAATATGATTTCGGTGTTAAGACCCATCTAATAGCCTATCCACAGTCCAGAAATGGTTGAACTTAGAAAAGAATAGGTTGCACACCTATAGCCTTTGCTTGCATGATCGTGTATTTAGGATAAGTGCACAATTACCATTTCTCTGCTTCTTTGGTCATTTCTGACCTATAAATATTTGCTTAGTGGTTGAGAGGTGATTCCACCTATTGGATCTCTACAGTGGTGGGATTCAAATACCTGAACAACCGGTTCTCTTATTGGATGTGGGCCTGGGCTTCCAGAACGGACTTCCAGAAGTGGGATCCACGCACTTCCAATGGGCCATTCTAGGCCTGAGAGGCCTACACTAGACCTCTCAGGCCTAGACTGGACTTCCGGAAGCACTGTGCGTTAAGCCGGTTCTCCGAACTCAGCAAAATTTAGCTACCGGTTCTGCCAAACTGGTGCGAACTGGCTGAATCCCACCACTGGATCTCTACATTCTACAAGAGCTGTGGAGACATACTGGTTAGAATGCAGTATTGCAGGCTAACTCTGCTCTCACTGCCCAGAGTTTAATTCCTTTGATTCTCACTGGCTCAAGGTTGACTCAGCCTTCCATCCTTCCAAGGTCAGTAAAATAAGGTACCAGATTGTTGGGGGCAATATGCTGACTCTGTAAACCTCTTAGAGAGGGCTCTAAATCACCGTGAAGTGGCATATAAGTCCAAGTGCTATTGTTATTGCTATTCAAGTGGTATGCTGGTAAATTACGTGCCGGTCACCTCAAAATGATATGGGTTGCACACAAATGTAATAAATGAACAAACACCGGATCATAACACTAGTGCTGAATTAGCTCTGCTCTCAACCAGCTCACAAAATTCCAAAAAATGTAATAATCGGTTCTTTCAAGCTGGTATAAGTTGGTTCCAGCACACTACTGCATGCACTTTATCCATGCTTTTTTTTCACACCAATGAAAATGGGTGAAAAGAGTTCTTGACCATTTGTTTCCCTTATCAAGAGTGAGCAGGGATGGTGAGGAGATGAATGAACAGATCTTGAGTTCTAAACAGAGCAGGCTGATTGTATAATGGTTTAGGTGTTGATACATCTACCAGCATAGAATATAGGCAGCCTGCAAAATCACTATTTGTTGTGATAATAAACTATGATGAGAAGGAGTTTGCAAACTTTCTCTTCTGATTAAGGTTAACTGCAGCTCATCCTGTCACTGAAATCCAGTGAGCTATGTTTTTTTATGTATTTTGTTTTAAAAATGTCTTCTCCCCTTTTCATTATCTGTGATCATCCTTAGGATGGAGTACAGTAGGATTAAATCAATTAAATTATTCCAGTACACTATGCTGAACCCATACAATGACAGTACTTTTAAATACTAAAAATCAAAATATAGCAGCACCAATTAAATTAGAAGCTGGAGTGAAGAAATAAGTTCAGCTGGCTCTGAAATCGGATAGAATTCAGTAGCAACTCTAATGAACAGAGGAAGAACTTCAAGATTCCTTCAAAAGCTTTCTAGCCGGGCCTGCTGCATTGCAGCCTGGCAAATGCAGCACGTAGGAGAGTACAGGTAGTCCTTGACGTACAATCACAATGGAGCCCAAAATTTCTGTTGTTAAGTGAGACGTTAAGTGAATTTTGCCCCATTTTACAACCTTTCTTGCCACAGTTGTTAAGTGAATCCACAGCAGTTGATAAGTCAAGTGAATCTGGTTTTCCCATTGACTTTGCTTGTCAGAAGGTCACAAAAGGTGATCACATGACCTCTGGGACCCAGCAAATGTCATAAATGTGAACCAGCTGCCAAGCACCTGAATTTTGATCATGCAATGGTTGTAACTGTGAAAAGCAGTCATAAGTCAATTTTTCCAGTGCCGTGGTAACTTTGAATGGTCACTAAACGAACTGTTGTAATTTGAGAACTAACTGAACCAGTTTGAAATATATAGGTAGTCCTTACTGAATTACAGTCATTGGGACCGCAATTTCTATCGCTAAGTGATGCAGTTGTAAAATGTGATGTCACATGACTGTGTCTGTTATGTATGCAGGCACCTGCATAGCAACAGCCACCAGGGGGCGTTGGCCTGGACAGTTTCGGCGGGAAACCTAGAGCCAACCCCATTGGCTGTTAGCTTACCTGGCCAGGTATATAAGGAGGCCAGGTAGCCCTCATTGCCCAGTTCACTTCCCCTTCCAATAAAGAGCTGAACTCACACACCGGCTGGCATCTCTCTTGCGTCGGACCCACTACACAATAGTGTCACTTAGTGATGAAAATTTCAGCTCTTCTGGTTGCCATTATTAAGCAAATCACATGCCATCATTAAGTGAGGATGTCGTGTGGCCTCCATTTGTGACTTTCTGTCTGCTTTCCCATTGACTTCGTTTGCAGTCTGATTTAAACCAACTGGTTCCAAATTTTGATAATGTTAATGCCTTTTTTTAATTTACTGCCTGTCAACATAATGACTGGTTTTGCACACCCTGGAAAGGTATCCACCATGTTTTCCCAACTACACATAACACTAAACCCAAATCTAATAAATCACACAATGCCATAATGCAAAGATCTGGAAGAATTTGCTGGCTGGCAGCCTCATTTAAAAATCTTGGATGGCTATGGAGAGACAACCGTGCAAAATGATTGGGATGACAACATGTACACAGCTGGCATTTTCTATTTTTTCTTGGATTGGTTTTTTTGTTTTATTTGTTGCGCTTGAACAAAATCTATTTTGAGGCATACTTATCTGGATTTTGTGCGTTTGCTGTCTCAAAACGGTAGGAAGCTGTGCCACTAATTTTCAAATGTAGAGATCGGAAGAGGCTCTAGGAGCTACAAAAATCCCTGAAACTAGGGGAATTTGTATCTAGGGGTCAAAGATGGTAATTGGGACTCTAAGATTGAAGACCTCCTCATTTTTATGTATGTGTAAAAAAGGCAGCAAGGATTCAATAGCACAATGGCCAACTTATTGTGTTTGCTTTCTCCACCTACTCAGATGATCCTGGGAAAAGAAGCAGCTGCTTTCAATAGTTGCAGACAGGGGCATGGTTTGCACCTACACTGCAAGCTCTGTACAGCTCTAAAAAAATATCCTTTCTGCAGGTAAACTGAATTCAGAAGCAGCTACTTATGATAACCTCCCTGAAGTTAACAGACTGGTTGAGAGGGGAGGGCCAGGATTTGAATCTAAGGCTTGCTGTTGCTTATTCTTGTCCCACCAAAATTATGGTAACTGGAAATGTAATCACATCTGGAAATAGAATACAGTATCTACCCTGAAATAACATTTGTGGAACCTTTGGCTTTAACATGATATTAACTTTCTGATCCTTTCTAAGCCTTTTACTGGGGGGGGGGGAATATGTGTAAGCGGTTACATACTAAATTTCTGGAATCAAAATTAGTGTCCATTAAAACACTGACAAATGAAGTTCAGTTACAACAACACAATTGTGGTTCATTACAGTCATCAGACATTTACCCTGGGTTTGGCATTTTGATCCACCTATTGAGTCCTTTCCAAGGACATGGAATAGGCAGATATTGTTGTTTGAGGGTGTTAAAGATAGTGGCCCAGTATGTAAGTTGTTCCAAGTAAAGATGCCTTTTGCAATTGATTGTTGGTGCTTTTGTCAATGCCTATGTAAGGACCTGCCTCAGGTATCTTCTCAGGAAAGTGTGACTCTTGAAACAAGCATTATTTCAAAAGGAACTTTTACTGAGAGAAAGTGATTGCAGAGAAGTCAGGTGGAATCTGAGGTTCCCGCACAAACCATTAAGCTAATCTCCCCATTGTTCAAACTCCACCCCAAAGTCCCAGTTCATCAGGAACCAATCCCCTGGCATGAAGGTGTTATGAGAACTCCAAGACAAGAAGGTGATAAATGAATTGTCCTCCTGGCACCGTGACCTTGGTAACAGGCTGGAGCTGGCTGGAAGAGAGTCCATCCAGATGGCTCTGATGGTCCATTCCCCCTTCCTAATTCTCACATAGATACATCAGACAAAAAGCATTCAAACTGCAAGTAACAGTCCCCCTCCAGTGTTCCGGCAGTGTTCTGTACCAGCCTGCTACCGGCCCTGCAGAGAAGGCAGGGACAACCCCTTTACAAATGGCAAGAGGCTGGAATTAGGCCTGCCAAATTTATTCACATAAAACAGAGCAAGACAAGACACCAACCATAAAACACGAGCTAAGAAGCAGGAACAATCCAAGCGGTTGCCTTCAGCAAACCAGCCCTCCCACACATTCCCCTTAAATACAGTTCAGGGCGTGGCCTCTCTGTGCCTCCTTCCGAGGTGCCCCATTGCCTTCCTCTGTTTACTCCTGACTGACTGCCTCCTGCGTCGGGCGTCCTTGAACAGGGCCAGCTGTGGGTCATCTTCATCCACGCTGTCAGGCTCACACAGCTGGGTCTGCATCGTGACCAGATGAGAGGGGCCTTGCTGGGGGCTCTCATCAAGCTGTCCAATCCCCTCAGTAAGCTCTTCAACACCCCCCTCCTCCTCCTCTGAGTCATCTGACCCAACTGCCGAACCCACAGGCTGACCCTGAATCACAACAGGCAGGGACCTGGCAGTCCATAGTGTTCAAGTGGTGCTCCAGTTGTTTAGGGATTGCACCCACATCATCTATTATTATTGGCACTATCTGTGCTTTCTTTTGCCACAGTCATTCTACTTCTATTTGTAGATCTTTGCATTTTGTGATTTTCTCCAGTTCTTTTCTTCTGTTCTGCTGTAATTACTATTCTTCACTTGTGGGAAAATGCTACGAAGAAAAAAATATACATACGAGCAAGTTACTTTTCTCCTTTTAAAAAAAAATACTGTAGGTCCAGGACTACACTGTTTGTTAGTTTTTCCTGTAACCCCATTGACTCAGCTGAATGAGCAAAATAGCCAAAATTCTCCACTGGGAAGCAAAGATGTAAAGTGCACCAGCCCAAACAGACAGGAGCATTCAAGGCTACTAATGGAGATCTTTAAAACTGGAGTAGTAAAATATATGAGGGGGGGGGTGTATTTGTAATGGGGATGACTGAATACAGAGTGACAGTCTGTTTCTGTCTTCCAAAAATGTTTATGGTTCTGTACCAGAAATGGGTCAATTGAGGTAAAGAAAAATACTAGTTCTATGACTATTCTTCATCATGGAAAGATCCTTTAACAAAACTGCAGAATGAGGAGATCAAAGAATAATATTCCTAGATGTCCTTAAGCTGTTTTATTCTTCACTTCTGCCTAGTGAACTGATTGAACGATCTGTTCTTAATGGAGAAGAACAGCTGGATATATGCATTTTCCATATAGTTTGAAGAAATTCCGGTACTGGGGTTTTTGGTAGATACTTACTACTGCCTTTCTGAAGAGCTGAGAATTGCTCCAACAGTGACTATCTCTCTTTTCATCCTTACAATATGTACTGCTGATATACCCATCAAACCACCCAACCATATCACTCAGTTTTAGGGAAGAAGCTTTTTTTTTCCCCCTCAGAAATTGTGATTCTCTACCAGATGACCCTCATTAGCATTTAAACAAGTTAGATTTCCCCACTTTTTGGCAGGTAGCTACAAATGGCAGCATGCAGCAATTTTCAAGATTTATTACTCCTTTGAATAAGTCACTTGAATTCTTCCATGAATTCTAATCCTAAGTGGCAGAAAATCTTTTATGGCTGATTTGAAAAGTTGTTACTGTTGAAATCGGGACTGTGCAGATCTTGGAAGCGGTGTTTGCTTTGACGAAAGCTTGCATGGAACCTCAAATTGCTTTGGGGAAAAAAGGTTGTTCCCATCACTTCAAAAAGCAAAACAGTTGCATTGCTTTACCTTTTTCAGCCTTGATGGGCATTTGGAAGAGGTTTCTGCACATCATCTAGTACTCCCAATTAGTTACCAGAAACCTTTCTCAGTTTTTGAAAAGCAGATACATCACCTCTTTGCCATAATGAAAAGAACAGTGTGTGCTCAGGGATGCTAGATTTGGAAGACAAATCTGAGC
This sequence comes from Vipera ursinii, assembly GCF_947247035.1. Lineage (NCBI taxonomy): Eukaryota > Metazoa > Chordata > Lepidosauria > Squamata > Viperidae > Vipera > Vipera ursinii. The sequence continues at coordinate 167,786,240 of NC_139512.1, read as the reverse complement.
CACTTTATGCAGGACTAGTTAAAATGACACAGCTCTTGCCCTTTTAAAGTTAATATTACTTTATATCGGTGCATCTTTGCCTTGTACATCAGGTTATTCCGAGAAGCCTATGTCATTCAGAACCCAGAAAGAGGGATAATCCTGTGTTTGAATGAAGACATTTTAACAATAATATCTGAATCCTATAGATACGTTGTGCATAGCATGAAAGGCAACTAAAATTATTTGATAGCAATATAACTATCATGCTAGAAATAGACTTTATGTGGATTATGCAATGAAGGAACTTCAAGCTCTTAATGATGAAATTCATATTAGAAGTTCGCTTAGGCAGTGCTTATATGATTAAAGTTAAATTCTTCTTCCAACATTAACACAATCCTTGGTTTCTGGTGACTGCTTTCTGCTTGAAATAACAGCCATCTAGGGCTGATGAGTTGTTATAATAAGATAAAATGGCTACTGCTTCTTGCTGAAGCAGGGCTGTCATCCAAAAGGCCCAAATGTATCAGGATAACAAAGGCACATCATGCTGAGTGATATTCTTACCAGGAAACAAAAATGGCTGCCTTCACGAACTCCCCAGTTGATTCTTCAGATTCTGATAGTCCATAGGTCATCTTCATTCAAATAAGCACCTCTTTCTCTGCCTTTTTCCTACTGAAGGTTTAATCTTGCATTCTCTCCTGAAGTCTCAAACTCAGAGGATGATTTTTCTACAACAACCATATCCCTTAGAGCAGACATGTCAAACACAAGGCCCGGGGGCCGGATCCGGCCCGCGAAGTGGTTTCATGTGGCCCGCAAAGCCATTCTGGAAACAGTGAGGGAACGGCCCCCGCTGCCTTGGCCCTGGCCCAGAGACCCTCCTTCTGCCAGAGACCCTCAGATCTGTCCCACTCCTGCCCAGGCCCCCATAGGCACCCTTGATGCGAATGATGTACAGCTGGCCACGCCCACCCAGTAGGACATACGCACTCTAGCCATGCCCACCCAGTAGGCCACGCCCACCCAGGCCACACTCACCCGGCCCTTTGAGGGCAACCGCAATGCTGATGTGGCCCTCAATGAAATTGAGTTTGACACCCCTGCCTTAGAGATTACCAAAATAGACATGGCCCTTTAAGAACTACAGTCTGTATTAAGTAAGGAGGGGATGAGGAGAGGAGTCTATTACAAAAGCCTTCCTAAAGATACAACTATTTGAGGAGCTTTGCTGGAATAGCATCTTCACTAGCCCAGAGTGTCATTCCTAATAACACTAGCTTTTACTTGATATAACACAGAATGAACCTTAGACAAATCAGGATAACAGAATGATTCCCCACATTGCTAAGGGAATGCTTCCATGTCCTTGAATGCAGCTGATTAGATACCAGCCCTATCAAATGATGAAGTCAATCTTTAGGGATGACTTTTGCTCCATAAAAATATAACAGGATTCAAACCAAATGCTTGCTGGTACTGTAAGCTTTGTGGATGCCTTTAAGTGATCATGGACTTCTGGTGACTTCCTGATCAAATCCCTGCAGCTTTTTGGCAATTTTTTAGAAGTGGTTTATCACTGCTTTCTTCCCAGGGCTGAAAGAGGGAATGGGGAGAGATTCAGTGGGATTTGTGCTTAAGAGGGGACTAAAACTCACAGTCTCCTGGTTTTTAGTCTGATGCCTTAACACTACACCAAACTGGCTCTTTACTCATAGCTAGTCCCTAGTAATTAATCACTTTGAGCCACAATTGCTACTGTATATGCGTGTTCTGTGTCATGCTGTATTATTCCACTGGAATCTTGGGAGCAAAATTTATCGACCTCTGATAGAAGCGTGATATTGAATGAAAGCAAGTCAAGGGTTTGATCCAATATGACTTATTTTAATTATTTTTAGCTAGATTTTTTAAAATATCATCATTTTAGCCATTATCTATCCATTGCAGGATGAAGACCCCTTCCCCCATGTTTCCAACCAATACGATTTGAGCTTTCTTTTGCCAGTTGGCCCTCAATACTTGCTGAAGTTGTCAATCCATCTTGTTTTAGGTCTCTTTCGCTTCTTATCAAGTGGGATCCATTCTACGACTGCCTTCGTCCACCTGCCATCAGTTCTTACATTCTTTTTAAATGTATTTGGCATTTTTTCATCCATAGAAAAGTAGTCATGATGCTGCCTTTATCATGGCTTCCTTTGCTTCGAAGAATTACCTAATGTGGCAAAACTTGAAAAGTATTTTTTTTATAGATAATAATGCCAAGGGAAAACAAGACCTGTAGGACGTTTTGTATAAGATGATTGAAATATACAGATGTCTAGAAGTGAAACCAGAAATATCGATACAACTATTTTCTAAGGGCCCAAATAAAGGGGATCAGGGAGAGAATTCTAACCCATTTCCCCCCTCCTATGTTGCAGATTAACATTGTGTTGTATTCTTAAATCCACAGTTGCCCCTCCTTTTCTTGAATCCTCTGAAACAGCTTTTAGGATTGATTGGCTCACAGAGCAAAATGGGACTTAACAACTTTATGTATTTAGGAACCGATTTAATTACCTGTTTCTAATGTGCAATCTGGCACATTTCTTCAAATTGGCTGGGAATTTCCATCCTCTTGCAACGTTAGACCTTGCAGAAACCTGCATAGTAAAGAAGAGATCACATGATGAGAGTCTGTTTGCTAAAAACATTTTTTTAAAAAAAAACAAAACATCAGAGGCATATAATCCATCATTTGTTATGGGCAATAACACTTACTGTAAGTCACTTTGATGCTTCTACATGAAGATTATCATTACAGTATAACAAAGCATCTGAGGTACTGGTATGGATTTCTCATTCCATATTACCATTTTTAATATAACTGGCAAGTTGATTTGCCCAAGATCTATACATTCAGCCCATGGTCAGATCAAGCTAGCTTTAAGTCACTTATTTGTCATTTGGCAACTATTCCAATTTCACCTGAACTGTTACAGCATGCAATGAGTTTAGTTACTTTTTCTTCAATGAAAACCTTGCTTCCTTTTATGCATGGATGCTTCTGTGTTGAATAACAGCATCAGAGACTCCATAATTGCAGCCTGCTCCAGTTAAGAGTTGCAAGAGCAAAGCTGTATTAGTCCTGTAACCTTACTGATTTAAAACAAAATTTTAAAAAATGCTGTTTTGTCTTCTCAAGTTGTCTTCTCCTCTTTTTTATTCATTTTAAAATAGGGTTCGTGGTCTTTACCCTAACAGCCTATGATCTGTGGCTTTTATGGTGGTACTCATATTCTGAGATTCAATTTATTCCCTCTGGATTCTGTTTCTTTTCCTCAAATTTTATCTCTTCTCCTTCCCATTTTGTGATATTTCTGAGCTCTCTGTAATCTAAATATTTTGTAAGGAGTCCATTTCACCACATCAGAAACGGTACCTTCTGCTCATGCCTTTAAACTAGAACAGGCTGTCAAGACAGATGGAGAAGGAGTTCAAAAAGGGGGATGAGATTCACTGAATCTGGCTGATAAAATTCATACGGCCGTACTAAGCAAGTGACATTCTTCTTTAAGCTCTTTATCCTTACCTTCAAACTCTTTCCCCCACCCCTTTAGCCCCTATTTCACCACTTTTCATCAACTGAAGGCCTCCTGCTCTATCAAAGTCAATCTCTTTACCGGTTTGCTATCTGATATTTTTAGAACTTTCACTCAGCATCTATGATGTTTCTTCCATACAGTCACATCTTATAACAATATTTTCCCCTCCAACCTTTGATATACTCCCCTTGTTCCCATGCCAAGCTTTGAGCGAAAACAATAATTTATTCTATCTCTGTGTGTTCTTACTCCGATTCATTCTTTGTGTGACATTAAATGGTAAATTCTTCAAAAGAAAACATGTCCCTTTCATCTGGTTTTCCTATTCTGGGAATTGAAATCAGAAATATACTGGAGAAACTATTTATTTATTTGATGTCTATAGTTGCCCAACAAGTGACTGTGAGTGACATGCATCATGAATATTGCCTTTCAGAACTCTAAGTTACTGAGAATTAATGGATGCTGCAAAAATTCAAATCATTTTCCAACTAATTATTAACTCATGTTCTGCCATTACAAAATACTATTTATGTCACCTTTTCTAGCAGACTTTTGAGAATTAAACATACATACACAAGACTTTACTTGGGGAAAATGTGCTGTGCTGTGATTCAAGAGCTTGTATGCATCCAGTAAGTATATTGATTTTTTTTTTCTTGCACACCCCTTTTTGTGCCAGAAATTACTTTGAAAATTATTTATGGGAGAAACTGCTGAGCAATTGAAAAGCCAGAATATTATTCTGGACCGAGCAAAACACACACACAAACACACTCACCCCTCCACCCACCCCCACACACAAACAGAGAGAGAGAGAGAGAGAGGGAGGGAGGGAGGGAGGGAGGGAGGGAGGGAGGGAGGGAGAAAGAGACTTTTATTTCTTGTATTGCATTCTGCCTTTTCTATGAAGTTTTCTTGATAGGTTAATAGAGTGGCTTTTATTTTCCAGTCATGTCTTGGAAGAAGACTAGAGTGGTAAGTACAAAATTATATGTGAAGGAGCTCAGTGTAAATGCTTATTCTCGGTGTCTGATACTTTGGGCTAAGAAGGAATAGTCTTATCAAGACCATTCACTGAACTTTCAGAATGTGGATATTAAGGTAGCTTTTCCACATTCCAACTTAATACTGCTTGGCCACCACAACATAGTGCCTCCGAGTGAATTATTTAAAGAGCCACAAGAAGTGTCAAAGGAGTAAATCAAAAACTCTGTATCAGAAGTCAATGAACCGTGGTTCATTTGACACATGGTGCACAACAGGTAAATATCAGACCACTACCTGTGAAGTTCAAAACTGTCCACACAACTGGCAGCAGCTCTCCAGAGCTTCTCCAGATTTTTTAAAATTCTACCTAGAGATGATAAACTTTGAATCCAGACTCTGTAGCAGGCAATTCATTCACTATAGTTTACTAAATCTAAGCAAAATCAGCAGGAGTTTCAAATGCAGCCCACAGCTTCGTAAAATAAATCAACCATGTTCTCTGAAAGGCTGGGGTTTGCAGTGTCTCTGTTTACAGGATCAGGTCACAAGCAGTTCCTCCTTGCAAAAGCAGCTGCCCTGCCATCTGTCCTATTGTTTCTGAAAAAGAAAAGCCCATTTAGCTACAATGGCTAATAGCTATTCATTGGCCACTCTGCTGGGAATATAGGTGGACCTGTTTTGTTCTGTTTTTTAGATAAATTGATTAGGATTTTAAATAAGGAAGATAGAAAGTAATAGAAAGTAATATTTAGGGGAAAAAGAAAAGAAAATATGGAGGGAGGGAGGGAGGGAGGGAGGGAGGGAGGAAGGAAAAAACTTCTCATTTTCTTATATAGCAATTTTATGTGTAAATTAATCTTATTCTATGGTTATAGCCTAAATTTCATTGTGTTTATGTAATTATTTTTTTAATCATCAAAACCATGTATCATACATTTATTTATTTTTTCTGTTTCAGCAAAAAATCCATAACAAGTTTCCAGTCAACATTGAACTTAGTTAATGTTGTTTCTGTAATCAAAGATGTCATTTTGGCCATCTCAGCAAGTTCCATCATCTACAGTAACCATTCCTCCTCCATTGTGGGCAACATCAAGTCTTTCCACCTTTGTACATCATAATCATGCTACAATTATTATATATAAAAACAAGGTTCCATGACTTGTTGACAACTATTTGTCCATCAAACCCTCCCCCCCACACACACAAATGCCTCTGAATCAGTGTATGTAGTTGAGTCCACATTTTTTTTAGCTTTTTTACATGTCTGCCATAATGGTAAAATGTATCTTCTTGTGCACATTTCCAACATAAATTCAAAGTACCTTTATACATTCTATACATTTTTTCTGGCTACATATACCAACAATATATCATTTTATAAAAATTCTCTTTAAGATTATAACATAATGTAAATCTCAGTTCTCTTATCCACATCATTCTCCTATTTGTTTTTAGAGTGATTAAACTTTAACCCATTTTATCATGTAATCTTTCACTTGGTTTCTTGAGCCTGACACTTTCTCTACATCTAAAATAATCAATGCAGCTTGTTTTTCACTGTGATGTTCCAAACATTCTAGAATATCCATCACGGTTGTGACATTGTCTTTTAACTGTCTTTTAGGTAAGAGCCTATCTTGAACTTCATGAACAAATCCTTGCAAAATTATTTTTAGTCTATTGACTATGATCACTGTGAACAATTTATTATCATTATTAAATAATTATATTGGTCAATAATTTTTGTTAAAATGAAATATTGTCCCTCTTTAGGCATTAGTAGCATATTGGCATCTTTCCTCCATGTAAAACAGAATTCATCATATTTTGCAGAGATTTTAAAAGTTCATCCTCAAAAGATTTATAATAAGAACTTAATAATCCATCTGGTCCTGATAACTTTCTTGGTTTAGTTTTTTTAATAGCTTTGGAAACTTCCCTAATTTTTATGGATCTATTCATAACCTGTTTTTGTTCCTCTGTAATACTTGGTAGATTTTGTTTTTTTAAAAATATTCATACATTTTCTCCAAAGAGATATCATGTCCTTTATACAGATTAGAATAGCACTGATAAAATGTCTTTTGGGTAGCTACATTATCTGTTAATACTGTGTCTCCATCTTGAAGTCCTTAAGCATTATCTTTTGTTTTTCCTTTCTTATTTTATATGCTAGCCATTTTCCTGGTGTATTTGCACATTCAATTTTTTTTCTTTACATAGTTAATTTTTATTTCCATTTCTTTTACTGTTAGCATTAATATCTGTTGCCATAAGAGTTTAATCTGATGAGAAATATTCATTTTTTCTGATAATTCCCCCCCCCTGTGCCCCACAACCCACAACAGGAATTCTATATTTCTATTATTTTCTTCCTTTTGTTTATCAGAACATGTCAGTCAATTTCACTGGGTAGTCCTGAGTTCTCCTGGTATAACAATGACAGATGATTCTGTCATTTGCTTTGAACATTATTAGCTGCCTTTTATAGTTGAAACCTGGCTCTGCTATGAATGAATGAGTGAGCAAATGCTATTATTTGTGTTGTTAGTAGATCCTAGATTTCCTCCAGCAAATTCCAGAATGATTTACTTACATTTACTTACAAGAGCTGCCTAATTATTTGGTTATGGGATCTCCCAGTCAAAACAATAATGCTTACTATACTACAATGCTGGTTCTGATCAGATCTCCCAATCTACAATATGTAGCTCAGGATTGAATCGTGGAGTCCTTGATGCTCTCTGAACTTGATTGTTTGCTTGCAGATGTTTCATTACCTGGCTAGATAACATCAACAATGCTAATAAGTGTGGGGTTTACTCCCTGTTTATATTCAATAACTTGGCCGGCTAGTATTGATAGAGGTGCAGCATTGTTTTCTGCTTGACTGTTCAAAATGCCAGGGTAATCTTGGAAACTTGTCATTCAGACAAATCAGCCATCAATAGACACATATTTATAATAATAAAAAAACTAAGAATGAAATAAAAAACATCGGAACACAGCTTCTCCAGCAGCCGACATGCAGATAAGCCACAATTAATACCAATCAATCAAGAAGAAAACAATGGTCTAATTACTACCAAAGAGAATCCACACACACACACACACACACACCCAACACTGGCAATGGCAAGATATTGTGTATAAACAGGGAGCAAACTCTGATGCTACCTAGTCACATAATGACATATTTGCAAGCAAATAACCAAGTTCAGAGAACACCAAAAACTTCACAATTCAGTCTTGATCTTACATACATTCTCTTCTATTGAAAATTATTTTTGCCTTTTCTCACTTCTGTTTTAGAGGGTTATTCTGCCCCATGTTTCATTGTGCTGTATTCCATTCTAACAATGCAATCCTACACTCTCTTAGCTGGGGGAGTAAGTCACACTGAAATCAGCAGGCTTAATTGTAAATAGAAAAGCAAAGGACTACAATAACTTCTCAAACAAATCATCAAGATTAGCTGCGGTTTGCCACAACATTCAAATGTTAGCATTTTTTAAACTCACTGATTTTCTCATGCGAATAAGCACCACAACAATTCTGAGAAAACTACTGTACATATAAGTTCAGATTTATTTATTTTTTTAAAAAAAATATCTTGTTGCTTTTTATATTGCTTTCAACTACACAGAGAAAATAATATCCCCCAAACATGTTAATCCATATCAAATAAAACAAAATATAAAAATCCTAATCAAACTGCCAAATTAACATGAGAGAAAAGGAAAAAAATAATGAGACAAAGTGAAAGATTTTCATGATCTAAACCATAAGTAAATAATGAGAAAAGAGAGGGGGGGGGGAAATCCCAAACTGCATTACTAAAATACAAATGTAATGCTTACTTCTATATAAAAATTGATATAACACTATTTTTAAACAAGTTCAGCCATAGGCACATGGAAACGCATTTTCCAGGGCAAAATTAAACTGATATGCCTTTTGTACAATATCACATTCATTCCTTCGCTGGGTAAAAGCATCATCCACAAAGAATCAGATTGCAGCCTTCTGTCTAATCGTACTGAGGTGGCAACACTGCACATATGTGTATAGATTCTGAGTGGAAAAGTGGTGAAGACACAAGTAAACTGAAGGAATAGGGTAGCAAATTGTTCACTTATTATTTATTTATTTATTATTTAGATTTATATACCGCCCTTTCCTGAAGGACTCAGGGCGGTTTACAGGGCATTTAAAAAACAGTCAATACAAACGTTAAAACAAAATTGTTGTTGTTGTTAGCTGCGAAGTCGTGTCCGACCCATCGCGACCCTATGGACAACATTCCTCCAGGCCTTCCTGTCCTCTACCATCTTCTGGAGTCCATTTAAGCTCACGCCTACTGCTTCAGTGACTCCATCCAGCCACCTCATTCTCTGTCGTCCCCTTCTTCTATTGCCCTCGATCTTCCCCAGCATTAGGCTCTTCTCCAGGGAGTCCTTCCTTCTCATTAGGTGGCCAAAGTACTTGAGTTTTAGCTTCAGGATCTGGCCTTCTAAAGAGCAGTCAGGATTGATCTCCTCTAGGACTGACCGGTTTGATCGCCTTGCAGTCCAAGGGACTCGCAGGAGTCTTCTCCAGCACCACAGTTCAAAGGCCTCAATTCTTTGGCGCTCAGCCTTTCTTATGGTCCAACTTTCACTACCATACATTGCAACTGGAAAGACCATAGCCTTGACTATACGCACTTTTGTTGACAGGGTGATGTCTCTGCTTTTTAGTGTGCTGTCTAGATTTGCCATGGCTTTCCTCCCCAGGAGCAAGCGTCTTTTAATTTCTTGGCTACAGTCCCCATCTGCAGTGATCTTGGAGCCCAGGAAAATAAAATCTGTCACTACCTCCATTTCTTCCCCATCTATTTGCCAGGAATTGAGAGGGCCAGATGCCATGATCTTGGTTTTCTTAATGTTAAGTTTCAACCCAAGTTTTGCACTCTCCTTCTTCACCTGCAACAAGAGGCTCTTTAGTTCTTCTTCACTTTCTGCCATTAGAGTGGTATCATCTGCGTATCTTAGGTTGTTGATATTTCTTCCGGCAATCTTAATTCCAACTTTTGATTCATCTAGCCCTGCCTTTCTCATGATGTGCTCTGCATATAAGTTAAATAGGCAGGGCGACAGTATACAGCCTTGCCGGACTCCTTTCCCAATTTTGAACCAATCAGTGGTTCCGTGTCCAGTTCTCACTGTTGCTTCTTGACCCGCATATAGGTTTCTCAAGAGACCAATAAGATGGTCTGGTACTCCCATCTCTTTAAGAACTTGCCACAGTTTGTTATGATCCACACAATCAAAGGCTTTAGCATAGTCAATGAAGCAGAAGTAGATGTTTTTCTGGAACTCCCTAGCTTTCTCCATGATCCAGCGTATGTTGGCAATTTGATCTCTAGTTCCTCTGCCTCTTCGAAATCCTGCCTGCACTACTGGTAGTTCTCGATCCACATACTGCTGAAGTCTAGCTTGTAGGATTTTAAGCATGACTTTACTAGCATGAGAAATGAGTGCAATGGTGCGATAGTTTGAACATTCTTTGGCACTGCCTTTCTTAGGAATTGGAATGTAAACTGATCTTTTCCAATCCTGTGGCCACTGTTGAGTTTTCCAAATTTGCTGGCAAATTGAGTGTAGCACTTTTACTGCATTGTCTTTTAAGATTTTGAATAGCTCAGCTGGAATACTGTCACCTCCACTAGCTTTGTTGTTGCTCAGCTTTTCTAAGGCCCACTTCACTTCACATTCTAGGATGTCTGGCTCGAGGTCAGTGACCACCTCATTGTGATTATCAGGGACGTTAAGCTCATTCTTGTATAGTTCTTCTGTGTAATTTTGCCACCTCTTCTTAATCTCTTCTGCCTCTGTTAGGTCCCTGCCATTTTGGTCCTTTATCATGCCCATTTTTGCATTAAACGTTCCCTTCATTTCTCCAATTTTCTTGAAAAGATCTCTGGTCCTCCCTATTCTATTGTTTTCTTCTATTTCTTTGCACTGTTCATTTAAGAAGGCATTCTTATCTCTTCTAGCTATTCTCTGGAATTCTGCATTCAATTGGGTGTATCTTTCTTTTTCTCCCTTGCCTTTCGCTTCCCTCCTTTCCTCAGCTATTTGCAAAGCTTCCTCAGACAGCCATTTTGCTTTCTTGCATTTCTTTTTCTTTGGGATGGTTTTGGTTGCTACCTGTTGTACAATGTCACGAACCTCTGTCCATAGTTCTTCAGGCACTCTGTCTATCAGATCTAATTCCTTAAATCTATTTGTCACCTCTACTGTATATTCAACAGGGATATGATTTAATTCATACCTGACTGGCCTAGTGCTTTTCCCTACTTTCTTCAGTTTAAGCCTAAACTTTGCAAGGAGAAGCTCATGGTCTGAGCCACAGTCAGCTCCTGGTCTTGTTTTTACTGACTGTATAGAGCTTCTCCATCTTTGGCTGCAGAGCATATAGTCAATCTGATTTCTGTGTTGACCATCTGGTGATGTCCATGTGTAGAGCCGTCTCTTGGGTTGTTGGAAAAGAGTGTTTGCTATGACCATCGTATTCTCTTGACAGAATTCTATCAGCCTGTGCCCTGCTTCATTTTGCACTCCAAGGCCAAACTTGCCAGTTATTCCAGTTATCTTTTGGCTTCCTACTTTAGCATTCCAATCCCCCATGATGATAAGAACATCATTTTTTGGTGTTAGTTCTATAAGGTGCTGTAGTGCTTCATAGAACTGGTCAATTTCATCCTCTTCAGCACTGGTGGTTGGGGCATAGACTTGGACTACTGTGATATTGAATGGTTTGCCTTGGATTCGAACTGAGATCATTCTGTCATTTTGAGGATTGTATCCCAGTATTGCTTTTCCTACTCTTTTATTGACTATGAAGGCTACTCCATTTCTTCTGAAGGATTCTTGCCCACAGTAGTATACCTGATGGTCATTTTAGTATACCTGTCCATTTTAGTTCGCTGATACCTAAGATGTCAATGTTCAGTCTTGTCATCTCTTGTTTGACCACGTCCAGTTTTCCTTGATTCATGGATCTTACATTCCAGGTTCCTATGGAGAAAAAATCTTTACAGCATCGGACTTTCCTTTCACCACCAGACACATCCACAGCTGAGCGTCCTTTCGGCTTTGGCCCAGTCGCTTCATTCTTTCTGGCGCTACTAGTACTAGCCCTCTGCTCTTCCCCAGTAGCATATTGGACGCCTTCCGACCTGAGGGGCTCATCTTCCAGCGTCATATCGTTTTGCCTTTTGGTACTGTCCATAGGGTTTTCATGGCAAAGATACTGGAGTGGGTTGCCATTTCCTTCTCCAGTGGATCACGTTTTGTCAGAACTCTCTGCTATGACCTGTCCGTCTTGGGTGGCCCTGCATGGCATAGCTCATAGCTTCATTGAATTACGCAAGCCCCTTCGCCACGACAAGGCAGTAATCCATGAAAACAAAATTAAAAGAGATTAAATAGAACACTGAGAAAATTAAAACCCAGTTAAAATTAAAATTAAAAATATTCTCAGCCTGGGCCAGAGAGCTCAAAGAGCCAGGTCTTCAGGTCCCGGCGGAATGAACGGAGGTTGGGGGCAGTCCTAAGCTCCACGGGCAGCTGGTTCCACAGGGCAGGCGCACCCACTGGGAAGGCCCTACCCCTGGGTGTTACCCGCCGGCAGTCTTTAACCGGCGGCACCCTGAGGAGACCCTCCCTGTGGGAGCGCACTGGACGAAGGGAACTTGATGCTGGCAGCAGGTGTTCCCTCAAATATCCCGGACCCTCGCCATTTAGGGCTTTATAGGTCATCACCAGCTGTTTACTGTTATAAATTTATAGCCAGGGAAATGAGAAGCATTTGTGAGATTTTTCTGCTGCATGTAGAAAAAATAACTAAATTCAGTCTCATAACTTGTGATCTGAAGGCTTGTACCCATCAGTATTCACAGAATGGGAATGGGAGCGTTATCAAGTTAGCTATTTGTGTAGAACAGGATGCAGAAGGATAGTTGAAGAAGTTTACCATGTGCCACTACTGCAACAATACTCTCTACCTGAGGTCCTGTTTCTGTGACATTGTGCATCATTGCTTTTAATCTGTGTTTTTTTTAAAAAAAATTATATTGACCTATGACTGGCTCTATTGAGTCTGATGGACTAAAGACCGTATTTCATCCTTTTTATCAGTTTTCAGGAGAGAGAGAAAATGGCAGCCTTCCTGGTGTCTCCCCCCCATTAAAAGATAGGTGGAAGATAATGGGATGAGGACCCTATCCTCCATGGCTAAACTGAGGTAAAATTTGGGAAATATCAAGTAAGATTAAATGATAGGTGGAAGAAAATGAGATGGAGACCCTCCTCTCGCCTCTCCTGTTCAACATCTATATGAAGCCACTGGGTGAGATCATTCGTGGTTTTGGGTCGGGTATCATCAGTATGCTGATGATACCCAGCTTTTCAGCTCCACCCCAAACCAACCCAGTGATGCCCTTGATGTGATGTCCCATTGCCTGGAGGCGGTTCGGGTCTGGATGGGGAGGAACAGGCTTAGGCTCAATCCCGACAAGACTGAGTGCTTGTACGTGCCGGCATCTCGGGAAATTCAGGTTATTCCATCTTTAACTATGGGGGGGTGAGGTATTACCCCCCGTAGATAGGGCCCGCAACTTGGGTGTCCTCCTGGATTCACAGCTCTCCCTGGAAGATCATATAGGAGCTGTGACTAGGGGGGCCTTTGCCCAGGTTCACCTGGTGCGCCAGTTGCGACCATATCTGGACCGGGATGCCTTGTGTACAGTCACTCATGCGCTCGTGACCTCTCGTTTAGACTACTGTAATGCTCTGTACATGGGGCTGCCCTTGAGGACCACTCGGAGGCTTCAACTGGTGCAGAATGCAGCCGTGAGAGTTGTGTTGGGGGTCTCCCGATACTCCCATGTAGCACCTCTACTCCACGAGCTGCATTGGCTTCCAGTTGCCCTCCGGGTGAGATTCAAGGTGATGGTGATGACCTATAAAGCCCTAAATGGCATGGGTCCGGATTACTTACGGGAGCACCTGCTGCCGGCGTCAACTTCCCTTTGTCCAGTGCGCTCCTACAGAGAGGGCCTCCTCAGGGTGCCGTCGGTCAGAGAGTGTCGGCTGGCAGCCCCCAGGGGGAGGGCGTTCTCTGTGGGCGCGCCAGACCTTTGGAATCATTTACCGGTTGAGCTCTGGACGGCTCCTGACCTTCGCTCCTTCTGCCGTGACTTGAAAACTCACCTATTTGAACAAGCCGGCCTGGTCTGATGGGTTTGGGGTATTTTAATTTTAATTGTAATTTTAATTAATTTTATTGCAATTGGGCTTTTCTATTTAATTCTTATCTTAACTTTTGTATATTGTATTTTTATTGCATTTTATTGCCCTGTACACCGCCCTGAGTCCTTCGGGAGCAGGGCGGTATAGAAAATAAATAAATAAATAAATAAATAAATAAATAAATAAATAAATAAATAAATAAATAAATAAATAACTTGCGCTCGTGACCTCCCGGATAGACTACTGCAATGCTCTCTACATGGGGCTGCCCTTGAGGACCACTCGGAGGCTTCAGCTGGTGCAGAATGCGGCCGCGCGAGTTGTGATGGGGGTTTCCCGATACTCCCATGTAACACCTCTTCTCCGCAAGCTGCATTGGCTTCCGGTTGCCCTCCGGGTGAGATTCAAGGTGTTGGTGATGACCTATAGAGCCCTTAATGGCATGGGTTCGGATTATCTTCGGGAGTACCTGCTGCCAGCATCAACTTCCCATCGTCCTGTGCGCTCCCACAGGGAGGGCCTCCTCAGGGTGCCGCCGGTCAGGGAGTGACAGCTGGCGGCCCCCAGGGGGAGGGCATTCTCGGTGGGCGTGCCTGCCCTCTGGAATCAGCTGCCTGTGGAACTCCGGATGGCCCCCGACCTTCGCTCGTTTCGCCGGGACCTAAAAACCTGGCTATTCGAGCTTGCCGGCCTGGACTGAGGGTTTCAGTTTTTAGTTTTTAATTTTTGGGGCTATTTAATTTAATTCTATTTTAACTTTGTATATTGTATTGTTTTAATTGCCCTGTAAACCGCCCTGAGTCCTTCGGGAAATGGGCGGTATATAAATAATAATAATAATAATAATAATAATAATAATAATAATAATAATAACAACAACAACAACAACAACAACAACAACAACAATAACTTCACCCTACCCTATCCTCCATGGACAAATGGAGGCAGAGTTTGGAAAATATCACATAAGGTTTACAAATACAGTTGGCCTAAGCCAGAAGCACCAACAAGAAGACGTTTGAATTCTGTTATACAGTTGAGAGATAACTGCACAAGAAATTATAGAAAAAGAAGGGGGAAACGGGAGGGGGAGAATTTCAACATTACCATACCCTAATATCTGCCTTGTGCTTGGGTCTTACCTTACATATTGAGGCAATAATTTTGAAAGCAATTCAGGCCTAGGCATTTTGCATTTGGTTAGGTTATAATTTGATTTCTAGCCTTTTTCTGGGAGGCAGAGTAGAAATAACCAGAGTTAAATTAATTTCCAAGACAAGTAATATAGCAAGATGAGGGACTGAAATGTATAGTTGGTTGAATGGCACTAGCAATGTGCCATACAAAAAGTGCTGGGCATACCAGCATGCGATGAACATGGGGGGGGGGAGGGGAAGGTCTTGAAAACTCCCACTGTTATGTATATTTCATAGAAATAGGCAATGCACCTCTTGTTCCTTGTAGCATCCAGTGGTGTAGCTGAAAGGGGAAAGTCTCTTCTCTGTTATGATGCTGATTCCCTCTCTTTCCTCTGTCTAGTAAAAAAAACAACAACAGGAGTTTGTTTTGTAATTAAAGGGCACGTTGGCCTCCTCTACCCCTTCAGTCATCTGTGCTCAAAATCTGCCCAAATTTAGGTAACACTGAGCTGGGCAATCTTTGGGTGATACTTATTAATTTGGTGAAGGATACATAGTGGATGGGTGATAGTTGTTGAGGGTGGCAGCATCTTATACATGGGTCGAGATGAGGTTTTCTGTTCCTTTGCTGGATATGGGGGAAGGGGTTTTTTTGCATTGTGTGATGCCTATTGTGGGGCCTACAGTACACTTTTTATATGTTTCATAATGCAAAACACTTGGAAATTATGTTGTTAATTTTAGCCAGGGGAGGGGGCAGAAGGTGACTAGTGTGCCATGTGCAATGCTTGGTGGCTGGTTGTGTATCCGTGATGTATCACGAATCTCCTTTTCACTTCAAGAGCCAATTATATTAAATAATTTAAAATCCTATAAGATTTTAAAAGTAGAATTAACCAAAAGCTAAATCTAGACCATATTTAACATGTAAAACATTGGGTATAATGCATGTTTGTCTAAGTAAAATGCATGTTTGTTTAAGTAAATTTCCAAAACCATGATGGATTTGTTTTCTGCTTAGAAATTGACTAAATTAGAGAATAATCAGAAGAATGCATTCTCTGTCCGCATAAAACATAATTCAAGTTACTAAGAAAAATGTAAAACTTGGTGGCCATCACTCATTAAGTTTCAATTACAAAAAATAACAACTTGTTTATATATGATCATCCTAATTTAATCTGACTTGCCCATATATATTTCATGTTGCAGCTTATTTGAACAAATGGAATATAGCAGCTTTGTTTCTTCCTATTTTGCTGAGAATATCTCACAGCAATTAAAAATAAATAAATTAGCAAACACAATCTGTTCATTTAATTAACCAGAAGCAATGATTTGCACATAAACATTCAGTTGGCTTAAAATTATGTGATGCTACAAAGAGCTCATGACTATAAATAATATACAACTATCTTAGAGATGCAACACATGCATTTTCCAAATCTAAAACCACGGATTAAAAATGTTTCTTCCTCCGTTATCTCTCTGGATAGAAAATTAGCAGTATTCGGAATGACATTACTATATCTTTCTATTCTGAGAACAGTAGAGCACCCATCGTCACATACATTTCCTCTTACTGAGGAAATCTGGGTTTTGTATCACAAACTAGGTGTCCACTTACATAAACGTTTTCCCAAACTGCAATTGGGGTGCTGGCTTTATTTCTTAGATTAATCAATTAAACTTATTTTATTTCTTATGTATTACCAAAAATGAATTTATAAAAACATATGTAATAAAGGTGACACTTTCAGGTTGTCATGAATTACAGATCTGATTTATTATATAATCATGAATTCTGTAGAAGCTTCTGTAGAAAGGATCAGGGCAATTTATAAACCAATGAATAAGCTATTTAATGCAATATATTATTAAGAGCATGTGTGTGTGTGTAAGTATACCAAGAATTAATAGAATAACAGGATTGGAAGAGACCATGAAGGTCTTCTATTTCAACCCCTTGCTCAAGCAGGAGACCTGATATAATTTCGGACAAATGGCTGTCCAATCGCTTCTTTAAAACTTCCAGTGTTGGAGCATTCACAATTTCTGGAGGCAGGTGGTTCCACTGGTTATTTGTCCTCACTGTCAGGAAGTTTCTCCTTAGTTCTAGGCTGCTTCTCTCCTTGATTAGTTTCCATCCATTGCTTCTTGTCCTGCTTCAGGTGCTTTGGAGAATAGCTTGACCCACCTCTTTCTTGTGGCGTACATACTTGGATTCATAGTCCAGGTCTGAATAAACTTGTGCACTATTTTAGGTGTATGGAAATAAATGACCATGGTGTCACTAAGTCTCATTTGCTTGGTCTTTCAGAGCCAGCATATTTATGATCAAACAATTGAATCAAACTTTCCTAGGCTTGTGAATATCAACAAGTTATAAATGTGAGTTCTATGTCAGGGCTTTTCAACCTTTTCACCCATTGTACCACTTTTAGGATATGGCAACATCCGAGTACCACCAGTCGCCTAGCAAAGTGTTGAAAACTTGATGACCAAAAAAAAAAAAAAGAAAAAAAAGTGATGAAGTACAGTAGTCCTCGACTTACAACAGTTTGCTTAGTGACTGTTTGAGGTTACAATGGTACTGAAAAAAGTGCTCCCCAAGCCACAGCCAAGCAGGACACTTGCCTGCCCACCCAGCGGCGCTCTCCCTCCTGTCCAAGGTTTTCATTGTTGTGAGAATTTCTGTTGAGGATTGGCAGCAGGGGTGGGGGTGGGGTGTTTGGTTTTTATTCCCCCCGTCTCCTGGGTGGTTGCAGCAGGTTTTGGACACTTCACATGAACCTGGGACACTGTTACCATCATAAATATGAATCAGTTGCCAAGCATCTCAATGTAAATCACAAGACCCTGGAGATGCTGCAACATTCCAGCTGATCGGTGCTTCTTCTGGGCTCAGCTTAAGCGCCAGGATCAGCGCCGAGCTCCAGCTGGAGCCTGGCACTGATCCTGGTGCTTCCGCTGAGCCCTGACAGCCTGCAGCTCCAGCCATCTCTCGCTCAGGCTTGTGCGGTGCTGCCACCGGTTCAGCTCATTCCCCTCCCCCACTACCACTTTTCTAGAATGGTCGCGTACCACCTGCCAGGTGCCAATGTACCACAGGTGGTACCCGTACCACTGGTTGAAAAGCCCTGTTCTATGTAACCACATAGCTATGGAAGGTTAATTATATGTATGTTTAACTTAACTAATAGGATAATCTTAGTAGCCTGAAACTCGAATAGCATTTTGGGATATCAAAGGTGGTTCCAAATGGAGAGATAGAGCAAGAAGAAGCAAAAAGCAAAGCAGAAGAATGGGAAAGTGGGAAAACATTTGCTGACATTTTTAGGTAGATTTTAATTAAGATTGCTTCATGACTTGCTGTGCTTTTGCCTTTCTGTGAAATAATAGCTTGCCTAGTTGAACAATTGTCTGTTCTACAGTCACAGTTCTCACATATTGATCTACATTGGGAAGATCTGCTTTTCTTTATATCTATCAAGGGAGCTCCACACACTCACATTAGAATGCTTTCTAATGGTAAAGTCTACTCCAGATATGGGAGTAGAAAGGGGCAGAACTACAAAATGTGACTTCTATCATGTGCTATTCTGCAGTTCTAAAGCATCACTTCTCTGATGTGGCAGTGCACTTTTGGACTCAGAATGTATCAACCTATTAGTATAAGCTAAATTGTATTTTGGAATAATTACCTTGAGATAAAATATACTGCTCAAAAAAATAAAGGGAACACTTAAACAACACAATGTACTGTATTTAATAGTAGGATGGCTTATCTTGTGTTCCCTTTATTTTTTTGAGCAGTATATTCTGTAAACATAGAAAATCATTCACATGTATAATTTTACACCACGCTGAATGAACTCTTCGTATTAGTTCTAGTCTTGGTTTTACAATCAGCAATAAAAAAAGGATGCCGAGGATTTAGGAATGAAGATGGGCAAATCGCATGCAGACGACCGATCGATTGACCTCTGTGCCAGTAATTGTAACCTTTAGGATAATACATTGCCTGAAGCCATTCCTGATCCTTGTTCTGTGCAACCTTCCCCATTATAAATGAGGAGTTCTGTAATGCCTTCTCTGGTGAATGGGGGTACAGTACAAGTTTTACTGCTGCAGAGCATCTTAGAGAACTACTCATCATGTTGCAATGTGCACGTCTTCTCCTTGCTGATAGTGTATGAAAAGTCATCTGAGTCAAATTTATTTAGAACAAAATCTTGTTGGTTTTACTGGAACCGCATGCAGAGGATTACAGCTGAACTCACAGTCTTGTAAATCCAGCTCCAATCCTCTGCATGCAGTTCTGCTGAAATCACCACGCTTTTCTTCCGAATGACTCAGATGACTTTACGTATGCAGTTAGCAATTGCATATTTATTTTTGCTAAGCTAATTAAGAGAAGCCCCAATACAAGAATACTAGCAAATAAATATAATTTCAAAATTGATTTTTTACAACAATTTTTAAAAGAGGAAAAAGAGGGTGAAGGAGGAAATAAAAGGGTTGAAAAATACCTTATTGACAAAGCAACTCTGAAACATTTGTCCATATTGCTAGAAAATCCTCTGTCTTGTTCCTTTTCCAGGAAATAAAAACCTAGTTGAAATGTTAATAAACAACATTTGTCCATAATCCCTTCTACAGTTTTAGAGCTAGGCCTTAAAATGCTGAACTGGCTTTTCTATTATTTTTTATCTTTTTTTTAAAAAAAAATGTAACTTATGCCTCCTACAGTTATTTTTCAGATAAACCTCCTACTAAGCCTTTTATCTTCATAGCAGCATGCTGCAGATGTTGGAAGAACTGCCATTTAAACAATGTGCTAGCTAGGTATTTTGATTTGATGCGAAGAATCAAAGATAGACTCTTGTTTTGAGGACTTCAAGAAGCTACCTGATAAAATGCAGAGATCAAATGAGGTAAAAGAACTATAGCTATATTTTCTTTTGATCACATTGTGAGTTTGTTACTGTAAGGAACTCTTATCTATAAATGGATTAAATGCACAACTGGTAAAAACAAACTTCCAATAGTTGAAACATGCTTCTGAAATATATTATCCAAAATTCTAATACGTTTAATTTCTTCTACTTTTAAATGCTCAACCCGTTTTTAATCCCCCCTCATTTCCATATATATATATATATATATATATATATATATATATATATATATATATATATATATATATATATATATATATATATATATATATATATATATATATATACACATATATATATATACATATATATATACATATATATATATATATATATATATATATATATATATATATATATATATATATATATATATATATATATATATGTAGATCTAGAGTCTCGGGTTTCTTCCCGTGTTCCTTTCATCTTCAGAAAGTTGTGGCGACATTTCGACGAAATCCCATCCGTCATCATCAGGCCGGAGTGTTCCTCCTGCTGCTTCCAGGAGCAATGCGTGGTCTTCTGCTTGGGTGATGGCACTTTTGCTTGACTTGTTCTGTCTTCTGTGTGGGAGAGTTTTTGTTCTGGGTGTGGATGAGTCTTGCTGGGGCTGGTGGCATTTGGGGTTGTTTGTTGGTTTTTTAAATCCTTGTTTGCTGAAATTCGTTTCTCTATCAATGCTGGTTTCCAAATGGCATGTAGGCGGGAGGTGTCGTCTCGCTTGTTCATACTGTCTGGGTGTTTTTCTATTTCAATGGCTTCTCTGATTATTCTGCTATTGAGATGTTCTATTTTGGCGATTGTTTTTGTACCTTCAAAATTGATGTTGTGTCCCGTAGTGTTTATGTGTTGTACTAGTGAAGATGTGTGATCTTTCTTCTGTACTGAGTTCTTATGTTCTTCTACACGTACCTCTATTCTTCTGTTAGTCTGTCCGATGTATGTTGCTGGACAGGAGGCGCATGGGATTTGGTATATGCCCTGGTTTTCCAGTTCTATTTTGTCTTTGGGATTTCTCAGGATGGTTGATATCTTTCTGTCAGTGTTAAATGCGGTTTTGATGTTATGTTTGCGTAGTACTTTACTGATTTTGTCGGTTGTTCCTTTTATGTAGGGCAAGATGGCTCGTCCGTTGTTCTGTTCTTCTTCTTGGATGTTTTTCTGTTTCGGAGTCCCCTGCTGAATCATATTGGTGATTTTGTTTTTTTGGAACTTGTTTGCTGTCAATATGTCTGTCAGGGTGTGTAGTACTGTTTGTATATGTGTTTCATCTGCAAGGCATCTGGTTCTTGTTATTAGTGTTTTGGCTACTGAATTTATTTGTGCTGGGTGATGATGTGATTGCGCATTGAGGTAATGGTTGGTGTGTGTTTTCTTTCGGTAGACTGTGTGTCCTAGGGTGCCGTTTTGTTTTTTGTATATAAGTACATCCAGGAAAGGTAACTGGTTGTTTGTTTCAATCTCCATGGTGAATTTTATTTTGGGATGTAGGCTGTTCAGGTGTGTTAGGAAGTTTTCTAGCTCCTTTCTCCCGTGGGGCCAGATCACAAAGGTGTCATCCACATATCTGAGCCACAGTTTTGGTTTGTTTGTAGTCTTTTCCAGAGCGTTAGTTTCAAATTCTTCCATGAAAAGGTTGGCGATAACTGGTGATAGAGGGGATCCCATTGGTGCGCCTTCTATTTGTTTGTATCTCTGGCCTCTGTGTATGAAGTATGTGTTTGATAAGCAGTGTTCTGCTAGTTCTATAATATGGTTTGGTGGTTGGTATTTGCTTCCTATTGTTGATAGAGCTTCTTGGACTGGCACCTGGGTGAATAGTGATACCACATCGAAGCTGACTAGCAAGTCTTTTTGGTCTATCTGTAGATTTTTCACTAATTCTATAAAGTGGTATGAGTTTTGGACATATGAAGCTGCCATTTCTGCATGAGGTTGTAGTTGTTTTGCTAGGTATTTGGCTAAGTTTTGTAGTGGTGAGCCTATAGAACTTACTATGGGTCTTAGTGGGATTCCATCTTTGTGTATTTTGGGGAGGCCATATAGTTTTGGGCATCTGGATGACTTCTCCCTAGGAATGATTGTTTGTTGGGTTTCTTGGCTTATAGAAGTTGATTTTATCTTTTTCTTGGTGGTCTTTTCTAGATAGGTTGTGGGATCTGTATATATAGGTTTGTATGTAGTTTCTTTGAGTAAGTTGGACAGTTTCTCTTCATAGTCTGATGTGTCCATTACCACTGTAGCATTGCCTTTATCTGCTGGTAGTATGATTATGCTGTTGTCTTTTCTTAGGTTTTGCAATGCTACTTGTTCTTCTTTTGTTAGGTTGCTTTTGGGTGGTTTGCTTGTGCATAGGATGTGGGTGACTTCCTGTCTGACTTGGTCTGCTTCATCTGCATTGAGTTTAGTTAAGCTGGTTTCAACTCCACATATGATGGTTTCTGTGGGAATTTTCTTTGGTGCAACAGCGAAGTTGAAACCTTTTGCTAGGACGTTTGTTTCTGCTGTTGTTAGTCTTCTGTGGGAGATGTTATGCACTACTTGTTGTAGATGTTGTTGTGATGTGGTTGTTTGGTTGTTGTAGTTCTCTAATTGTTTGAGTTTCTTTGAATGTCTGTTGTTTTTATAGATGGTCACTGTTTCTGCTCTCCAAACCGCCAGTTGTTTCACTTTGTCCGATAGTATCGGGTGAATAATGTTGCTGAGTTTGAGATGCAATGTTAGTAGGTCCTTGTTTGTTTGGTCTAATTGAAATCTTTTATTGTGGAGTTCATTTCTTAGTAATGCCATTTCTGTTCTATACATATACATAGTATATGTATATACGTATATACGTATATACATATATACGTATATGTGTATGTGTATATGTATATGTATACACACACACACACACTGATTTCAGAATTCCATTGGGTGGTACAGTATATTTAATTTGTTAGCACATTAACGATCAGTTGCTATCACTGTATTTTACAGTGTTTGGGATTTTCTAAACTTTTCTAAAAAGCTGTTCTTGCTTCATTTGGGCCTTGATCTACAGCCCATTAGTATTAATGATAGCATGTACAATATCATTAATGAGCAGTTAGGCTGTTAAGCTGTTAGGCTGTTGATCACTTTCACTGAATTCAGTCTAAACCATGCAGCCTTCAAACACTATCAGTCTTAGTAGCATAATAAAGATTTTCATTAATCATTGTGCTTTAAAAAAATTTTTACTTCCACTTATTCAGTAAGATTTCTCCTTACCTCTGTAGGTTCCCATAATTCAAAATTGTCCTGGAAGATTCCCTCCCCTCTTCCCCCCCTTCCTCTGGGTTTGTAATGCATTAGCAGGAAAAAAGAGAAGGGATCCATTTCAATAATGGATGCCATTCCATCCACAGATGGATACATACACAGTCCCACTTAATAATCAGTCACTATAATTTCTTTTGCTAATGTCTGTATGTGAAGACTGCCATCACTAATAATACCCAAATGTACCCTGCAATGCAGAAAGATCTAATAATAAATATGTTGTCATAGATTCATCTATGTGAAAATATCAAGCTTCTTTTAAAGGAATGCTGTTCCAGATAAACTTGGCACATCTTGTGTTTCCCCTGAGCGTGTGGTTGGATTTAAATAACAAATTAACATGACTTATTAGTATTTTTTGCATTCCACCAGAAACCTTGAAAGGGTTCCATCCCATTTGAAATGGAAGCACTCCTGATGAATTGAAGGCATTTTAGTTGACGTTGTGGATCAGAGACACATAAAGATATTAACAGAGTAAATAAGAGAATAACAGAGTTGGAAGGGACCTTGGAGGTCAGCTAGTCCAATCCCCTGCTCAAGCAGGAGACCCTATAACATTTCTGACATATTGCTTATATGTCACTATTCCCAGGCAATTAACTTACAGTATCAGAAGGTCGGCAGTTTGACA
Source organism: Vipera ursinii (assembly GCF_947247035.1). NCBI lineage: Eukaryota > Metazoa > Chordata > Lepidosauria > Squamata > Viperidae > Vipera > Vipera ursinii. Next base: position 167,762,339 of record NC_139512.1, on the reverse strand, counting down.
GGTCGAATCCCAAGTGCCGCGTAACAGAGTGAGCGCCTGTTACTCGTCCCAGCTTCTGCCAACCTAGCAGTTCAAAAGCACATAAAAAATGCAAGTAGAAAAATAGGGACCACTATGGTGGGAAGGTAACAGCGTTCTGTGCACTTTTGGCATCTAGTCATGCCAGCCACATGACCACGGAGACGTCCTCGGACAAACGCTGGCTCTTTGGCTTTGAAACGGAGATGAGCACCGGCCCCTAGAGTCGGAAACAACTAGCATGCATGTGCGGGGGAACCTTTACCTTTTACTTTATATGATTGGTATGCACTGATACTATTCAGGAGGTCTGGCCCTACCATGAAGTAGGAGAGATGTTTTTGGTAAAGATATGGGGAAGAAGTGACAAGGTTTTGAAGAGACCATTTGTATCTTGGATTTTGTCCTTAAGTAATAGCAGAGAATGCTATTCAATCACTGGCATGGAAGACAGTTTCAGCTATGGTTCTATTTAGTTTTTGAACAAGGACCGGAAGGGCTTAGTCGTGGTTATTCTTGGTGGCAAAATGTTCTAAAGCAGAGGTCACCAACCTTTCTTGGTTCGCAGACTGGAAGGAAAGGGAGGGTGAAGCATTTTATGTGTCCATGCATGTGTAGCACACACAGGGCCACAAGCACGCACGTGATGCAAATGGGACAGGGCTAGCACTTGCGTGATACTCAATAGCCCTGCCCTGCACAGTGCCGTGTTTCTGCACCACGAGTTATGGCGTTGGCCCTTTTTCATGCCCTGAGGCATGGTGGCATCCCATTTTCACACTCTGAGGTGCGGCGTTGGCCCATTTTGCGCAGCGTGGTGGTGCGGCATCCCATTTTCCTGCCCCAAGGTGCGGCAGCAACCCATTTTTGCACCGCGTGGTGCGGCGTCCTGTTTTTACACCCTACAACCGCGGCACTAGCGCAAGTGGGGAGGTGTGCGCACACACGTGCATGCACTGGCCAGCTCAGCCTGTGATAACCATACTTAAAATCAATATGGGTTATTGCAAAACATGGCTTTCCTGAGTTGAAAAAGCTGTGTAATAAAACCATTCCTTCCCTTATGCAGATTTAAGCATTAGCAATTCCTTCCACTTTCTACTGCACTAAATCAGTTTCATTTAGTAAAGATTGCAGAGAACTTGAGAATGTTCAAAACACAGGACCGAGAGGCCAAAGTTTATATTCAATGCAGACTATGGACAGATATTTTCATGAATCTTTTCATCAACTGTAATGAGCAGGGACATGGGTGTTCATCAGAGGAGGACAAATGCCGTATTTCCTCATTTTGGTTTGCTCCAGACACCAATAAGTAGATAAGTTGTGTCAAGGAAATATTAGTGGCTAAATACATAGTGATTTGATTCCACTTATAGTTAAGAAGCAATGGATATAATGATCTAATGTCTATTATATAATGATCTGTGACATTGTAAATGAAAGGAATTTGCTTCGTTTTCGGAACAAAGCTGTTGCTTTTGAACATTCCCTTCATGCTACCTTGTAGGACAGACATGTCAAACACAAGGCCCGGGGGCCGGATCCGGCCCGGGAAGTGGTTTCATGTGGCCCGCGAAGCCATCCTGGAAACAGTGAGGGAATGGCCCCCGCTGCCTTGGCCCTGGCCCAGAGACCCTCCTTCTGCCAGAGACCCTCAGATCTGTCCCACTCCTGCCCAGGCCCCCATAGGCACCCTTGATGAGAACGATGTAGAGCTGGCCATGCCCACCCAGTAGGCCATACACACTCTAGCCACGCCCACCCAGTAGGCCACGCCCACCCTGGCCACACCCACCCGGCCCCCTGAGGGCAACTGCAATGCTGATGCGGCCCTCCATGAAATTGAGTTTGACACCCCTGTTGTAGGACATGGAAGTATGGCAAAATATGGATTGAAAACCATGGATGGGAAAACCAAAATCAGGTCACAGAAATGCACCAAGAAAAAACAATGGCTCCTCTGCCACTAGAATGGCTTGTCACAGGACATTTAAAAGGTAGCTATTCTGAATAGCATTTGCAGGCTTCTACAAAAAAAAAAGTACAATGTTCCAGCTGAAATCTATGTGATGAGATGATGGAGATAGTTGGTGGAAACTCTTACTTTGACTTTGTTTGACAATTTCCCCACAAAATGGAAATCTGTTTCTTCCAATAATGAATTTTCATGCCTCTTCTTAAACGCTTAAGAGTTTGGGGGAATGCAGCAATATTTCTTTAAATCTGAAGTGTGGTATTTGTTGTTTTCTGATAGGTGAAAGTTTACATAGTGTTTCTAATGGTAATTAACAGTTGGGTTAGTGAACTATCTGTTTAGCTTTGGTTGATTCCAAAGTAAAGAAATCTATGCCCATGTCTAAACTGTGGGCTTTGTATCAGTTCTAGCTTTAGACTTTAGCTATAGCTGATTTTAAGAGTTCATTGAATTATAGGTAGTCCTTGTTTAGTTACTGCCTTGGCAGTTTGCTGTTATGATGGTGAGGGAAAACTAACTTGCAACCAGTTCTTGCATTTACTGCTTTTGCAGGCCACATGACCACGGAGACGTCCTCGGACAAGTGCTGGCTCTTTGGCTTTGAAACAGAGATGAGCACCGGCCCCTAGAGTCGGAAACGACTCGCACGCATGTGCGGGAGAACCTTTACCTTTACCTTTAATGCAAAGAGAAGCTGAAGTAAGATTGTAAGCACAGTTGCAGTTTCATTTAACAGCCACACGGTGGCTCAGGGACTCAGTGGCTCAGTGGGTTAGGACGCTGAGCTTGTCGATCAGAAGGTCAGCAGTTTGGTGGATCAAATCCCGAGTGCCGTGTAACAGAGTGAGCACCTGTTACTCGTCCCAGCTTCTGACAACCTAGCAGTTCGAAAGCATGTAAAAATGCAAGTAGAAAAATAGGGATCACTACGGTGGGAAGGTAACAGCGTTCTGTGCGCCTTTGGCGTCTAGTCATGCCAGCCACATGACCACGGAGACGTCCTCAGACAAGCGCTGGCTCTTCGGCTTTGAAACGGAGATGAGCACCAGCCCCTAGAGTTGGAAACGACTAGCACGCATGTGCAGGGGAACCTTTACCTTTACCTTGCTTAATGACTAAATTCCTGGTCCCAGTTGTGGTCACTGAACAAGAACTACCTGTAATTCTTCTGGAGCCACTGTAAATATCCATTTGACCAAACCAAAGCTTTTGCTTTCTTTGCACTGCTGCAGCCCTGCAGAGTTAGCGGTAGGTTCTTTTTCCAATTGGGGAGAAATTGTGCTTCACTCCTCCTCCTTGCAGCCTACCCCAATGTCACAGCTTCAACCACGTAGATGCTTAAAACGTGACCTCTCTTCTCTCCTACTCCAATCACTATAGCAGCATACAACCTTGATTCCAATCACTGGGAAAGTGCCTGGCTACAAAAATATCAGTATGCTATTATCATTGCTTACAAGTACAATGAAACAAAAGTGGCTTGGTGGTATCTTGGCACCTCCTCTTTGTAACACTTGGATATTTTCAGTGGCTTTGTCTGGAGGGGGGGGGCATGTTTAGAACACAGAGCACAGAATCATAGGTCTGACTGGAAGGGACTTTGGAGATTTTCTAGTTCAATCCCCGGCTCAAGGCAGGAGACCATCCCAGGCAAATGGTTATTCAGCCTATTTTTGGAAAACCTCCAGTGATGGGGCACCCACAGCCCTGGGAGGCAAGCTGTTTCATTAATTGTTCTCACTGCCAAAAAAATTAGCATTGGGAGGGTGTCTGAGGGCACAAAGGGCTGTGCAAGAGATGGCACATGGTTCAAGAAGCTGGTCTGAGTGTAAGGGAGTGTGAAGTGTGAGCAAGAGGCACTGTGCAGGAGTGAAGAGTACATAAAGGTACAGACCAGGGAGAGTGCGCAGGGGTGCACAGGAGGAAAGGCAAGGATTAGAGAAGGTGCACAAGGGTATGTGGGATATGCAAGCGCCCAGGACATCATGATTGCAGAGGGGCTGGGGAAGATATGGGTAGGAGAAACGTATCTCAGCAACCTTCCTTGCCAGCTTAACTTTCACAGGGAAGTACAAGTAGCAATCATGTGATCATGAGGCACATCAGTTATAAGTGCGAATGAGTTGCCAAGCACTCAGATCATGATCACGTGACTGTGGGAGTGCTAGGACTGGTTGAAGCATCATTAGTTCACCACTGCCATAATTTGGAAGAGTCACTGGCTGAATAATAACAGCATTTAGACTTAGATGCCATTTCGCAGTGCTCTACAGCTCTCTCTAAATGATTTACAAAGTCAGCACATTTTCCCCAACAACCTGGGTCCTCATTTTACTATCCTCGGAAGGATGGAAGGCTGAGTCAACCTTGAGCGGGTGAGAATAGTCATAAACTGAGGATTACCTGTAATTAAGAAATATCTTCAAAGCAATAGCTATTGCAACAAAAAATGGTGTATGAAATCTTAAGGCCTTCTGGATGTTGCAGAATGGTAGCTACTAATATCCTTCACTACTAAGGTATTTGAATGGTAGCTACTAATATCCTTCACTACTAATGGACTATCACTGTTTCGTCTTCCTTAATAAGAAATGGTGAAGAACAGCTGTGATTGATTGCATGTCATGCTCAAAAACATGCGCTTCTTGCTGGAATTTTTGGTGAGACATCCTTCTCCTGAAAAGGCAGAACATAAATACCAAGTCAAAAAAAGGAAATAAAGGACTATATTTTTGTATTGAATGGAATGGCAGCATCCGGTTTTGATGTCTCTGTGTAAGAGTTTTGGATTTACGAAGTTAATCCGGTGTACAATCTCCCTCAGATTGTGTATGCCGCCTGCATTTCATTATATGCAATTGGATAATACAGTGTTTTTCAACCTTGGCAACTTGAAGATGAGTGGAGTTCAGCTCCCAGAATTCCCCAGCAAAGCTGGCTGGAGTATTCTGGGAGTTGAAGTCCACACATCTTCAAGTTGCCAAGGTTGGAAAACAATGAACAGATTATAGCTGTGTTTCCGTGTGGACAATAAACAAATGTATTTCATGGATCGTTCTTTGGCCAAACAACCTTTGCCAGCAGGGGTTCTGAATTTCTCCTTGAAAATATTCTACACCATTGACATAGATGAAGGAGATTCGTCTTTACTAAAGAAGCCTGAGTCTCTTACTCTGTTTGAAATCTTCCTGAATTGGCCTCATTCTTTAGTGGTTGAAATTATCATTTACTCAACATAGCATAAGAAAAAATTCATTCAACCAATACATCTACGGTTTTTAATTAGGCTTTTTACTGGGTTAAATTGTCTTGTAATTTTGCATTTATTGTTTAATTCTCTTTTAAATTTTTTACTCTATGTTTTTTAATTTTTATTGTTGTGAGCCGCCCTGAGTCCTCAGGGAGAAGGGCAGCATATAAATTTAATCAAATCAAACCAAATCAAATCTTTGTGGCTACAGATAATGGATTGCCCCTCTTCTGTATTTTGATGAAGCAAGCATATCCTTGTTCTTTGAACCCCAGCATCTTGTTTGAATCAATTGAGAGTTTCATTCTCATGTTTTTGAATTATTGGTTCATAATGTAATGCATGCTTATTTAATCGTAAATCTTGTGAGGGCCAGGAGTTTCTTTTTAAGAATTTCTGACAGAAATAGCAAACTTTGTTTTCATAAAACCTGAGCCATGTGAAATTCAGGAGCAAAAATAAATGGAATCACGTATTAGATTTTCCATTGCCAAATGGAAAAAATATTAAAAATGTAACAAATTACATCTAGATCAAGCAACCTTTAAAGGTAGAAAAGGGAATGCAGCAGGCATTTGCAGGTGACAGACGTGGCTTCATTGTTATCTGTCAGGACCCACCTCAATCCACATCTTAGGAAATAAGAACTCTTGGATGCAAGTTTGTCCAAAAAGGAAAAGTTTACTAGGATGAGATCGATTGTGGCAATAATTCAAAAACGTGAGAATGAAACTCTCAATTGATTCAAACAAGATGCTGGGGTTCAAAGAACAAGGATATGCTTGCTTCATCAAAATACAGAAGAGGGGCAACCATTATCTGTAGCCACAAAGATTTGATTTGATTTGATCTAACAGTTACATTTCAATCCTATATAAAGCATTCCCATTTCAACCCCCTCCCCTCATCCATTTGGTCAGGCTCCCATCATTTACTTAGGTGTCAGGCCCTTCCATGGGAAAGGGAACTCTCCTTGTGTTTATTGTTTTTGCTTCTTCATTTTCAGCTGCAAATGGAGATGTGATCCAGATCTCTCTCTCCCCCTGTCCCCCCCAGATCAAAAGCTTCCCTGGTGTTTGAAGACAGCCTATTGCAATCTGAGTAACCATCCTCTTCCCTCCCCCATCGGAGAGATGGCAGAATCCCCAGAATAAGCACAATATTCTACCTATACATTTATGAAATGTGATATAAATGGATTCTGACATTATCTTTCTTGCCTGTCTCTCTTTAACTTGCTATTCAAGGTGCAACTCTGTACTTGCTAGGCTCAAAATAACCCACTGAACTTAATGGGACAATAGCATTCCAAACATCCAGCAATCTTGCCATGTTCAATCCATCAGGAAAGAGGTGTGGAGAGAGCAGTGTTTTATCTTTCATTCATTCATGCATGCAAGAATATATGCAGAGAATTATATACAAGCCATCTCATTTGGCAATTTTAGCTAGCTTACATCTCACGATCTAAAAGCTACATGGAAAAGCACTTTTCTGATATTAGCAATAGGCTCTTCTGAACACAGGAGACAGGCTATTCCACAGAAAAGGGGCTATGTCCAAAAAGAGCTTCTCTGGGTCTCCTTCATTAATATCACAGCTAGGGCTGGAGGATTCCCAACTATGCTATCTCAGTCAACATGTTTCAGATAGGCAAATTCTACCTTGAGTAGACAGTCCCCAAATTGACAGAAGAAAATATTTCTCCCAAATCTAATGGGAATCTGAAGGCCCTAAAAGTCTTCACAGATTTAAACTGGACTGGAAACCTATTGACAGTAAATGTTGTTTCAGCAGTATTGGAACAATTGTATGGCTCTCACCAGCCAGTTAATCAGCCACTTGATTTTGCCCCCCCCCTTATGTAACTTCTTAATCATCTTCAAGGGCAGCCCCATGTACAACAGATGAAGTAATCCAGGCATAAGTTTATAAGAATGAATTACAGTTGCCCTAATCCAGGGGTCAGCAACCTGAAACAGTGAAAGAGCCACTCGGAACTGGTTCCCGCACAAAAGGAAAAACTGGGAGCCGAGCGTGTACATGCGTGTACATGCGCGCATGCGCAGAACAGGGTTTGACTGAAGAGTGGAGCCAAGGCGAGATATGCACCTACCCTGCATATTTGAATTGATTGGTTGAACTTTTTTAGTCCCACTTTTTTTTTTGGACTGCACATGGCAGAGGACTGGGAGCCGCAGGAGATGGCTGAAAGAGCCGCATGCAGCTCTGGAGCTGCGGGTTGCAGACCTGTGCCCTAGGTCTGAGGAAAGGTTGGCACATCAATCAAAATTGGTGAAAGGCCATCTAGGGTGCATATCACAGCAATTACCATGAGTCTGGGAAGCCTAGACTGTGTACCAGCACTATCCTGCTACCCTGACCAAAGTTAAAGATGGAACTGATCTGGAACATGATGTCTTTTGAACAAGCAGCATCCATTTTGCCACGATTCATCCTAAGCCTGTTCTGTCCCATCCAATTTCTCATTGCCTCCAGGTGGTGGGTCTTCCAATACATCTCTTCTTGCTACTACTCCAACTGATGAGGTCCCCCAGTTGTTTCATATCAATGTCTATTGTTCATTCAACCATTTTTAGTCATGAAAATGGCAACCTATTGCAAGTAATACAATAGAATGCTGATTGGTTGGTTAATTTATTGATATCACACTTTTCATTTTAGGGGCTCAATGTGGTTTACTTAAAGCTCCTTCCTCCTAATTTTTTCCTCTACAATAGCAACTCTATAGATTGATATATTAACCTCAGAGATAATGTGACTAGCAGAAGGTTGTCCCCTGATCTTCTGCAATAGCAATAGCGCTTAAGACTTATATACCCCTTCATAGTGGTTTATAGCTCTCTCAGCATGTTGCTCCCAGCAATCTGGGTCCTCATTTTACTGACCTTTGAAGGATGGAAGGCTGAGTCAACCTTAAGCCAGTCAGGATCAAACTGCGGGCAGTCAGCAGAGTTAGTCTGCAATACTACCTTTTAACCACTGAGTGGCCAAGACTCATCTGTGACTGAAGGTGGACTAGATTTCTCTCCTCTTACTTCAACACTTGAACCATTATGGTATGCTGGTGAATATTAACTCTGCTTGGAGAGTTAATTGGAGGAAGTAAAAGGGAATGGAAATAAGTAGCAGGGTTTGAATGCATTTGCTTTTCTCTTGTGGTCTCCCCCTCCAAATCTGTAGCAACAGAGAATGCAGGGGAGAGGACAAGCAGTAGAAAAGAGTGGAAATACTCTCCTATAATATTAAGATATAGCTGTGAGAATACCGCAAAGCTCAAATTAAACATGCTATTGGATTTGAAGGTCATTTCATCACCGGTAGCATCTTGGCTGTTGGGTGGATTAAGGATAGCAGAGTAAATCATTCCCAGGTTTCTTCAGGACAGCCGCTCCTCCGCCCCCCTCCCTATGCAGCGCTTTAATGCCTCCCTGCTTTATTTGAAGGACATGTCTTGGGAGAACAGTTTTTAAAAAGGCTGGCGAGTGACGATACATTATACAACAAATTAATTGCATATCTTGACTGAAATTACATATTAAAAAGACATATGGGGTCTGTGCTAATTGGGTTTCATTGATGAAACTTCCAGTGTACTTAGGAGATTATAGTTGATGTGATGGTCCACTGATCATGTCAATTTGGGTCATGGATTGATGATCTCCAAATGTCATCCTAAGGGCAAGAGAATACCAGTCTCAGATGCCAGGTCAAGTCCACTTTTACCTTGAAGTTGGAATCATAAACATAGCTTTATTCCATAGACTCAAACCCTGAATTCTTGAGCAATTCCTGTAGGACCATGGTTTGCTTACTACTTTCTTGCCCATGCAACAAATCAAGGGAGAGGCAACATTTATTTATTTGTTTGTTTGTTTATAATTTATACACTGCCCACCTCAGTGTATAAGTGACAGTGATTTACATATAAAAGCTATTCAGCCCTATAAAAGAGATACAAAATTAAAAACAGAAATAGAAACAAATAAAAAGTATAGAAAAAAAGTTTTAGATAAACTTTAAAAACTAAAAAAAAACTTATTTTTTCTTCTCTGTGCTGTAAGATTATTGAATGTGATTTAAAATGTGTTGTTCTCCCATTCGGTCCTGATACGCCTCTCATTTTGGTTTAAAACTGTCTGCCATCACTTTGTTGGGCTTAGCTGGTATCATATTGTTAGCTTATTGCATCCTTTTGCTAGTAAAGATGTTGCTACGTAGTCTCATCTTTGAGACTTAAGGAAACATAACTAGGCAGCTCTCCCCTATTTTTAATGCAAGCAGTACTGGATGCTTTTGAGTAGCTACTGCACAAGTATTTCACATTACAGAATTAGCAGAATTTCGATTCTTTGTTAGTGTTTCTTAAATGCTGTGTCTAAAAACTGAAGACCCTTTCAAGATGAGTAGAATAGAATATCTTTATTGTCACTGTGTAACTCACAATGAAATTAAGTGCTGTCCACGGTGCACACTACACACACAAGTAAAAACCACAAATAAAAACATACATTACACACACACACGTCTTTCACATTCTGTTCAGACTGCTTGTGCCTTCCTAGAAAATAAAGCCAGTTTCACCCTCGCAAATGGCAGGCAACAGTGGCAAACAAAGCTGGAATCAGATTCTGATGTTGGTACCTAATGTACCTAATGCTGCTTCCTAAGACTTCACAATATGAGCCAACAGTTGCAAGTTTAGACATATTGAATAGTCAGCCTAGCATTTTAAATTAAGAATGTATCTTGGAATTACATGTTTTTTCTGTGGCATGTATGGACATTGTGAGCAATGGAGAACACATGCTGTCAGGACTAATGGTGTGTCCTACTCCCAATCCTCATAGTCAGTCCAGAAATACCGTATATTATGATTGAGGATTTCAAAAGTCACTGAGAATCCTAAGAAGACCAGGAGAGGCACACCTCAACCGGATTGACCAATGCACTTTCTCTCTTATGTCTGTGAAGGTTCTCAGTCATCCAGGTCATAGTTGTCGCATAGTGCTTTTTTCAAAAAGCAACTTGACTGTTTTTTCCTTGAGGAGGAAGAAGAAAACATTTCACTTCTCATCCAAGAAGCTTCATTAATTATGATGATTGGCGATGGAAGGATAAGTACTGACAGTGTCTTGTGGCTATGTTGAAACTTCACTGGAAGGAATTCAGATAACCCATTACATGCAGGTTCAGAGTTGAATAATTCAAGAACCTACATCCTGAGGCTGCAAAGGGCTGGCAGTGTAAAAGCAAGCTGAAACTGAATTTGGACAGGATAAGAAATATAGTTGATTCATTTACAGCAGGGGTGTCAAACTCAATTTCATTGAGGGCCGCATCAGCATTGTGGTTGCCCTCAAGGGGCCGGGTGGGCTGGGCGGGCATGGCCTACTGGGTGGGCGTGGCTAGAGTGCATATGGCCTCCTGGGTGGGCGTGGCCAGCTCTACATCGTTCGCATCAAGGGTGCCTGTTAGGCATATGATGTTAGCCTACAATGTTGGGTTGAAAATATATTACCCATGATGTTATGTCTTTAAGATGTTAATTGGCCAATGGGTGTGTAAGTGTTCTCATGGCCATAAGAGGGAGCTAGGAACGTAGCTTCTCTCTCTCTCTCTGAATTCACTGCTTTCTACTGTTACTGTTTTACTCTGTTACCTGAACTGTGTATTGACCTCTGGACCGGTAAGAAGACTTTGTATTTTGGATTGCTACTTGGACTGTTTATTTTTGACTGTGCATTTTTGTTCTTACACCACCTTAAAGTAAACTACTTTTTGCTTTTACAACTCAGTGTACTCTTGTGGTTACTGTGTGACTCTTACTGCTCTCAGTACCCTTCCTTGTCTGTGCAACTCTTTGGTAGCACAAGGAGACCTCTGCACAACAAATTCCTTAAGAGTGACTATGGGGGCCTGGGCAGGAGTGGGACAGATCTGTGGGACTCTGGCAGAAGGAGGGTCTCTGGGCCAGGGCCAAGGCAGTGGGGGCCGTTCCCTCACTGTTTCCAGGATGGCTTCGCGGGCCACATAAAACCACTTCGCGGGCCAGATCCGCCTCCTGGGCCTTGTGTTTGACATGTCTGATTTACAGGATATAGTATATTTGAACTGTATAAAGTCACCTTTCAGTTCAAAGACCAGTTTGCAATTGGGAGGGTCACCCAGATTACTTGCAAGACTATATCTTTCCATAAAGTCTGTCCCATGCATTTAGATCTTCAGCTGATCGGAAGGTCGGCAGTTTGGCGGGTCGAATCTCGAGTGCCGCGTAGCAGAGTGAGCGCCTGTTACTCATCCCAGCTTCTGCCCACCTAGCAGTTCGAAAGCACGTAAAAATGCAAGTAGAAAAATAGGGACCACTACGGTGGGAAGGTAACAGCGTTCCGTGCGCCTTTAGCGTCTAGTCATGCCGGCCACATGACCACGGAGACGTTCTCGGACAAGCGCTGGCTCTTCGGCTATGAAACGGAGATGAGCACCGGCCCCTAGAGTTGGAAACGACTAGCATGCATGTGCGGGGGAACCTTTACCTTTACCTTTATCATGAATATCATGCATTTGATATCAACATATAATTCTACTTTTAATGTGTTGGCTATAACTCAGTTTGCCTCGAAGTCATGGTTGGCTCCGTCCTTGTTATAGTCTAAGAGAGGATCTAAAATATGTATTTATAGTCATAGCTTTCAGAACTTTTGAGTATATTTTTATGTTGTTGAATTTTAATGGTGTATAATATAGATTGGATTTTTGTTGCGTGTTGAAGACTGTAAGCCTTTTAGAGCCATAAAATGCGAATGGAGAACATATAAATGTATTTGTAAGTAGATGCACATATTACAAAATGCTTCATGAACCCCTTCTTCCTAAGAAAACAAAATCTCATAAATATTATATCTCATTCTGAACCTGTACTATATAGAGACAATACAGGAATGCCATATTATTCTAAAGAAAAGTATGGAAGTTTGATTAAGGCTCTTACTGTTGCAAGCCAAGGCAGTGTCAGCCAGAGACCAAACAGTATGGGAAGAAAACTAAAAAAAGTGAGAAAACTTCACAGTAGGGAACAAAGAAAAACTTCAGTGTCAGGCAACTGGCTTCTGTGAATTGTAATAACAAAAAAGAATGGTCAAAAATTGGTTGTAGTGAAGGAGGCACATGGAACCTATCTTTACTGATACAAAAATAGGCAAAAAACCCTGCAGTTTCAGATTTGAACTGAATTAAAGGGAGAGATATCTGCAGAGCTTAGCAACAAAATATCCGCAGAAAAATAAAAGCATAGTAAGATTTGGATTTTCAGTAGAAAATATCTCTACAATGTCAATCGTTTTAGGAAAGGCAGTATAGAAAACCAAATCAGTAGATTGTGTGGGTTATGCATTAACTACGCAGTTAATAGTGAATGATTAATCAGTCCAGGATTCAATGATAAGATAAAGAGGAGAAAAGAGGAAAAGCTCAGAGCATTCTGAGAACTCCACAAACTCCACAAATTTCCCAAATTTGGGGCAAAATATGTTATCGCATCATCCCCAAAAATTTCCTACTAAGAGACTCTGCCTTATTTTAAAAATATCCTAGTAGTGGCTTAACTGTTTGAATTGTGATTAAGTCAATAATAAGATGTCCAGCCAAGCCATCCATATTTGTTGTGTTCTTTTTAATCCTTTCTGTTTGCTAAAAATATATATATATAAAAAGAAGGCAGCTGCTTTCCCTCCTCCCCACAAGTACTTTGAACCTCTGTGTTACAAACCCATTGATATCACAATCCAAGAACTAAAAGAGTTCATAAAAGAACCAGAATTTATCATTAGCTATTTAGATTCAAGAGATGCGGTGGCTCAGTGGGTTAGGACGCTGAGCTTGTTGATCAAAAGGTTGGCAGTTTGGCAGGTCAAATCCCGAGTGCCGCGTAACAGAGTGAGCGCCTGTTACTCGTCCCAGCTTCTGCCAACCTAGCAGTTCGAAAGCATGTAAAAATGAAAGTAGAAAAATAGGGACCACTACGGTGGGAAGGTAACAGCGTTCCGTGCGCCTTTGGCGTCTAGTCATGCTGGCCACATGACCACGGAGACATCCTCAGACAAGCGCTGGCTCTTCGGCTTTGAAACGGAGATGAGCACTGGCCCCTAGAGTCGGAAACGACTAGCACGCATGTGCGGGGGAACCTTTACCTATTTAGATTCAGTCATAAAACAAATCAATCCAAAGTTATCACTCAAGCAGAAATGACCAGATTCATATTATCATGTTTTGGACACATTATGTGAAAACTTAACTGTCTGAAGAAGTTTATAATGCTGGGAAAGATGGAATGAAAGAAAAGAGGATGATCATCAGCAAGATGGCTGAGTGGGAATAGCAATGGCTGTAAACATTAAAACACAGAGAACAGACTATCCTGGAGTAAATCTATCTACACCAAATGGATAACACATAAACAATCAGCCTAGACGAGTTCAAATCACCAGGACCAGATGGATTACACCCCAAGGTTCTCAAGGAACTGGCAGACGTGTTCTCAAAGATCCTGGAGCACTGGGGAACTACCAGAGGACTGGAAGAGAGCTGATGTAGTTCCCATCTTCAAAAAAGGGAAAAAATAGATCCAGGAAACTACAGACCTATCAGCCTGACCTCAATACCTGGGAAAATTCTGGAAAAGATAATCAAACAACAAATCAGCGAACACCTTGATGCAAACAAAGTCATCACTAAAAGTCAACATGGGTTTGTCAAAAACAGATCATGCCAGACAAATCTTATTACATTCTTTGACCAAGTGACAAAACTAGTGGACCAGAGGAATGCTGTAGATATAATTTACTTGGACTTCAGTAAGGCATTTGATAAAGTAGATCACAACCTACTACTTGATAAGATAGAAAAATGTGGGTTAGATAGCATCACCACAAGATGGATTCGTAGCTGGCTGACAGGCCGTACTCAGCATCTACATGGAAGGAACCGCATCTACATGGAAGGAAGTGTGTAGTGGGGTGCCCCAGGGCTCTGTTCTGGGCCCAGTGCTCTTCAATATCTTCATTAATGATTTGGATGAGGGGATAGATGGGGAACTCATCAAATTTGCAGACGACACCAAGCTGGCAGGAATAGCCAATACTCCACAAGATAGGCTTAAGATACAGAAGGATCTGGACAGACTCGAACACTGGGCACTATCTAACAAAATGAAATTCAATGGTGAAAAAAGTAAGGTTCTACATTTAGGCAAGAAAAATCAAATGCAGAGGTATAGTATAGGTGGTACCTTGCTCAATAGTAGTAACTGTGATAGGGATCTCGGAGTCTTAGTAGACAATCACTTCAATATGAGCCAGCAGTGTGCTGCAGCTGCCAAAAAAGCCAACACAGTGCTAGGCTGCATTAACAGAGGTATAGAATCAAGATCAAATGAAGTACTAATGCCACTTTACAATGCTTTGGTAAGGCCACACCTGGAATACTGCATCCAGTTTTGGTCACCACGATGTAAAAAAGATGTTGAGACTCTAGAAAGGGTACAGAGAAGAGCAACAAAGATGATTACGGGGCTGGAGGCTAAAACATATAGGGAACGGTTGCTGGAGTTGGGTATGTGTAGTTTAACGAAGAGAAGGGTGAGGGGTGACATGATAGCAGTGTTCCAATATCTTAGGGGCTGCCACAAAGAAGAGGGAGTCAAGCTATTCTCCAAAGCACCTGAAAGCAGGACAAGAAGCAACGGATGGAAATTAGTCAAGGAGAGAAGCAACCTAGAACTAAGGAGAAACTTCCTGACAGTTAGAACAATTAACCAGTGGAACAACCTGCCTCCAGAGGTGGTGAATGCTCCAACACTGGAGGTTTTTAAGAAGAGACTGGACAGCCATTGGCCTGAAATGGTATAAGGTTTCCTGCCTGAGCAGGGGTTTGGACTAGATGACCTCCAAGGTCCCTTCCAACTTTATTATTATTATTATTATTATTATTATTATTATTATTATTATTATTATTATTATTATTATTATTCAGTCAAAATGTTGATTCAGTATTTGGAATATAAGCAGTACTGATTCAACAGAAAACATGATTCATTTGTATCATACTTGCAAACCCAACATTATAAAAAAACAAAACAAAAAAGTATTTGTAAAAAGGGGCAAGATATCAGAACTTCCACCAATAAATGTATGGCACAGTTGAAATAATGGTGATGACTTACAAGCCCTTAATGCATTATGAAGAGTCATTTAGCTGAGACTGCAAAGAGTTTATATCTACAGAAAGAACAGAAAAAATTCAAAGAAAGCCAAATGTCAACATTGTAAAAGCAAAGACGGGTAAACAATATTCACTTAGGACAGCTCACTGTACTGCAAGTAATGTACAACTCACAGATAGCAGGCAAGCACAGCATATCAATTTTAGAAAACCAATTCAGCAAAAGCACAGAGAATGAGATGAAATTAAAAAAAATACAATGCCTAAAAATATACATTTGGCAAGATTTTTCAGAGTGGGAAACTGAGCACACTTTCATGCTCAAACAGGTTAGCACAAAATATGTACAGATTATGAAAAACATGATCAAGAAATTATCGGGCTTCCAGTTCCAGATCGTGGCACAGCCAGACATCTAAGGAGAATGCTCTTCATGTCATCTGGATTTCTTTCACCTGGGGACCCCTGTAAAGCAGTTGAAAGTCACCCAGGAGGGGTGATGAGCGGGGGAGGAGACTCTCTGGTTGGCAGTAGAAGGGTGGTGGCTCTCCCACAGCTTGGAGCAACTCTCCGAACCAACAAAGAAAGGATTGGCCACTCCCATGGCCCATACCTTCAGCCATTTCCTGCTGAAGCCAAAACTACAACAAAGCACTTGAAAGCACTTGAAAACTGGGTGAGAATTGCCTTCTTGTTTTCCTAATTGTCTACCCTTTCTTGCTAAAAGCTTCTTGAATTTGTTTCCTCCTGTGAGGAGAGAGGGAAGGGATCCTTTTTCCCCCCACCCTCCTTAAAGGCCGCCTCTGATCACATTGGGAGAAAAAAGAAAACCTTGAACAGAATAATACTATTTAATTTGACTTACTTCCTCTCTATTTCTGGCAACCCCAAACTTCTATTCTTACAGGAACTGGCTGTTCTATCTATCTGATTAAAAAAAAGGAGAAAAGAGAGAAAAGAACTACTTAAAAGAACCAAAACTGATAAATTTACTGTCTGAAAAAAAGATTCTAAGTACACTGGGGACATCTTGTGGCCAAACCTGATATAGTAAGTGAATATTTTTGGCAAATAAACCTGTTTATATTTTGGAACTGCCCTTGACATTATCAGCTAAAGATAAAAACCTGAAACAGTTGGAAGTGAACTTAAGACTTCTGGAGGTGAACATTTACTGGCTTTTGTTTAAAAATTAGCCTCTACTAAGGACTATTTACCATTATTTCAAAATGGAGATTGATCAGCCACAACCCTCGCTTGACTATAACAGGTCTTTTCAACTTTTTCACCCATTGTACCACTTTTAGGATATGGCACCACCCGAGTACCACCAGTCGCCTAGCAAAGTGTCAAAAATTTGATGACAAAAAAGGAAAAAAGTGATGAAGTACAGGTAGTCCTCAACTTACAACAGTTCACTTAGTGACTGTTCAAAGTTACAATGGCTCTGAAAAAAGTGCTCCCCAAGCCATAGCCAAGCAATATACCTGCCTGCCTGCCCAGTGGCGCTCTTCTTCCTGTCCAAGGTTTTCATTGTTGTAAGCATTTCTGTTGAGGATTGTCAGCAGGGGTGGGGTGGGGGGTGTTTGGTTTTTATTTCCCCACCCTCTGCTGGGTGGTTGCAGCAGGTTTTGGTCACTTCACATGATCCTGGGACACTGTGACCATCATAAATATGAATCAGTTGCCAAGCATCTCAATGTAAATCACAAGACCCTGGAGATGCTGCAACATTCCAGTTGATCAGTGCTTCTTCTGGGCTCAGAAGTGCCAGGATCAGTGCCGAACTGCAGCTGAAGCCTGGTGCTGATCCTGGTGCTTCCGCTGAGCCCTGACAGCCTGCAGCTCCAGCCATCTCTCACCCAGGCTTGTGCAGTGCTGCCACCAGTTCAGCTCATTCCCCTCCTCCACTACCACTTTTCTAGGATGGTCGCATACCACCTGCTAGGTGCCAATGTACCACAGGTGGTACCCATACCACTGGTTGAAAAGGCCTGGATTATAAGATCATATTAGAAACAATCCATAAAGCCACTGAGATGTTTATTTCCAGGCTGGAAAATTTAGGTGCCAACTCCAAGTTACAAACTGTAACCCAGACTTTGTTGTTGTTGTTAGTTATGAAGTTGTGTCCAACCCATCACGACCCCATGGACAACATTCCTCCAGGCCTTCCTGTCCTCTACCATCTTCTGGAGTCCATTTAGGCTCATGCCTACCACTTCAGTGACTCCATCCAGCCACCTCATTCTCTGTCGTCTTCTTCTTCTCTTGCCCTCAACCTTTCCCAGCATTAGGCTCTTCTCCAGTGAGTCCTTCTTTCTCAATAGGTGGCCAAAGTATTTGAGTTTCAACTTCAGGATCTGGCCTTCTAAAGAGCAGTCAGGGTTGATCTCCTCTAGGACTGACCGGTTTGATCGTCTTGCAGTCCAAGGGACTTGCAGGAGTCTTCTCCAGCACCATAGTTCAAAGGCTTCAATTATTTGGCGCTCAGCCTTTCTCATGGTCCAACTTTCACAGCCATACATTGCAACTGGGAAGACCATAGCCTTGACTATACGCACTTTTGATGACAGGGTGATGTCTCTGCTTTTTAGTGTGCTGTCTAGATTTGCCATGGCTTTCCTCCCGAGGAGCAAGCGTCTTTTAATTTCTTGGCTACAGTCCCCATCTGCAGTGATCTTGGAGCCCAGGAAAATAAAATCTGTCACTACTTCCATTTCTTCCCCATCTATTTGCCAGGAATTGAGAGGGCTGGATGCCATGATCTTGGTTTTCTTAATGTTTAGTTTTAACCAAACTTTTGCACTCTCCTTCTTCACTCGTAATAAGAGTATCTTTAGTTCCTCTTCACTTTCTGCCATTACAGTGGTATCATAACCAGACTTTAACTAAATAATTTACAACTCACAATATAACAAAACTGGAACAAATTACTACTGAGACAGAGGAACACAAGGTACAACAAGATATTGAAAAAAACTAATACTAAAAACTTGACTCTATCCAAAGAATTGACAACTTTAAAAGTACAAGGAACTATCACTTTGGCAAATAACCTTAAGGACCAACAAACAAACTACATAATACTCAACTCTTGACTTCATCAAAAGAGCCTACAACTTCAGAAGTATACTATGTGCAAGTTAGTGATGCTAACATAGAGGACGTGGAAGATCAACAAAGACAGTTTTCTGAAAGCCTGGATAGGCAAGCGCTAACTGCAAAACTGGATAAGACTCTCTACTTAAAGCAGATGAACCCAGACGGAAGAGGAATCCAGACCGAACTGAAGATAAAGTTTTAGAGCAAATACAGAGACTAGAACTAACAGGGCAACAACATAATGATTTCAAATGGTTTGGTTTTTGTGGACCACTGATGGCTAGATGG
Source organism: Vipera ursinii (assembly GCF_947247035.1). Classification (NCBI taxonomy): domain Eukaryota; kingdom Metazoa; phylum Chordata; class Lepidosauria; order Squamata; family Viperidae; genus Vipera; species Vipera ursinii. The sequence continues at coordinate 167,743,461 of NC_139512.1, read as the reverse complement.
CCTCCTTCGATTCAAATAATATGTATTGGAGGAAAGGGAGACCTATCTGGCAATTCAAAGGCCTTGGTCTGGAAACCTGATTGGCAAAAAAAAAAAAAAAAAGCCAGAGTTAGATTTAAAAAGTGAGTTCTTAGAGAACCATTAAAGGCTACCCCTTTAGTAATCAGTGATCTATGAGGACCTAAAATAGAAAATGTTTATGAGATAGAACTAGAATGTGTTTATGTATCTATTAGGCTTATTTTAGACATTATAATTTGTACACTGACATAATGGAAATTTGGCTTATGGATGCCATGTTTGATGTTAAAAGACATTTGATTATTCTATTTAAGAATTAAGAATTAGCTAAAATTTAAAACAGAATGTGGCTGTGTATAAGTAGATGTAGATTGATAAACATAGGCTGTGGCCCTATCAATAACGTGTGATGTATTAAGATGTGAAATAGACAATGTTTATTAGGTAGAGCATAGCTATTCAGCCATTGTCTGTATGTTAGATGCTACAGTTTTTGGTGTAATGAAATAAGGGAAATTTGGGTTGTGAATATTATTTGGGATGTTAAAGGCTAAATTTGAATATTATAATTATAATTAAAATTAAAATTAGGTAAAATTTAATAACAGAACATACTGTAGATATACTTCAATGAAATTGAATTGACAAATTTTTCAACTGACCATGCTATTTCTAGAAATTCATTAGTTTAAACTTGTATGAAATGTTAAGGGAAATAGAGAAGGATATTTTGATAATGTAACCTGAATTATGTACTGAAAACTCTGTTACTGAATCTCTGATTACCCAGTCACCATGATGCTTTCTAAATATGTAGATTTTAACTGGAAAACCAATAAAACGTGTTTTTTTAAAAAAGAAATTACCAAGATACATGCTTGGGTTGTTTTTGCTATAAAAATGTATCAATAGTGGGAAATGCCTTTCCAGCACTGATGTTAACAAAATTCACTTTTTAAACCATAGGTAGACAGCGGTTGGCAAACATTTTTTAAAAGGGTAAGATCAAAATATACAATAAACTCAAGACTTTATAAAAGATGTGCAGTATTACTGAAATTGCCAGAAGAAGATCATTTTGTAGGTGCAACAAAATGGAGATGTAATTTTAAAAAAAATGAGTGGTGATATTACACGAGTCACCCCTGTCTAAAGTTAAGGTTAATGGACTGTTTTCTCCTATTTTCCAGCTATTTAGATGAGTATGCTAATGAGGTCTACTGTGACTCTTGCTTTTTAATATCTGTGTGGAACCCTTGGCTATCAGACAACATGGGGAGATCTATAGAATAGTGAATAACTCAGTTGAAACGAATTGGTTTTATTTGCATCCGACATGCTGTTGTTTATTTCTAAATATCATGCCATTATTCCAGTGTTGATGCAAATGTTAGATGCCTTTAGCAAAACAGCAGGATACTCTATTAGTTGGATCAAATTACAATTGATGTCAATCAGTGAAAATTTGGTCATCCATTGATTTAAGAAATATCAAATCCATATTTATACCGATACAGAAAATGTTTACAATTTGTAATGGGTTTTTTTCTTCTGAGAATATATTTGCAGAAAATGTGAATACCAGTTAATGAGGGAGAATTCTGTTTTCTAAATCTGGAGTTATATCATCATGCTTATTTATTATCAAATATTAAATGCTGGAAGCCAACCATTTTTGCTAATTGGTTAATTTTCCAATTTGGGTTTCTTTGGAGTATACATATATAAAGCATCTTTGCTTGGATAAACAGTATTAGTATCAAAATACATTACAATTCTAGTATCTCTGAAAACAATTGTGTCATTTAGAAACTTATGAATTGTAATATTTAATAAAAAAAGGATTTGATCCCTTTTTCCATGCTAAATTTTACTTTATGGCAAAATCCAACTAAAAATGGGGGGAAACATGGTGATGTGGAAAAATTTAATGGGAGTGGGGATACTGACTTTGTATCAAGTGACAGATAATGAGCATGAATTTTTAACATCTGCTTTGCTAAGAGATGAATTCCATGTATCAGATATAACTGAGGGGCAATATTTACAGCTACAATGTTTTTTAACAATATTGTGTGGATTAACAGCATTTTTAGCTTCTGAGACACCTGAGGTATTAGAACAGGGGTGTCAAACTTGCCACGTCACATGACGTGTCACGATGTATCACGACTTTTGCCCCATTCCTGGAGCTGGGGTGGGCGTGGTTTTTGCATGATGTATCTGGCCCGTGGGCTGGCAGTTTGACACCCCTTTATTAAAACATCTAGTTAAATCCTTTAAAACTAAAAAACCTGTTATTAGTTTTTATAGGTATTTATTATCAATAAACCAATTTGTTGGGCAGAAGTGCTAAGAAATGAATGGAATAAAGAATTAGAGATTCCTATATTGCCTAGACCAGTGTTTTTCAACCTTTTTTGGGCAAAGGCACACTTGTTTCATGAAAAAAATCACGAGGCACTCCACCATTAGAAAATGTTAAAAAATTTAACTCTGTGCCTATATTGACTATACATAAAGTAATTCTCTTGAATAGGAATCAAATAAACACAAAGAAAGTATTTTATAATTACTTTTCAATTTTTCCCACGGCACACCAGGCAACATCTCGCGGCACACTAGTGTGCCGCGGAACAGTGGTTGAAAAACACTGGAGAAATTGGAGAAGAAGATGGAAGAGAAGCGGAGAGCAATGAGGGTGGACATCTTGTCTATGGTTGAATCCGTAGCTGAATGTGTGCTACAGCTGGATATAAAAGTGGAGGATCTCAGTCAAAAGAACTCTATATTAGAAGCAAAGGTATTAGAAAATGAAAATATAAGGGATAAAATGGACGAAGAATTGAGCCTTGTTCAGTATAATCAGATGCAGTATGCTATTAGAATTAGGGGTTTAAAGGAGAATGGTAAAGAAGATTTAAAGCAGCTGATATCTGAGGCTCTGGAAGGGGTACTGGGCCAGTCAGCATCTGAAATTGAGGGAAATATGGACAAAGTTTTTCGTGTAAATTCATGGATTGCAAGACAGAGGAAGTTACCCAGAGATGTGGTGGTCTATTTTACAAAGAGAGTAATTAGAGATGAAGTCATTCAAGCTGCTTATGATACTAATTTGGTAGTGGCTGAGCAAGAAGTTTTGGTTTTAAAAGAGATCCCTCCGAAGATCCTAAGGAGAAGGAAAGATTTTGCATTTCTAGTACAGGAACTTAAGAAACGTGATATTAAGTTTAGATGGGAGATTCCAGTTGGATTGGTGGCGACGCATGAAGGTAAAAGACATCATTTGGTTACTGTGGCTCAGGCACGTGATTTTTATAGTAATGTGTTAAAAGCAACCCCCCTATCATTTTTGGAAGCTGCAAAAGGATACGGTGTGGGAAAGCTTCAAGATGTTGCAGATAGACAGACAGAGGACAATGGTGTTGGAGGGGATCAAGTCACAGTCTCATCGGTTGCTGCAGGAGGCCAGAAGATGACGCGTGCCGCCCTAGGAAGAGCGAGATGAGAGCAAGAGCAAGACCAGCAGAAAGTTATGGAATCTTCAAAGTGTGCTTACAGTGAAGATGTGGGAGGAGAGCGGTCTAAAGAAGTTTTGGAGGTCATAACAGAGGTGCTCCAAAAGTTTTGGGGCGTTAAGATTGCTGATTAAATTTTTAGATTAGAATGTCAATGGAGTAAAATTATTATAGAGGAGAAAGAAAGTTTTTTTTATATTTTACACAATTTAAGATTGATGTTATTTGCTTGCTAGAAAAGTATATTAGGGTTATGGACTTAAAGTATGTGTTGAACTAAGAATGGGTAGGCAAGCTCCTAATTAACAATAAGTTGTCTTAGAGACTGCCTAAATCTTCTTTTTATACTCTTTTATTTGAACTCAAGGATGATTAGGAACTGCGAGACATTTGGCGTGATACATGCAAGAACTATTTTTGATCATAGTTTAGTTTGGTCGGAGATTATTAAGATTAACAGAGATAGGCGCTTTTGGCGCGTAACTGAGAATTTGTTTGGAAATTAGAGAAAGGTGGGAGAATGCAAATAGCAGGTGAAATTTTTTTTTTCTTTTCTTTTCTTTTTTTTTGAAATTAATATGAATAAGGACTGGGATTAAGAAAATTTATTTTGAGTAAAGCTCTTTTTCTGTTTTCCTCTTTTTCTTTTCTACTTTATTTGTAATATTAATATTGTTTGTACTCATTTTATATGAGCTAGAGAGAGATAGAATTTATAGTTTATTGTTGATAACATAGGGGTGTTTATGTTTGTTTTTCGATTTTATGCCCTGTATTTAGCTCTGGGAAGTCGGGGGGGGGGAGGAGGGAGTGGGGGAGAGGGATAGGGAGGGTTGGATAGGGGTGGGGGAGGGGGGATTAAAGTCAAAATGTATTGTAAAACTTTTTAAATAAAAAGAAAAAGAAAAACACTGGCCTAGACAATGTGTCAGTGGAGAATTTCAGCAGACCAGGTATTAGAAATATATCAGTAATGGAATAATATTTGCATTAAATAAGTATATACAGGATTACAACTATGTTTGTTGTATTTTTCTCACTTTTTAAAGCACATTGTATGCGAGTTTAGTTTTTCTTTGACCATGCATGCATTTCTATTATAACTCTTTTTATTCCTTTTCTTTTTTATTATTTTAAAATAAATAAACGACAACTGGAAACTAGTATTTTTTTTAAAAAAGTGAACAGTTAGGCATAATAGTATTAAAAAGCATTAAAACTGGATGAAATGGGCATTACGGTTCTTATCAAAGAAGATGTTTGATTTGAGGACAATTAACCAATTAACCAATGTTACTCGTCCCAGCTTTCGCCAACCTAGCAGTTCGAAAGCACATAAAAATGCAAGTAGAAAAATAGGGACCACTACGGTGGGAAGGTAACAGTGCTCCGTGCGCCTTTGGCGTCTAGTCATGCCGGCCACATGACCATGGAGTCGTCCTCGGACAAGCGCTGGCTCTTCGGCTTTGAAACGGAGATGAGCACCGGCCCCTAGAGTTGGAAACGACTAGCACGCATGTGTGGGGGAACCTTTACCTTTACCTTAACCAATGGAACAGCTTGCCTTCAGAAGATATACATAGGCGGTCCATCACTGGAGGTTTTTAATAAGAGACTGGACAGTCACTTATCTGAAATGGTGTAGGATCTCCTGCTTGAGCAGGGGACAGGACTAGAAGACCTCCAAGGTCCCTCCCAGCTCTATTCTGATTCTAATTCTGTTTGAGAATGCTATAAAGATAGGCACATGTTGCCAATATAACCATGTATTGTACTTGTTCTCTATAAATGTATTTGGGGTAATTGCAGAACTCTGCATATGTAAATGACCTGTTTGCCCTACTTGTACATGAAAATATTGTAAAATTGTACTGCCTTGATTTAAGCTCCGAAGGAGCTAGCAGCCATGAAATGCTTATGTTAGAAAAACTGTACTCTATTATCCATGCTGATGGTTGCTCAATGAACAAAAATAAATAGTATGTCATCCATCAATATTTATATCTCATACTGTCAGTCAGTTTTGGGGATCTCAGTTTATTTCTGCTTGAAAATCTCTGGACACATCTACACTTCTACACTTATTGTTGTGAGTACAGGCCATAGGTTTCTAGTGGTCAGGAAAAGATGGCTTTGTCTTTTATTCTTTTTCAGTTCACCGTAAGTGTGGCCTCAGTCCATATTTTCCCACACTGTGTTAAAAGTAGTATTTTCTGGCTTGTTTTAGTTCAGTTATTATTATTATTATCACCACCAAGCCTGCTAAGCTTTAACCCCTCGCATTGGCTATTGCACAGATAAATATCAACTTCTTTGTTGTAAACACTTTAATGTGAAGAATGTTCCCAACTCAGAGTCCAATAGAATTTTTTAATTACTTTTTTTCTTTTCCTCAACTACCTGCTTCTTTAACTGGACTATTTTTTATTTTATTTTATTTTTGAAAAAAAGAAACCATTCTTTCAAAATGTTGAGTCAGAATGGTGCAATGTTAGATTTATTAAAATTAATTGGGTATATCAGAGAAATGGTAAAAGCATTAAAAATATTACTACCAGGTTTCAAACTAGTGAGGTTCTGCATGTAAGATAACCACTACATGACTGAGCAAAATCTGTTAGAGACACTGCTGCAAACCTTACTGAAGTACTGGATGTTTTTGTGAATATACACATAATATGCATGTTACATACATACAGATACAGAAAGTATCCAAGGAAGGAGATAAACATGCATATTCTTTATGAATGATCCCATCATCTAACTGTGTCTATAATTTATAAGTTTATTGGGAACATTGGTACAGGAAAATTGAATTTTATCAGAGTCAACCCTTGTAGATCTTCCTTCCTAGTCTCTTTGTTGCCTTGCTTACACTGTCAGAATCCATTTATATCACATTTCATAAATGTATAGGTAGAACAATGTGCTTATTCTGGGGATTCTGCCATCTCTCCAAGGGGGGGGGGGAGGAGAGGATGGTTACTTTAGGCGATCTTCAAACAACAGGGAACATTTGAACTGGGGGAGGGAGGGGGAGAGACAGGTCTGGATTGCATCTTCATTTACAACTGAAAAAGGAAAGAAATAACCATAAAACCAAGGAGAGTTCCCTTTCCCATGGAAGGGCCTGACACCTAAGCAAATGATGAGAGCCTGACCAAATGGATGAGGGGAGGGGCTGAAATGGGAATGCTTTATATAGGATTGAAATGTAACTTTGTTAGATTCCATCTTGTATTGCCACAATCGATTCCATCCTAGTAAACATTTTCCTTTTAAACTAAACTTGCATCCAAGAGTTCTTATTTCCTAAGATGTGGATTGAGGTGGGTCCTGACATACACTATATTTCCCATTTGTACCAAAATTATGAAAAGAGGTAAGCTGGTGAAATGATATTTAGTCCCCTGTATGTCTGTATCAAATTCTGCTTTGTTCTCATTAAGTTGCTTGCTAGTCCTTGTTCTTTTCAATTACATACCATGCTTGTATTATTGATCTGTGAATGTATAATTAATTCAAATGATAAGCGATACAATCTGCAACCGGGCAGAAAATTTTCTTGCCATTTTGCTATGTTTTAGTGAAATTTTTTGATAACAGAAAAGCAAACAGCCAGGTATATTATTTGATAAACCAAGATTTGCACTAAGAGAACAGTGCTCTAGTCTAGATGCACAATGTTTTGATGTTAATTCCAAGAGCTCATCAAGTATTATCAGAATTGAGAAAAAGCAAATAACCTAAAGCCACCCTAAAATTCATAGCAGATATAAGATTCAAACTGGAAATGTTGTAACTTGTAGCGAATGGCAGAACAAAGCCAAAGCATGTTAAGAATATCTAAATAATCAACAATTCCCTTGCATCTAACTTGATTTCAATGGTCTTAGTTAAACCATGGAATGTAACATGCTACATAATGTGATGGTTATGAATTTGGATGATCTGTAAAGGTATTTAGATAAGTTTGGGTAGGTGCTAAATTGATTATTGGTCATGATATTCCTATATACAGTATTGTAATATCAATTGTTGGAGAATGGAGGGTGTGCTGTACTTCTGTCTTATCATAGGGCAGCATTATATACTATATGGGTCTTTGAACATATGTGCTAAGAAGTTACATTCTTTTATTCTTCTTTCCCATTCTGCCCATAGAGAGAAGCATGTCTTTTGTTTGCAAAAGAGGAAGTCAGGATGCAGATCATTACATTTGTGTGACAGTTTTAGCTTTTCTGGAAATTCATTTTAAGTTGAAGAACAAGATAAATTCAAACAAGAGATGATATCCAGGGGTGTTAGTTTGCCATTAGGAATACTCTCCCAAATGTTTTTGGTGGGGTAAAAGAAACAAATTTCTCATGATGACTACAAGAATAAAATGGATTTACTTCTACTACCCAGATGCTAAATGCTTGTGAATAAGGACCATTTTTATTTGCAACCAAATTGCATTTGTAGCTATGTACATGGTGATGATTGTTTCTACTCTTACTAGACAACAGGAGCAACATCAGCCCTAAGAGCAACTGGCGTGTTTATGCCAGTCCAGATGTTCACTCCAGCTTTTTGGTTACAGCTGCTATCATCTGGGACTTTCCAAGTAATTACTTGGGGAAAATTCAGGTTTGCAGAGCTCTGGATTTTACCCACATGGCCCAGCTGTGTCTGCAGCACTGTCTGCTTCACAATAAATGAGGCCAACCTTATACGTACATCCTTGTCTTTTCATAATGCTCTGTTGGGTAGTATTCATTCCCTGTCCCTTTCCAGACCCCAGAATCACAACTCTGAATATTCACACTCTCTCCTGAACATATTTGGAAGTGATGGAAAGGGTTGATTTTGACAAAAATCATCCCTTTTCATATGTAATCAAGGAGGTGGCTTTGCTGGATCTGCTTTTGTTTCATTCATGAGACACGTTTGCTGGATCCAACCTATAATGTAAAATTAGCCTTAAGTAATGGCACTGGTCCCACTAGAATATTGTGCTCCCTGTGTGAACAGAAGGACTTGATTGGTGTACTAAGTAAAGCTTTGGAAGATTTTTGCTCCTGAAAAATTGTAGGAAACAGAAATTGAAAGCAAATTGATGGATATATGGCCGTATTTCAATATATCTTTGTTCTGATTAGCATGTGATTGGTACTAATAATGCCCATGCATTTGACCCAACAGACAAGGCATGCTGCACCTTTCATCTATGATAGACCTACCTTTGATGGGTCCCAGGAGATGGACCACTTTGTTGTAGTGAGTGCCCACCTTATGTAACATTCTCCCCCAGAAAGATACAGTAGGTTAGTTCTATCTCTGTTAATTCAGGAAATCCCTCAAGATATAATTATGTTCCTGAGGGTCCCAGGGAACCTGCAACATTTTAAAGTGGTTTCCTTATTGTGGGCGATAGTCGGATGTTATACTTCGCCCTCCATCTGTGGTTTCTAAATTTTACCTTTAAATGAATGTTTGGTTTTCAGTAACGATGGTCTATATTTTTATAATGATTGTTTTTATATTGTGGTTTCATTACTGAGCACCATCCAAACTCACTTCTGTCGAGATGGATAGCGATATAAATTTGATTTGATTTTAATAATTCTTACTGATATATGCCACTAATGTGAACATACTAAGAGCAATATTAGTTCACTAATATCTATTCTTGGAAAACAAGAAGAGATTATTTTTAAATAAAAATAAAATCTAGGGGAGACCTAGAATCAGCCCAATGAGAACTGAGTGTGTTCAGTAGCTCCCAAATGCTGACTGATTGTTGCAAAATGGAAAGCAAGTGAGAAGAATAACACATGGAAGTATCATAGAGGAAGACATACTCACTGTGAGTGAAATGGGCACTCTCTAATTTAAAAATATATAATAAATAAATTATTGGCTGCTTAGATTTATCACTGGCCTCAGCCTAAAGGTTTGGTGACTCAGTTTTGAATTATATATTAGTAGCTATTATTTAAAATTGCATTTTTCCTTCCTGTTTTTAAATTTATCTCAATATATATATATATATATATATATATATATATATATATATATATTTCTAAGCAATAGCAATAGCACTTAGACTTATATACTGTTCCATAGTGCTTTACAGCCCTCTCTAAAATCTGAGTCCTCATTTTACTGACCTCGGAAAGATTGAAAGCTAAGTCAACCTTAGGATCAAACTTTAGACTGTGGGCAGAATTTGCCTACAATACTGCATTCTAACCACTGTGTGCCATGACGCAGAATTTATATTCAATTCTATTGTACTATAAGCCTTCCCGAGGTCTCTGTGGAGTCAGGTAGTCGAAGATAGAATTTTCAAAAATGTGGTTTAATAACCTGGTTTCAGATTTGCAGGCTTTCAATTAAGTTATTTACAACTGGATCCATTTCTCTCTGGCACGTGACGTGTTTCCATTGTGGCCTCCAAGCTGAAAGAATTTCTGGCTTAGGCAGTATGAAATATCAGCATAAAAATGAATTCTGCAGGAGGAGCAGGAGAATGAAGGGATTGATATAGACAGAGCAATGGCAAATGGCTAAAGGATAAAGGAGTAAATAAAAGTTATGCTTACCTTGAATGGAAAATTCAAATGGGATTAATTAAAAGCTAAAGAGGAGCCAGGGGAATAATAACAAGCAATTATTTTTCAGTAAATCATTATTTGGGTACATGAGAAATATGCAGGCATTATCCACTGTACTAAGCAGCTGTTACCCAAAGTAGGATATTTTTTTCTCTCTTTTTTGTTTTTATTCAGTAATGACTAGTAAAATCTTCTCCAAAAATGGCTAGTCTTCTTCTTTGTCCCCCCTCCCCCCCTGCTACCCCTTAGGAAACAAAAAGAAATTGAACTGAAAGTCTAGTTCTCATAGAAGTAATGGACAGTAATATATGGTAAACATTTCTGGTTGATGATGACCATTTTTTTTGTCTTTTTTAATGAACAAATAGGAAACTGAGACAAATTTAAATGTTTTGGGAATTTTAAAAAATGAGAAAAATCACCAATTTGTATTATGTCATGAAAAGTTGAAGGACTCTCTAAGATTTTATGAAGGATATTTTAAAACGTGAGATTCTCTTTCTATATAGTTGGAGACCTGTCATACTTTAATCAATCATACGATTAAGCTCTACTTTCACCTGTCTATTTTAACCCCCAAATCTAATCAAATGCAACACATAGAGAAATATTCACCTTAAGTGAAACCTCAATGCCAGAATCATGGAATGCTGAAGTATGTGAAATTTTAATACATACCGTTGTCACAAAGGATAGCTTTGACTCTTTTATTTTAAAGATTCTTTTGAATTTTATTTTAAAGCTTAAGAACATTTCAGGAGCAATGTGGGAAGGAGGACATTATTACTAGTTTTCTGTTCATTGGGATTGCATCCTCATGTTCTTGATTCCTTTTTTCACTTGTCTAGGATATTTTCTCAGTGCATGGACTTCCTTTCGGCAGCTGACGTTTATATGGAGTGGAAACAAGAGAACTATATACAATGAATAAGAGTTGGCTCCAATGATATTCATTTGTCTCCTCTTTCCCTTCCAGCACATCTCCAACAGGGAGACACTGAAGAACACTTGAGAAAATTCTATTGCACAAACAGAAGTAAATCTGCATAATATTAGTAGAGTAGAGTAGAGTAGAGTAGAGTAGAGTAGAGTAGAGTACAGTAGAGTTAGAAGGGACCTTGGAGGTCTTCTAGTCCAGCCTCCTGCTGAAGCAGGAGAACCTATACCATTTTAGACAAGTGACTGTCTAGCCTCTTCTTAAAAACCTCCAGTGATGGAGCACCCACGATTTCTGGAGGCAAGCTGTTCCACTGGTTAATTGTCCTCACTGTCAGGAAGTTTCTCCTTAATTCCAGTTGCTTCTCTTTGGAATTAAGCATAGCCCAATGTCGCTTTAGTGATAGCAATAGCACTTAGACTTACATACTTCTTTACAGTACTTTGCAGCCTTCTCTAAGCAGTTAACAGAGTCAACATATTGCCCCCAAACATCTGGGTCCTCGTTTTATTGACCTCGGAAGGATGGAAAGCTGAGTCAACCTTGAGCCAATCAGAATTGAGTTGCTTGCAATCAGCAGAATTAGCCTGCAATACTGCATACTAACCATTGTGTCACCATGGCTCTGATGTCACTATATCTTAACCAAAGATAACAAAAGAGGAGCTACTTAGTAGTCCTGTTGGATACATAACTGGGTTGAAACAAAGGATTATAATACACTTAGTGAAAAACAAAGGTGGTTGATGTTAGCCCTAAACTGCCCACAGCTAAACAAAACCCTGGTTAGGGTTTTTTAATGATGCCAGCCTAAGGCATTCATAATGAATACGGGGTAAACAGTCAGCTGGTCGAGTTGAATCTTACATCTGTCTTTTTTTTTAATGTGACAGAGGAATTATTGAAAATTAGATTGGCAAAATTAGTGATTTGTCCGTGGTTCATCTCAGTGCAGGTGCAGAATGGCAGCTGTGACTAATTGACTTGAAATGATGTTGCTTACCCTCAGTACAGCTGCAATGGCAAATTAATGCATGTTGGCTTCAGCATCCTCTATCAATGATCACTTAGGAGATTAGCTCAGCTCAGAAGTTTACCTTTTCCAGACATAATCAGGATCAGCTTTTCTAAAAGCTTCCTGTAAACCTTTCACTGCATTATTCATTCACTTGAAATTAAAACTATTTGGCTGGCCATGCCTAGACTAGGAAGACTATCTGGATTGGGCCTGGGTAGCATTTTAAAAGAATACCAGATAATATTTCCAGGCATAACTGAGAAGTCAGAAAAAAGTTTTGGAAGAAGGCAGTGGCATTTCTATATTGCTGTGAAGAAGCCTACATGAATGCGACCATGAAGTCATCAGGACATGAACTTGACTTGAAGATTTAAATTCTTGGTTTTTAACTTGCAAACTTATTGAGGCAGAGGTCTAAATTTTTAGAGCGTCATCCAAGCAATCTAATACACACTATGCCAATTTTAAGGGGCAGAACACACTGCCTAATTAACATGTTGCAAATACTTCCCAGTCCAATTGTAACTTTCAATCAAATGTCAATATTAGATATAATATCAGTGATGGCCAGAGTGACAAATGTGTCATTAGGAATAAAGTGATCTCATCAAACATTTTGAAAGTAGGTAACACCCTCTTAGTATATCCAGAATTCTTTGGATAAAACATATCAGCCACCACAGCAGCGGTCCCCAACCTTTCTGGCTTGATGGCCCAGCTGTGGGGGATGGAAGGGAACTGGGTTACGCAAGTGGCAGGCTGGTGCATGCAGGTGCCCATACAGCCCTTATGCAAGTGTTGGGCTGGAGTGCACATATCCAGCCCTTATGCAAGCCGTAGGCCAGTGCACATGCTCCCACCAGCCACTCATATGCCCCAATTCCAAATAGGCCAGAGTTTGGTAGTGGGCCGCAGCCCAGGGGTTGGGGAACCCTGCACTACATTACTTCTGAAGATTTCGATTTGTTAAGAATTCACTCTGCAAATTCCTGGATCATATTTGTGGCCTTATTTTGGTTTACCTCTATGACATAATCAGCACAACCACTATGAGAATCTCCAGTGATTTCTTGGTACTCAAGTGGATGTAATATAACCTTATGATATTGGGACAAGAGTGCACAATTTTCATTTGCTCAAGGCCTTTCTGTGGCACACTGATAGCTGCGTTTAAAAAATTGGTAGGGCCATCTTTAAGGGATGAGATGGATTCTTTAAGTCTTGAAGGCACTCATTTGCAACTTCATATCCCCTGAAAGCAAATACTGTAAGTACGGTCAAATCTTCTGTGTGAGTGTCAAGGATCACAAAAATGTCCTTCATGCAACCTCCGACATAGAATCTCTCTATAGAATCTCCTATAATATCATTCCTAAACCATGATGCCAGCTTAACTAAGATTCAACAGTTACTTATATTGATGATGTGATATTTTGAGCTTTCCTTCCATAAATCATGCAACACTGATTGAACAAAGTTTCCAGTGTTTTCTCAAAGTCAGATTATCATGAGGACAGATGTGACAACATGAGCATAGTGAGGAAGATTCTGTTACAAATTCAGTGTAAACTATGAATCACTTGTTCTCTGCCTATGTTTGGGCTAAAATATCTCCCTGTTTGGAGGGAAAACAGAAGGAGGAATTTTAATGGAATTGGCAACTTTGTGTTGATATAGCATAAATTGGAAGCCTTTTGGAGACAGAGTGCCACAAAGAACACTGTTGGTCAGGATGAAGATAACAATGTGTGCAACAGTGGCAAAAATGTGTTTAGTCGCATGGGTAGTGTTATATACATAGTTATTGTTCGTTGACAGCCCAGCGCCTGGCAACAGCTGGTGTCAGCGCCCAGCAATAGCAGGTGGCGGCAACTCTCGCTTTCATTGGTCGGTCAGTTCCTGCGGGACTTTTCAACGCAAGCGATTGGCCGCCTGCCTGCCGGCGACAGTATTTGAAGGGTGTTGGGCTGTGGATGTTTTGCCTTCAGCCACAATAAAGCTGAGTTACTGACCCATTGTCATGTCATCTGTTCCTGCACAGTCCAGTCACAGAACATAACAGGTAGAATTTTTATTATTTTTTTCTCCATTTCTGTTGGAGGATTGGTAGGTGGTTCTTTTGCTTTTAAACTACACAAAGCCTCTCTTAGGGAGTCACACTGTAGTTGTCAATGCTGTAAACATTGGATGTTCCTGCTCTGACAACTGATGAAAATTGCAGCCATTTTCTCTTTCCTTTTTTGCTGGTATTTAGAAATTAGGTGCAGAAGTGGGAGGGGGTTGGGATAAATGCTTGAGCTCAGCTAGCCATAATAATAATGCTACTTTGTGGGAACCCAAGGACAAACTTGATAACATTTTGGCGGGCTGAGGAGCAGGGTAATTGGAGAAAGTGATTTATGACAGCTTATTGGGGGTGGGAATTGCACTTTGTTACTTTGTATCCGGGGGAAGGGAATTTAGTTTTTGGGTTCAAATATGTAGCGCTGATACTTTGTTTCCCGAATAAAAGGTTCTTTAAGGAAGAATTTTTGCCTTGAAGTTCTTTTGATGGGTTTCATCTATCGGAACCATGACATTAACCCCAAAACGACTTTCTACCTTATCCACCTTGTGGTCCTGAGCTCCGGTCACCTTCCCTAAGTCAGGGGATAGGCTGACAAAGACTCAGGGAAGATCTCAGCATGGAGAAGGAAGAAGCACCTGTAACCAGCACCCCGGGCATGGCTGCTGCCTCAGTGGAAGGAGCGCAAGGCAACACACCAGTGGAGAAAGAAACGTTTGGTACCTTACAGCAGGAGGCAAGACCAAAGACGTGAGACCTGATCTGGTCATTGGAGTGGACCCTGCCCAATGAAGACTCCAAGCACCTTGAGGCAACCCGGCCAAAGGCAAGTTCTTCAAAAGCATCTGAAGCCAACTTGCAGGAAGGAGACTCTCAAGGATCACACTCCCTGGACTGTAGAAGAGCCAAAAGATTGGCGACCACTGAGGACTCTGGAGAATGGAGTACCTGTCCACAGTCCGTAGCCAATTGGTGGAGAAGTTGGTGGAGAGATTTGAAGGGCTGGAGATGTGGAGTGGGGAACAACTTTCTCACTCTTTGCATGCCAGTGAATACGATGATCAGCGGGGCTGACACCAATCTGTGCCTAAAAGAAGCCCCAGCCCCACCAATGGAGCGCAGGCAGCTTCCCTGTCCTCAAAGCCACCAGCACTGACCTCCAGCCCTGCGAGAAAGGAGAGTCCCAGCCGCCACTCTAAACATGGTAGTCCGAGTCGTGACTGCTCCTCCAAGACTCCAGAGCACCGTTCACAACACAAGAGCCCCAGCCACCGGAGAAACCCTGGTCAGCATTGGTTGTTGCAATCCCTTGACAGGCACTGCTGCTGCGATGGTTCCAGGCAGCGGAATTACTATAACAGCCCCGACAAACAGCCTCACTACCGAAGCCCGACCTAACACTGGTGCAGCTGAAGTCCAGATCATCACTGGTGTCATGAGAGCCCTGACGGTTGCTACTATTGGTCACACAGCCCTGTGCGTCACCGTTGGCTCCACCCAAGCCCGAGGCCTACTCATGGAGGAGACTCAAATGTAAGCGTTCAACAAGATTTAATACAACAGCTGTGGGAAGCAACAGGTGGGGCACCACAAACATTGCCTTGGTGGAGCAGTGGGCTAATGCCTCCTTAAGTAACACCAGCTGCCTGTAATTAGTGCAGGTTCGCATCCCACCAGGCTCAAGGTTGACTCAGCCTTCCATCCTTCCGAGGTAGGTAAAATGAGGACCCAGATTGTTGGGGGCAATTAAGCTGACTTTGTAATAATGCCGCTGGGGGTGGGCCGAAAGCCCTAATAAGCAGGCATATACATAGAATGAAGGCTATTGCTAAGCACATTGATTTGTGCTTAGATTGTAAGCTGCCCTGAGTCTTCGGAGAAGGGCAGGATATAAATGGGATAAAAAAATATTGTTATTATTATTTCCTGATATGACTCACAACAAATTGTTGTTTAATGAGTTTCCTTCTCAAACCATGGATATGCTATAGGGCAGGGCTTTTCAACCCATGGCACAAGTACCATCAGTGATACTTTAGCACCTGGCTGGTGGTACACAAGCCTTAGCTAATTATAGTGGGGAAGGGAACCAGTTAAAGCGGAACCACATAGACCTGGAGGAGATCAGATGGAGCTGCAGAGCTTGGCAAAATCCCCAGGATCTGCCACGTGGCCAATGCTAATTGGAGCTTCCGGTGCAGCCAGAAGAGAAAAAGAGGATGAGGGCAGAGAGAAGAGAAGGTATAAAAGGGGCAGACCAAGAAGAGAAGACACAGTGAAGAGAGATAGAGCAAGCAGCCTGATTTCAGAGGAAGGGTGAGTGAACGAGGGGCATATTTTTTGGGGGGGAGGACGAGCAAGCCAAGCGGCGTGTTTATCAAGCACATGTTTTCAGGCAAAGGTTGAGTTAGTGAGCGAGCTGGGCAGGAGCCCAGGAGAGCAGCTACAGCTGATACACGCTTCTGTGGAGCTACCCAGAAGCGCAGATCAGCTGTAGTCCAGTGCTGATCCTGGTTCTGCTAAGGGGCAAGCAGCATGTTTTCCGGTGAAGTGCAAGTAAGTGAGCTGGTCAGGAGCCCAGGATTGGCGCGCTCAGCTACAGCCGTGCGTTTGGGTGGCTCTGCAGAAATGCGGATCAGCTGGAGCCTAGCCCTGATCCTGGCACTTCTGCTGAACCCCAAAGAAGTGTGGATTAGCTGTCAGCGTTCAGCAGAAGCCCCAGGATCAGGGAAGCAAGGAAGGAAGGAGATGGAAATGTGAAGGAGGGAAAGAAGGGAAGGAAGGAGGGAGGGAGGAAGAAGGCAGATGGGAATGAGGAGGGAGGCATGGTGGGAGGGAAAAAGTAAGGAAACTCCCCACCCCACGGTAACCAGAATGCTAATGCGGCCCTCAATTGAGTTTTGACACCCCGGATATAAAAGGTTAAGTGAATCTGGTTTACCCATTGGCTTTTCTTGTCAAAAGGTTGCAAAGGGGGATCACATGACCTTGAGGCACTACAGTCATCATAAATATGAATCAGTTACCAGGCACATGATTGTAAATCAGATGACCCTGGGAATACTGAAACAGTCATCAGTGTGGAAAAATGGTCTTAAGTCATAAATGAAAAGGTTGAAAAGCCCTGCACTAGATCAGTGAATGCAGCTGTGACTGGGGAAAATTAGCAGAATTGCAAGCCAGACTCTGCAAAGACTCAAGTCTCCTGTTGCCTCCACTGACCCACTTTTTCATCTGGTATATCTGAAGAGAGGGCAGGCTGTTTCTAGTAATCTGGAGGAAAAAGGCAAGGCCTCCCCTGCCCTTCCTAGCCCTGACTCGCTTTGGACAATGGTCTACAAAGTTGTGCAAAGTGAGATGGGCATTAAACAAATCTAATAAATGGATTACTGCCTTGTCGTGGCGAAGGGGCTTGCGTAATTCACTGAAGCTATGAGCTATGCCGTGCAGGGCCACCCAAGACGGACAGGTCATAGCAGAGAGTTCTGACAAAACGTGATCCACTGGAGAAGGAAATGGCAACCCACTCCAGTATCTTTGCCATGAAAACCCCATGGACAGTACCAAAAAGAAAAAAGATATGACGCTGGAAGATGAGCCCCTCAGGTCGGAAGGCATCCAATATGCTACTGGGGAAGAGCAGAGGGCTAGTACTAGTAGCGCCAGAAAGAATGAAGGGACTGGGCCAAAGCCGAAAGGACGCTCAGCTGTGGATGTGTCTGGTGATGAAAAGAAAGTCCGATGCTGTAAAGATTTTTTTCTCCATAGGAACCTGGAATGTAAGATCCATGAATCAAGGAAAGCTGGACGTGGTCAAACAAGAGATGACAAGACTGAACATTGACATCTTAGGTATCAGCGAACTAAAATGGACAGTGGGTGAATTTAATTCAGATGACCATCAGGTATACTACTGCGGGCAAGAATCCCTCAGAAGAAATGGAGTAGCCTTCATAGTCAATAAAAGAGTAGGAAAAGCAATACTGGGATACAATCCTCAAAATGACAGAATGATCTCAGTTCGAATCCAAGGCAAACCATTCAATATCACAGTAGTCCAAGTCTATGCCCCAACCACCGGTGCTGAAGAGGATGAAATTGACCGGTTCTATGAAGTCCTACAGCACCTTATAGAAGTAACACCAAAAAATGATGTCCTTATCATCATGGGGGATTGGAATGCTAAAGTAGGAAGCCAAAAGATAACCGGAATAACAGGCAAGTTTGGCCTTGGAGTACAAAATGAAGCAGGGCACAGGCTGATAGAATTTTGTCAAGAGAATATGATGGTCACAGCAAACACTCTTTTCCAACAACCCAAGAGACGGCTTTACACATGGACATCACCAGACCGTCAACACAGAAATCAGATTGACTATATGCTCTGCAGCCAAAGATGGAGAAGCTCTATAGAGTCAGTAAAAACAAGACCAGGAGCTGACTGTGGCCCAGACCATGAGCTTCTCCTTGCAAAGTTTAGGCTTAAACTGAAGAAAGCAGGGAAAAGCACTAGGCCACTCAGGTATGAATTAAATCATATCCCTGTTGAATATACAGTTGTTGTTGTTAGTTCCGAAGTCGTGTCCGACCCATCGCGACCCTATGGACAACGTTCCTCCAGGCCTTCCTGTCCTCTACCATCTTCTGGAGTCCATTTAAGCTCACGCCTACTGCTTCAGTGACTCCATCCAGCCACCTCATTCTCGGTCGTCCCCTTCTTCTATTGACCTCAATCTTTCCCAGCATTAGGCTCTTCTCCAGTGAGTCCTTCCTTCTCATTAGGTGGCCAAAGTATTTGAGTTTTAGCTTCAGGATCTGGCCTTCTAAAGAGCAGTCAGGGTTGATCTCCTCTAGGACTGACCGGTTTGATCGCCTTGCAGTCCAAGGGACTCGCAGGAGTCTTCTCCAGCACCATAGTTCAAAGGCTTCAATTCTTTGGCACTCAGCCTTTCTTATGGTCCAACTTTCACTGCCATACATTGCAACTGGAAAGACCATAGCCTTGACTATACGCGCTTTTGTTGACAGGGTGATGTCTCTGCTTTTTAGTGTGCTGTCTAGATTTGCCTTGGCTTTCCTCCCAAGGAGCAGGCGTCTTTTAATTTCTTGGCTACAGTCCCCATCTGCAGTGGTCTTGGAGCCCAGGAAAATAAAATCTGTCACTACCTCCATTTCTTCCCCATCTATTTGCCAGGAATTGAGAGGGCCAGATGCCATGATCTTGGTTTTCTTAATGTTTAGTTTCAACCCAAGTTTTGCACTCTCCTTCTTCACTCACAACAAGAGGCTCTTTAGTTCCTCTTCACTTTCTGCCATTAGAGTGGTATCATCTGCATATCTTAGGTTGTTGATGTTTCTTCCAGCAATCTTAATCCCAACTTTTGATTCATCTAGCCCTGCCTTTCTCATGATGTGCTCTGCATATAAGTTAAATAGGCAAGGCGACAGTATACAGCCTTGCCGGACTCCTTTCCCAATTTTGAACCAATCAGTAGTTCCGTGTCCAGTTCTCACTGTTGCTTCTTGGTCCGCATATAGGTTTCTCAAGAGACAAATAAGATGGTCTGGTATGCCCATCTCTTTAAGGACTTGCCACAGTTTGTTATGATCCACACAATCAAAGGCTTTAGCATAGTCAATGAAGCAGAAGTAGATGTTTTTCTGGAACTCTCTAGCTTTCTCCATGATCCAGCGTATGTTAGCAATTTGATCTCTAGTTCCTCTGCCTCTTTGAAATCCTGCCTGTACTTCTGGTAGTATACAGTAGAGGTGACAAATAGATTTAAGGAATTAGATCTGATAGACAGAGTGCCTGAAGAAATATGGACAGAGGTTCGCAACATTGTACAACAGGTAGCAACCAAAACCATCCCAAAGAAAAAGAAATGCAAGAAAGCAAAATGGCTGTCTGAGGAAGCTTTGCAAATAGCTAAGGAAAGGAGGGAAGCGAAAGGCAAGGGAGAAAAAGAAAGATATGCCCAATTGAATGCAGAATTCCAGAGAATAGCTAGAAGAGATAAAAAAAAATCATTCTTAAATGAACAGTGCAAAGAAATAGAAGAAAGCAATAGAATAGGGAGGACCAGAGATCTTTTCAAGAAAATTGGAGAGATGAAGGGAACGTTTCATGCAAAAATGGGCATGATAAAGGACCAAAATGGCAGGGACCTAACAGAGGCAGAAGAGATTAAGAAGAGGTAGAAAAAATTACACAGAACTATACAAGAACGAGCTTAACATCCCTGATAACCACGATGAGGTGGTCACTGACCTCGAGCCAGACATCCTAGAATGTGAAGTGAAGTGGGCCTTAGAAAAGCTGAGCAACAACAAAGCTAGTGGAGGTGACAGTATTCCAGCTGAGCTATTCAAAATCTTAAAAGACGATGCAGTAAAAGTGCTACACTCAATTTGCCAGCAAATTTGGAAAACTCAACAGTGGCCACAGGATTGGAAAAGATCAGTTTACATTCCAATTGCAAAGAAAGGCAGTGCCAAAGAAAGTTCAAACTATCGCACCATTGCACTCATTTCTCATGCTAGTAAAGTTATGCTTAAAATCCTACAAGCTAGACTCCAGCAGGTATGTGGATCGAGAACTACTAGAAGTACAGGCAGGATTTTGAAGAGGCAGAGGAACTAGAGATCAAATTGCCAACATACGCTGGATCTTGGAGAAAGCTAGAGAGTTCCAGAAAAACATCTACTTCTGCTTCACTGATTATGCTAAAGTCTTTGATTGTGTGGATCATAACAAACTGTGGCAAGTCCTTAAAGAGATGGGCATACCAGACCATCTTATTTGTCTCTTGAGAAACCTATATGAAATTGCCCCCTCCCCTTTGTGTGTCAGACGAGACCAATTAAATTAGAACTGGGAGGATAGAGGTTTCTGCAAAAAAAAAAAAACATATTTATTGGTTAACAAAGTATCAGCACAGTCAAAAGTGAAATCAAGTCTGAAATTCCCTCCAAAGAGTTACACTATTACAAAGTTAAACTTTGCAGCCCAGTGCTGTGCAATCAGCTACCCTTCCCAACAGAATAGACTGAGGAGCTTTCTAACAGAATGCTCAACCCCCTCCCTCCCCAGTCTAATCGGCAGGTGACCTTGGTTCTTACAGGAGAAAGAATTGTTTAGGGTTAAAGAATTTTTTCCCCTTCCCCCTCCCCTTCTTGTGGCAACCAAGACCTAGTAAGATGGCTGTAGCCAGTTTATTTATAGAGTTGACACTTTGCTTTTCTGCCTTAAAATACAGACCAGACACATTTTTCTCCTGATCAGCTGAGGAGAGCTATGGTTTTTGTAAGAAGCTGAGTGTATGCGTGAGTCCAGCCCCCCTTGGAATGGGCCGGGCCTGCGGGAAGCAGATGCACTCCTCCATGCAAAGCAAACAAAATGCAGGCTACACTTGAGGGACAAGGATTGGCAGGATCAGAGTGTGAATGTCCCATGGTGGCAGTGCCAGAATCGAGGTACGCAGGCCCTGGGAATATCAGAACAAGGGAAGATACGGCAGGTAAGCTGGTGGCAAGAAAAAGCAGTCACACTGTCACCGCTCTCTGATCTTGCCACTCTTTGTCTCTTAAGTGGAATCTGCCTTTTGTTCCCTTCCTTGAGTTTGGTGCCGCCATTGCTTTCCCTTGCCACCAGCGTACCTGCCCTATCTTTTCCAGCTCTCATGTTCAAATTGCCTACATTCCTCAATCCCAGCACTGCCACCAGTGGGCATTGACTCTCTGAACTTGCCACTCTTTGTCTTTTTAGTGTATAATCCACCGGATGCTTTTGTTCCCTTCTTTGATTTTGGTACCATCATTGCTTTTCCTTTCCGCCAGCTTACCTGCCGTATCTTCTCTAGCTTTCATGTTGTAATTGCCTGCGTGTCTCCATTGTGGCCCTGCCAGCCCTGGGCACTGACACTCTGATTAATGATGGCAGTGCTTGAATTGAGGCATGTAGGCAATGAGAACCTCAGTTAGAGAAGATACGGCAGGTACTCTGGCAGCAAAGGAAAACAATGGTAGCACCAAAGGAAGGGAACAAAAGGAAGACTACACTTAAGAGACAAAGAGTGCCAAGATCGGAGAGTCAATGCCAAGTGGTGGCGGTACCAGAATGGAACCACACAGGCAATAAGAACATCAGAAAAAAAATAAGATACAGCGGGTATGCTGGCAGCAAGTTCAAGCAATGGCGGCACCAAAGTCAAGGAAGGGAATGAAAGCATCAGAGAGTTGTAGTGCCAGAAGCGAGGCACGCAAGCCCTCTGAAGATCAGAAGAAGAGAAGATATGGCGGGTATGCTGGTGACAAGTTAAAGCAATGGCGGCACTAAAGTCAAGGAAGGGAATGAAAGCATCAGAGGGTGGTAGTACCAGAAGCGAGGCACGCAAGCCCTCTGAAGATCAGAAGAAGAGAAGATACGGCGGGTATGCTGGCGGCAAGTTAAAGCAATGGCGGCACTAAAGTCAAGGAAGGGAATGAAAGCATCAGAGGGTGGTAGTGCCAAAAGCAAGGCACGCAGGCCCTCTGAAGATCAGAAGAGAAGATACGGCGGGTATGCAGGCGGCGAGAGAAAACAATGGCGGCACTAAAGTCAAGGAAGGGAATGAAAGCATCAGAGGGTGGTAGTGCCAAAAGCAAGGCACGCAGGCCCTCTGAAGATCAGAAGAAGAGAAGATACGGCAGGTATGCTGGCAGCGAGAGAAAACAATGGCGGCACTAAAGTCAAGGAAGGGAATGAAAGCATCAGAGGGTGGTAGTGCCAGAAGCAAGGCACGAAGGCCCTCTGAAGATCAGAAGAAGAGAAGATACGGCGGGTATGCTGGCGGTGAGAGAAAACAATGGCAGCACCAAAGTCAAGGAAGGGAACGAAAGAAAAACATTAAACATTACACTTAAGGGAAGCTGTGCCAGCTTTCCATTCAAAAAAGCCACCCCACCCAATCTCTGCTCTGTTCTCCTCCATCTCAATCGTTCTGGGCACGTGTCAAAGCTCTTTCCCAGGGTTCCTTCATAGCAGCAGCAGCTGCAGCAGCGTACAAGTAACTCCATCTGCGATGACGTAGGGGGGCCCCCCTTCCTTCATCCGGAAACATGCAGGTGCAATGTCTTCTGAGCAGGATGACTCCAGCTGAATACGTTTACTCTGCAAAAAAAAAAGTACAAAAAAGCCTAAATTAGTAAAAAAAACAAGTTATTCTCAGGATTTCTCAAAAAGGTAAAGCTTGGGGAACTGCACTAGCCTCTCCTTGCCTCTACCTCCCCAACTGATGCAGTGTCCCGGTGGGAAAAGACAAGCTTTCAATGGGTTTGAGGGGCCAGTATTTACATCACCAACCCAGTAGTGCCCATTAAGAAATGTGACTCAAATCACCCGCTCCTTACCTGTAAACTCCAAGCTCTCGCTGTCCCACCACACAAAGGAAAACGTGGTCATCTTGGTATCTCTCTTCTCCAAAAGGCAGGCTGATGAAAGGTCTTGGCAGAAGGGCTCTACGTCCATCCATCGAGCAGGCTAATTCTAGAAAGAGGGAGAAACAGGTGGTTAAAGACTGCTTTTTGTCCCAAAAGAGGGCTAAATGCAAATTGCTAAATTGCTTAATGCAAAACAGCTACTGAAGTTGACCCTATCTATGCTCAGAAAAAAGAGTGCGAACTGAATAGGACCCAAAATATTGGAACAATTCTGCGTTTCACCAGCCACTAGCTTGCCGCAAAGCTACTCAACTACCTTGTCCTATCACTTTGTTTTGTTGCTAAGGTCTTTCTAAATCTCTCCTCTTTGCCCAACCCTCAGAGGATTTGAGAATAGGATAATCGTACATCTCTTTGACCGAGCTTCAATCTGAAACTTATTCCCAAAGCTTAATTTGAACTAATTTCAATGGCATAACATTGCTCCAATTTTCAATTGGTATTTTTTTTATCATGGTAGGCACCTTGATGATTTAAAAAAACAAAAGTACTGGTGCTGCAGGCACAGTGATGGTTACATTTCTGTTTTTTTAGGTTATAACTGTGGGCAGCAATTAACCTTAGCTATTTTAAAAGTTTAGGTTACATTTATTCCTATTGTTTAGTAGACTAAGGTTTAAGGTATAACCTATGTTTAGAGTTATTTCTAATTTACATTTGTACGTTTCTAAGTTGCTTTATGTCTATCCAGCTTTTGTTTCTTCTACCATCTAAGTGCCTCAAAAAATACTAACAGGTAATCTATAAACAATGCAATTAAAATTGCTCTTAAAATTGCACAAGAGAAGCGTTCAGAAATCAAAAGCTCAGCAAAAGAGATGCATTCCTACCTTGTCTCTAAATACCTGGAAAGTGGGGCCCATGAGCACCACCTGGCAGGCAAGCTAAAGGGCCCTTTGCAGTAGACTGCAAAACTCCAGACCTGGGGTGTGGGAAGACATTTCAAAAAGTCCATCCTACTATTTCCCACCCAAACTGCAATATTTAGAGGGGAAATTGAGTATGTTTGGGAGCCAACTAAAAGCTGCAACAGGCAGTGGGAAGTACGGTTAGCCACCTGTTACAGCTTTTAGTTGGCTCCCAAACATATTCAATTTCCATCCCCATCACTTTAAAAGGAAAAAGCCTGAACCTCAGTAAAACTGGGAAAGAAAGAAAGACACCCCAAATTCCCCATTGACTACTTATCCGGTTTCCTGAGTTCCTTTGCAACAGCCTGCAGGAGAGGTCACCACCCAGCAATGCTTCTTTCCCCAGGGCTGGCTCTGAAAGACTGAAGCCTCAGCCAGCAGGCTTTTATAGCACTGGCCCCGCCCTTCTACCTGGGCCACACCCACTAGATCAGTGAATGCAGCTGCTGCTGGGAGGAATTAGCAAAATTGCAAGCCAGACTCTGCAAAGACTCAAGTCTCCGGTTGCCTCCCTGACCCACTTTTGATTCTGGTACATCTGAAGCAATTACAATTGAGTTGGTCTTGCTGCCTCTAAGTGACCTACATGTGCATTGGCTGTTACCATTGACTTGGCCTGTCCGCCACTAAGTGAAACACGTCACTAAGTGAAACACATGTGTTGTCTGTTACCCCTGAGTTGATCTTGCCACCTCTATGTGACCTACACGTGCACTGGCTGTTACCATTGACTTGGTCTGACCGTCACTAAGTGAAACACGTCACTAAGTGAAACACATGTGTTGTCTGTTACCATTGAGTTGATCTTGCTGCCTCTAAGTGACCTACACGTGCACTGGCTGTTACCATTGACTTGGTCTGACCGTCGCTAAGTGAAACACGTCACTAAGTGAAACACATGTGTTCTATGTTACCATTGAGTTGATCTTCCCATCTCTGAGTGACCTACACGTGCACTGGCTGTTACCATTGACTTGGTCTGACCGTCACTAAGTGAAACACGTCACTAAGTGAAACACATGTGTTGTCTGTTACCATTGAGTTGATCTTGCTGCCTCTAAGTGACCTACACGTGCACTGGCTGTTACCATTGACTTGGTCTGACCGTCGCTAAGTGAAACACGTCACTAAGTGAAACACATGTGTTCTATGTTACCATTGAGTTGATCTTCCCATCTCTGAGTGACCTACACGTGCACTGGCTGTTACCATTGACTTGTTCTGACCGTCACTAAGTGAAACACGTCACTAAGTGAAACACATGTGTTGTCTGTTACCATTGAGTTGATCTTGCCGCCTCTAAGTGACCTACATGTGCAGTGGCTGTTACCATTGACTTGGTCTGACCGTCACTAAGTGAAACACGTCACTAAGTGAAACACATGTGTTCTATGTTACCATTGAGTTGATCTTCCCCATCTCTGAGTGACCTACACGTGCACTGGCTGTTACCATTGACTTGTTCTGACCGTCACTAAGTGAAACACGTCACTAAGTGAAACACATGTGTTGTCTGTTACCATTGAGTTGATCTTGCTGCCTCTAAGTGACCTACACGTGCACTGGCTGTTACCATTGACTTGGTCTGACCGTCACTAAGTGAAACACGTCACTAAGTGAAACACATGTGTTCTATGTTACCATTGAGTTGATCTTCCCATCTCTGAGTGACCTACACGTGCACTGGCTGTTACCATTGACTTGGCCTGTCCGCCACTAAGTGAAACACGTCACTAAGTGAAACACATGTGTTGTCTGTTACCATTGAGTTGATCTTGCCACCTCTAAGTGACCTACATGTGCAGTGGCTGTTATCATTGACTTGGCCTGTCCGCCACTAAGTGAAACACGTCACTAAGTGAAACACATCTGTTCTATGTTACCATTGAGTTGATCTTCCCATCTCTGAGTGACCTACACGTGCACTGGCTGTTACCATTGACTTGGTCTGACCGTCACTAAGTGAAACACGTCACTAAGTGAAACACATGTGTTCTATGTTACCATTGAGTTGATCTTCCCATCTCTGAGTGACCTACACGTGCACTGGCTGTTACCATTGACTTGGTCTGTCCGCCACTAAGTGAAACACGTCACTAAGTGAAACACATGTGTTCTATGTTACCATTGAGTTGATCTTCCCATCTCTGAGTGACCTACACGTGCACTGGCTGTTACCATTGACTTGGCCTGTCCACCACTAAGTGAAACACGTCACTAAGTGAAACACATGTGTTGTCTGTTACCATTGAGTTGATCTTGCTGCCTCTAAGTGACCTACATGTGCAGTGGCTGTTACCATTGACTTGGTCTGACCGTCACTAAGTGAAACACGTCACTAAGTGAAACACATGTGTTCTATGTTACCATTGAGTTGATCTTCCCATCTCTGAGTGACCTACATGGGCATTGGCCATTACCATTGACTTGGCCTGTCCGCCACTAAGTGAAACACGTCACTAAGTGAAACACATGTGTTGTCTGTTACCCCTGAGTTGATCTTGCCACCTCTATGTGACCTACATGTGCACTGGCTGTTACCATTGACTTGGTCTGACCGTCGCTAAGTGAAACACGTCACTAAGTGAAACACATGTGTTCTATGTTACCATTGAGTTGATCTTCCCATCTCTGAGTGACCTACACGTGCACTGGCTGTTACCATTGACTTGGCCTGTCCGCCACTAAGTGAAACACGTCACTAAGTGAAACACATGTGTTGTCTGCTACCATTGAGTTGATCTTGCCGCCTCTAAGTGACCTACATGTGCAGTGGCTGTTACCATTGACTTGGCCTGTCCGCCACTAAGTGAAACACGTCACTAAGTGAAACACATGTGTTGTCTGTTACCCCTGAGTTGATCTTGCCACCTCTACATGACCTACACGTGCACTGGCTGTTACCATTGACTTGTTCTGACCGTCACTAAGTGAAACACGTCACTAAGTGAAACACATGTGTTGTCTGTTACCATTGAGTTGATCTTGCTGCCTCTAAGTGACCTACACGTGCACTGGCTGTTACCATTGACTTGGTCTGACCGTCACTAAGTGAAACACGTCACTAAGTGAAACACATGTGTTCTATGTTACCATTGAGTTGATCTTCCCATCTCTGAGTGACCTACACGTGCACTGGCTGTTACCATTGACTTGGCCTGTCCGCCACTAAGTGAAACACGTCACTAAGTGAAACACATGTGTTGTCTGTTACCATTGAGTTGATCTTGCCGCCTCTAAGTGACCTACATGTGCAGTGGCTGTTACCATTGACTTGGTCTGACCGTCACTAAGTGAAACACGTCACTAAGTGAAACACATGTGTTCTATGTTACCATTGAGTTGATCTTCCCATCTCTGAGTGACCTACACGTGCACTGGCTGTTACCATTGACTTGTTCTGACCATCACTAAGTGAAACACGTCACTAAGTGAAACACATGTGTTGTCTGTTACCATTGAGTTGATCTTGCTGCCTCTAAGTGACCTACACGTGCACTGGCTGTTACCATTGACTTGGTCTGACCGTCACTAAGTGAAACACGTCACTAAGTGAAACACATGTGTTCTATGTTACCATTGAGTTGATCTTCCCATCTCTGAGTGACCTACACGTGCACTGGCTGTTACCATTGACTTGGTCTGACCGTCACTAAGTGAAACACATCACTAAGTGAAACACATGTGTTCTATGTTACCATTGAGTTGATCTTCCCATCTCTGAGTGACCTACACGTGCACTGGCTGTTACCATTGACTTGGTCTGTCCGCCACTAAGTGAAACACGTCACTAAGTGAAACACATGTGTTGTCTGTTACCATTGAGTTGATCTTGCCGCCTCTAAGTGACCTACATGTGCAGTGGCTGTTACCATTGACTTGGTCTGACCGTCACTAAGTGAAACACGTCACTAAGTGAAACACATGTGTTCTATGTTACCATTGAGTTGATCTTCCCATCTCTGAGTGACCTACACGTGCACTGGCTGTTACCATTGACTTGTTCTGACCGTCACTAAGTGAAACACGTCACTAAGTGAAACACATGTGTTGTCTGTTACCATTGAGTTGATCTTGCTGCCTCTAAGTGACCTACACGTGCACTGGCTGTTACCATTGACTTGGTCTGACCGTCACTAAGTGAAACACGTCACTAAGTGAAACACATGTGTTCTATGTTACCATTGAGTTGATCTTCCCATCTCTGAGTGACCTACATGTGCACTGGCTGTTACCATTGACTTGGTCTGACCGTCACTAAGTAAAACACATCACTAAGTGAAACACATGTGTTCTATGTTACCATTGAGTTGATCTTCCCATCTCTGAGTGACCTACACGTGCACTGGCTGTTACCATTGACTTGGTCTGACCGTCACTAAGTGAAACACGTCACTAAGTGAAACACATGTGTTCTATGTTACCATTGAGTTGATCTTCCCATCTCTGAGTGACCTACACGTGCACTGGCTGTTACCATTGACTTGGCCTGTCCGCCACTAAGTGAAACACATCACTAAGTGAAACACATGTGTTGTCTGTTACCATTGAGTTGATCTTGCCGCCTCTAAGTGACCTACATGTGCAGTGGCTGTTACCATTGACTTGGTCTGACCGTCACTAAGTGAAACACGTCACTAAGTGAAACACATGTGTTCTATGTTACCATTGAGTTGATCTTCCCATCTCTGAGTGACCTACACGTGCACTGGCTGTTACCATTGACTTGGCCTGTCCGCCACTAAGTGAAACACGTCACTAAGTGAAACACATGTGTTGTCTGTTACCATTGAGTTAATCTTGCCGCCTCTAAGTGACCTACATGTGCAGTGGCTGTTACCATTGACTTGGTCTGACCGTCACTAAGTGAAACACATCACTAAGTGAAACACATGTGTTCTATGTTACCATTGAGTTGATCTTCCCATCTCTGACTGACCTACACGTGCACTGGCTGTTACCATTGACTTGGCCTGTCCGCCACTAAGTGAAACACGTCACTAAGTGAAACACATGTGTTGTCTGTTACCATTGAGTTGATCTTGCCGCCTCTAAGTGACCTACATGTGCAGTGGCTGTTACTATTGACTTGGTCTGACCATCACTAAGTGAAACACGTCACTAAGTGAAACACATGTGTTGTCTGTTACCATTGAGTTGGTCTTGCCTCCTCTAAGTGACCTACACGTGCACTGGCTGTTACCATTGACTTGGTCTGACCGTCAGTAAGTGAAACTCGTCACTAAGTGAAAAATGTGTTGTCTATTACCATTCAGTTGGTCTTGCCGTCTCTAAGTGACCTACACGTGCACTGGCTATTACCGTTGATTTGGTCTGACCGTCACTAAGTGAAACATGTCACTAAGTGAAACATGTGTTGGCTGTTACCATTGAGTTGATCTTGCCATCTCTGAGTGAGTGACCTACACGTGCACTGGCTGTTACCATTGACTTGGTCTGACCGTCACTAAGTGGAATACGTCACTAAGTGAGACACATGAATTGGCTGTCACTATTAAGTCGGTCTTACAGTCACTAAGTGAGCTATTTGGCCTGCTGCCATCAGGAGCATTGAGTGTGTGAGGGCAGTACCATTAGTTTGGTTCTGCAGCCACGATTGACCCTCGAGTAGGCGGCTTATTACCTCGATGGGCTCTGCCTCCTTTTAGTACTCTGCTCCTTAATATTGAGATTACTCACAGCACACCACTGAGGGTATATCTGTTT
This sequence comes from Vipera ursinii, assembly GCF_947247035.1. Lineage (NCBI taxonomy): Eukaryota > Metazoa > Chordata > Lepidosauria > Squamata > Viperidae > Vipera > Vipera ursinii. The sequence goes on along the minus strand of NC_139512.1, from coordinate 167,713,182 downwards.
TTGAGATCCCTCTCAGCATATCACTGAGATATCTCTGATTGCAATGGCAGACGACTTGGCATCTCAAACTTCTCCAGATGCCCCCAGCACTTCCAAGAAAAGGAAGTCTAAATCCTCCACCCAGGAGGCGACTGGCAAGCTAAAGGCCAAGGCTATTTCTGCCCAGAAATCTTCGAAGGCGGCTGAGAAGGAGGCCAGCAGGAGACACCAGGTCTTAGAGAAACAATTCTCCAGGGCACAAAGGCGACAATGGTGCTGAGGCCTCTGGAATGACATCTCCAGATCCTGTGGAGACTTTAGTCTTTGGTCCACAGCTTGCTCCTTCTACTTCAACTGTCCCAGGGGTTCTGTCCCCATAAGGAGAGTCAGTGTTATCTCCATTTACCAGGACAGCACAGGTGGAAATGTAGCGAGAGACCTGACTTCCAGATCCTTGCCCCCCCCCCCCACATCAACATCAAAGTTCATACACCTCGGACCTGAGGAGACTTGCACGCCCACAGCGTCTGGGCCTTGGTCCTCAGAACCTCATGTCTTGTTGTCGCAAGGGCAATTGCAGGTCCTGATCCAGGGCATCAGATGGAATAGGTTGTTGGAGGATTGGGACATGTGTCCTGATCCTCCTCCCTTCATAAAGGTTAAAGGCAGTGCTTTTTTTGTAAAAGAAAAAGGTGCCGGAACTCACACATGTCATACAACCTGCCTTGCCTACCCTACAAGGTTCCATCCAAAAAAGGTGCCGGAACTCCATTCTGAGCGTTCTATGGGAAAAAAAGCCCTGGTTAAAGGTAAAGGTTCCCCTGGTTAAAGTTAAAGGTTCCCCTGCACATGTGTGCTAGTCGTTTCCGACTCTAGGGGCCGGTGCTCATCTCCGTTTCAAAGCCGAAGAGCCAGCGCTTGTCCGAGGACGTCTCCGTGGTCATGTGGCTGGCATGACTAGACGCCAAAGGCGCACGGAACGCTGTTACCTTCCCACCGGAGTGGTCCCTATTTTTCTACTTGCATTTTTACGTGCTTTCGAACTGCTAGGTGGGCAGAAGCTGGGACGAGTAACAGGCCCTCACTCTGCTACGCGGCACTCGGGATTCGACCCGCCAAACTGCCGACCTTCCGATCGACAAGCTCAGCGTCCTAACCCGCTGAGCCACCGCGTCTATTCTATTCTATAACCTGCTCCAAAAGTCACCCAGTAGGCTTCATACCTAAGGCAAAACTGGAATCCACAATTTCTAGCCTGATGCCTTCCCCAGTATACAAAACCAGCTCTCTCTACTACAGTGGACAATAGAAAAACCAAAGAAGCTTTCTGTTTAGAACAAATGGCAATTCTATTATTCTTAATTATTTTTGTGCCTTAGGGTATCACAACATGCTTTATGGAATTAGAATAGAATGGAATAGAATAGAATAGAATAGAATAGAATAGAATAGAATAGAATAGAATAGAATAGAATAGAATAGAATAGAATAGAATAGAATGGAATGGAATGGAATGGAATGGAATGGAATGGAATGGAATGGAATGGAATATAGAATATAGAATATAGAATAGAATAGAATAGAATAGAATAGAATAGAATAGAATAGAATAGAATAGAATAGAATAGAATAGAATGGAATGGAATGGAATGGAATGGAATGGAATGGAATATAGAATATAGAATATAGAATATAGAATATAGAATATAGAACAGAATATACAATATAGAATATAGAACAGAATATAGAATATAGAATATAGAAAATAGAATAGAATAGAATAGAATAGAATAGAATAGAATAGAATAGAATAGAATAGAATAGAATACAATACAATACAATACAATACAATACAATACAATACAATACAATACAATACAATACAATACAATACAATAGAAGCTGGAAGGGACCTTGGAGATCTTCTAGTCCAGGGGTGTCAAATTGCTGGCCCATGGGCTGGACACGTCACGTCCAGCCCATTGCCGGCAATGGCAAAAGTGTCCTGAAACGTTGCGTGATGTCACGTGACATCACAAGTTTGACATGTCTGTTCTAGTCCAAGCATATTCAGCATTTAGAATATTCAGAATTAAGCATATTCAATGGAATATGGTAGGAACCTAGGGACAGACTGCATAGAGGACAATCTATCCCTCTCACTCCCCAATAATTTATCTCTTCTTAAGGTTGGAACCTGACCAGAATGTAATGTTGATTGAAAAACACTGAAGATGAAGATGTCGTTTATAAAAACATGGTATCTTCTATGAAAAACAAGCATGAGATGCCTTTCAAAATACTTTATGCAGATGTCTTTCGAAGCAAGGTTGGTTGTAAAATGTTTCTGAATTACTAAAAGGCTTTAAGCAGGAGTGAGATGCATTTTTAAATCTGAACATGCATTTGCATGTTAGCAGAATACATTTTCAATAGCTAAATTTAAAGCAGCTGCTGTGATTTCTGCCTTCAGAGCATATTAATATTGTGAGCTCCTTCATACACCAGGAGAGCTGGTGAATTGTAGTCAGAACAGAAAGCTGCTTCTTTATAGCTCTTTGAATTCTGCTTTGCAAAACCTCTATTGAAGTGAATAGACTCATCACGTTTCCCTTATTCAAGGAAATTCTACATTTAAGCCATGAATTTCTGGAAAGGAGGGTTAATTTTGTAAATGCTTCACTTTAGCTGCATCTTAGGGGAGGGAGCGAAAACTGAAGCGTCTGGGAATTCTGAAAATGCTTGTGGGAAACAAGATCTATCCTAAAGCAAAAGAACTTATTTGAATGTAGACAAGGCTAAATAATACTCCAGCTAAATGTCTAACTTTTATTGGCATTCTTTGTTATATTGTTACTATAATATTAGAGATAGCCATAGCAATAGCGCTTAGACTTGTATACCATTTCATAATGTTTTCCAGCAGTTTACAGAGTCAGCATATTGCCCCCAATAAACTGCATCCTCAGTTTATCAATCTTGGAAGGATGGAAGGGTGAGTCAACCTAATGAATGTTCATATATTCTCCAAAATATAAATTCTGGTTCTGATTCTGGTTCTAGTCCCACTTTAGGCATCTTTCTCAGCCCAACCTACCTCACAGCGGTTGTTGTGGGGGAAATAGGAAAAGGAAGATGCCTTTGCCCCCTTGGGTTATTTATTAAAATAATGAAGGCAGATAAAAACCTGATAAATTAATATAAGGAAGAAACCATTACACAGATTTCACCCATCCATGAAATATATAGACAATATTTTTGGAAAGCACTCTCATAATTTCTATACGGGAGAGAGAGAATGAGGGAGGGAGGGAGGGAGAGAGAGAGGAAGGGAGAGGGAGAGGGAGGGAGGGAGAGAGAGAGGAGAGAGAGAGAGAGACAGACAGACAGACAGACAGACAGACAGAGAGACAGAGAGACAGAGAGAGACAGAGAGAGAGAGAGAGAGAGAGACAGAGAGAGAGAGAAGGCAAATATATTACAAGAGTAAGTTTGGTCTAGTGGTTAAGGCATCAGGCTAGAAATCAGGAGATTGCGAGTTTGACTCTTGCTTTAGCCATGAAAGTCTTCCACTCTCAGCACGACATCAAATTCTGGCTTGCAAGCCAATCAGTCAATTCCTGTTGCAGCCAAATAGATCAACACTCATAACCTACACTTGCAGGAAAATGCTAAGAAGAGAGAGGGGGGGACGGACGACAGAATTCGGTAGCTGATAGCAGTGTCTATGTTTACTTTAGCAGAAAAAGTGAGTAGATTTTAAGTTCTAATTAGGTCAAGGATTGATAGGCAAGAAACTATAACTGAGCAAATAGTTTTGTATAATGCCCTGTAGCTAAACATTATATAAATGACTCTTATAGTGCAAGTATAATAAACTATGTTATTAAAGCAATCAAATCATATCACTTATGTTTGAGATAGAAATGTTAACCTTGGAGATATATTATTCATCAATCTCTTGAATGAAGATACTCAACTTTCAGTTCAATTCTGTTCTGGAAACAGTCCAACAGTCCAGCTTTCTGATGAAAGTTTTTGTATAACACAGACTGATAAATGAACAAATGGAAATGATGTATGGCTTATAACTTTCATTTGGAATATTAAAAACTTCCAAGGTGTTTAAAAGGATTGAAAGCTTTTGTCAAATTACAAAAACAGAGCCACGTCATTAAGAGACAAACTCTGACCTTTTACATCATGACACCTGTACATGTGGTGATGTTTCTGTCAAAGGGCACAACTATTTTATCATTTACCTCTGAGCCACAGTTAGCAAAGTATTATGGATGGGTTCAAATATTCTGCAAAGCCATTGTGTAATTTGCATGGCAGTTGTAAACCAGTCATGCTGGATTCTAATGAACTATAAATTCAAATATCCAGTTATTGAAGTTAACGTTTGGAACCCAAGGAATAAATGACTGCTTGGAAATATCTGGATACTTGAATTCACAGTCTATTAGAATCCAGAATGGTAGCCAATAGCTGCATTAAATCAAGCCAGGAAATCAAACAATGGCTGTGCATAATGTTTGAACCCATCCATGATGCTTTGCTAACTATTGCTCAGAGGTGTCTGTGGGGGAGATAAGGGGAAGCAAATGACAAAATAGTGGTGTGGCAGAAACATCACCACATGTACATGTGCCATGATGATATACTTGTGTAGAAAAGGGGCAGAGTTTGTCTCTCAAGGCATGACACTCTTTTTTGTAATTTGACAAAAGTTTTCAATCCTGAGGATACCTGTACCATACTTTGTGGTTTCATGGACTGAGAAAACAGCCTGGTTCTATAGTTGAACAAACAAGGTTTAATGCAATCTATTACCAAGATCTGTATTTTTCAATTTAAGGTGGCTGATTGGTGTTCATGACTTTCCTGAACCAGGATGATATGTGATGCTGGTCATGTATTTTATTATTGAGCTGATTCACTCAATATTACCTGAGAAACTTGGCAAGGTAGCTCTCATTCATATTTGAATGGGAGACCTCCAGAGAATTCTGTGAACTGAGAGTCTTGACTTGGTAGTGGAAAAAAGAAAATAAAAAAATCCAGAACTCCAAATCCTGTCTGAATTTCTGCAAAAACAAACAAACAAACAAAAACCCAACCATACATGGATGTTTGGGAAGTCACCAGGACTGATCTTGCTTGGAAGACCTTACATTGATTTGACTATTTTATTTATTTTTGCAAGGCAGGATCGGTGTTCCTTAGTTTGCCATTTTTCTCATAAAGGGATGGAAAGATAAAGATAAACAATACTGTACTATCAATTGCAACCCAAAGAACTGGATCCAGACCAGATCATGCTTGCACTGGACCTATTCTGATACAATTTATTTATTTATTTATTATTTATTTATTTTATTATATTTATATACCGCCCTTTCCCGAAGGACTCAGGGCGGTTTACAGGGTGATTAAAACGAAAAATACAAAAGTTAAAAACAATTTAAAAAATTATATCAATCCCTGAACAAATAAAAACCCCAGTTAAAATTAAAATTCTCAGCCTGGGCCAGAGAGCTCGAAGAGCCAGGTCTTCAGGTCCCGGCGGAATGAACGGAGGTCTGGGGCAGTCCTAAGCTCCACTGGCAGCTGTGGTGCACCCACAGAGAAGGCCCTCCCCCTGGGTGTTATCCGCCGGCAATCTTTCATCGGCGGCACCCTGAGAAGACCCTCCCTGTGAGAGCGCACTGGACGAAGGGAGCTTGATGCCGGCAGCAGGTGTTCCCTCAGATATCCTGGACCCAAGCCATTTAGGGCTTTATAGGTCATCACCAGCACCTTGAATCTCACCTGGAGGGCAACCAGGAGCCAGCCAATGCAGCTCGCAGAGTAGAGGTGTTACATGGGAGTATCGGGAAACCCCCATCACAACTCGAGCAGCCGCATTCTGCACCAGCTGAAGCCTCCAAGTGGTCCTCAAGGGCAGCCCCATGTAGAGAGTGTTGCAGTAGTCTAAACGGGAGGTCACGAGCGCATGAGTGACTGTGCATAGGGCATCTCGGTTCAGATAGGGTCGCAACTGGCGCACCAGGCGAACCTGGGCAAAAGCCCCCATGGTCACGGCTCCTATATGAACTTCAAAGTTGAGCCGGGAGTCAAGGAGGACGCCCAAGTTGCGAGCCCTATCAACGGGGGGTAACACCTCATCCCCCATCGTTAAAGGTGGAATGGTCTGGTTAACCCAAGATGCCGATATGCACAGCCACTCAGTCTTGGCAGGATTGAGACGAATTAATTTAATCATAACAAATATTACCTCTAATCATAATTAAAACTTCATCCAGATGGAATTCATGATTACTATTATAAAAATGAGCTTAGGTATAAAAAGAAACAATTCCCAATATATTTTTGTAGCAGATAATAGCCACAATGATGTTCTTCTTTAACCTAATAAAGACAGAGATTAGATGATAGATAAATGATACATGACATAAATTGACAATTAAATTCCTTGGAGCTTCATAGAGCAATGAACATATCTGACCTTCAGACTTTTAGCTCCATGTATTTTTACCCTAGTATAAAGGAATCTATTGTATTCATAATATACGTAGGCATTTTCTGATTCATATGAAATGAATGCTCTGTCTTGTTGAAAACTGAATGGTTCATTGGGTCTTCTGACCAATGACTTCCCAGTATTTTATTAGTGACATGCAAAAAGATACATGTCTAGTTGTCAATGGGTGGATAATTCATGTTATTGTCAGTTCTTCGAGACAGACCAGAATAGAACATCAGAGCAATAAATGCTAATACTACTTTTATTATAAACGTATGGTAACAGAATCTTACAAGCCTGAATGCAACATCCCCCTCCTTCTCTTTATCATCATGAGAACTAGAGAGGAGTCACATCTGACATGCTTTCTCAAATTACATTTCTGCCCTGGATTCAGATTTCATGAATAGAATAGAATAGAATAGAATAGAATAGAATAGAATAGAATAGAATAGAATAGAATAGAATAGAATAGAATAGAATAGAAAATTGCTCACTAAAGGAATTGAAGAAGAACAGAACAGAACAGAACAGAACAGAATAGAATAGAATAGAATAACAGAGTTGGAAGGGACCTTGGAGGTCTTCTAGTCCAGCCCCCTGCTCAAGCAGGAGAACCTATACCATCTCTGACAAGTGACTGTCTAGCCTCTTCTTGAAAATTTCCAGTGATGGAGCACCCACAATTTCTGGAGGCAAACTGTTCCACTGGTTAATTGTCCTCACTGTTAGGAAGTTTCTCCTTAATTCCAGGTTGCTTCTCTCTTTGATCAGTCTCCAACCATTGTTTCTTGTCCTGCCCTCTGGTGCTTTGGAGAATAGTTCGACCCCCTCTTCCTTGTGGCAGCCCCTCAAATACTGGAGTACTGCTATCATGTCTCCCCTATTTCTTATTTTCTTTAGACTAGCCAAACCCAAGTCCCGCAACCGTTCTTCATTTGTTTTAGTCTCCAGGCCTTTGATTGTCTTAGTTGCTCTTCTCTGAACTTTTTCCAAGGTCTCAACATCTTTTTTGTAGTATGGTGACCAAAATGGATTGCAGTATTCCATGCGTGGTCTCACTAGGGTTTTATAAAGCGGTACGAATACTTTGTGTGATCTTGATTCTATGCCTCTGTTTATACAACCCAGGATTGTATTAGCTGTTTTGGCTGCTGTTGCACACTGCTGGCTCATAGTCAAGTGATCAACCACTAGGACTCCAAGATTCCTCTCACAATTACCTCTTTTTGAGCCAGGTCTATCTGACTGTTGCCTTGGTTGTGGCTTTTCCTCCTGTTCCTCAAGGTTATTCCCACAGCCATTACAGTTACCAAGTGGGCAATTACTAGCAGCAAAAGATCTCATCAGGTTCAGGTAGGTCAACAATGTGCCTTTTCCCCTAAAGCCCAATGATCTGTTTGCATCAAGCCCTTCTGGGGATTACCCAAACAGCAAACAGCTTACTTTGTGTGATAATATGGGATCTATAGTTTTGTTGGTACTCTTTTCAGTACATGACTTAGTTAATGTCCATACTAAGAGTTATGAGACCACGTTCATCTGAGAGCAGAATGATTCTTTACTTCTTCTTTAGTGAGGACTTAACCAAACAACAAATAACAAAAACAAAACACTCCCCCCCAAATAATAACAAACAGTGTAGTTATTAGCTGATGATATGTACATTCTAAGCCTTTAGGTTTATACTGTATAATCCCACAGTGACAGGCATTTAGTCTTACCCCAATCAGCAGAGCTGCAGTGATGGGGATGGGAAAGGCTGTGATATTCTATGTGCGCTTTCCTCCTTATGTGTCTCTCCTGAATATATACAGGGATGTCATTTTCTTGCTTTCTCGCCTGTGTGATTTGCTAGGCCTGTGTGCAAAGATAAGGAAGAATGCCTTCTCGGCAGATGGTTTCCTGAAACAATTTCAAAAGCATGGATCCCTCCTAAGGGCTCTTGGCTTTATCATCAAAAAAACAACAACACGGAGAGAAGGTTTTTGGTGAGAACTGGCACATCCAAAGACACACTTAAGTTACTGTTTGTTTGTTTAGTTCCAACTATGATGATACTTAGTTGTGGCTGATGCAACCAATATATCTCAAAGATCATAAATGGTACCAGAGTTATTCTGCAAGGCAATGTTTGGGAGTCAGTCCTTTGGAGACCAAATAGCAAAGTCTGTCTGTCTCCCTCACCCTCTCTCTCTCTGTATCTCTCTCTCCATTCAAATTTGATGCAGTCATTATTGCAATAGAATGGGAATAGATGACTTCTACTTAATAGCAAGTATTTATGCCCAGGAGCATACAGGTAGAATTTTCTGTACCTCTTTGTCGTCATCAACCAGATGTCTGGCTTTTTGCAGTCCAGATATGGTAGGCCTAAGTAACACACTTATAACAACTCACAGTCATAAAACAACATGCTTTCTTTTTTTTTTAAAATCCCATTTATATCCCGCCCTTCTCCGAAGACTCAGGGCGGCTTACAATCTAAAGCACAAATCAATGTGCTTAGCAATAGCCTTCATTCTATGTATATGCCTGCTTATTAGGGTCAGCTTATTGCCCCCAACAATCTGGGTCCTCATTTTACCTACCTCGGAAGGATGGAAGGCTGAGTCAACCTTGAGCCTGGTGGGACTCGAACCTGCACTAATTGAAGGCAGCTGGTGTTACTTAAGGAGGCATTAGCCCACTGCTCCACCAAGGCTCCTTTTACCATCTGGCTTGTACATTCAGGACATGTTTTTAGGAATAACCTTCAGCAGTCCCCATTTGGAAAGAAGAGTAGGAAGGTCCTCGGGTCCAGCAGAGTTTCTTTCTCATATTTAAAAATAAACAAATTAGTTTACTGTCTAAATTACAGGGGTAAGCAACCTTGGCTCTTTTATGACTCGTGGACTTCAACTCCCAGAATTCCTGAGCCAGTAGGGCTCAGCATGGAAACCTCTCCCTTTCTGCTCAGCATGGCTGGCTCAGGAATTCTGGGAGTTGAAGTCCACGAGTCATAAAAGAGCCAAGGTTGCCTATCCCTGGTCTAAAAGAAAGCAGCCACAAGGAAGCTCAGTTGTAAGGTAAGTTAGAGCCAGTGACCTGACTATGCACCTAATAATACCACTGTTTAAACCTCAGGGGCAACTTGAATGAAAAATGGATTGTTTACAGATTTTCAAGGGAGAATCAGCAGACAAAGGGAGGGCTCCATCCAGGCCTGCACAATGTCAAGGCCCAGAGAGAGGTTCACTGCTGTCAAAAACCTGAGATGCGGTTCCCACAAGCAATTATTAAAGTTTAATGCAGCAAAAGGAGAAAAATATTTAATGCATCTCAGGAGATGAATCTTATTAACTATGTTTTATCTTAAATAAATGTAAATCAAATAAAAGTTTACCCCAGGCACTACTTTTTAGAGCATAGCCACTGCCATATTGCTCAAAGACCCTTGATTCAGAAAAAAAATATTTTTGTTTAATACAAACCATTCTCAAAACACCTCACTTTATTTGTTCATGACAGCAAGTTAGGTGGGGCTTGTGTATTTTAAAAGCGTATGGCGTACAGCGGCTGTAGGCCCAGCAGCATATGTTTATATGTGTATGTCTGTGTATATACATATACATATGAATAAATGTGTTTGTGTGCATGTGTCTAGATACACACTATTAAAGCTCTCATTATCATAACCTTTACTGGGTGAAATAGTGTATCATAGGGCAACAGTTTTTAAACCAAAGTACTTCGAGTGGGTTAACTTATAGAATGTGTCCAAAGTCCAGGATCCATGACTTCCAAAGGAATGAAATTTGGGGAAATTGTGGTTTCAGGGCTACAGGCTGCTGATATACTGCAGTTGCAGTCAGGTGATCTTCATTTTTAACATTCAGCGAGAGTTTCCCAGCCAGTCTTACAATCCCCCACTCTTTGCTAACCCAGGAACAGGCATTTTTATCTGCCTGCTAGGAAAGGCAAAGGAAGGCAAGCGAAGGGCAAGGCAACAGGGAGAAAGAAGCCCCTGAGCACCCTTCCCAATCTATACCACACCCCAGGTGCTCCCCTGACCTGTGTCATCCCATGGTGTGCCTTTTCTGACCAATATATATGACCCCCCCAAGAACCCTGGTGGTGCAGTGGTTAGAATGCGGTATTGCAGGCTAACTCTGCTAACTGCCAGCAGTTTGATTCTGACTGGCTCAAGGTTGACTCAACCTTCCACTTCTGTGGTCAGAAAAATGAGGATCCAAATTTTGAGGGGCAATATGCTGACTCTGTAAACCACTTAGAGAGGGCTTTAAAGCACGATGGAGCGGTATATAAGTCTAAGTGCTGTTGCTATTACTATACAGCACCTATTCACCCTCAAACATCCCACCTGGCCTTTGCTACTAGCAAAGTTTGCCTTATGATGCACTATTTCACCCAACTGAGTTTCACCCAGTTGAAGGGTTACAATGTATCAGATAGTTTTAATTGTATGTAGACACACACACACACACACATACACACACAGTTCATATTAATCACTATAAAGATATACATACACATGCATGCACACATGTGCATGAGCGTGCACATACACACATAATAATCTAGCAGGAAGACCCAGTGACCCAGTGAAGATTCAGGAAGCACATAAGAATACAGATTAGAAGCAGAAATAAAGCAAGATTTTTTTTTCTCCCCCCCCCTTTTTTTGGTAAAGATAAGGAATATTGAAAGGGAAATGAAAATAGGAGCTGAAGCATCTGAAGAATAGCAGACAGATTAGACTCAGAGGCTAACAGGGATTATAACTTTAGGTCAGACAAACAGGCTGAGAATTATGTAAAGATGAGGATAATAAAGTATGAACTTGGAGAAAGACCTTGTTTTTACAAGGTAAAATAAAAGACAGGATGATTTTTTAAAAATTTTCTTTCTTCTTTAAATAAATATGCCTAAACAAATGAGAGTGGGAAATTGAACACAAGCCACACAGTAGTACTTCTCTAAGCGCACTGATTGCAAGATTAGCAGAGGCAAATAAATTCAGAGACCAGTGGATTGGAGAGCCTATTAAACAATTTAGCCCTGTCCATCCTGACTGGTGTGTGTAAAGAGGGAAAGCTGCATTAATATTTGAGGCTCCAAGAATCTAGTGTGTCATCTTTGAACCTCTTTGGTGTGATTCAAGGGACCTGATTGATGCACCATTTATTTTATTTATTTTTATTTTAATCCCATTTATATCCCGCCCTTCTCCGAAGACTCAGGGCGGCTTACAATTTAAGCACAAACCAATTGGTTTAGCACCATCTTGAATCAATTCACAAAGGAAATTTGTAGAGGATACAATTCCCTTTCAGGAAAAGCAGTTTTATAGACAGCAAAGAAGAAGAATCTTCTTCAATTAGCTTTTGCAGTGGAGTTTCTGAAAGGGTGTTTAGCAGGTAGCTCCAAAGGAAAGTTAGCCTTACGAGTTTCTCCCTTTGAGAGAAAAAGAGCAAGTTGCTTCTGCATATGAATTGCCCATAATTTGGGCATGTGATTCAAGCAGATGACAAACTAGGAAAAGTGTTAAGTTCTGCAAGTCTGCGGGAAATGGAAGAAAGAGAAGACTGGGTAAAATATATAGATAAGATTAAAGAGGTTATGGTATGCCCCTAGAAGAGCTATTGAAGAGTTATTGTACATGCAAATCAAATATTGTTCACGTGGTCACTTTGAGTGGTGAATCCAATTCGATGGCAGCTCTCTAACCAAGTATGGCATTTAGTTCTCACACTGAAGGAAATATCAGGATCAAAGCAATGAACAGAGGGAAATTGTTCATCCTTCACAGATAGAAAAAAGTAGGCTACTTTTTCTGTATGTGAAGGATGAAAATCAATGCTTTATTTCTGCTTATGCTTTATTTCTGCTTCTAATCTCTATTGTCATGTGCTGACTGAATGAGCAGGAGAAAACATGAGAATTTTTGGCAACGAATTATCTATGCATAGATGTCTCATTTTAATTTAGAGCACTTATTGGAATTCCTGTGTTGTAACTTCTTCCTTTCTTTTTACTTTCTTTCTAATATATCCTTATTAAGGATTATATAAAACAGGTAAAACTAATAGAAAAACCTAATATATTAAAAACTCCCCCATTAGTAAGAAAAATAAATTCCCCCTTCACTCCAATAAGCTTATTCAATATTAACAACTTATCACTATTTCTTAAAATATAAGCAGATACTTCATTCTATACCTCATACCATTTTCTCTAATCTTCAGCAAAGATTCATTAAAAGTTAACGAAACTATCTAACAATTTATGAACATAATCTCCCTTTACATTTAATCTCAATCCCTCTTCTCACCCTTAAGAATTAAACATTGCAAAAAATATTATTACCAGAGATAATAACCTCTTATTTAGATAACAAAAATAATGACATAAATATTACAGACTAATCCCTTAAAGTTAAACCATTAAATATTCCCCAAAGAAAAAACTATCCAATCCAGATAGTTTTTTAACTATCTAGTCATTTAACCATAATCAAATAAACCAGGTTTGTATTTCTTTTGTCCTTCTTTCTTCCAGCCATCCTTAAGTACTCATAGTTAAAATTCTAAAACTCCTACTTTCTTCTTTTATCTTTGCCTCTTAACATCTTTATCAAAATCCATTTGTAATTTCTATGAAATAACTCCAGTAAGTCTCTTACGTTTCAATTTAGAAGGATAGTCCACATTGCATTGGTATATCCGTTTTCCCCCCGGATTTTGTTGTCTTTTATTGAAGCACTCGCAAGAAAAGGAATCCTGGCTAATTTTTTTTAATGATCATCCAATTCCATTTGTAAATTGAGGATTTCCATCTCTTTTATTATATTTGTAAGATATAATTTTTAAGTCTACTATAAAGGCCATTTTGTTAATCTTTAGAGGAGTTTGCTCATCTTCAGCAGCAACTTTTGGTTCCAGTAAAGAGTTGAAATGCCTGAGCATTTTACAAGCCTAGAAATCAAACATCATGTGCTTTGGTCAGCAACCTTCAAAGTCTTGCTTGTGTTTGAAAAGAACACAGATATTTCCCACACAAGAAGATCATTGTAATTAATTTCCCAAGTTGTTCTTTAAATCAGTTTCACTAAGCCTTAGTATTAGAATCTTTCCCTAAAAAAACAATTTTAAAGTCACCCCTTTGCTGTATATTGCAAAAGAAAGAAAGAAAGAAAGAAAGAAAGAAAGAGAGAAAGAAAGAAAGAAAGAAAGAAAGAAAGAAAGAAAGAACTTACAATGCTGAAATGACATGCTTTTCTTTCTGTTTAAAGGGATTAAAGGGAAATTCAACCAGCGACTGATAGGTTTGTGGTTCTGAAGGTTTTTCAGTCTTAAAGAGGCAATAAAAATGAAGCTCCAAATTTAATTTTAAAAATGAGGTTTAGTCAAACCTTGAGTCTATCAAAGGCTGCATTTATGATGATGATGATGATGGAACCCACGACTCCCAGCTGATTGCAAGGGGCTGTAAATCTATTTCTGCTGTCTACTCACAAAAATCAGCTGTCTGGAGTACATGTGGGGAATCTCTAGATCTGTATTTGTTCCAGAGCAGACATGTCAAACACAAGGCCCGGGGGCCGGATTCGGCCCGCGAAGTGGTTTCATGCGGCCTGCGAAGCCATCCTGGAAACAGTGAGGGAACGGCCCAGAGACCCTCCTCCTGCCAGAGACCCTCAGATCTGACCCACTCCTGCCCAGGCCCCCATAGGCACCCTTGATGCGAACGATGTAGAGCTGGCCATGCCCACCCAGTAGGCCATACGCACTTTAGCCACGCCCATCCAGTAGGCCATGCCCACCCAGGCCACACCCACCTGGCCCCCTGAGGGCATCCGCAATGCTGATGCGGCCCTCAATGAAATTGAGTTTGACACCCCTGTTCCAGAGAGACTTGGCAGTCTGGATTTTACATCCAACTGCCTTTTTTATTGTAATGCCTCCACATCTGTAGACTGGGAAAAAAAGTGTGGATACTGGTTTACCTTGCCTCATTGGAAGCCACTATTCTTTCTCATAAAGACTGCTAAAGGAGTCTTGTGCCAGGAATTAACAGTTTCCAGTCCTGACCACTGGAGTAAAGTATAATACCAGAATGGGGAGTTTAGTTGTTTATTTAAGGGTATGTAGACTTCTTCATCATGACTCACAAAAGCAAGTAAAAAAACCAACAACATTAGTTCTTACTCACATTCTTTTTTTAAAGGGTCATGCCCTATATACTGGCCTATACAACTTTGTTCATCTTTTCTATTAAATTACCTAGCGCACATTTTTTGGATTATACAACATGACTGGTGTTTTCATTTTTATAGCTTTTTTTTTAACTCTCTGCCCACCTCTGAGTTCAATTTAGCTTTATGAACAGATACAAGTTAGGAATTCAGTTACATGCTGCAGCCTTTTGATCCAGGAATTCTCTTACCCCTATAATATAACTTATCAGTGCCAAATGTTCTTATTGCATTGTGGTGAGGACTATTAACTGAAGAACATTCCATTGGAAATTCCCCAGCATTACATTTAGTTGGGGAGCAATAAACCTGTTACATTGCAGGAAAGTAGACAAATAAAACATTTGAGCTGGGTAATCTATCCATGGCTCCATGACAATGGAATTTAATATTTTACAACCATGTTCTCTCTTTCTGCTATGTCTAATAGTGGTCAGGCAGTGACCCTATTCAGGTATTTGCCTCTCTTCATTACAGTTTAATTAGGCTGGGGTACATGAATGCATTAGGCCTTCCACTTATATTCCTCAAATGTCAATACGTATTGAACTGCCATTTAGTTCAACATAAAATTATCCAGGGACTTCGTAAACACATTTAGCTGAGTATCTTTAGAAACTTTTCCCCAACCTCCAAGCACAGCTGTCCTTCTAAACCAATTGCATTCAGAGTTCTTCTCCCTGTCAGAAATTTGCACTGTGGGCTTAAATGACAATTTGGTCTGAAGGATTTGGACAATCATTTATTTGATATGGTTTAGGGTCCCCTGCTCAAGCAGGGGGTTGGACTAGAAGACCTCCAAGGTCTCTTACAACTCTATTATTATTCTATGATATTAAATATATGTTTATATCTCCAGCACAAGTAATTCCTGTGCAGACAAATAAATGTCTGGGAAAAGATTTAAAGCTGATGACAAAAAATTGTAGACATTATTATCTTCATGTAGCAGTATCAGTCAAATTACTGTTGGTTTTCCAAGCATGCCATTTGGATATTGTTGTGTCCGGATCGGCGACAATAACAGGGAGACGGATCCAGGTTAAATTTGCTTTATTGAACTGCACATGGAGGAACTGGGGCTGGCAAGTCCTGGGTAGCTTTTATGCCCGGCAGCCGCTGGACGCTAGCCAACACCCTGGCTGGAATCTCCCTCCTTGCCTCAGGCACCCAACCCGGTGTCCAGGGATTCCCGCCAGTAGGATTAACCAATCCAAGGCTGAGTAACTATGTACAGAACAGATATAATAATTCTTATAGTTAGAGGAATAATATGGTATTGTGCTACTTGTTCTCACATCTCTGGAGAAATTCTTCAGAGTTTTAAAATTTTGACTGGATGTATATGTTTGTTTGCATGTATGTGCAGAGAAAGAGCGTGTATAATGGAAAATAGAAAATAATGAATATTGGAGGAAAATTCTCTGCAAAGAATCCCCCTCTTCCTCTGCAGAAAAGGCTTAGAAAAATGTGCCCGCTTTTAAAAATAGATGCAGCATGTATATATTAAGATCACTATTATGTATATACCTTTTTCTACTGAACTGATAAACAATGGGACTGAACAAAAATTGCCATAAGTTACACAATTGACATACTCAGCTATGTCTACAAATATTTTTTTAACAGCAATAAATTTGCCTGTATGGCACAAAAGCTGTGCTATTAACAGCCATAGCAGTCAAGAACTTTGTGGCAGAGCAGAGCAATTGAATCCCTATCACAAATTACCCTGAAATGCTCACAGCTGGATGAGTGTTTGGATATGTTTGCCTGGGGAACAAAGTGATTGCTATCACTGTAGGCATTTATGCAACTTAAGAAAGTTTGTTTAATGACCTTTCCTGGCCACCAATGGCTAGAGGTTTTGGGACACATCCGAATTGTGTGTCCTTGCACATTCTGCCAATTATCTGCAGCTTTGTCTTTGTTTCTTATCAGCAGGCCATTAATTTTTCTATTTTATCTTGCTTCCTGCTGGTTTCTGGTATGTCGGTTCCTTATGGGCCTACTCCGATGATGATGATGATGATGATGATAACTTTGGCGGTTTGGGAAGACTGGCACCAATCATGTTTACTCTTCAAGTGGCTACTGAATAGCAAAAAGCTACTGCCATTTCTTTATCAATTGAGCTTATGCCTACTCTATGATGCTCATCTTTGGGTAGCTTTTCAGTACTGTTCCATTCTTACTCTTACAAGGGGTAACTGTGTTTGAATCAGTCCTTGTTTTCTGCCACAGATAGATCTATTTCTCTTTGAATTTATTTTAGCGTGCTCTAAACTAAACAGAAAGTTAATGAATTGTTCTTTTGAAAATGAAGATTTTTAAACATATTTTGAAATATATATTTATTAAAATGTATTTACTACCCTTCGTTGTTGATTAATTGTTGTTGAAAATGGCTGTGGTTGTACCCAGTATTAAGCTACATGTAGGGAACGGGATGTCCAAATCAAAATGGCGGGCATGGCCAGCAATCAAAGCCCTGCCCCTATTAACATCCATCCAATATGTTCAATGTATATGAAGTATCGACTACAATTATGATTGCTTGTTTCCAAGCAAGCTAGCACTTATTCCCAAATTTGAAACCAAAAATTAAAGTTGATTTGTAATCTCACGGACAATTGATAATAGTTATATGGAAACACGGAAGTATGATCTTCCAGGGTATTAAGGCAGCAGAGTAATGCTGGGTTTCGATTGCTAGTTTTCCTGGAAGCAACTAACCCCATCTAGTTAAATGGATCACCTGTGAAAGGTGTATATGGACAACTGTGAATTCCTAGTTATTTTTTCCACTTCTTATAGGTGGCAGTGATCTTGTACGGTAGTTTGTAGTAGGACATTGTTCACGTGCATCCTGACTTACAGTTGTGTCAGAATGCAACCAAGGTCAAAAAAATCCAGAACTGTAAAGATAGTTAAAACCAACTGGCATGCTCAAAACCTTGGGCAAATGAAAAAGTAAGCTGTTGACATATAAAGTAAGGCATCTGGGATGCCACAAATCATAGTAGTAACATTCAAGAGAGAGGCGCTTCTTCTAAAGACTTCTTAAGGCTTTAGAAGTGCCAGGTCCAAGCAAAATAAACATGTGCTTGGAGCACCAAGAGAGGTCTCCCACCCAAAGCCCACATAAATTTCTTCACTGCCACACATGACTTTAGTTTTCAACACTTATTGAATCATGAGATCTTGTCAGTTAAGAATGGAAAAGCTGAGGGTCACATTTTTGGGGCTGTGCTTAGGCCATCAGTTGGCCTTAGTTCAATCATGTCTGAGACAGCCTGCTGGCTCCTGTTACTTGAATTTCAACATATGTAAACAACCTTAACATTCCTTAGCCTCCTGCAATCATTCAAGATTGACCAAAAGCCTGATAGTCACTTTTGCTGATGTACTGGAATAATCTGCACTCAGTGCCAAAAATGAGCTGGCTTATAGACCATCATATCCCAACTGCCAAGTCAGTGGGTGGTTCTTGGCATCAAGCAAGCAAGCAATGCCCGTGCTAAAAGATGGACATCTGTGAAAGAGTGTTGTTAACTCCCCATTGGGCTCCCACTTCTTTAACAAGAATGAGTTACGTCTTTTTTTTCCTGAAGACCCCATTAAATGGAAAATTCGGCACTCTAGAAGAAAGCACAAAAAATTCCTGACGATGCAGAATGCTGCAGCGATAAGCCACGAGTGATTGCTGTGTCAAAGTGAAGAGCCTGTTTTTCATTTCTTCTCATGCAATGTGCCAGAGGTCAAACCCAGGACTGTAAAAAAAAAGGAATAGCTATATTTCCCTTTTTTTTCCACTTTCACAAACACATCAAATATTGTCAAAAATTCCCAATTTGACAAAGGATAAGTGATGACAGCTAAAATGCTTCTAAGTAGTAGAGATCTACATCTAGATACCTTGACAACCTTGGTTGTAAATTAGACTTGTCACCAACCTTTCAGTTTTAGTGACATATGAAGCAAGTCTGGGCTTCCTGCTCCAGAGAAACATCTGAATTATGTTAACAGATGCCCATCCATGAAGTGAATATTAAATGAGAAATTTCAGCTTTGATTATTGTCTCAAGTCCTTTTATGACTCCTTTGAAACAGTGGTCACCTTTTCAATTTCCTATCCTACTTTCTTTCCTTATAATATTGTCTCCATTGTATTTGTTTATATCTTGTGCCTTTGGATGTATTTTGTTAGGTGAAGATGGAGAAGCTTTCCAGAACCCCTTTTATCAATCTGTGTTGCATATTTTGATTCTGGATCTTTCAAAATACAATTTCCTGGTCAAAGTGAGTGGCAGCCACTCTCCTCACTCCATGTTAGATGAATGCAATTTTTCCTTATCTGAACTGAATGGATAACAATCATAAATATATGTGGAAACCCGAACACTGAAGTAACTTCCAGAATTAGTATTTTAACTTACTAACTTTCTTGAATTGAATGAACACTCAATTCATCTCAGCTTTTTAAATATTAAATTTTACATAATCGTACCCAGTTCCAGAGTTAAAGTGTACAACTGAAATAAGTAAATTGTACTTAACTTCTGAATTAATACTTTAGATAGTACTGCACTTCTTCTGCATATGGAACTTGGAGAAATTGTCTTCACTGAATCCTCCTGCTCAAAGCACAAATAAGGCAATATTTAAAGAATCACTGTATTAGAAACCCAAAATCTCATAATGGGTTGGATCTTCAAAATTAGGATTTGCTGGGGTCGGATTGGCTGCGTTGTCATATAATTTAATTTCTCGATATATGGATATATTAAGGGACCCACAGTTTCTTTCTGAATTCTATTCAGGGTACGAGAATGCCACCTGAACAGTTCCAGTGGTCTTAGAATCTGTGTCTATCTCTCTTCCAAGTGCCCACTTAACCTAAGCAGTAATGAAGGACAAGAAGAAAAAGTGCCAAGCCTGAAACTGAAGTGCGCCTTCAAAACTGAAATATAAACATCCATTTTACTGAGCCTGTTATAGCCACAAGAGAATATTGTGTGGCTTTTCAAGATTGTTATGTGCATTCCGTAACCTAAGCTATAGGAACAGTATTCATACATTTAATAATATAGCATATTATTAAAAAATGCCGTGTGATAGCTTATATAACTTGAGTCGGCTACAAATGGCGCCTAGCAGAATCGAGTAAAATTTCTCCTTAATGTTTGATAATTGAAGTAGGTGATAGATCTGACAGTCCCGCATCCCATACTTCTGAAGATAAGGTGGAAATATCACTGATTTATAAAAGCCAGAACTTACGCATGTATCGATAAATAAAATTCATTGTTTTAGTGGGACTTAGTTTGAACACAGACAGGCAACCAATAAACACCCATGATTTCCAATAGAATTTTGGTCCCAGAAATGTTCTGTGACAGAATGGTGCAGCTGAGTACAGTCTAATATCTTGTCCCATGGTCACCCAGACAGACAAGCTGAACTTGGAGATGTCGCCAGTTTTAGAAAGGAAAAATAAGGGGAGTAGTGAACCAAGATAGATTTAAACAGCTTTATTGAAGATACTCTAGTTGCATGGAAGTCAGTGGTGGCACAGTGGTTAGAATGCAGTCTTGCAAGCTAACCCTGCCCACTGCCAGAGTTCAATTCCCACGGGCCTCAAGGTTGACTCAGCCTTCCATCCTTCTGAGGTTGATAATATGAGGAGCTAGATTGTTGGGGACAATATGCTGACATTTGTAAATAGCACAGTGGGGCATTTATAAGTCTAAGTGCTATTCCTACTGCTATGGAAGGAAGGGAAGCAAGAGATCATGCATTGTAGGTATTAGATCTTCTGGCTGAAGTTGGGCTCTACAGAACAGCTAGGTTTATTGCTGCTTTACCAGCCTCCCTGAAGTACAACAATGTTCTTGTTTGAATTGCCTGCTTCTCTGGATTTACAGTAGTCCTCCCCAAGGAACATAATGATTAAAGGTAAAGGTAAAGTTTCCCCCGCACATGCGTGCTAGTCGTCTCCAACTCTAGGGGCTGGTGCTCATCTCCGTTTCAAAGCCGAAGAGCCAGCGCTTGTCTGAGGACGTCTCCGTGGTCATGTGGCCGGCATGACTAGATGCCAAAAGCGCACGGAACGCTGTTACCTTCCCACCGTAGTGGTCCCTATTTTTCTACTTGCATTTTTACGTGCTTTCGAACTGCTAGGTTGGCAGAAGCTGGGACGAGTAACAGGCGCTCGCTCTGTTACGTGGCACTTGGGATTCGACCCGCCAAACTGCCTTCTGATCGACAAGCTCAGTGTCCTAACCCACTGAGCCACCGCATAATGATTAGATACCTAATATACCACTGGGTAATGGAAAAACTTTTTCGTCCAAACTAGGTAACATCATTACTGCTAGTGCATGAATATTGGGGCATCCCATGGTTTCCTGAGAAGCTCCTGATGAAATACCAGAAGTGGTTCCTACTGTGCCTTGGAGCAAAACAAATCTTACCGAATATGAATATGAGCCCAGAAAAGGGATTGCAATGTGGATATGAGAGTAACAAAATAAATATTTTAGGACTTGTATTATGTCTCTGAATGACTGTCAAGGGGCCAAATTTTTAATGAGCCTAGTGATTGAAATGGAAATAAAAGCAAGACAACCTTCTTTATGCTTCATTTTATCTACACCCCCCCCCCACTTTATGCTCTTAGGGGGCATTCAAGGAGGATAACAATTTTTTTAAAGCAAAAACAGCAAAAAGAAATTCGAATACACAATGTATCACAGTAGCGACAAGCCCTGCTTAACGCTCCTGGGTTGGAGCTGCAAGGCAAAAGAAGTCATAATAATAGAATTGCAATATAGCAAGTTCAAAAACCTAAGGTGCATTGATCAAACCGGTCTGACCGAAAAAACTTACACACACACACACACACACACACACACACACACATTGATTAAAATAACCAATTCAATATTTATATTTATATTTATTAAATTTTTATACCGCCCTACTCCCGAAGGACTCAGGGCGGTGTACAGGGCAATAAATATTAAAAAGCAAAGTACAAAAGTTAAAAAACAATTAAATATTATGCCCGATATACAATAATTTAAAAACCATGTTAAAACCCCAACCCCCAAACCCATCAAACCAGGCCGGATTGCTCAAATAAATAAGTTTTCAGATCTCGCCGGAAGGAGCGAAGGTCGGGGGCCATCCAGAGCTTGACCGGCAAGCGGTTCCACAGGTCTGGCGCGCCCACAGAGAACGCCCTCCCCCTAGGGGCTACCAGTCAACATTCTTTGATCGGAGGCACCCTGAGGAGGCCCTCTCTGTGGGAGCACACTGGACGGAGGGAAGTTGATGCCGGCCGCAGGTGTTGCCGTAGGTAATCCGGACCCATGCCATGTAGGGCTTTGTAAGTCATTACCAACACCTTGAATCTCACCCGGAGGGCAACCGGCAGCCAATGCAGCTCACGGATCAAAGGTGTAACATGGGAGTATTGGGAGACTCCCAAAACAACTCGCGCGGCTGCATTCTACACCAGTTGGAGCCTCCGAGTGGTCTTCAAGGGCAGCCCCATGTAGAGAGCATTACAGTAGTCCAGATGAGAGGTCACGAGCTCATGAGTGACTGTATGCAAGGCATCCCAGTCCAGATAGGGCCGCAACTGGCGCACCAGGCAAACCTGAGCAAAGGCCCCCCTAGTCACAGCTCCAATATGATCTTCTAAAGAGAGCTGTGAGTCTAAGAGGACCCCCAAGTTGCGCGCCCTATCTACAGGGGGCAATAACTCACCCCCCATGGCAAGAGATGGAGTAATCTGAATTTCCCGGGATGCCGGCACGAACAGCCACTCAGTCTTGTCAGGGTTGAGCTGAAGCCTGTTTCTCCCCATCCAGACCCGGACCGCCTCCAGGCAACGGGACATCACGTTGAGGGCATCACTGGGGTGGTTTGGGGTTGAAATAAAAAGCTGGGTATCATGAGCATACTGATGATACCCAACTCCAAAACCACGAATGATCTCACCCAGCGGCTTCATATAGATGTTGAACAGGAGAGGCGAGAGGACCGATCCCTGAGGAACTCCACAAATGAGAGGCCTCAAGGTCGACCTCTGCCCCCCTGCCAAAATGATCTAATCATTAACACCTGATGAAAAAGATCTCTCTTTAAAAGAATTTCAACATTCTGAGAGAAAAGAGATATGAAATTCTTTGCTTAATTACCTTTTGTCTTTTGTTTTTTATTGATTTTATTGTAAATGCTTTGTTGGATTGTTGTGAACTGCCCAGAGTCATTGGATGGCCGAAGATTAGTATATTATTATTATTATTATTATTATTATTATTATTATTATTATTATTATTATTATTATTATTATTATCATCATCATCATCATCATCATCATCATCATTTTTTTTGAAAAATGGCAAGTAAACATGAGACTGCTAACTTAAGCTAGTAAAGAAACTAAGCTGATATGATTTCAAGTTACATGCTTATTTTATGGGGGGGGGGAAGTCAGTAACAGGAGAGGCAAAAATAATTACCTTCAGGCTGATGCCAAGGTTTGGATGATATGATACATGAATCAATCTTCTTGGATTAGCATCTCAGAATGAATTATTTAAAGAATGGTTCACCAAGCTAATGAAGTAGGTTCGTGAGTGGGTCAGCAAGTCTTATGCCAGCCTAAATCATGACTTTTTTTTCCCCTGAAGGCCTTTGCTATCTGGCACGTGCAAACCCTTTGACAAATGTGAAAGGTTTTCTCTTGCTACTTCTGTCTTCTGCTAAACCATTCAGGCATTCAATTTCTTAACCAGCATGGTCTCTTCTTCCATTGCCTCACAATGTTACATTTTCCTGTACTATAAATCTTCCAGTGAACTGATTTCAAGGGAATGCTTAATGAAACTCAATCTTCTTAGGTATTGGTTTTGTCCAAACACACACACACACACACACACACACACACACACACACGGGGGGGGGGGAGAGAGAGAGAGAGAGAGAGAGAAGGATTTATTCAGGTATTTTCATGAATTTCAAATGTTTTTAAACAGATAAAAGATGGGGCGTGTAATGCCAGCACAAGTCTTTGCCTTCTGCCTGTTCCTACATTTTGCACTTCTTAGTCTCTCATCGGAAGAGAGAATTTTTTTTTTTTTTGGTTTTTAATATTTTATCTTTTGCAGAAATTCAATAGTATTGCATTCATGTGTTAAGTCTTATGGATCGGTACTTTTAATGCTTCCCCCCCCTCAAGTAGTGATTCTTGGTAAATAATAAAAAGAAGAAGAAGAGCTAGGTTTGCCTTCCTGAGAATGGAAGAAACAGTCCGTGTGATCTGAGAGGTGATGCACAGACTCTGAAACTTTTATAGGATGGGAATACAACCCTCATTCAGACCTCACTGCATAGAGTTGGGGAGAGCAAAGGTCCAGGCAGGTGAGATATGAGGGCAATCCTCTCATTTACTTGCTTATATTTTATTTATTTATTTTATTTATTTAATTTAATTTGTATACCGCCCTTCTCCCGAAGGACTCAGGGCGGTGTACAGGGTAATAAATACCAAAAATACAGAATACAAAAATTAAAAACAGATTAAACCATTGTGCCCGAATACAATAAATTACTTAAAAACAGCAAATTAAAACCCCAAACCCATCAGACCAGGCCGGCTTGTTCAAATAAATAAGTTTTTAGATCACGTCGGAAGGAGTGAAGGTCGGGAGCCGTCCGGAGCTCAACCGGTAAACGGTTCCAAAGGTCAGGCGTGCCCACAGAGAACGCCCTCCCCCTGGGGGCCGCCAGTCGACACTCTCTGACCGGTGTCACCCTGAGGAGGCCCTCTCTGTGGGAGCGCACTGGGCGGAGGGAAGTTGACGCTGGCCGCAGGTGCTCCCTTAGGTACTCCAGACCCATGCCATGTAGGGCTTTGTAGGTCATTACCAGCACCTTGAATCTCACCCGGAAGGCAACTGGAAGCCAATGCAGCTCACGGAGCAGAGGTGTAACATGGGAGTATCGGGAGACCCCCAACACAACTTGCGCGGCTGCATTCTGCACCAGTTGGAGCCTCCGAGTGGTCCTCAAGGGCAGCCCCATGTAGAGAGCGTTGCAGTAGTCTAACCGAGAGGTCACGAGTGCATGAGTGACTGTACGCAAGGCATCACGGTCTAGATAGGGCCGCAACTGGCGCACCAGGCCAGTTTTGTCATCTGTTCATGGAAATGATTGAAAATATTTACCAATTGAAAAGAATCAGCCTGATTCTTTCTTTCTGCTTTCCCAAACACCACAAATCTTCCACTATACCCACACTCTGGTGCTCTCAGTGTCTTCCTTTTATCATGGGAAACCAAGGATGCCACAATGCTCTCCAGGCTGGTCACTGCAGAACTTTCCTTCCATAGGAAGCCTACTGTCTCACCTTACTGCATGGCTTTTAAAAGCTGCTGTTGAGAATTATAATTTGAGATGGACAATCTCTCTCTCTCTCTCTCTCTCTCTCTCTCTCTCTCTCTCTCTCTCTCTCTCTCTCTCTCTCTCTCTCCTCCCTCCCTCCCTCCCTCCCTCCCTCCCTCCCTCTCTGTATATGTGGAGATGTATTTTGGAGGTGTTGCTACAGAGATATATGAAATAAAGTTCCTACAGATTCAGATTTATAAAAGAAGTATAGCACAAGCATTAAGTAGGTCACATGTTCTGCTAATGTCTCAGGAACTGGGTAAGAAAGTCAGCTCATCTGACATGGAAAATAATTTCAGATAATGAGTGCATCCATCGCCAAAGTTTTCATAATCTTAGTTATGAATGGATTCAGTTTTAAATAAATTTGAAATATTGTGAGCTGTCTTTTTCCCCCCAAAACATTGTAGATATTCATACAGTCTCAATCGTAAGTACATGTGTGATGCATATTCAATATTTGTATAAATATGCAGTTTGCAGAGAATGTCAACCAATCACTCAAGCTCTTTCTTAGGACCCTAATGATGTTTGAGTCCACACACAGGCCTCATTCTTCCACCAAGAGCTTATAGGTGAACAAAAAACCCTTAATGCCCAAAGAGAGCTGAAATAAACCTTCCGGAAAATTAAAAGCCAGGAAAAATCTGACAAATGCCCTAAAAGTGCATGGCACTATCCATAACTGGTGGATAGTGTGCCCCTTTTTTTACTTTTAGAAAGAAAAGGGTTAAATATTCTTTATGTAGACAATGGTACAGTAATGTACATTTTCAAAGAAACAAAATTGTAATCTTTACATTAGAATTTGGAAGAGCCTCATGGTAAACAATATAACTCTCAAAATTTAGTTGATTTACCCAATGGAAACAATTCACTTTAACTTTCCCTCCATGAACTTAAGCATACAGGTGGTCCTCGACGTACGACCACAATTGAGCCCAAAATTTCTGCTGTTAAGTGAGACATTTGTTAAGTGAGTTTTGCCGCAATTTACAAGCTTTCTTTCTACAGTTGTTAAGTGAATCCCTGCAAATGATAAGTTAGTAACATGGTTGTTAAGTGTATCTGGCTTTCCCATTGACTTTGCTGAAGTTACAAAAGGTGACCAGGACATTGCAATGGTCATAAATATGAGTCAGTTGCCAAGCATCTGAATTTTGATCAAATGATCATGAGGATGCTACAAAGGTTGTAAGTGTGAAAAATGGTCGTAAGTCACTTTTTTCCCCAGTGCTGTTTTAACGTTGAAGGTCACTAAATGAACTTTTGTAAATCGAGGACTACCTTTAGTAAGGAGACAACTCTATTCTAACAAGAAAGAAATTTGACTTTTCTGGCAACCTTGTCAATACATGACTGTTTTACAAAATGCTACTATTGAAGCTTATACGCTCCTCTTTTGTTTGATCCAAACATCACTGTTCTCTTTATAGTGGTAACAAAAGGCTCTCCAAAATATATTAAAAAAAATAGAATAAAACACTTTTGATAACACCTTCCTGTAGTATCAAACAAGGAAGCAGAATTAAAGGAAACACAACAAAGAAGGCGTGGGGAGAGGAGGATATCTGTCCCAAGAATTAGGGAAGATATAAAAAGATGGAAAAAGATGGGCAAAAGAAGTGAACAGCCAAAGTTTAGCTTGGGTTCTGGCTGAGAAAAAGAAGTGGAAGTGGTTAGTCTGGAAGAGGCCACTTGAGAAGATGTGGGACATCTCTTTCTTCCTTTTAGGAAGAAAGTAAGCCAGAGGTAAAACAGAAGAGTCAAAAGGCTTCTTTCTGGATCACTTTGCCCAGGGGGAATTCCACTCACTGCATCTAACAAGGGGCCAGAGGCAGTTTCCTGAGTATAAAAAAATTCAGGAATATTGATTGACAGCTGAGCTACTGGGAAGAGACAAAGCAAAGCAAGATTCCCCCTCCCACCTCCCCAGTGAGAAAATGCCCAAGTAGACTGGTTGGAGAAGGA
The DNA here is from genome assembly GCF_947247035.1 of Vipera ursinii. Classification (NCBI taxonomy): domain Eukaryota; kingdom Metazoa; phylum Chordata; class Lepidosauria; order Squamata; family Viperidae; genus Vipera; species Vipera ursinii. The sequence goes on along the minus strand of NC_139512.1, from coordinate 167,685,985 downwards.
TGAAAATCCAAGGAGAGAGCCAATTGGATCAAGTGGGAGGGGATCCAATGCAGGAGGTGGTATCACAGGAAGAAGAGAAAGAGAGAAACTGCGGATAACCTGGGTTTTTGGCAGGGCTAGCTATTCTCTTGGGAATCGTGCAAGGACGGGGTCAGAGTTGACTTATTTTAAAATGTATTGTGTTAGGACGCTGAGCTTGTCGATCAGAAGGCCGGCAGTTTGGCGGGTCGAATCCTGAGTGCTGTGTAACAGAGTGAGCGCCTGTTACTCGTCCCAGCTTCTGCCAACCTAGCAGTTCGAAAGCACGTAAAAATGCAAGTAGAAAAATAGGGACCACTACGGTGGGAAGGTAACAGCGTTCCGTGCGCCTTTGGCGTCTAGTCATGCCGGCCACATGACCACGGAGACGTCTTTGGACAAGTGCTGGCTCTTCGACTTTGAAACGGAGATGAGCACCGGCCCCTAGAGTCAGAAACGACTAGCACGCATGTGTGAGGGAACCTTTACCTTTACCTTTTTATAGAAATGAAGCTTACCTTTAAGGAGACTGTTCAGCCTGTTGAATACCAAGTATTTGCTCTGAGCAAGCTTTTCTGCATGACTCCCTTGGAGTTCAATGTCTTAAGTCTTGTTATTTTTGTACCTGTCTTATATTTCTGAACCTGTACGTTGTTTCTGTGATGCAGACAGTAAATATGTTCTCGTCTGTTTATGCCCAGAGAGATGGATATTTTACATCGTGGATAGCCCAGGAGAGAGGGGGGAGGGCGTTTCCCCAAAATGTTCCCACACACCTGCTTGGAAAGTTGGCATCCCATTTATTTAAACTGAACTGGAGGTAGGTAACCTAGTTGGGAGATCTCTGAGAGAATCAGGTCAACTAAATCCAGAACAGTTTCTATGTTAAATCAATAGGTGCATTAGCTTTGCTCTTGCCGTTTCCATTTAATGACTTTTTCCTCTTTCTCTTCTTAATTCTCTCTTTCTCTTCTTAATTCAAAGATGCTTTCATTCTCACCAATGTGTTGGACTGGGGTGTTTTACATAGCAGAAAGTCCGCCTCTGAGGGAGAAGGGCAGTTCAAAACGTGAATAATAAATAAATGAAAATAAATAAAAAAGCTCCCCCTGCAATAACATCCTCCTCAAACCCATTATTTCGTGAGAAGAGCGCTAAAGGGGAAGAGAAACGTCAGCTTAAACTAGAGCCATTTACATCTTGACACTGATGTGATCCAGCATCAAGCAGAGAATATTAGGGAAGGGGCCTCTTAACTCTACATCAAAGTCCAAATCTGCTTGTTGGACTAAGATAACTCTCATTCCTAAAGACCGTCTTTACTTGTTATAATGAACCTCAACTTGGCAGATGACTACCCAAAGGAGAACTCCAAGTTAAAGATGTGTGTGTGGGGGGAAGGGTTCTCCCCCCCCCTTTATGCAATCTTTCAACATTGGTCTCTGGACAAGAAAACAGGAAGAAGAAAAGAGTGAAGACAAAATGCTGCCTTTAGTGCAGCTACAATATTTTAATTGTTGGATTTAATGTTTGTGATCCATACTTATAACAGTCTTTATACACACACACACACACACACATATTTATCTGTATCATTTCAAATATCATCTCTTCCTTTATCTTTACATATCTTTTCTACTCCATAGATGGCATTTTTTCCAGTTTTCTTTTTTCCCCTTCTCTCTCATGTCATCTCCCCAAACCAAATTCATAGCTTCGAGACTTTTAAAAATAAATATTCAGAAAAGATGCAGGGGGAGCAGGTGTATTTTGGTTGGTTTGACTGAGCTTTACTAATTTTATTAGTAATATGTTTTAAATTCTGTTCCTACTGTTGAACATTTTTCTTCAGAGTATAAAATGTTCAGAACTGGTATCTTTCAGTCTCTGGAATGTAAACTGATCTTTTCCAATCCTGTGGCCACTGTTGAGTTTTCCAAATTTGCTGGCAAATTGAGTGTAGCACTTTTACTGCATCGTCTTTTAAGAGTTTGAATAGCTCAGCTGGAATACTGTCACCTCCACTAGCTTTGTTGTTGCTCAGCTTTTCTAAGGCCCACTTTACTTCACATTCTAGGATGTCTGGCTCGAGGTCAGTGACCACCTCATCGTGTATATCTCATTCTTGTATAGTTCTTCTGTGTAATTTTGCCACCTCTTCTTAATCTCTTCTGCCTCTGTTAGGTCCCTGCCATTTTGGTCCTTTATCATACCCATTTTTGCATGAAACGTTCCCTTCATCTCTCCAATTTTCTTGAAGAGATCTCTGGTCCTCCCTATTCTATTGTTTTCTTCTATTTCTTTGCACTGTTCATTTAAGAAGGCATTCTTATCTCTTCTAGCTATTCTTTGGAATTCTGCATTTAATTGGGCATATCTTTCTTTTTCTCCCTTGCCTTTCGCTTCCCTCCTTTCCTCAGCTATTTGCAAAGCTTCCTCAGACAGCCATTTTGCTTTCTTGCATTTCTTTTTCTTTGGGATGGTTTTGGTTGCTACCTGTTGTACAATGTTGCAAACCTCCGTCCATAGTTCTTCAGCACTCTGTCTATCAGATCTAATTCCTTTAATCTATTTGTCACCTCTACTGTATATTCATCAAGGATATGATTTAGTTCATACCTGAGTGGCCTAGTGCTTTTCCCTACTTTCTTCAGTTTAAGCCTAAATTTTGCAACGAGAAGCTCATGGTCTGAGCTGCAGTCAGCTCCTGGTCTTGTTTTTACTGACTGTATAGAGCTTCTCCATCTTTGGCTGCAGAGCACATAGCCAATCTGATTTCTTTTTTTTTTAATATATTCAATTTTATTTTCCCATTTCTTCCACAAACAAGTCAACAAATATATCGCCATACATAAATACATACACGTAAGTTTGGGTGCTGCTCGTCCATTTCCCCTTTCACCGTATCCACCTTCCTCCTCTCTCTTCCCTCTTCTCTACTTTCTCTCTCCCTTTCTCCTTTCTTTCCTACTTCCCTCTTCTTCCTCTCCTCTCCTCTTTCCCTCACCACTCCCCTCCCGTTTCTCCCCACTTCTCCTCCTCTTTCCCTCCAACCTTCCTACTTCCTTCCCCCTCCTCTACTCTCTTCCCTCTCTCCTCTCCTTTCTTCCCTCCCATTCCTCTTCCGATACAATTCAGGGGTGATGTCCGAGCAGCTCCTCTCCTTGGATTTTCAATGTCTATATTAGGTATGATAATATCCTTATCTCCTCATTTTCCTTCATCTAAATTAGTATTAGCTGTCTTTTAAGCATATTCTCTTTTTCACCCACTCATAAAATTTTCCCCAAATTTCATAATACTCTGACTCTGTCTTATCTTTAATTATCATTGTTAATCTATTCATTTTTGCACATTCCATTATTTTCCTAATCAACACTTCTTCTGGAGGAGCTTTCAGTGCCTTCCAGTTTTGTGCAAACACAATCCTAGCTGCAGTGGTTATATGAATAATCAAATATGTGTTCTCTTTACTATATTTCTCTGGTAAAATACCCAACAGGAATATTTCTGGTCTTAATTCTATATGTTGTTGTATCATCTTTTCTATCCATGATTTGATTATGTTCCAATAGGTTTTAGCTTCTGCACATGTCCACCACATATGATAGAAAGAGCCTGGTATTTGATGGCATTTCCAACATTTCATAGATCTGTCCTTAAACATTTTAACTAGTCTTTCTGGAGACATATGCCATCTGTAGAACATCTTGTACATATTTTCTTTATACGCTGTCACCATTGTCAATTTATAGTTTCTTTCCCACAATTGCTGCCATCTAGCTAATTCAATCATATATCCAAAATTTCTTGACCATTTTATCATTGATAGTCAATCTGATTTCTGTGTTGACCGTCTGGTGATTTCCATGTGTAGAGCCGTCTCTTGGGTTGTTGGAAAAGAGTGTTTGCTGTGACCAACATATTCTCTTGACAAAATTCTGTCAGCCTGTGCCCTGCTTCATTTTGTACTCCAAGGCCAAACTTGCCTGTTATTCCGGTTATCTTTTGGCTTCCTACTTTAGCATTCCAATCCCCCATGATGATAAGGACATCATTTTTTGGTGTTAGTCCTATAAGGTGCTGTAGGGCTTCATAGAACCGGTCAATTTCATCCTCTTCAGCACTGGTGGTTGGGGCATAGACTTGGACTACTGTGATATTGAATGGTTTGCCTTGGATTCGAACTGAGATCATTCTGTCATTTTGGGGACTGTATCCCAGTATTGCTTTTCCTACTCTTTTATTGACTATGAAGGCTACTCCATTTCTTCTGAGGGATTCTTGCCCGCAGTGTTATACCTGATGGTCATCTGAATTAAATTCACCCATTCCTGTCCTTTTTAGTTCGCTGATTCCTAAGATGTCGATGTTCAGTCTTGTCATCTCTTGTTTGACCATGTCCAGCTTTCCTTGATTCATGGATGTTACATTCCAGGTTCCTATGGAAAATAAATCTTTATAGCATCGGACTTTCCTTTCACCACCAGACACATCCACAGCTGAACATCCTTTCAGCTTTGGCCCAGTCGCTTCATTCTTTCTGGCGCTACTAGTACTATCCCTCTGCTCTTCCCCAGTAGCATATTGGATGCCTTCCGATCTGAATGGCTCATCTTCCAGTGTCATATTGTTTTGCCTTTTAGTACTGTCCATAGGGTTTTCATGGCAAAGATACTGGAGTGGGTTGCCATTTCCTTCTCCAGTGGATCACGTTTTGTCAGAACTCTCTGCTATGACCTGTCCATCTTGGGTGGCCCTGCATGGCATAGCTCATAGCTTCATTGAATTACCAAGCCCCTTCACCGCGACAAGGCAGTAATCCATGAAGGGGGAAAATTCGCTACCAGCATTTTAAAGCAGCAGAAGTTAAAATCTGTCAGATTTGGTACTTTCTGGACACAAGAAATGAAAGGCAGGGTTTTTCTATGTTAAAAAGGGAAAGGAAAAAGTAAATGATTTAGCAATGTTACATTTTTTATAAGGAAGGAGACTTTTTTAAAAAAATCACTTCAAGGCTGATTAAATTATGAATAGGAATATGACTAGAAATATTCTAAAAATAGAATAAATTAAATGAAAAGTACATCTAATCATTTCTAGGAGGTATTTGATTTCTCTTAAGAGTTTAGAAAATGACCAGTTAAACTGAATGCTGGAACTCCCAGGTGAAGTACAAATGTGTATGGAGCAGGAGAGATGTGAAGTGTTCCAATAATTCAAGTAGCTGGCAGAAGTAATTGTGTACACACTCCATGCTACTTCACATATATTTCAGGAACTAAATTATATATCGCATATGTATGCATGGCTAGTCATAATTAATAGTCACTGAGTACAATCCTGAGTACAATATCTAAGACAAATGGAAAGTCCACTATGGCATAAGGCCAGGTTACTTGCTGGACAAACTTTTCCCTATTGTTTATGCCCACACCACCAGATCTAGTAGAATGCTCCAGATCCCTTCTCCACTGCCTTGGTGGAGCAGTGGGCTAATGCCTCCTTAAGTAACACCAGCTGCCTGCAATTAGTGCAGGTTCGCATCCCACCAGGCTCAAGGTTGACTCAGCCTTCCATCCTTCCGAGGTAGGTAAAATGAGGACCCAGATTGTTGGGGGCAATTAAGCTGACTTTGTAATAATGCCGCTTGGGGTGTGTGTGAAAGCCCTAATAAGCAGGCATATACATAGAATGAAGGCTACTGCTAAGCTTGTAAGCCGCCCTGAGTCTTCGGAGAAGGGCGGGATATAAATGGAATTAAAATAAAAATAAAAAATAAAATAAATATTAATAAATGTCAACTTGTAGGACCCCAGACTCCTGCCTTTCCATTGCTGCCATACGGAACAGATTCTCTGTAGTGCCATAGTGATTGATATGCAGTATTGCAGGCTAACTCAGTGCTCACTGCCAGGAGTTCGAATCCGACTGGCTCAAAGGATGACTCAAGCTTCCATCATTCCGAGGTCAGTAAAATGAGGGCCCAGGTGGTTGGGGGTAATATGCTGACTCTGTAAACCACTTACAGAGTAATGTAAAGCACCGTGAAGTGGTATATAAGTCTAAGTGCTATTGCTATAGCTATCTCCCCAAGAGATTGGCCCCATCCTGGTTAGCCTTCACAACAGACTTGGCTCTTTCCCCAGGCATTTGGGTCAGGGGCAGATGAATTCTGCTACTATTGAAAGTGGAGTGGGGTTACATTTGGTAGGTTTGTTTGATTTAATCTTGTAAACTGGCCAGAATTACTTGTGTGAGATGGACAGCTCCATAAACTATATAAATGGATGGATGGATGGATGGATGGAAGGGATAGATGCATAAATAAGTAAATAAGATTGTAGAAAACTACCTCAGATGTTAAATAGTTTTTGATGGCAGAATCCTCAACTTTCTTGTGCAAGAGCACTGGCCTAAGGTGTGCGTGCTTTTCAGCATCAGAACAAAGCACTGACCACATCTTTCATTATCTTATGGAAGGAATTGAGATGCAAAATCCAAAAATAGTTGCAGAGAGTAGATATTAAATTTCAGTCAAATAAAAAAAAATAACTTAAGAGGGCAGAAAAAGAAACTGAACAAATCCAGAAGCCCAGCTTCTCGTCTCCCACTGAAGAAAAAATGTGTATTGTCAAATAAAATGAAACTCTTTGAAGAAAAAATATTATTATTATTATTGTTGTTGTTGTTGTTGTTGTTGTTATATTTTTATCTCATATACATGGGATAACTGAAGTCAGGGTGGTGAACATACCTAATACTTCTTCTTCCTCATTTCCCCACAACAACTATCCTATGAGGTGAATTGAGCTGAAAGGGAGTGCCTGGCCCAAAATCACCCAGCCAATTTTTTCAGGCCTAGGGGAGGCCTAGACTCACCAGCTCCTACTTTCTAGACCAGCAACTTAGCCACTACCCCAAACTCATCCAAGTTTGAGAAACAACAACTAGAAAATTACATGTTCGGTAAAACAATTTTAAATAAAGAACACAAGCACTTCAAAAAAAAGGAGTAATGCTGTGAAATAGGTACAGTAGGTATGAATCTGAATCAATAAAGCAGGAGACTGATGTATGTATAACAGTCCCCATTAAGGTAAATAGGTAGAGGAAAATAAAAAGCAGGAGTTTCCATGGAAGCTGAAAAACGTAACAGATAAAAGCCTACAACGATCGTGTGTGATGTCCCTTCCCTTCCTTTCAAACGTATGGCACTAAAAGTTCAAGAATTCAAAACCTATTGGGGAAAGTTGCTTATATAGCAACAGATCTAAAATATAAATTCAGACTAAGACTGCAGAATGTTGCTAGTTGATAAAGACAAGAGACTTGTACACTAAGGTACCAAAACAAGAAAACTGCGAAGTTAAATAACTAACAAAATCAGGGGGAAAGGATGGAATGGGTCAGAAATGATTCATTTCGGATTTTCGTAAGTACAAAGGCTCTGCTTCTACATACCGGTAGATTTTCATTCTCTCTTATGGGTTTCTTTAGACAAGAGACACACAGACAGACAAGAAATAATGCCAACATTATGCAGGGCATACATATTCAGATACTGTATATTTATGTTACATAATATTAAGTGGAGAAAACAATATTCAGTTACTATGGAGTTTGGAATCAAGCAGATGTAACTATTTTGAAATGGGGAAAAAAGTGTCTGTGTGGGAAGCTCAAGCTTGGCAACTCTAGCCATAAATAACCTTGATAGCCCTGCTAAGAAATGTGAATCACTTGCATCTAATCTACACAGAATACTTAAGAAGAGAAATATTCAAATTATCTTCCATCAAGATTCTCTAGACAATCTTTTTTTTCAAAAGAAAAAAAAATCTGGGGTGCTAAAGTTGTATTTGCAGAGTTGAAGGGGTGGAATTGTTGCCCACGTTGCTCTTTTTTTCTCCATGTTTACTAAAAAAAATTATTACAACATGCAGTTATGTTAAAATATATGATTTGTTGGCAAGTATGAAAGAGCTGTCAAAATCAACTTTTTAAGAAGACCTTAAAGGTAAAGGTAAAGGTTCCCCCGCACGTGTGTGCTAGTCGTTTCCGACTCTAGGGGCCGGTGCTCATCTCCGTTTCAAAGCCGAAGAGCCAGCGCTTGTCCGAGGACGTCTCCGGTCATGTGGCCGGCATGACTAGACGCCAAAGGTGCACGGAGCGCTGTTACCTTCCCACCGTAGTGGTCCCTATTTTTCTACTTGCATTTTTTACATGCTTTCGAACTGCTAGGTTGGCAGCAGCTGGGACGAGTAACAGGCGGTCACTCTGTTACGCGGCACTTGGGATTCGACCCGCCAAACTGCCGACCTTCCAATCGACAAGCTCAGCGTCCTAACCCACTGAGCTAAGTAAATTAGTAAAGCCAATAAATCTGGTACACTGGTTTTTAACGAGAGGTTTTTATATCCATATTTTGGTTTGGTCGGTAAGCATTTTTGGCTTTAGCGTTAATTTCAGCAATTTAGTCTCATCAACAGGGTTTTTAAGTTATTTATTGATTAAACACAGGTACAAGCAGTGTTATTACTTTATTGAAGGACGAGTGACAATGTCCCTATATATATATTATCTTTCTTATAGAATGGCATGGATAATCTTTTGGTAGCCAGTCAATAGGCAGACTGGTCAAACGGTGTGACTGGCTAATTTTTTGTTTAAGTGACAAGGGTTTTCTTTTAAGAAAAAAAATGTTAATCTTAGTTTAGGGTTTTCAGCAATCATGTCACTGAAACTCAGCAATGTAGTCCGAGTGGTCTTTGGAATCTGCAGAAATGGGAGCTTGGATTGCCTGTGGTGCTAGACTTTTTTGGATGTCATATGCCATTTCAGTCCTTCAGCAGATGTGTGAGCAATTCTCAATGTTGGTCACCTTTTTTGAGTAAAGGGTCCCATACCCAGTCCAATACAAGATGACAGTAACTTATTTTTTTTCAAGTATTATCCCCTTTGCCTAATGGATGGTAATGGTTTAAAATGTGGATAATTAAGTATGTCAAGTTGTGAGAAATAAAAATCCACTAATCAAAATAGACAGTTCACTAAAATGATATTCAAAATGACCAGTTTATCTCAGCTGCAGCCATGATCTTCTTCCTTCAGAGTAAATCTGCCTTAGCATTAAATCCAGCAGAATAATGAGCTTCAAAAAAAAGCATGGCCACCCTAGATGTGTTACAAAGAGAAGATTCCATTAAATCTCTTCAAATCATTCTTTCAAGCTTTCCATGGGACTCAGAATTACACCCTGTCAGCTTCCGAGGGTAAACAGGTAAGGCAACAGTTGATTTTGGAAATCAAATGTAATTCTAGGATAGTTCAGTCCTCAGTACAAAGTCCATGAATCCATTTAGGTTAACAAGCATGCTGCCCATACTGATTTATTAAGTAGAACTAAGATCTAGTCTGGAGCAAATTAAACAATTTACAGAGAGAACATCGTGTTCTACAAGAGATATCACCAGAGATAGTTGATGTTGGGCTTACAAGTATTTTAAATGGCTGGCTGGATGCATGTTGTGGAATATAATTTCACTTGTAACATGTCCTCCAACTTTGCCACTTGGTCTTTCAGTTCTACTTTAAATATCTCAAAATATGTTTCTATTTCATTATATTGCATGAGAACAGAATTGAGCAATGTCAATACAAGTCAACGTATTGAATACCAGAGGTAAGAGCTTAGTGGTTTTCAAACCTGTGAATATGTCATCTGCCAAAATTGGTACCCTTGCATAGTACCCATGGTGACAGAAGAAATGTCCTAATTGCATAAGGTATGTCTATTCTTCTTATTGGTATTACTTCTTTGCAAGTATTTAGTCTATACAATTTATTGGGAAAGAAAATGCTGCTATTCAAATGGTTCAATATATTCGGAATTTCACCTGGTTTCATTTATCTAGAAATGAGATAAAGCATTCTTTTAAGCTAACTGTGCTGAGGCATTATATCCAAACATAGGAAATACTGATTTATTTATGATTAGTTAGAATTATTCAGGGTCAATATAATTTTAGAACGTGTTTCAATCTCTACAGGAAAAAACAACAACAATCTGAATTCAAATGTCAAGATCCTGTGTTTACTTTAAAACCAGAAATGAAAATGTTTGGTTCAGGTAGACAATGACTCAGAGTGGTTCACAATGAAAGAGTTTATTCAATACACATAAGTCAACTGACAACTGTCAAATGTTTCAAGCTTTTATAGTAGAACTGTTTGAACTGTAACCAATCATCAATCGCTATTTTCCCGCTTCTTTGCAACTTTAACCAATGGTTGCACCAGAATCTCCCGCTTCAAGAACCTACTTTTTTTGCAACCTACTATTTACAAGTTTGCAACTATTTACAGACACAACACCCCTTACCCCCCAGTTGTTGTTATTTATTGACATAGTCTTTTAAGTATTTGGGTGGCCTATGGACCCTTGAAGGATATCTATTGCTTTGGACACCTAAGTCATTTCTATCAGATTGTCTGCTTGGCTGGCTTACACTGGTGGACCTGGACTCTTGACTAATTGGCTCAGATGCTTCTCTGCTAACACGTTGTGGTTGTTGTTGTGTTTGATGTTCCGCTATTGCTGGCCTGCTCACAGGGGGCAGCTCCCAGTCAAATTGACTGTGTTGTTGTTGGTTAGTTGTGGACGGACTGGTTTGCATTTCTGCTTCCCCACTAACAGGCAGGTTGTTATCAATAAGCCCTGATGCAATGTTCCCCCCTTGTATATTTTGATCCCCATCAGCTGGTATGCAACCAATAGTTCTCTTCCTTAGCTGATCTATATGTCTTTTGCTAACCCTATTCCCTTCCCCCTCAATAGTGTAAGACAAAGGTCCCAATATCTCAGTGACCACCCCTGGGACCCTTGTGCATAATTCCTGGCCCAGACCAGGTCCCCAACTTTGAATGATCTGTTTGGAATGTCCTGTTCCGCACTTGGTGGTAGTCTGTCAGGATGTAACCTGTCCAGTTTGGTGGTTAATCTTTTTCCCCACCTCATTTCTGCTGGGCTTTTCCCGGTAGCCGTGCACGGGGTCGTATGTTGGGTCAGCAAGAATTTTGCCAGTCTTTGATGCCAATCGCCACGGATGATTCTCTTTAATGCATCTTTAGTGGTCCTCACGTTTCGTTCAGCCAAGCCGTTGGTGGACGGGTGGAAGGGTGCTGATGTCGTGTGTTTAATCAAGTTGGCCTTGAGGAAATCCTGGAATTCAACAGAGGTGAATTGGGGCCCATTATCTGACACAATTACATCAGGTAACCCGTGAGTGGCAAAGAGGCCCCTTAAAACTTGTATTGTTTTACCAGAAGTCATTGAACTGACGGGTACTACCTCTAGCCATCTAGAGAAACTGTCCACTACTACTAGAAAGGTTAACCCTTGGAAAGGTCCAGCAAAATCAATATGAATCCTGGACCAAGGATTCCTGGCTAACTCCCACTTATGAATATGTGTGTGTTGCAGCTCAGGTCTAGAACGTTGACACAAATAGCAATTAGAAACACATTCTTCAATGTCCTTGTCAAGTCCTGGCCACCATAAGTGACTCCTAGCCAATGCCTTCATACGTACTATTCCAGGGTGACCCTTGTGTAGTTCTAATAAAATTGTAGGTCTGTGGATTTCAGGAATGACAACACGGTTTCCCCACAGAACGCATCCCAAATGGGATGACAGTTCATCCTTTCTTCTAAAATATGGAATGTACTTGGCATCCGGGTTAGTATTTGGCCACCCACTAAGGACCCAGGCCATAATTCTTTTTAGGATATGGTCATTATTTGTTGCTACAGCTATATCTTTAGTGGTTAAGGGGCAATCAGGAATGTCCTGTAAAGACATTATTTGTCCCACAGGGGCAGGGTCTTCCTCAGTGTTATTTAATGGCAGTCTGCTAAGGGCGTCTGCATGTCCCATTTCCTTTCCCGGTCTGTGTTGAAGGGAGAATGAATATGCTGAGAGGAAAATTGACCACCTCAGCATTCTGGGCGACATTATTTGGGGTGTCTGTTTATCGGTAGTAAACAGTCCCAATAATGGTTTATGGTCAGTGAGTATGGTAAAGTTCCTACCATAAAGGTAATCGTGGAACTTTTTTACTCCTGCCACGATTGCTAATGCTTCCCTATCAATCTGTGCATAATTCCGCTCTGCTTTAGTAAGCGTCCTGGAATAATATGCGATTGGCTTTTGAACACCATGACTGTCCAAGTGGCTGATAACAGCCCCCACACCATAAGGTGAAGCATCGCAAGCTAAATAAATTGGTTTATTTTCAATAAAATGGGTTACTGTTGATTGGCTAGAAAGAATGTCTTTTAATGTTTGGAAACTAACTCTATGTTTGTTAAGCCACTGCCACGGGGTTTTTTTATCTAAAAGTCTATGAAGAGGTTCTGCTATGGCAGCTTTGTGTGGCACAAATGTGTGGTAAAAATTAACTAAGCCAAGGAAGGCTTGTAATTCTGCCTTGTTCCTTAGTTCTGGTGCCAATTTAATTGCTTTGATTTTATCAGGGGTAGGATGAATTCCATTTTTGTCTATCCTAAATCCTAGAAATTCAGTGGACTTAACCCCAATGCAACATTTTTCCTTTTTTAATTTCAGTCCAGCCCTCCTAAACCTTTCCAATACCTGTTCCAGACGCTCTGCTAATATTTCTTCATTTCTTCCAGCAATCAGGACATCATCAAAATAAGGGCATACACCAGGTATGCCCTTTAAGGTCCTCTCCATCACTTCTTGAAAGATGCCTGGAGCTGCTGCAATACCAAATTGCAGTCTGTGGACTCGGAACGCCTCCTTGTGGGTAACTATCGTTTGAGCTTCTGCAGCCTCTTCAGAAACAGTTAATTGCAAGTATGCCTGCGCCAAGTCTAACTTGGCAAATATGGCGCCGTCCTGTATCGTGGCGAGGACCTGCTTCACCGTCGGGACCGGGTAAGCGTGTTTTTTCATTCCAAGGTTCAGGGTGGCTTTGTAGTCAGCGCAGATCCTCACATCCCCGTTAGGTTTAAGGGGTGTGACGATCGGCGTTTCCCACAAACCACCCTCGACTGGTTCTAAGACGCCTTGGCCTACAAGCTTATCAAGCTCGGCCTCGATTTTTTGCTTCAGGGCGAAAGGCACCCTTCGGGCCTTAAGCCTGATGGGTTTAACCGACGGGTCTAAATTAAATTTAATTGGGGGCCCTTTGTATTTACCTAAAGACCCATCGAATACGTCTGCGAATTCATTGCAGACTGATTCGAGGGTCTTATTTTTACTAACTGTATTTATTCCCCCTATCCAAATGCCCAGGGCAGGGAACCAGTTAAGGCCTATTAGGCTAGTCCTATGGCCTTCAGTAACTATTAAATCTAAAGCTCCCTTAAACACCTTAAATTTAACGCTAAGGGTAATTTTTCCTTTTATTTTTATTGGGGGTTTTTGGAAGTCGGTTAATTGGATTTTGGTTGAACTAAGTGGAATTTTTCTGCCACTTATCTGTTCAATCCTATCCAAGGTTTCACTAGATATTATGGACACTGAGGCCCCTGAATCTATTTCCATTTTGCAAGGAACCCCTTGCAATTGGACTATGATTTTTAATTTTCCTTCCGGAAAATTATTAATCTTTCCCTTCCTACTATGATTAACTCGCGCCACCTCCCCACGGTTCAGAAATTTAGCCCACGGTCTAGGGGTCTCTTTGCCACTATAGTAAGGGGTTACCTTACCTTCGGGCCAAACGTCGACTTCATGTAGGCGATTGTCGTGTGCACGACCCCTGCAGATGGCTTGGATGTGGCCGGTCTTCCCACACGATCTACATCTGGCGGTACGAAATCTGCAAGTTGCGCGGGGATGGTTGCCCCCGCAGCTGCCGCATTGGTTGTCGTTGTCGCGCGGTCTCGTTGCGGTGTCTTTCCATTGTCGTTGGGTCACTGTTACTTGTCGTTGTGGTGTTGCGGTTTGGAATCGGCGGTTCGGTTCAGGCCCGTCACTACGGGATGGTTTTGGCGCCATTTTTCCAAACCGTCTGGTGACTTCGGCGATGTCATCATCCCATTGCTGGTCCACCTCCCCGCAGTCCACAAGGCCTTCTTGATTGATTTTGGCAGACGCAGCCATGCTACTACGGGGGGGGGTCGCGATACCCGGTGGATTCATACGTTAATAGTTCATCCAGTACTTCTTGCAAATCGCCGGTGGGCTTGGCGATTATTCTATTTTGTAGATGCTCGTCTCGCAAGCCCAGTACCACTCGGTCCCGAATTCTGATTTCCAAGTTGTCATACTTGCATCGTACTGCGGCTTCTCTGACTGCAGCAACGAATTTTTGAATCGATTCGCCTGGCCTCTGGTTTCTTTTTTCGAAAATATGACGCCAAAAGAGTTCGGATCTCCTTGGCGTGAAATGTACTTTTAGTTTAGCTAACAGATCGGCGTACGGAACACTTGAGACCGGCTGTGGTTGACAAAGTCCTACAGCGATCCGATATACTGGTGTGCCGCAAATTGTCAGTAACGCTGCCGCCTTTTTTCGGTCATCCGTTATCCCGGAATCCTTCGACCTGTCCTACATATTCTTCCCAGTCCTCTGGGAAGCTTGGGTCGAATTCTTTTAATGACCCGATTTGCGCCATTCGGAGAATTGTTGATTCCGCCGCGGCCGCTTGTGGTTGACTGTGACTTCTTTTCAAAATTGCCGCCTTTGCGCAGCTGTTCCGCCGAACCTTCTCTGGTCTGCCGTCTATCCCACCTTCGTCGCCAGTTGTTTGGTTCAGGTAGACAATGACTCAGAGTGGTTCACAATGAAAGAGTTTATTCAATACACATAAGTCAACTGACAACTGTCAAATGTTTCAAGCTTTTATAGTAGAACTGTTTGAACTGTAACCAATCATCAATTGCTATTTTCCCGCTTCTTTGCAACTTTAACCAATGGTTGCACCAGAATCTCCCGCTTCAAGAACCTACTTTTTTTGCAACCTACTATTTACAAGTTTGCAACTATTTACAGACACAACAGAAAACATTTATCTCATCTGCTGTAAAAACTAAGGTGAGGGGAATGCTCGCTCCCTAGAGGCTAAAATGGGCAATCTGAAACTTGAGCCGGCCACGAACAAGGAGTGTATATCGGAGGTGGTGACCCTTTGAGAGCTGGATACAACAAAATTTCATTTTGAGGTATGCCGATTGGTGTACATTCAAAGTGACAATAAAGTTGTTTGTTTGTTTTGTTTTTTGTTAGGACATGCAGGTTTATTCACCCAGCAGGAAAAAAAAAGCTTGTTTTCATCATATATTTTTTTTAAAAAGTAGATTACAAATTCAGGGATCACTGGGTATTAAGCCCAGCAAATGGTAATATTTATATCCCCCCATCAACTCACCCGCTGCTTAGATATTCAGTTCGGTGCATCCATTCTTTCTGGACCCATGCATAATATTTGGCTTAAATTATTAAACTTTATAATCACTCTTAGGGAAGACAAGCGGGCCACAACTTCTAGAGAAGAAAGGGCAGTCTGAAGAGAGCTCCACAAAAAGAAGAGCTAACAACCGGAGCAGAATGAAGACACTGCAAATAGACCAGCATGTTTAATTCCTTTACGTGCAAGGGGAAAACTTGACAATGCCCACCAGTGTTCCAGGGAACTGCTCCTCATAAAGAGACCGCGAAACCCAGCCTCCAGAGGATTTGTAGCTCTAAGAGATGAGGGGTTATCCTTCTTACTAGGAGCATGGTGGCTCGAGTGGTTGCAGAGCTGGGCAGGAGGTTAGCAGACTCATGTTTGAGACTGTCATGGGGCAGGGTTGAGCTCTCGTCCTTCACTCCAGCTCCTGCCGGGCACACGAAAGGAGCCCTCAGCTGGGCATCCCCAGGGCAACGGTGATGTCACCAATTAATCCTTTCAATCTGGAAGTGCCTTGGTGTTTCTGACATGAGTGCAAAAAGCCATCTTATTCAAACCACAGCCAGTGTCTTCAAATGGAGACTGAGTTTTCATATTTCCTTTTTTAAAAATCACTTTCAAAAATGTTAACTGTTTTTCCGCTTTTCTGAAGCTTTGGATCAAAAAGTCTGAAAACACAGGGACGGGGAGGTTAGCTACAAGTTTAAGAATGTACATATACATATACGTGTACATGTACATGTACATATTGATTTGAGAAAGTTTTACAGGAACTAAGGATCCAGATAAAATAAGATTTTGGAATTAACTATAAAGAACCTTTCTGGTGGGTTTGCAGACGTGTGCTAAGTAGTCCACTACAGAGGTGTGTATAATCCTTTTTATCAACCTGACATTTGTTAGGGGACTGATTGAAAAATCAGGATTTAACGCATAAATGAAGCAAGCCAAACTCTGAGGGAAAGGAAGGAAGGATCATTTCAAGGAGGTTTAAAGGTAAATGTCGAAGGACTTTCTCTTTGACTTAACAATTGGATATTTGTGTGTATTGAAAACCTACCAGTGGTTATCATACCTTTGAAAATCCCAAAGTGTCATTTTCTGTATTTGAGGGATATTAGCTTTTCAAATCACCTGTAGCTCTTATTTGGATATGCATCTCCTGATTACAGGCTGTGAGAATGCTTGTCAGGTCTATCATCTAAACTAGCTTTTGATTGCTCCCATCAATTCTTGTTCTCAGAAATATTATCATACACACGTGTTGCTCACTGTCAGGCTGAAATCATATTTTATCTGACTAAAAGAGTAGAGCAAATGAAGGAAGGGAAATTATTTGTTCTGACTGCCAGCTGTTAGGTATCTCCAATCCTGATTGTGGCCTGGTTTATGACTCTCATTCTGCCTTCTTGTTGCGTTTGTGTCCACCCTGAAAATTGCATTGTGAGTGTGACGCAGTTAAATAAAGTTCAGTTTTTTAAAAAAATGAAACAAAATATGTTGCTACAACACACAAGCATCATTAAAGGCAGGTACAGGTTGCTCCTTCCATTATTCTCAGCTGTGTAACACCATACTTTTTGTCAGGTTATGCTCTGCAACTGCAAATCTATTCTGAGAATATGAATTTACTGGAATTCTGATCATGTTGCTGATCATGAGAATGACTCTGCCAGAAATTTCAACACAATGTACAGTATGTGTAATAGTCTGACTCCAAAGTGACCTGCCATGTATTTTGGACTGTTTGGACTTTAACAGTCCTTGTTTTTGTAGTTCCTGCTGGAGGAGGTTAATGATGATCTGGCAAATAAAGTGTGAGTGGAGAAAATCACAAGCATGCTGAACAATGGAACACTTTAAATATAGGATAAAATGGAAGCGGGCAGCCTTTTGGCAACAGTGATCATGTTGTGTCCCTTTCTGCTCCAAGAAGTTAATTCAGCTGCTTACAGGTTTTTTCTTTATTCTTTATTGGCCATGTGTGATTTAATGCACAAGGAATGTGTCTCCAGTGCATAAGCTCTTAGTGTGCATACAAGCAACAAGTGATAAATCATGATCATAATCATAAAATATAATCATTCTAAATCATAAGATACAACACTCAGTGATAGTCATAGGATACTAAATAAGCAAACAACACAAATCATAATAGGATACTAAATAAAGCCAATCAACATAAATCATGAGATACAAACAATAACGTTATAGTCATAAGAAGCTAAGGAAATAGGAAAGATGAAAAGATGAGAAGGATAATGGGTAATACAGCCCGACTAGGTGGTTTGACGATTTTTCTCTCCTGTTGGGACTGATGTGCTTGCCTCTCCTTTTTGTCAACACCAAGACAATAGTTGCTTGCCTGGCTCCTTTCAGCAAGAAACCCAAAAGACCAAATTCTGTTGTGGTTGTATAGCTCTTGAATGCAGAAGGAGAAAGGGGGTGACTGCAGAATGGTTTTTGAGCCTCATGTGAAATATCAGTGGCAAGAGCAGTATGTTAAGCAACAGTGATAAGACTGCTTTGAAGGCCCTGATGGAGTTGGGAGGATGCTACCGGCAGTTGTGGTAGGGGCCAAAAAGAGTGAGGGAAGGGGGGCTTTAAGAATTGGTCCAAGGGCCAGAGGTTTGCTCACATCTGCTGTAGGAGCTGATATCCAGTATCTTCATAAATTGGAGTTAGCAGTTCATAATTTGAAGATATTCAATGTTCCCATTAAAATAGATATGGGATAATGCATGGAAACAGAAGGTGTAATTTATTTCTGATTTTGTCTATCATGATTGTGATGTAATTTCTCCTGTGATGTGATCATTCTCTATGCCATTTTCTCAGTATAATCTCTTTCCCCTTGAGGATACTAAGGAAACAATAACTACAATTTATGTGCATGTGGACATAAGATGTAAGAATACGTTAGGTGTTTAAGGGAGCTAAAATGAGGGGCTTTGGGATCTGCCGTAGCTATTAAGCCACAATTTTTTTTCTCAATTGTAGTGTCTTCTCAGATAGGCTTCGTACATTTAAGCAGCCAATCATCTCTTCTGTCATAAGGAATATTTCTTAGTTTAATTTTCAAATCCTTCTGTGTATTTAGATAAAGAGGGCTCAGGAAGTTGTACAATTAGATTAATTCTTTCTGGGCCAGCAACTTCCCTCTTAGAATTATATCTTCATGGAAGAAATGAGATATTATTGCCTACGTGGCACTTTTAAATTTCCTTGAATCACTAGATAATACATATTCTGGTAGAAAACTGCGGTGTTCTTAAAATATATTCACATTTTATATTATCTGCATCTCCAAATCTCTCTAGCAATAATAATCTTATTCATTTTAATCTTCTTCAAACAAAAGGAATAAATGCAGCATGTCAGTCTAGCTGATGATCAAATGGCATGCAAATGTAATGGACAAGTATAAAATGTTCAAGAGTTTAAATTTCCTCGATTACATAACGTAATAAGCTGTTCAATTAACTAGAAAACAAAGGAGCATAATGATGGAATGTTTAATACTTCTGCTGGTTTTTCACTTTTTATGTCTCAGAAATACCTTAGGTATATGCTATTACACTGCATCCATCCTGATATTTGTAGGATACAATTAGAGATTCTAGTTTTTGCATAGCATAAAACAATCATGTTTTGAGTAACGTCTGTGGACCCTGACCAAAATGTGCTTGAATTGTCAAGTAGTCTTCCTATTGTTACCATGGAACGGTGTGTTCTGTACCAGCCTGCTACCGGCCCTGCAGAAAAGGCAGGGACAACCCCTTTACAAACGGCAAGAGACTGGAATTACGCCAGCCAAATTTATTCACATAAAACAGAGCAAGACAAGACACCAACCATAAAACACGAGCTAAGAAGCAGGAACAATCCAAGCGGTTGCCTTCAGCAAACCAGCCCTCCCACACATTCCCCTTAAATACAGTTCAGGGCATGGCTTCTCTCTGCCTCCTTCCGAGGTGCCCCATTGCCTTCCTCTGTTTACTCCTGACTGACTGCCTCCTGCGTCGGGCGTCCTTGAACAGGGCCAGCTGTGGGTCATCTTCATCCACGCTGTCAGGCTCACACAGCTGGGTCTGCATCGTGACCAGATGAGAGGGGCCTTGCTGGGGGCTCTCATCAAGCTGTCCAATCCCCTCAGCAAGCTCTTCAACACCCCCCTCCTTCTCCTCTGAGTCGTCCGACCCAACTGCCGAACCCACAGGCTGACCCTGAATCACAACACGGTGCATGAAGTGCAGCACAGATATGACTAATGGACATAGACTACAATTTCTCTATCTTATTCAAGAGCATCATGTGAAAACTTTGTTTGACCAGAGGCATGATGGGTATCACCTCAACTAGTGCTATTTTCTTTACTTTTTCTTTCCTCGTGTCTTTAACTTCTTTGGCATAATATTTTGGCTTAATAATTTAGTACTGTTTCCTTCAAAAGGAAATATTGTGATGAATGCATATGTAAACTGTGCTTTTATGTATCTCTTGAATATTTTGGCAAAAAACATTCTCAAGTCTCAATACCCAAAGGACAGTAGCAATTCAGAATTTATGCCATATGTGCATTGTTCCCTGTGCAGGACCATAAAATTTCAAGAAAAACATGGGAATCATCTATTCTCAAAACAAAATTTCTACTGACAGTGATTTTTGCTCTCTATGGAAGAGCATCTCCCCATTTATAATTCTGGCTAAATGTAAAATCTGCATCCCAATGATTAAATGGAAGAGAAAACAAATGTGTAATTGAAAAGGGCTTAGAAGCATTTAATATATTACTTTCAATGGTTAGCAAGCAAGTGAATGAAATACATCCCAAATGACTATATTAGCTATGACTATATTAGTGCCACAATCCTCAAATTACAGATTATTTCATGCTGGAACAATGCTATCATCAAGAACATTTCAGGAGAAAGATGAAACAGCTTGAATAGTAAAACAATTGCAGCTATGTCAGAGTCAGTGACCAGGGTATTTAATACAGTTAATCTTTATTATCAGCACTTCTGTTTCCAGCTATGTTAGCGCTACTGCGCTTTGATGATAACCTTATGCTCAGTTCTCATCAGCTTTGTCTAACTTTTGTAAGGGAGAAGATTTTTGTCTTTTGTGATAATAAAATAATCAAATTGTAGAGTTGGAAAGGAACGTATGGAACACCTATCTCACTACTCTGAAATGTGCAGGAAAACCGATTAAGCCATCCCTAAGATATGGTTGCCCAATCCCTTTTAATCCCCCCCCCCCCAATAGACTACAGAATCATTTGGAGTGGTGTGGCTGCAACAAATCATCAACTTCATCAAACATCACAACTCACATTGGGAAAAACTGCCTACTAGAAGGAACAAAAATGAAGAAAGTAAATATGGAAAAATACTTGCAAAAATGCATACAGTATGCATATATTATACAGACAGCATTATTTTTAATGATGCAAACTAATATTAAAACAGAATGGAATGTACTCCTGCTTGCAGATAAGCCAGAACTGTAGATAAGTAAACATAATTCTCCATTTCTGTAATCATTGCATAGCATAGAATAGCAAACCATCTTTGATTTGGCACACTATTGTAAAGAACTTACCTTCACAAATTAAATTAAATTAAATCTAGGGAGCTGCAATCTAGGAAAATAGTCTTTCTTTCTTTCTTTCTTTCTTTCTTTCTTTCTTTCTTTCTTTCTCCCTCCCTCCCTCCCTCCCTCCCTCCCTCCCTCCCTCCCTCCCTTCCTTCCTTCCTTCCTTCCTTCCTTCCTTCCTTCCTTCCTTCCTTCCTTCCTTCCTTCCTTTCATATTTTTATAGATATTGGTTCTGAATAAATATTTATTTTTAAACATAGTTTGCTATGCAGTGATTACAGAAATGGAGAATTATGTTTAGTTATCTACAATTCTGGCTTATTTGCCAGCAGGAGTACATTCCATTCTGTTTTAATATTAGTTTGCATCATTAAAAATAAAGCTGTCTGTATAATATATGCATACTGTATGCATTTTTGCAAGTATTTTTCCATATTTACTTTCTTCATTTTGTTCCTTCTAGTAGGCAGTTTTCCCCAAAGTGATATTTTTTGTCATTTTTTCCCTTTAGACTGCACTGTTTTTGTATTTATTCATTAAGCGGTGAACTGCAGCATCAATTTCAGAAGATGGCAAAAATAGAGAAATAATGGCATTTTGCCTGTAAATCAATTTGGGAAGTGTGAAACCATTTTGTTTCCATTTAATTCACTTTCCCTTTAAACAGTTCCAGTTTTGCAGAACACTGAAAACCTTTGAGAAGGTGTGTTTTGTTTTTTTACCAATTTTTTTAAGTACAAGTATACAGAGAAGGAAGGTGGGGGGGGATATGAATTGTGGATATCTCAACCACAGAAAAATTAGCCATTAAAAACAAAAATCCATTAACAACCCAAAATATTCAGCTTTGGAAAAGATGGGATAAAGAATCTTTTAGTCTCGAGTTTTCCCACTTCAGTTAAAACCCCAGGACTCAGTTTGCACTTTTTTCTCATGAAAAGAAGAAGAACATTCCTGCTTCTATCATCATTTCCTCTAATTTCTCCCTCAAATAATATTGCTGGCTTGATCCTTTCATCCTGTTTCTTTATAGAAAGTATTGGAATGTGTTTTTTTCCCCTTTAAGGTATTTCTTTTTTCATGGCATTGTACTCATATGAGGTCTAAAGCACTTCTCCAAATTATTTTCAAAACATTCAGGGCCCTAATAAACCAATGGAATTGCTGAATTAAACCAGCCGATATGATGAGGTTAGAAAACATAGAGCATGGCATTTTTCCACAGTTCCTCTGCCGAACTTGGCCCAGGATTTATAGACGCAGCATTATCCCAATTACATTTTTGAGAAATGTTTTCAATTGCTGCATAATCCAGAGTATTATCCTTCCAGTGGAGCAGCTTTCAAATGAATAGTTATGGCAATTGTGACTTTATTTTCTAAGTCACAATTGCCATAGCTATTCATTTGAAAGCTGCTCCAGACAATAGCAATAGCAAAAGCTGCTCCAGACAATAGTAATATCTGGAAGGCAGGATCAAATTTCACAGACAATTTGATCTTTCAGTTAAAGACGCTGAGCTCTGTCAGGTGGAAAGCTGACAGCCCAAGTTTGAGACCTGAGCACTGCGCAATGGGGTGAGCTCCCCTTTCTTGCCCCAGCTCCTGCCCACCTAGCAGTTCAAAAGCAAGCAAATGTGAGTAGATTAATAGGTACCACTTTGATGGGAAGGCAACAGTGTTTCGTGTGCCTTGATGTATAGTCATGCTGGTCATATGATCACAGAAGTGCCTTCAAACAATGCTGGCTCCCTTGGCTAAGAGATGGAGATAAGCCCCACCCCCTAGAGTCACACACGACTGGAGAGGGCAAATCTTTACCTTTACGGTCTTTTTAGTCAAGGAACTGCCACCAGACTTCTGTTGTTGTTTTTTCTGGCACCTCTGCTCTGCTATCCATTTGTTTCCCTTTCCACTAATTTAACACTGCCACTGTGGATAACAGGAGTAGCATTTGAGACTGTTGCCCCACTGGGTGGTGGAATGTAGACTTTTTTGTGAAGATGTTAGTTCTAATTTAGGTCACATGGGAGGGAATAGTAGTGTGAGTAGTAAAAACAATCTATAATAAAGGTAGGTGCAATAGGAAACCTTGAACTAGCTGTTCCAATAGACGGGATCCAACAGAATCAAATCCATTCATACAGTTTTAAAGAGCTGAATTAGGGGTGAGCTTTTTCTTGGATTGTTCCTTGATAAAGTTGGGTATCTAACTAATAGGACTATATCCATCTACAAACTGTAGAGAATGAAAGGACAGACCTGGCTTGCATTGCAAGAACTTGGTTGGGTGAGGACGAAGAGGTATGCCTGTCTGAGATTTGCTTTCCTAGTTTCTAGTCCTACAACAAATTCAGTGTGGAGTTCAGGTAGAGCTCTCAATCCAGATATTCTGGACCAGGGGTCCCCAACCCCCGGTCCGTGGACTGGTACCAGTCCGCATGATGCCAGAAACCAGTCTGTGCAAACAAGTGAAGCCCCATTTGCTGGAGGCAGGAAGCACACAAAACCACATGCCCTCTGGTCCACAAAGACACTGTTGGCAAATGGTATTGGCAACCACCAACTTACACATGTTATCACACACTATCTTTGTGTAGTATCTTAACAAAGTGACAACCACCCACTCTAATGATAGAAAGATTAACATCCTAATTAGCTGGATATTTGGTCATTAATGTCCAGTTAAGAGAACAATCTCCACTATACATAAAAACCATCAGTAAGAAGCTGAGAAATCTTGTCTTTAAGAACCTGGGAAATAAACTGAACTCTAAATTGGGGGGGGGGGGAATCCAGGTTTTGCTTTTGCTGATGTTTTTCCCTATCTACGTCTTCTTTTAATCTTGTTAAAAGAATTCTGGAGCTTGCTTTCTGTGGAGGTGTCAATTATTTGTGCAGGCTTCATTTCTAGAGCAGAAAAGAAACCTTGGTGATAGATTTGAAGACTGAAATGCACCACCTAAGTAGATAAATAAATGTGGACAATTTGCAAGCTACCCAGACTATGACTTGTTCAACTATGAGATAAATTAGGCTGGTCACAATTCCAGTTAAAGGCTATGTTTTACCGATCAGGGTAGTTTAAATTAGCA
Organism: Vipera ursinii; assembly: GCF_947247035.1. Lineage (NCBI taxonomy): Eukaryota > Metazoa > Chordata > Lepidosauria > Squamata > Viperidae > Vipera > Vipera ursinii. The sequence continues at coordinate 167,661,845 of NC_139512.1, read as the reverse complement.
GTTGCTTTTGGCAGAAGTTGTTTTAAATAAATCTCCTTTGGGATCAGTTTCAGTTAGACATATTTTCCAGCAAAAGTTTTAACTTTCAGTGACTGTAAAACACATTTTCTGTGACAAAATGGACATGAAGTGACAGTTTGGTATTTTGATTTATTAGACCAGTATGATTTTACACTGAGTTGGCTAGAGAGATACAACAAATTTTGATGCAAAAGAGAACTTCTGAAAGAACTGAAAAATTCAAAAACCAATGATGTTATAGACAAACGCATGAACTACTCTGGTTTCTCCTCAAATGATATAAATCCATGCCATTTTCTTAGCAACAATATGTAGCAGGGGTTTGCCCCCGTTTTCTTTCAGAATGTTATTTGATTTTCCACTCTAGCCTACAACTTGGATTTTCTGGAGTACTTGCTTGGTTTGACCCACTTAATTTTTCAAGATAAACCAAGTTTAGCCAGGTACCTGCAGTGAAAGAGATTGCCATATCCTAATTTGGCTTTTCATGAAATCTTAGCTTATCTGAAGGAAATCTTTCCATCATAAACAGACATATTTTGCTGCTACATACAGATATGAAGCATTTCCCAATGTTGAATATCTCAAATTAAAAATTGGCTTTCTATATTGGTTCTGAAATGCACCAAACTGGAAAAAAATATGGAATTAAGTTTTATTATGACTTTAAATCTATCCTAGTCTAGACATAATCCTGTCTAATAGAATATTCTGGATGTCAAAATACATAAATCAATAGAGTGGCATCTATACATGCAGAAGAATGTAACAGAGCACAGGACAGTGATCAGAAAATTTGCAAGTTTTCCTCAGATTTGTTTTGGTTGGTGTTTTTTTTAAGAAAATCCTCTTCACTAATAAAGTGAGCATACAAGGCTTCTAGCTCGACCTATATTTCCCTCCCCTCTCCCTTGTAGGGTCCATTTTATGTAATAGTACAGCTCATGCTACAGTCTTTGGATGCTATCTCTTTCCCTTACAAATTAGAACTGTGTGAAGTGGCTAATATTCAACTCAGCCAGAAGCTACATCTCACCTTACTGAAGAATAGCAGTTCTTTCTTTTATTTAATGAGGCTCCTGTGTGTCTCCATTTGAAAGCAACACCGACAGGATTATAACATCAGACATAGTAAAAAGATTTTTTTTAAAAATAAAACTATGAAACAATAATAAAACACTAAACATGGCACCAAAACACACAACTTTTTCTCAAAGGGAATAATTTCTTTTTAATCCCATTTATATCCCGCCCTTCTCCGAAGACTCAGGGCAGCTTACAATCTAAGCACAAATTAAATGTGCTTAGCAATAGCCTTCATTCTATGTATATGCCTGCTTATTAGGGCTTCGGGACCCCCCAAGCGGCATTATTACAAAGTCAGCTTATTGCCCCCAACAATCTGGGTCCTCATTTTACCTACCTGGAAAGGATGGAAGGCTGAGTCAACCTTGAGCCTGGTGGGATGCGAACCTGCAGTAATTGCAGGCAGCTGGTGTTACTTAAGGAGGCATTAGCCCACTGCTCCACCAAGGCTCTATTGGAATAATGATTCCAATCTTCTCACAAAAAGCCTCCTTCCCACAATGGCTTTCCAAAAATATGACAGAGTTTAGGGAATTTTGATTTCAGGGGGTGCGCTGAAATAGACAACAGAATTCTTACTCAGATTCTAAGCTACATATCAATTTAAAGATGGCAACCAGCACCTGCAAACCAATGTTGTTTTTATTTTATTTTATTTTATGTTATTTTATTTTATGTTTTGTTTTAATTTTGTTTTATTTTTATTATTTTATTATTTTATATTTTTTTATTTTAGGCAGCCCTTAAAATAGAGGAGTTACACATGTAAACTGTCATGAACCCATTACAATTTGAGCTGCTGCATTCTGTACTTATTGTAGTTCCTAAGTCTTATTGTAAAATAGGTTACAATAGTGCAAAACGGGTGACTAAAGCATGAGACTGGAAGTAGAATACAAGAGAATTGTGCCAAGAAGGGAGAGAGGGATGCATTTCCAACCATGGCAAATGAGAAACAGATGAATATGTCTGTTATGTTTTAATGTCTTAAGAAGTTATTAGTCACTCATTTAAGGAACTTCATAGAAAGATGTTCAAATAGCTTTCAGAGACACACTTGAATAAGTTGAAAGACTATTCAGAGAAGGCCTCCTCAGGGTACCGTCAGCTAGACAATGTCGGCTGGTGACCCCCAGGGGGAGGGCCTTCTCTGTGGGAGCACCAGCCCTGTGGAACCAGCTCCCCCATGAGCTTCGGATGGCCCAAGATCTCCAGTCCTTTCACTGCGGCCTCAAAACACTCCTTTTCCACCTGGCTGACCTGGACAGGGATTTTAATTATGTTTTTAATTTTTTAACTCTAATTTTAAATTTATTATTTTAATTTTAATTTATTGTACAGAGGCCTTTAATTTTAATTTTATCTTAACTTCTGTATTTATTGTATGTTATTGTTGTTAGCCGCCCTGAGTCCTTCGGGAGATAGGGCGGCATATAAGTCCCAATAATAAAATAAATAAATAAATAATATTCATTTAGCTTGCAATATTCTGTATTTTAACATTGTTTTTTTCCCCCCTGGAATTAAACCTGATTAACAAGACAGTGCGAATATTGCCTCCTTAGACATGAGCTGCTTTTTAGGAGTTTGAGAATATCTGAGAAACTGAATATACAAAAAGCAGTTTGGAAAGGGATTTTCCCTCAAATTGTCATCAAAAAGGCCCCTTCAAAGAACTGCACAGTCATATATTTTCAGTGCACATTACAATTGCATAGACTGGTCCAACTGAGTTCATTATGCCTTTGAAAAAAGGAAAAAGAAAGCATTCAGGCCTACGCCAACCATACACTGAAATTTGACTACACCCAACTGTCGTCTTTGCTTTGACTGGCAGTAATGGGTAGAATAGCTTTCCGCTTGTTTGTTTGTTTGTTTGATTTCTATAGCTGCCCATCTCAGCATCTGGGCGGCTCACAATTCAGAAACATGTTACTGTTAAAATCTTTAAAACATTTTGAAAAAATAGTGGAAAACATTAAAACACTAAAAACTTTAAAATGTCTAATTCACCTTCATACAAAGCAAAGTTTTTGGATGAGTAATACAATATTTTAGGGAAGCACCCAGAGTAGTTGGACTTCAGAATGAATTTAGTATAGGTTGTAGCAAGGGCTCCCTTGCTTAACTGCCAGTTGTTTGGTCTTCCCCATTTCAGAAAAAAAAAACTTTAAACTTTCCATCTCATTCACCTTTGGGAAATGGCTTGAAAGAAAATTTCTGAGCAATGATACCCTGTAAACCAGTTACGGCAATGCAATCCTCTGCTTTTCTTCAAGAACAGGCCAAGAGGAAGGTTATAATTAAGGACATCCAGATGATTTTTTTTTTACTGCTCATAGATAAGCAGGAAGAATATTTTTCCTTCTCCTTGGCACTCTCCTGCTAAAGTACCCCCCAAACGAGGAGCCTCAGCCATAGCCAGGTTTTCTCTGATAGAATGAAACCATTTTTCTCCACTCAAAGCAGCGAAAGAATATTTTGTGAACAGAAGCAAATGTGTTTGTGGGTATGTGGAAACAAAGAGAGGAAGACAAACTTAGACATAATATATCATTACCTCTCTTTTTTGCCCAGTGTAGAATTGCTCCTATTAGAGATGATGATAAAACCCAGAGAGAGGTGAAGAGTGAGAATCAACAGCTGATTCCCTGTATCTCTTCAGCTTAATTTAAGCAGAGTTCAAGCCCTGCCAACTCTAGGTGAACTCAACTGCCTTGGTAACATCCCAGCAGCACGTTCAAAATAAATTCCTGATGTGGATGAGTTATTCCCGTTAACAGTTTCAGTTTTCAAAAAATTAATATATATTTTTTCCTAAATACAAAGGGTGGGGGAGTTATCACTGGACACCAAGGTAGAGTGGAACTGATTTTTAAATAACAATATTATCTGAATGGACTCCTAGAGGTAACTAGTTCGGTTATATACTGCCTTTCTTCTCTAGGATCCAGAATTCCCGGTGATTGATCTTTTTGTCCCACAACCCAGGCAATTCTGTTTTTAATCAGCTTATATCATGTTGAAATTTGGATCTGCTAAGCCCAGCAGCATTGTGTTAAAAATACATTCCCTTGCTGGTGGAATAGTAGTTAAGGAACTGATTATAATGTTAGTACACCCAGTGCAATTTGCAGAATTGGCCAAAATATAATGGATGGAGAATGTCTGCAAGACTTATTGAATATGCACTGATATTTAGTCTAAAATCAGAGTTAGAGTTACACTGATACACAGGTTCAGAAATCCTGCATGTGGCACCAAAGCTCTCTTTGAATGTGCTGTGGAATTTTGGAGATGCAATTACCAAAAATCAATTATGCTAGCATATTTTAAGTTATGGGAATGAAGGAGTACAGCAAAGAAGGGGGAAGAAATAATTATGGAAGGAAAATGGTAAAATCTCAGCCTCATCTACCCATAAGCTGCTGTATTATCCAATTCAAATGAAGTACCTAGTGTATTCCTCTTTTACCCCAAAAAACCTCTGATACAGCCCCCACCCAGAAAATTATTGTCCACATGTAGCTTAGTTTATCAATTCCCTTTACGTTAATTAGGCTTCTGTGAGCAAACAAATAGGTATTACCTATTGTCACTTTAGCTCTTAAATTCATGGCTTCTCCAAAAGGAAAGTCATAATTTAGAGCAGTGATGGCAAACCTTTTAGAGACCGAGTGCCCAAAAACCAGCCCCGCCCTGTCCCGCCACCCCGCTCTGCCCCATCTTGCTCGCTCCACCCCACCTACCCACAAGGCCATTCACCGCCTCCACGGCCCACCGCAGATTGCCCAGCAGCACCATGGCAGACAACCCTCCGCCCGCACCTCGCAGCATCAACTGCACATGATGGCGGAGTCTTGTCCCCTCTGCCTGGCTGCCATATCCTTGGCTGCGCTGCTCCATGTGGTCCACGCTCAGGGACAACTCTCCTCTGGGGGGGTTGATGAGGAGGAGGGGGCTGGGGGGGGAGGCAGGGCTGGGGTGATGGTGCGCATGCCCACAGAGAGGGCTCTGAGTGCTGCCTGTGGCACACGTGTCATAGGTTCGCCACCACTGATTTAGAGCAACCCCCCCATTATTAGAGGAGTAGCAACTAAAAGATGAAAGATTTTAAAAATAGCTGTGCTGGAATCAAAATGTTTTGCATGAGGTAGAGCAGGGGGTCTTCAAACTTGGCTGCTTTAAGACTTTTGGACTTTAGTTCCCAAAATTCCTCAGCCAGCTAGCAGCCAAGTTTGGATACCCCTGAGGTAGAGGACAGTTACTCTGCTTTTGTGGGACTATTAAAGCCTCACACAATGTTCTAGAACTGTTAAAGTGTTGAATAATGAATGGATGACCTTCTGAACATTCATCTGTCCTCATGATAAGGAACAGTATGAGTTACAGTTCAATATCTGGAGGTAAAAAAATGTTGGTGGTCTCCAGATGCTATCCTGTTCAATGTCTACACAAGCCTAGGAACATTAGGTAATATAAACAGGAGCCAGTGAAAACAGCACAGTTGTAGCCAAATGGCTTTCTCTGATTATTGTGATTGTGTCGGCCTTGGGCCATCCTAAATGAGAAGGAATTGCCAAGGAGCAGGCAGCTTCCCCTAGTCTTCCATCCACCATGGACAGCAGCAGTAATAACATACTTCCTCCCACTTTCTACTAGCTAGTCAATATCTGCAATGGGAAGTGTGAATCAAAGCAAACTCTGAGAAAGAGCAAATATATATTCCCACTTGATGGAAAAGAGAGTCCAGCAGGAGTCAACACACCTGGAATGGATCTATTTACAGAAAGCCTTCCACTTCAGACCAACACTTATAAAATGTGTTTTCATGGAGAAACATATTTCTCAATTGCATCAAGTCAAGCACAAGAGTTAGCCAGGAGAGAACACTGAAGATCCTACAGATGAAGAATGTCAAGTGGGGGGTCTCCATCCCCCTTTATTCTTTCATTTTGGAAAGAGAGAGTTTCAGTCTGAACTCCATTCTTCTGGGAAGCTATTAATCATCCCATGCACAGTAATCCATAAAAAGAAAAGCGCACGAGAAGTTTCTTTTCCTTTCTACTTAATTTCGAAAATTATTATGACATTGCCTCTTCTCCTCCTCCCTTGCCCCACAATGACCTGTCCCCAATGCAACATAGCTGTAAATTGTTTAACTGCTGTTGCCCTTTGTAGATAAAGCTCATTTATGCTCTCAAACATTCTTTTGCTTACACTGAGTTGCACCAATTGTCGAACACAAGAAATCATGCTTCTTGACTAAACTAACTTGATGTCTCCATTACTGGAAGCAGGTTTTTGTTTGATATAGAAGAAAAAAACCATGAAACTGTGTTATACAGTTTCTAATAGATAGCTAGCACACTGGTTAGGCAACAGCTAAATCTTTCAGTGCTTGTTATATGCAACTTTTAGTACAATACTGAAAGCTAATCTGTGGGTGGAAGACATCTGACTAGCAGTGCTCAGTAAAGCTCTTGAGAGAGAACAACTGTTTTAATGTACATATTTTTTTTGATGGCAAAATATGCCGAGAGCTAATATCTTGGAGGAATTATGGCTGAATCAGGAATCTTTTGCGCTTTCCAAGCCAAAGTTTCTAAAAAGTACCGTTAGTTAATACTGCAGTGCTGAGTGCTTGAGTATAGAAATACCATTGCAGTCAGGAGGAATGCCAATTGAGCAAATTCTTGCACACAACTGGTCTGCTTACCTCTTGTGATTGTCTTCAGTCTGGGAAAATAAATTGAAGGAAGGGAGGGAGATTTAGTGAAGGTTTTTTTTTCCTGCCCCAGAGGTGAAAATATACCAAAGAATGAAAGGCGACCTTGTAGTAATTTTCTTCCCATCACCATTTTTTTTCCTTAAACGAATTTTTTTTCTTAGTACTATTTTCAAACTACCCCAAGAATTAAAAGTGGTGGTTTCTCTCAAGGTTCATTCATCTTGCTGCATTATATTCTCCCTCATCTATTACCAAACAGCCCAAAGATTTTGACCTCACCTGTTCTAATGATAACTGCAGCCTTCAAACACAGAATGCAAAGCAAGTTGCCAGCTTCCTGTTTTAAGGAATTTATGGATTATCTTGGATTCCATTTTCCTTTTCCCAAGAAGATGATTTGGATTGTTGCAACTGAGCATTATTTTTAACCACACAACCGTGGTGCAGTATGGTAGACAATATTTAAAATGAAGAGTCCTGTTTTGGGTTTCTTTTAAGGACGATTTGCTTGAAATTTTCCAGAGGTTTCTTTTTTTTCTTTTTTAATAAATAAGATGAATGTTCTTTGAATGAGACTAATAAAAGAAGAGAGGGAAATGGAAAGTAAGATCGTGTCTGAGAGAAATTTACAAAAGGAAATCTAAAACAACAGAATGTGAGGAGACATACTAATGATAACAGTGTATGCATGTTCCATAATTAAACAGAATTACTGTATTTACCTGTCAGTTCAAAATGGCTCATTTGTTGAAGTAATTGAGTTCTGCACAACTACTAATAGAGATCCAGATTCACTATGGCTAACATATCTGAACAGCGGAATTGGACACAGAAATATTTCATTTCTGGAAATCTAAAGAGAATTCATTAAAGTCTGGACATCAACTCAGTTTCTTCTGAAAACTGATAATAAAGAATCATTAACGGAAAAGATGCCAGCTGTCCTGAGCTTGCATAATTTGTATAATTAAAGTCCAAGTAATTAGACAGTACTAACGATCTTGTGTCTCTTTGGCTCTGCACATTCTGTTCAGCAATTCAAATATATGTCAAACCAGTCCTGCACACCAGTTGCTTTTTCCATGAGAGTCGGGACAAAGCAGTGTAAAGAGGAGTAAAAAATGTAGTTAACATGCATACAATGATGCAAAAGATCCTCCAGATTAGTGGTTGGGTGAAACCAGAATTATTTCTATTGCAATTTATGAAAGCTGAACTAGAAACAAAAAACCAAAAATTAACACTGTATATAATTCGGAAGATTATTGTACCCACAAAATTAGAAGAATAATGAAGCACCCATAGTAGAAGGTTAGAGTCTAAAATTGATGGACCTTGTGGAAGTGAAACTGACAAATAGATCAAGCAAAAAATGATGAAGACTTGTTTAAAGGACTGGGAGCCTTAAATGGAATTTTGTCAAAAGAAGAAAAGACTGAACGGATGGTTTATGGATTTGGAGATTAAAAAGAATTAAGGAGTGAAAAAGTAATTACTCAACAGAAATAATGATGGAAGTCATAATTCTATATTGTCTCTATCTTTTTTGCTTGCTTTTTCCTACCTTTTTGATTTTTCTTTTGATTTTTTTTTATACTTTCATTGCAGTGAAAAATTCTAATAAAATATGTAAAAATGTAATTAACATGAAATAAAGTATTGTAATCTGTCACGGCAATAAGTCCCAATAATAAATAAATAAATAAATAAATAAATAAATAAATAAATAATAAAGTTCTTACTGCTTACTTGAAAGATCATTCACAGGAAAGATATATTTCAGTTTGGAGGAGATGGATAGATTATATTCAGAATAAATATGGGACTAAGAAGTTCCATTTAGCTTATGAGTAGATTTTAGTGGGATATTGTTATTGGTACTTTGTATGTAGTTATGTTAAAGGGGAGTTAAAGCACATTATGAATTTGGTTAATTGTATATTATGCATAATTTTTATTTAGAATATGATTATTATAACTATAATCCTGTATTTAGCTCTGGGAAGTGGGGGGGGAAGTGGGCGGGTTTGGGGTGGGGGGGATTTGGGGATATATTGTAAAATCTTGTTTTTGTAAAACTCTTTAATAATAAAGTTCTTACTTTCTGGATGGAAATTTCTGCTCGACATCATTTTTTATGAGCTCAGTAGATAAAATATATACACGTATTTGAGCATGCATTTTACATAGGTATTTTTTCCCCCACCATGTACCACTGGAGCTTGGCCTCTGTGGAAGCTGCATATGGATGTATGTCTGGGGTATCAACAACTTGGGCTTCCAGTTGACAGTAATGAATTTTCAGTTTAAATGCCAGTTGTGAAACACAAACCTACCCTGAATCATCTTTAATTTGAAATCTTCCCAGCCATATTGAATGGCTCCTGAGGCATTTTATCCTTTGTCCCTGACAGGGATACTTTAAAGAGATGGCACAGATTGAATAATTTCCACCCAGAGAGGATTGGCACTATATGCGATTGAGCTGTAAATTCTGACAATTGTTTTATACATCAGGGGAAGCAGTTGAAGACAAGAGGGTTGTCAGGTGTGCTGTACAGGTAGATGAATTTCCATCTATAACAGAATTCAGTTGTAAATGCCTCTGACAAATGCCAGGAGCCTCGAGATGCAAGATTAATAACCACATGTTCAAAAATTCCATCAGTGCTTCCTTCAGCTGTGTGCATTTTGTCTCTTAGTAGAGCTAGGCCCATTCTTTCCACGATAATCAATTTCCGTTGGTCCTTCCACCATCCAGAAATTTTCTACTACTTTGAACCGTGTTTGGGTGCACATCTAAGAAATCTTCAAGTCCAGGAAAATTGTTCCTTCCATAATTTTTATTTAATAAAATATTATTAGCTCACCTTTCTCTGTGATAATTATATCACATATGGATTAAATATTGAAATGATAGTATAAACATTTTAAAAACCCATTATAAAGCAATAATTTAACAATAACATCAATTCAGCAGAACTGGCTACATATTCTACACTCATACTTTAAGAGATAGCTATGAGGGACCTGCTCAGTATAAGATGTTACGTTTTCCCATTCCTCTTTCCTCTCTTCCTCCTCTGTCACCGCACAAAATCTTTTGCTTTCAATTAATCCCGTAGTTGTTTGGATGGCTCTTTCCTAAGTGTTAGTCAATATTAAGCAGAGCTATTCAGATAAACCAGCTTTATAAATCATGGTTTCAGCAAATCGTTTTTTTAAGCAGGCTTGTTATAGAAAACTATGGTCTGAACATGGCCATTCTCAGATAGCCTCTTGGCTAAAGCTCTGCTTTTCACCTTATGCTTCAGGGATGGGGGATTTGAGGCCAATAAACATTTTAAGTAAAAGGGGTTTCCTAGATAAAAAGGATTGTTGAGATTTTTAGGAAAACAGAGGAAAAAGAAAAACAGACTAGTCAAGCAACATGTACTGAGGGATAGGTTGGCACCACAACACCTGCCAGTACAAGTTCTTGGCAGCAGCAGATAAAGTCAGAGAGATTTTGACACAAAGTTGACTCAAAGTTGTGAAGAACCTCTTTCATGCATTTATCTTTCTCCATATGAGTAATCCTTGCTTAAGCAGCCATAATTGAGACTGGCAATTTAGGCATTAAGTGAGGCAAGCATTATGTAAATTTGTGATTGGGCTTACAATCTTACCTCAGCTTTCCTTTGCTTTACAGAACTACAAAGATTGTGAATGCAAGGATTGTTCACATAGTAACTGTGACCTTTCCTAAATGAGGCTATTACTAAATGAGGCCTACCTGTACTTTAACATATATCAGAATGTGATACGGTAAATAGATTTAACAAATAGATTTCAATCTATTTAACAAATAGATTTAACAAAACTTTCTATTATTATGAAAGCTAGAATGGCAAGTTTGGTCCTCTATCATATTTTCATTTTAAGAGAGAGAGAAAATTAACAGTGCCATTTTTCAATCTGATCTTGCATTAGTTAGGTGTATTAATTAGTGGCACAACTCTGTTCGAAGAGGCATAATGACTGGTATGATTAATTTCTACATAACTAAGGAATAAAAAATTAAGGGGTATGCTAAATTTATGGTTCCAAAGGAAAAGTAAATGTGTTTAGAACATTGCCTCTTTCCTATAAAATAAATCAATAAGTAGAACATACTTACACCCAATAAAATTTAACCCCCAAAAATGCTTTTTTTTAAAAAAAAACACTCTTTGACAATAGATTATGATTATGATATGAGGCACAAAGGAATATTTACTCTGGTATTGTTAGGTGACAAATAAAAGTCTCTTTCCCTCTAAATAAATTGAACACTTTTATTTTAGCAGGTTGCACCTGAAGACAGCCCAAAGTCAGCTTTCCAGAACTCCACTCCTGAAGAATCTAAGAATTGGTGAAAATAAGATTATTATTTTTTAACAAATAAAGATTAAGATGTATTCAGCTTTAAATCCTGGAAAACAAATGGCATTTTCACAGCCCAAAATGTCATGTTCTCTTATTATATTATACTGTAGTTGTTGTTCTTTCCTTTCCTCCTTTGTGTGGAATGGATAGGAAATCATTTGTGCTATTGCAGAATTTCAACATTTGAAGTCAGCATGAGCTAAAATCATCACAATTTTCTTCAAACCATTTCTAAGTCTTTGGGGAATGAAAGGAATGGTTGTGCAGTAGAGTAACCAATGCTTAATTGTGACAAAGTAGCTGAATCCTGATCTGTAACAGTGATGGGCCACTATGGGGCCTAGACCTACATGCAACCTCCAGGTTTTCTTTTGCAGGCTGGATAAAGCTTTCCAAATCTGGGCTGCAAAAATCCAGACAGTCACTTGATGGCAACAAACATTAAGCTTTGGTCTACTGGAAAATGCAATCCAGATGGCACATAAATCCACAATTGGATTTAGTTGGTATCATTATGAGGAATAAGCAAAGACTGAATCAGACTGGTATCAATCTAACCCTAAGCCGTAGTTTGTTTTAATCGCAGACAACTATACAAAACCATAAGTGACTGGGTGTGCAGAACATACTCAGACAAAAACAGACAAATTGCAGGTTTGCCTCAGCACAGTGGGACTCTGAGAATAACAAATTGTTAGTGTGAGAGATGTGGCACCATCAGGAGCTACACCAATTGTTACTGCGCTCATTAAATTACATTTTCGCGCAACTTATTAAGAAAAATAATTCAGAACACTGTTGTTGGAAAGCTCCATTTCACTCAGCAGAGTACAAAGGAGAATAATTTTTACACAATGCTATTTGTTTGATTTTAGAGCTGCTTTCTCTCTAGCTTGACCAACAAATTATGTCTTTGGACCGAGATCCTTTTTTTTTAAGTGATTAGAGGGCTGGATCTGGAATGAGAAAAACTAACTAACTTCAAATGCCTTTACTTGGTTGTGGACTTCATAAAGTGATTTTGGGGAAAAATGCTTTGTGGGTGAAATGGAAAGAAAGAATGAAATGCTGATCCTTGATCTCCTTGCAGGAAAGACAAAATGTACTGAGACTAAATAAAGAACATTTTGATAATTTCCAGTTTATAGCTCTGAACTGCTATCCTCAAGATGAATTTAAGTGAATTCTTATTTAACCATATGTTTTCTAGTCTGAAAAGAAACATTTGAATGTTTGTCAAGCTACACACTTCTGCTTTTTTAAAAAAGGGATATCATCAGCATGAATTTTTTAAAAAAAATGCCTAGAAGCCATATGAAAGCAATGAAATTATCTTCTTTCCTTCTTACCAATAGAGACATCTAACATTTAATCAGTGCTGACACCAGTAAGCAGTGCTTTTTTTGTAAAAGAAAAAGGTGCCGGAACTCACACATGTCATACAACCCGCCTTGCTTACCCTACAAGGTTCCATCCAAAAAAGGTGCCGGAACTCCGTTCTGAGCGTTCTATGACCAAAAAAAGCCCTGCCAGTAAGCATTTCATTGTTAACTATTATTTGAGTGGTTCCAAATTTTTTAGACACACAGACTAGTTTTCTCTAATTTGCTTCTGCATCTGTTTGAGATTTCCAAATTCGGCGGGAAATTCATACGCATTTTCAATTATACGAAATTATGTCCTGTATGGGATTTTCTCACACAATTTTCTAATATGCTTGATAACCAGCTCAGTTTTTTTCTCTTCTAGGGAATATTTAATTTTCAGTAAATGTTGATCACTTTTACAGCTGGGTTTTCAGTATTTAAATCAGCTTTTTTATTCTCTTGATTTACATCTAATCTGTTTTATGGTTGTTAATCACTCTGACACCATTTGTTAGTTGGAAGAGATATGTTGCATGAATAAACAATGTGCTTTTTTTTACACTGATGAACTATATTGAAGACTTTAGAAAGAGATGACAAAAATGGTAAATGCATTCTGGCTAGTATTTTTAAAGTAAGAATTAGATTAGATTAGATTAGATTAGATTAGATTAGATTAGATTAGATTAGATTAGATTAGATTAGATTCAAATAGATCTTTCCATTCCCTTCTTGAAACCATTGGAGTATAACTTTGGTCCCAATTAAATAGCTAAAAGATACATATTCTGTATATTTTGATTTACATCTTTGAAGTAGGCTGGTACCAAACAAAAGTCAACAGTGAAAGGTTATTTTGTCTATGTAGATTTCTTCTTGGGTTGTGGTCAGCTATTTGCTAAAGATATAAAGTCTGATTGATAGCAAAGGTCTTAGGTTTGTCCTGCCAACTTCATTTACTAGAATAATTGTAATTGTCATGTCAGTATTGTGGCCTGGCACTCAGCAGGGTCACTCAATTTCCACTGCAGTAAACAGCTACGTTTAGAGTTGTGTAATTTATGAGCAATGAACTGCAAGCACGTTGGGTGTATAGAAGCTAGGTGACCATTGCTTGGCTCCAGTGAGTGTTTGCCAACAGCAGGGCTTTTTTTCCTCATAGAACACTCAGAACGGAGTTCCGGCACCTTTTTTGGATGGAACCTTGTAGGGTAGGCAAGGCGGGTTGTATGACATGTGTGAGTTCCGGCACCTTTTTCTTTTACAAAAAAAGCACTGGCCAACAGTATGTGTGATGCTTAAAAACCATGCGTGAGCAAAGAAGAATAAAAGTCTTCAGCTATGGAGAACACAAGGGAATGAGCAACAACATCATTTTGGTTCGACATAATTTATGGCCATGATATTCACTCTGTTCCAGCACATGAATACTTCTGTTCCTGTTTTGTTCTTCATGTGGTTCAGTTCGACTACACAATTTATCCAAGTTAAGAGAATTGACTTCTAGAAATTCCCAAACTATCCCTGGCCTGGCAAATGGCTCGGCAAGAGGTTCAGCAGGGTCCAGAGGGAAGCAGAATGCTCCTTCTTAGCTTTGATGAATTTTCCATATCTCCATTTAAATTTAATCTCCCGTATTGGATAAGCTACATAATGAAAGCTGTTTCTATCAAAAACTGCCTTTGGGTCTCTGGATAAAATGCTATAAAGTAATGACTTCTCAGTTTACATTCAATCTAAATAAGCCACTTGTTTTTCTCTGACACAGCTACATTTTCCTGTTTCTTTCCTCTGTCCTTTCTTACGCATACTTCCCTTTCACTCACAGCCACATCTGCTAACTATACCATTCATTTTCTACTCTTTTCTTCTGCTTCCTCTTTCACTCCTACAGATGCATGAGGGATTCAGCATTTTTTTCATGATGGTCACAATCCCTGGGCTGCAGAAATCCAAGGCAGAAGTTTCTTAAGCTATTTGCTGCCACCTTATGATCAACCGCCAACCTAGCAGTTCGAAAGCACATAAAAATGCAAGTAGAAAAATAGGGACCACTCCGGTGGGAAGGTAACAGCGTTCCGTGCGCCTTTGGCGTCTAGTCATGCCGGCCACATGACCACGGAGACGTTCTCGGACAAGCGCTGGCTCTTCGGCTTTGAAACGGAGATGAGCACCGGCCCCTAGAGTCAGAAACGACTAGCACACATGTGCAGGGGAACCTTTACCTTTACCTTTTACCTATGATCAACCAGAATGCACCCAAATACAATACACAGGTAATTCCCCCAGGTATGAATGTTCATTTAGAGAGTTTTCACAACAATGAATTTTTTCAGAAAGGGTACTTATATTAGAAATTCAAAACTGCAACCAAAAAGAGACTTCTGTAGCCATGTGACTTGTATTCACTCACTGTTGCAGTGGTGGCCATGTTTAACTCTGTGACTTGTCTGGGCCATTCGGGTTATGAATGCAAGTTCCTGAAGCTGGAATGGTGGAAGGTTTTTTTGTCCCTGGTCACATGGCCAAGCAAGATCTGATGATTTTTGCAACTGGAGCCAGTTTGTTTCTCTTGTTTTGGTGCTGGTGGAGGATATGCTGCTGCCTGGACTGGAGTGCTAGAATTGCTTCTGTAAGTATTTTATTATATATTTGCAAACTCTTTGGGAACTGCTCTGCTTTTTAAGTACTGTACTTTGCAAACTATTGTGTTTGTAAGTACAGTACTTTGCAAAGATCAAGTTTGTTTGCATTTGCCTTGTAGAAATGCTAGCCAGAATCAATACAAAGCATTCTATAATGTTGCATTTCCTTGCTTTTATTTTGGAGATTAAGGTATATTACTATAGTTTGTAGTTTTTAAAAATTAAATTGCCTCCAGAAGTAGTGGGTGCCCCATCACTGGAAGCTTTTAAGAAGAGACTAGATAGGCATTTATCAGAAACACTTTCTTGTGAGAGCAGTGTTTTTTGTTTTTTTAAAGCAACTGCCTCACCCCACCCCTCTGGGCAGTTGAAGACACTTGAGCTGACTAGCGGTTGTTGTTGTTGTTGTTAAAAAAGCAACTGCAGTGGTTACAAGCTCTGCTTGGAGGCAATTTAGTTCCTGAGCCCAGCACTGGAAACAGCTGATGGGTGGCCAGGAAAGCCTCTCAGTTCAGTTAACTGGCAGCAATCAATTAACAAATCGGAGGAAATAGTGACCCATTTGATTCAATTAATGAATTTGATTTTAAAAGTTGTAAAGTTGAGTCTGATTCATTTGGTGACTTTTTTGACTTACAATCCTAATGGAGAGGCTCCATTAGGTTTGTACAGAGGACTGCCTGTAGTCTTAAGGCATATGGACATATGATCCTAACCTCTGCTCCATGAGGCCTCACTAATTTTGTCTGCGTCACATCCTCCCAGGCCTAGAACATCCCGCCAGAAGTGCATGGATGCCACTTCTGGAAGTTCATTCTAGGCCTCGGAGCCCCAGGTCTGCATCCAATAAGAGAACCGGTTGTTAGGTATTTGAATCCCACCACTGAAGCAGATGACTAGAGGCGTGTGCAGCTTTGCAGGAGTTGTAGAGAGCACCAGATGGTCAGACTGGATTGCAGACTCAGGACTTTCATATCCCTTGGTGATTGCAGGCTGTTGGAGTACAGTGAGAGGGGACTCATCACCTTTATGGTGCCCAATGCTACTAGACACATTGCAAATATTTCAATCCTGTCAATAAAGGAAAATACGGTAGCTCAGAGGTATGAAATGAGAGGGTCCTTAGTGCTATCTGAGCTTGTTTTCTTGCATACATTTCATTACCCAATGAATTAGGTAACATCATCTGTGCTAGAAAGGAGTACGGTTTGCTGTCAGTTTATATTCTGGTGACAATTTATATTCTGGTGGGGGTCTTAGAGATGCTTTGATTAGACTGTATGCTGTTGGCTTCTTTGGCAGTTTCTTGATTGAAGTATTGTTTACTTTTAATCCTGCCCTGAGTGGTAGTTGGGAATTTTAGAGCCTCATGCTAGAAGCCTTTGGGGAAATAGTTAACATTGTTATCAGCATGAATATTTTTTTCAAGGGAACCCAAAATGTATTATTCATCCTAAAAAAGAAAATGTCATAACAAATAATTGCAGCAGTTCTTGAAAATATGCAGGCTTATTCCACAGCTATAAAACAAGGCAAGATATGACAGGGCATCCACAGCAAGCACAGAATAGGAGAAAGTCTACCAGAGAAAGTTACATTTAATTATTTAAGAAGCAAAGTAAAATTCCCAGCCACCCCCCCAAAAAAATTGATCACTTGGTAAACCAATCAACTAAATTCATTACAGACATGCATCACAAAGAACAAGACAGGGTAGCCTGTTTAACATATGCAATCTTCAACCTTTAGCTTCATTCTGGCTGGTGCAAATTGTTAGGATATAAATCAAGGGAAATGACTCTGAAGCATGCAATATTGTGATTTTAAGAACCACTTTTGAGATTGCGATTTTGGTTTTGACAAGCTGGGAAGAACAGACATTGCAGCAACTATGAGTGAATCAGAAATGGCAGGGTATAAAATTATGATCTTTTCTAGTTGCACTGTTAATGAACTTTGTCATGCTGTAAAACATCAATTGCCAATTTTCTCTTTTACACTAATGGTTGTTCTGATGATCCACAGGGAATCTTGGGCAAGATTCTCAGACCTTAGACTTATTTTTTGTTTGTTTGTTTTCTGTGCTGCTAGTTTATTTATTTATTTAATTTAATTTGTATACCGCCCTTGTCCCGAAGGACTCAGTTGCTGGAACAATGCCTGTTCCCCAGTTTCTCTGTTTTGTAATCATCCAGTTACCGTGTCCTCTTATAGCCCTAATGTGATCTGTCCTATAGATTTCCACTGGACCTTGCTTGCAGTTAATACTTTATCTTGTTTTCCTCTTTCCAAACTCCAACTCTTGTGTTGTCTCTGCTGGTCACCAATTAGTCTCAGCTGAAACAAGAAACTTGGCAAGTTTACTTTTCACATTTTATAATGACTTTTTCAAAGACAGATCCAGGTAGAGCATATACAATACCTAAGACAAGATGTTCTTTCATCAGGAACGGGCAATAGAAAAAACACAATACCTAAGACAAGATGTTGTTTCATCAGGAACGGGCAACAGAAAGAACAATCAAATTAAACTGAGCAAAAACTCCTAGCCCCTTCTGCTGCTTTATTTATTAGGAGTAGCGATGAATCCAGCTACATCCAAAATGTGTATTTGATCATTCAGACAGAGTGCTGCCCACTGCAAAAGAAAATGTACAGGAACTTTTTCTCACCAGGACTCAACGTGGTTGGTTTCATCCATCTTCTGAGTGCAACAAGGCAGTGCTGAAGGATATGACATCAGAAAAGGAAGTTAAGTCTCATCTCTATATTTATTTATTTATTTATTTAGCATATGGCTGGTCACACACAGAATTAAAAGCACTTCATATTTACAAGTTAGAACAGTTAAAACAATTTTTTTTAAAAAAGAAGCAATTATAAAACCTAAGAGGAAAACAGAAATACCGTATTTTCTGGCGTATAAGATGACTTTTTAACTCATGAAAATCACCTCAAAAGTTGGGGGGGTCGTCTTATACGCCCAGTCGTCTTATACGCCTGAAAATCAGTGGGCCCGGGAAGGCACGCCCTCCCCTCTCACTGTGGAGGAAGCAGGGCAGGCTGGCGTCTGGCGGGAGCCGGCAGGGCAGTCCTGTGCACGCGCGCACTCCCCGGCTGCTCCTTAGCAGCCGGGGAGTGCGCATGTGTGCAGGACTTCCCTGCCGGCTCCCGCCCGATGCTCTTCCCTCTTGAAGCAGCATCCCCGAGGACTCCTTAGGAGCCGGGGAGCGATGCTGCCTCAACAGGGAAGAGCGTCGGGCAGGAGCCGGCAGGGCAGACCTGCGCGCGTGCGTGTGTGCAGGACTGCCCTGCTGGCTCCTGCCCGATGCTCTTCCCTCTTGAAGCAGCATCCCTGAGGACTCCTTAGGAGCCGGGGAGCGATGCTGCCTCAAGAGGGAAGAGCGTCGGGCGGGAGCCAGCAGGGCAGTCCTGCACACGCATGCACTCCCCAGCTGCTAAGGAGCAGCCGGGGAGTGTGCGCGTGCGCAGGACTGTCCTGCTGGCTCCCGCCAGACGCCAGCCTGCCCTGCTTCCTCCACAGTGAGAGGGGAGGGCGTGCCTTCCCGGGCTCGCTGATTTTCCGGCGTATAAGATGAAAAATCTTGAAAATCATCTCAAAAGTTGGGGGGTCATCTTATACGCCCAGTCGTCTTATACGCTGGAAAATATGGTAACATTTCAGAGTTTAATGTCGAGTTTGGAGATCCAATCAGTAGCTGCCATTGTTACGCAGAGGAAGTCCTTAAAATCTCCTGGGTATCTTCTGTTAGTGCATTCCCTCACTATAGGTTGGGTAGTCTGTCGGGGAGCCCCGCAATCACATTGTGCTGAAGGTGTCTTTCCCCATTTATACAGAGAATCGGCACACACCCCATGAGTCGTTCTAATTCTATTGTATGTCACCCATATGTGTTGGGGTAGATTAAATCCTGGTGGTATGCTATTAGGATTAATATGCTCAGAAATATCTTGGGAGGTATAGCTACTCCATGCTTCCATCCATTTTTGTATAGTGCTCTGATGTTCGGACAGCAGCTTAAGCGCTGTGAGGAGTGGTGGATTTCTTGACTTTAATCGACATCTTAAGAGATCAGAGGTATAGGCATGAATGGGTAGAGAGGAGTTTAGTAGGATCTTACTATACTCCCGAATGAGAGCTTCTATATTGATGGAATGCAACTGACTCTCTCCCAACAATCTCATCGGCAGAAAACACTCTAAATTCCCAATAAAAGTTGATAAATCTCAACAAAGGTCTACATTTTAGAGTAAAGTACACCATGCTTGGCTTGTTAAATGTAACCCCATGTCTATTATGGGATACGGCAAAAGGCACAAACAGGAAAGGTTTGCAAAAGTTATGGCTAAATATGGGAAAGGGAAGTTTGCTGGAAAAATCATGGGTACGGAACATGTAGCACTGATTACCCTATGTCCATGATAGAAATAACTTTGCTGAATATTGCATTATGCATATGGGCAAATGCTGAGATGTTAAAAAAGAAAAGAAAAGAGGAATTACTGTAAAGAGACATGGAAAAAAACAACTTGTGACCCTATGACATTAACATGCTTTATATGGTAAATGCTGTATAAAGCCCCCAGTAGACTTTGGGGGTGACACGGGCTTTGAAACAGAGATCTCTCTGTGTCACTTTCTTCTGCAGGATAAAGATTCTTTACAATCTCCATCATGATGTGTTCAGTTTTGGACCTGGGCACACCAGGCAACGAACTCAGTGTTGGACTGTGACAGTATCATTGAGCAACCACTGAACACAAAAGACAGAAGAGATTGCCGATGCAGATCACGCACAAAGGAAACATGCAATATCCCTTGCATACTATCTGTTGGAGATGCTGACCTAAACAGTCACACAAAACACCGTAAAATAGCAACTGCAGGTCAAGCAGAGATACTTTTCCTATAGTTGTCCATAGGGGATGCAGGTGACCAAATATACATTTCAATCTCACAACACATGTTTCATTGTTTTACGATCATCATAATTTGCAGTACACATCTATGATTCTTACCATATCTAAACTAAATCAGAAGATGGAACTAGAGAAAATGAAGTGGAGAACTCTGGCAGTGAGTTGTTTGTTGTTTTTTTTCTCATCTCTACCCTGTCTAGTTTTCCTAATGGCTGCAAGATCGTACTGTGAAGCTCACTGTTTTCCCAAAGGCATTTATTAAAACTGATGGCATGTTTTCTGGGTGAATTCACTGGAGGAAGTGCATCATTTCTGAACAGCTGTTGCTCCAATAAATAGAAAATCACTGATTGGATTTTATTCTTGCTGTACATTGAGAAGGCGCAAGAGGAAAGATTGACTACCGAATGAGTGAAATGCAAGTTATCGCCCCATTTCTCAGCAACGTTTTTCTGTTTTCTCTTTTAAGTGGGCCTGTTGTTTAATAGGCTTGGCTCATTTAGGGATATCATTAAATATAAGGATTGACAGTTAATGGCTTGAGATCTCAGGCTGAGGCCTTCCAGCATCACATTACATCTTAGAAACTTCATCAGTTACTTATTCTCACATGGATCCAGTAAACAAGCAATAGGCATTTAAGGCTTCTCAGTTTTCTTACACAGTAGTTCTTCCCTTATGTGCATCTCTCATGCCATATATCAAGTGCATAGGAGCCAAACTACATAGAAATAAGTTGCAGAAATGTATTATAAAGATATAACTCTGCCTAAGCCTGGTTGGTTAGTTGCATATTTATTTTTGCAAATGAGCTGGTGACCATAGAGTCTAGAGGCTGTTGAGAGTTATTGCCAAATTTGAAGTAATCTAGCTCAGAATACAAATTTGAAGTAATCTAGCTCAGAATTGCCTAGCTTACAGTGTTTAAATGGAATGCAGCTCAAATGCTGGCTTCCTGAAAAGGTTTTCTCACCAACTTGATGCCCTCTGATTTTTGGATTTTTACATTTCTTAGGGGCTATATTAGTTAGGAGTTCTGGGTGTTGAAATGAAGTCCAACTCATCTGGCAAGCACTTAGGGAAGGATTCTCTTCAGCTTGGAATTTGAAATAGTATTCAATACATATATGGGAACATTTTCTGTACAATGTAGACCAGTGGTGGGGAATGATGGCCCTTTTATGATTTGTGGACTTCAACTCCCAGAATTCCTCAGCCAGCCATGCTGGCTGAGGAATTCTGGGAGTTGAAGTCCACAAGTCATAAAGGAGCCATTATTCCCCACCTCTGATGAACACAGAGCTCAGCAATAGAGTTGTTTCTCACTCTATAGATTTGTGGGAAAGCCTAGTAACACTTCACCACCTTGTGATGGAATGTACACAACCGATACATTTGAGTTGTATTGGGGAACTCCAATCCACAGTCTTTTTTTTTTAATCCCATTTATATCCCGCCCTTCTCCGAAGACTCAGGGCGGCTTACAATCTAAAGCACAAATCAATGTGCTTAGCAATAGCCTTCATTCTATGTATATGCCTGCTTATTAGGGATTTTGCCCCCCCCCAAGTGGCATTATTACAAAGTCAGCTTATTGCCCCCAACAATCTGGGTCCTCATTTTACCTACCTCGGAAGAATGGAAGGCTGAGTCAATCTTGAGCCTGGTGGGACTTGAACCTGCACTAATTGCAGGCAGCTGGTGTTACTTAAGGAGGCATTAGCCCACTGCTCCACCAAGGCTCTCTTATTAGAAAGCTATTGACCTAATGATTTCTTGGATGTGTAAATAAAAAAGGTTTTCCATTTGGGTCCCATGGCATTTAGTGGCAATGGCATCATTTGCATTGAACGCTTGAGTCACCTGAGAACAACAATTAATCGCCATGGTTTTGAAGATCAGGAGAGTCATGTTGGACTGGTCCAAGGATTTCAGATCCAGCAACCTTTATCCCCACCCCTCTTTTCGTAATCAATAATGACACAAAGCTAATATTTTCCCATATTCTCCATCAGCAAGAGGTACTTTTAAAACCCACTATGAAATCATTAATAGTAAAGTTCTGAATTCCATACTATATAACACTAAATTGTATGGCTTTGATTGCTCCATTGTTTAGATTAGGAAAGAGTGCAAATATCGTACGTAGGCGTTTTATTATAAAGGATCTTTTTAAAAAGTAGGAGAGGAGATATACAGCAGATTCTAACTCAGCTGATTCCTTCCAGTTTAATTAACAAAACTACATGTTGCACATGGGTTTATAATTCCTCTAAGAGAATGCATGTGAGTGTCACCACCTCCATTGTCACAAGCTTTGGAAGCAATTAGCAGTTGTTCCCTTTTGCCAACTTACTATTCATGACTTAATGAATTCCTAACACAGAGGAGGCATATATTCAGCTTTTCAGTTCAGATTGGTATGACTCATAGAAGCATGGGGAGTAATCACCCGTAATGAAGACTAATTATTATAGTGGAAATATTGTAATCATAAAACTGTTTTAGAGTAGGCATCCTTGAACTAATAAAGATTCAAAGGTGTTGATCTCAGTGGGGTTCCTCCTGATAGTTCTGTTACTATCAGCCTCCAGATTAATCTGTTTTAAAAGAAAGTAGGATTCTATAAACTAAGTGGAAAAAATGTCCATTTTTATACATTAAATGATGATAGAAAGAGGAAGAATCAATGAGAGAAACATCCCTGAAATCCCAAAGTTTATAGTTCCCATGGTTTCATGTCCTACAAGATTGATGGATATAATAATAATAATAATAATAATAATAATAATAATAATAATAATAATAATAATAACAACAACAACAACAACAACAATGTTGGAAGGCACCTTGAAGGTCATCTAGCCCAACTCCCTGCTCAGGCAGGAAACCCTATACCATTTCAGAGAAATGGCTGTCCAGTCTCTTCTTAAAAACTTCCACTGTTGGAGCATTCACCACTTCTGGAGGCAGGTTGTTCCACTGGTTAATTGTTCTAACTGTGAGGAAGTTTCTCCTTAGTTCTAGGTTGCTTCTCTCTTTGATTAGTTTACATCCGTTGCTTCTTGTCCTGCTTTCAGGTGCTTTGGAGAATAGCTTGGCTCCCTCTTCTTTGTGGCAGCCCCTGAGATATTGGAACACTGCTATCATGTCCCCCCTCGTCCTTCTCTTCATTAGACTATACATACCCAATTCCAGCAACCGTTCTTTATATGTTTTAGCCTCCAGTCCCCTAATCATCTTTGTTGCTCTTCTCTGTGCTCTTTCCAGAGTCTCCACATCTTTTTTACATCGTGGTGACCAAGTGTGGCCTTACCAAGGCATTGTAAAGTGGTATTAATACTTCACATGATCTTGATTCTATCCCTCTGTTAATGCAGCCTAGCAGTGTGTTGGCTTTTTTGGCAGCTGCAGCACACTGCTGGCTCAGATTTAAATGATTGTCCACTAGGACTCCGAGATCCCTCTCATAGTTACTACTATTGAGCAAGGTACCCCCTATAGTACTATACCTATACATTTGGTTTTTCTTGCCTAAATGTAGAACCTTACTTTTTTCACTATTGAATTTCATTTTTTTAGATAGCACCCAGTATTCAAGTCTTTCCAGATCCTCCTGTATCTTAAGCCTATCTTCCTGAATGTTGGTTATTCCTGCCAGCTTGGTGTTGTCTGCAGATTTGATGAGTTCCCCATCTATTCCCTCATCCAAATTATTGATGAAGATGTTGAAGAGCACTGGGCCCAGAACAGAGCCCTGGGGCACCCCACTACACACTTCCTTCCATGTAGATGCAGTTTCATTGAGGACCACACACTGAGTATGGCTGGTCAGCCAGCTATGAATCCATCTGGTGGTGATGCTGTCTAACCCACATTTTTCTATCTTATCAAGTAGTAGGTTGTGATCTACTTTATCAAATGCCTTACTGAAGTCCAAGTAAATTATATCCACAGCATTCCTCTGGTCCACTAATTTTGTCACTTGGTCAAAGAATGCAATAAGATTTGTCTGGCATGATCTGCTTTTGACAAACCCATGTTGGCTTTTAGTAATGACTTAGTTTGCATCTAGGTGTTTGCTGATTCGTTGTTTGATTATCTTTTCCAGAATCTTCCCAGGTATTGAGGTGAGGCTGATAGGTCTGTGGTTTCCTGGATCTATTTTTTTCCTTTTTTGCAGATATGAACTACATCAGCACTCTTCCAGTCCTCTGGTAGTTCCCTAGTGCTCCAGGAACTTTGAAAAATATAGTTCAGTGGTTCTGAGATCACATCTGCCAGTTCCTTGAGAACCTTGGGGTATAATCCATCTGGTCCTGGTGATTTGAACTCATCTAGGCTGGACAGGTGCTCACTTACCATTTTCTTGCCTATCTTAACTTGTGTTTCTATTCTGTTTTTATGGCACTATTTTTGATAGGTTGGTCTGTTTTTTCCCTTTGTGTAAAAACAGATGCAAAAAATTAGTTAAATAGTTTTTCTTTCTCCCTTCTTGCCACTTTCCCCCACTAATGGACCAATCATTTCCTTCACTTTTTTCTTGTTTTTTACATGTTGAAAGAAGCTTTTTTTGTTATTTTTGACTTTAGTCACAAGCTTTAGTTCATTTTGAGCCTTAGCTTTCCTTACTTCATGTTTGCAGGCTTGGGCTATTTGCTGATATTCTGACTGTTATGTGCCCCCCCCTTTCCACTTTCTATACTTGTCCTTTTTATCTTTCAGTTTATCAGAGAGTTATTTATGCAGCCATGCTGGTTTGTTTTGACAGCTGTTATTTTTCCTCTTTGTTGGTATTGTGCTAGACTGGGCTTTTATTATCTCACTTTTCAAAATTTCCCAAGCTTCTTGAGTTGTTTTCCCCTTGAGGATTCTCATCCATGGAATTCTTCCCAAGCTCTCTCTAAGTTTGTTGAAATTATCTCTCTTAAAGTCCAAGATTCTAGTTTGACTGTATTCTATTGCTTGTACTTCCATAATGTTGAATACCTCATACATTACACCAGTGGTGGGATTCAAATATGTGAACAGCCAGTTCTCTGTGTGTGGATGCCGCTTCCAGAAGTCCATTCTGGGTCTGGGAAACAAAAAATTAGTTACCGGTTCTGCCAAAGTGGCATGAACTGGCTGAATCCCACCACTGCATTACACAGATGATACATCATATCTCCTTAGCATACATAACTTTCACTGTCTGTCTATATATTAAATGTCCATACCATTAGTTTCTCAAGGAATAATTTGGATTTTTCTCCCCATGTATGCTTTCCAATAGCAGGACCCTAAAGGATGAACATTGCAGATCGGTTGTATCCAGCCTGCATAAAGCATTTCACCAAAGTGATTTGTACAATGGAGCTGATATGATTTGCTTCAGTGAAGTGAAGAGGTGATGCAATTTGCCTTGATGGAGCAATCTGGATGGCCTAGAATTGCTTTTGGCCAGAGCTGTAGGAAAAAGTTCACAATGTGTGCCAAAACTGTCTAGCCTAAACAGTGTTTTGCTTGAGTTAAGTGGCTGTAAGCAAAACGTGGTACAAAAATTACATTATTAGTGTAAGCATACAGGCATATCAGGATTACTGTTTTGTAATGTTAATAATGCAAGGGAAACACTTGTATACTAACTTGAAAAAAATTGATTTCTAATACAAAATGGGGAATCTACCCTCACAAATTGCTGAAGGCATATGGAACGTGGAACATCCATTTCTTACAAACAGCTGAACAGAAATTATCATGAGGAATGAGAGAAGAATCACCAGGCCCTCACCATCTGCTCTATTTATTCAAAAAAACACTGAGAAACATTGGCCTATAGGACCTGATATTTTTACTTTCTTTTTAAATTGGTGTTAATGCCCTGTAGTTGTGAAGTTCAATCTTAATAACGAGAATAAAAGTAAACATAAAGGAGTCTCTGTGGATTTTATTCCACTAGTCATTGCCGTCTAAAGGAGATGGTGCTTATCTCAGTTTCAAGGCCATTGAGCCAGCGCTGTCTGAAGACATTTCTGTGGTCATGTGGTCAACATGATGTCACGGAGTACTGTTATCATCCCACCAAAGTGCTACCTATTTACTTGCATTTTCACGCTTTTGAACTGCTTGGTTGGCTGGAGCTGAGGCAAGGACAGGAGCTCACCCCATCCCATGGTGCTCTGCTCTCAAACCTGGGCTGCCATCTTTTCAGCCGACAAGGCCAGCATCTTAACTGCTCAGCCACCACACCACCCTAATAATGAGAATAGGCTTGTGCTTATTATATTGCAGTATTCTTCTGTTTATCACTCAACTTGGTGGAGCAGTGGGCTAATGCCTCCTTAAGTAACACCAGCTGCCTGCAATTATTGCAGGTTCGCATCCCACCAGGCTCAAGGTTGACTCAGCCTTCCATCCTTCCGAGGTAGGTAAAATGAGGACCCAGATTGTTGGGGGCAATTAAGCTGACTTTGTAATAATGCCGCTTGGGGGTGTGTGTGAAAGCCCTAATAAGCAGGCATATACATAGAATGAAGGCTACTGCTAAGCTTGTAAGCCGCCCTGAGTCTTCGGAGAAGGGTGGGATATAAATGGAATTAAAATAAAAAAATAAAAATAAAACCACATTGAATTCAAACTTTTTTTTTAAATGGCACACATTAGTGGTATAGTTCTATTGTCTTCAGTTCTGTAGCTGTTTCATTTTACTTCATTTCTACTGTTTCCTGTTGTGGAAATCTACACTTGAAAATTCCATGCTGTACTCACCAATTGACTTTAGAAATAAAGCATGGCAATTTTATTCTGCAAAATTATTGTATAAAAGGGTGTCTGCATAATCACCAAATCTCCTCTCTTTTTTTAATCCAATGTTCTTGTTTTGCTGAAAGATGACGTGCTCTGCTCCTTTCTGCATGTTTGCTCAACAGAGAACAATTGGGGTGGGGGTCATTCTTATGCATGTGTAGTAAGAATATGCATCCTTACTCAGATACTTCAGAGGTACTCGGAATAAGTCCTCTTAAAATCAATACAATCTGATAATTATTTTCCATGTCTCAGGTTACTTTATGGATATTACCTTAGACAAGCCACATTTCCATGTAAACTTCAATCAGAAAATTAGTAAGAATTTGCAGTACACCAACAGAAGCTGCTATTTGTAGCTATAATTAGAGCATTTCTAGAAGTTTGACACTCCTAATTGTGACAACTTCTGTATGCTTTCTTTTTTCCGACATAAGACAGCCAGTGATTTCTTACGATCCTTGGCTTGAAGAAACAAGCTAGTTAAGAGTGTGATTCTCTTGGTTAGCTCTGATAGATATTACATGGCTGATAGGCTTTTTTTTTAATGTCAGCAGTGCTTGGGTTTATTGCTGTAAGTTGAAAATTCCCAAAGGTACAATCTCTAAAGGATGTAAGAGTAAGGAACAAAGAGATCAACTAATTAGACTTAATTAGAGGATTTTAGTGAGGCATATTAGCACGATTGGTTTAGCTTGGAAATAAAACCAAGATAAATGGAGATATCAAAGATGTACTGGATTGAAATTATTGAAAAAGGATCTTTACAGGGATGGAAAGGAGTTAGAAAAATGTAACAGAAGCAGAGTGGATCTGGTATGTAAGGACTGAAAACAAAGTAAGATGTGAGTAAAATTACAGGATTCGATTTGTTATCAAAACAAATTGTTGTTCTCCCACATTGGCCAGTCCATATCTAGACAACACATCTTAGGAAGTACATTAACAAACTGGATTATGTCCACCAGAGAGCAACCAAGATGAAAAATGGACTTGGGAAAAAAAATCTTATATAAATATTTGGAGAAACTGAGTTTATTTCATTCAGACAAAAATAAGTCTGTGGGGGGGGAAGATACCTATCTTCAAGTATCTTGTTCAAGAAATAGTGACTTTAAATTACAGGAAGAATTTTGTGGAACATCAAGAAAAGAAATCTTAATACAGCTGCTCAGTAACGGAACTGATTACTTTGGGAGGTGGAGAGCCTGGTCTATTGGTTGTGTTTAAACAAAAGCTAGGATGCTAGGGGATTAAACTACAGATTTTCCAGGATCCTCTCCAATCATTACTTTCTATGATTTCATGCCAGCCAAAATCCAGCAGCAAAAGAGACCAGGAAGAGAATCTGGCAGAATTATTTGCAAACACAATAAGAAAGTAGAATTAGATCATGCAAACTAGAGCAACCAAGTAAAACTAGAGGGAGTGTGATAGTTAAATTAAGAAGTGGGAAATCAAGAGGTCAGAAAAAGAATTCCAAAGAACAGTGCTCCTGAGTACAGTATTAATACCACATTCTTCCTCTCCATGAAGATATGACTTAGTTGTTTGTAGCAGTGTTACAACGTCAGGCAAGCCAATGTTAAGGCAGTTAGTTCTTCTGAAATTTGCTTAACAATTTGAGACACAAAAAAATTCTAACAACTTGGCATGGAGCAGAACTGTATTCTCTTCTGGTATCTTTTGTGCTTTACACAAAAGTTACCCTTTACAAGTTCCTGATGAGGAACAGAAGTATGGAATTTTTTTTATTAAAAATGGATTTGTGTACATGTGTGTCCATAACATACACACACACACACACACACTCACATTACAACAAATTAATAAATGTTGATGACAGCCATTTGGCTATTATTTACAAAGGGGTAAATTATTAAATGATAATTTGAATTTCTAAGGACTGTAGAACGAAATGCTTAATTGTGAATGGTTATGGATCAGCATGACATGAAAAGTACGTTGCTACAAGAAAAAACAGGGAAAACTACAGTAGTAGCTATGGTGGGAAGATCAATTGCTATGGTTAAGTGGAAAGTGAAAGCAAGAACTTAGTATTATTCTGCTCATCTGTTCTCTAGGAAAATACAGTATTAGTATTTCTTCAACTTTTTTCTCTCAGGACCCCTTTCCATTTAAAAAAAAATCATGGAAAACCCCCAGACCCTTTTGTCTGTGTGGATTATATTTATCAATATTTACTGCACTTAAAATTAAAATGGAGGCATTTGCTGCGGCTACCACTTTTCACCGTTGTTTGATAGGATTTTTAATATTGTATTTTTTAATGTAGTTTGGCAAATAATTTTGATTTCATGGACACCTGAGAGGGTCTCGGGTGACGCCCTGGTGTCCTAGGACCAAACCTCAAGAAACACTAGGATGTCTGCATTAAATACCATGTTTCCAAATTTATTTCCATGGGTTCTGACGTATACTTTTGAGGGCTACAAAGGTTTTACTCCTGAATGCTTCCAGCACTCATACATGCTGTACTTTGGTGCATCCCCAGAGAAACTGTTGCCATTTCATTACCCACCTTTAATTTAATGTCCTGAATTACAAGCAATCCTCAACTTACGACCCACAATTGAGCCCAAAATTTATGTTGCTAAGTGAGAAATTTGTTAGGTGAGTTTTCCCCCATTTTATGACTTTTCTTACCACATTTCTTAAGTGAATCACTATAGTTGTTAAATTAGTAACGTGGCTGTTAAGTGAATTTGGCTTCTCCGTTGACTTTGCTTGTCAGAAAGTTGTAAAAGGTAATCCCATGACCCCGGGACAGTGCAACCATCATAAATATGATCCAGCTGTCAATAATTCAAATGTCAATCACATGACCGTGGGATTGCTGCAATGGTCATAAGTGTGAAAAATGGACGTAAGTCACTTTTTTCAGTGCTGTTGTAACTTCAAATGGTCACTAAGTGAGCTGTTTGTAAGTGAAGGACTATTTTTTATTTTTTTATTTTAATTCCATTTATATCCCGCCCTTCTCCAAAGACTCAGGGCGGCTTACAAGCTTAGCAGTAGCCTTCATTCTATGTATATGCCTGCTTGTTAGGGCTTTCACACACACCCCAAGCGGCATTATTACAAAGTCAGCTTAATTGCCCCCAACAATCTGGGTCCTCATTTTACCTACCTCAGAAGGATGGAAGGCTGAGTCAACCTTGAGCCTGGTGGGATGCGAACCTGCACTAATTGCAGGCAGCTGGTGTTACTTAAGGAGGCATTAACCCACTGCTCACCTACAGTACAGTATACTCTATGACCATTTCTGGGTTATTATCTTGTTAGGTCTGGATTTCATGCTATCTCTAGTCCTTAAGAATTTTCAGTTGACTATAACCTCAGGATGACTCTGCTTAAATATGGCAAGGAAACCCATCTCCATCATGAATCACCTCTCAGCTTTTTCTCCTGGCTGTGATTTTGCTCCTGAAACCCTGCAATCCAAACTAGGGATCAAATGATAGCTGTTATGTGTGGGAGATCTTCCCACCCATAAGGTTCTCTGTTAATTCCTAAAGGATTTCCTTCTGCCAGGTGGCCTCTGATGTCCCTAAGTCAAAGCTTAAGACAGGGCTTTTCAACTTTTTCACCCATTGTACCACTTTTAGGATATGGCAACATCCGAGTACCACCAGTCGCTTAGCAAGGTGTCAAAAACCTGATGACCAAAAAAAGAAAAAAGAAAAAAGTGATGAAGTACAGGTAGTCCTCGACTTACAACAGTTCACTTAGTGACTATTCAAAGTTACAATGGCACTGAAAAAAGTGCCCCCCAAGCCACAGCCGAGCAAGACACCTGCCTGCCCGCCCAGCAGCGCTCTTCCACCTGTCCGAGGTTTTTGTTGTTGTGAGCATTTCTGTTGAGGATTGGCAGCGGGTTTGGGGTGGGGGTGTTTGGTTTTTATTCCCCCATCTGCTGGGTGGTTGCAGCAGGTTTTGGTCACTTCACATGACCCTGGGACACTGTGACTGTCATAAATATGAATCAGTTGCCAAGCATCTGAATGTAAATCACAAGACCCTGGAGTTGCTGCAACATTCCAGTTGATCGGCACTTCTTCTGGGCTCAGAAGCACCAGGATCAGTGCCGAGCTCCAGCTGGAGCCTGGTGCTGATCCTCGCACTTACACTGATCCCTGACAGCCCCGAAGAAGTGCTGATCCTGGTGCTTTCGCTGAGCCCTGATAGCCCTGCAGCTCCAGCCGTCTCTTGCTCAGGCTTGTGTGGTGCTGCCACTAGTTCAGCTCATTCCCCTTCCCCCGCTACCACTTTTCTAGGATGGTCACATACCACCTGCCAGGTGCCAATGTACCACAGGGGGTACCCGTACCACTGGTTGAAAAGCCCTGTGTTAAGACAATCCAGATGACTTGCCTGACTATTCCTTCCAGCTGGAAAATGGGTTTTGTCAAGACAAGGTACTTAAGCGTGATGAGGCAAATAATAAAGTTTAAGAACAATAACCTTCATTAACCCTTGATATTTTTTCCACTCCAAGATAGATATTTGCTTCTATCCTTTTCTATATCATCTGTCCCATATGCAAAACATTAAATTGCCATATTTATTTGTGTCAGAGAAACTTGCAGAAACATTTTCACTGTTCTGGTTTGGTTTTCTCCTAAAAAGAGAAATTCTTAAATATTTTTCTTAAGGATGTGACTCATTGTGAGTCACCACTACAACTGTACAGCCTATTTCTTCTCCAAGGGTGCGTTGTTGCTTCGCTTCCCAATAACAGAAATTGGTTTGGCATCCTGGTCTCTAGTCTTCAACCTTTAAAGAGCCTGGCCAATGTAATTCTGGAGTATTGTGGATGGGTATGGTGGCCATTGGAAATTTAAAGAAAGGGTAAC
The DNA here is from genome assembly GCF_947247035.1 of Vipera ursinii. Taxonomy (NCBI): domain Eukaryota; kingdom Metazoa; phylum Chordata; class Lepidosauria; order Squamata; family Viperidae; genus Vipera; species Vipera ursinii. The sequence goes on along the minus strand of NC_139512.1, from coordinate 167,629,981 downwards.
AATAGTCTGCAAATTTAGCAGTGGGGAACGAGTAAAGCGAGTAGATGAAAGATCTCTGTAAGGTCTTTTTTAGGAAAAATATTTTCTGAGAAACATTCAGATTAGCTTATAGCATGTTATAAGTATACAAGAATATAAGTACAAGATCAGTATTTAGTATTGGTCACAGTATGCTTCCCCCACAAGAATATGTCTTGATTTTTTTATTAATGAAATTTGTAATTAATGAAACCGTCCTTCATTAGTTTTTCACTTCCAGAGTAAAACTTTTTGTACATAAAATATAGATCAAGACTACAGGAGAGCAGTCTGTTGCCATCAGGAAATGGACAAATAAATACTGTATACTGAATAGATTTGGGATTAGCTGTAAACCTAAAATGGGGGAAGGGATAAAATCAGTGGTGGGATTCAGCCAGTTTGCAGCACTTTGGCAGAACCGGTAGCTAATTTTTTGTTGCCCAGACCCAGAATGGGCTTCCAGAAGTGGCATCCACACAGAGAACCGGTTGTTCACATATTTGAATCCCACCACTGGATAAAATCAAACCTCTCAAGTCCTTTTCTTTTTTCAATAATCAAGGAGCATTCTTCTGCCCTTTACGGAGCTCAAAGCAGGTTGGTAACATCAACATTTATCTTGGAACCAACTAATTTTATATATAGGTTGCAATTCAAATTGGTGGTATTTGAAAAATGGCTCCACTTGTTGTTCAGGGTTTCTTTTCCTTTTCTCTTCTGCTCTCTTCTTTGTCTTTGCTGCAGGACTATGGAGAAAGTGGGCAATGAAACACTGGGGAAAAAAATACAAAGGCTAAATAGTTAATTTATAAAGGGTCCTAGACTCTCTAAAAGGACGCGGTGGCTTAGTGGGTTAGGACGCTGAGCTTGTCGATCAGAAGGTTGGCAGTTTGGCGGGTCGAATCCCAAGTGCTGCGTAACAGAGTGAGCGCCTGTTACTTGTCCCAGCTTCTGCCAACCTAGCAGTTCGAAAGCACGTAAAAATGCAAGTAGAAAAATAGGGACCACTACGGTGGGAAGGTAACAGTGTTCCGTGCGCCTTTGGCGTCTAGTCATGCCGGCCACATGACCACGGAGACGTCCTCGGACAAGCACTGGCTCTTTGGCTTTGAAACGGAGATGAGCACCGGTCCCTAGAGTTGGAAACGACTAGCACACATGTGCGGGGGAACCTTTACCTTTACTTTTTTAGACTCTCTAATGTTCATTCTCTTTTGTCCATCTCAGAAATGAGAATGAAGCGTTCCTTCTTGAAGCAGAGCAGTTTAATCTACAGCTAGAGCAATGTTTATTAGAGATCACTAGATTTAAATATGGTCATCCCTTGTTAGAAAATCCTGTTTGCCTTTATGTTTGAGAAACCATCATACTATTTATTTTTAAGAGCAATGAATGCTGAAATCATGAATGAACAGCAGACAAATAGATCTGTTTTAGGGATCCTTTTAAAGCAAACAGGTAGGAGTGCCATTTTTATAAAGCCTGGGATTTAATAAAATTTTAATACTCTTGAGACAAATTTTCCAACCATCTCTTTTACCCTCCTTTAACAGAAGGATACTTTATTGTATCTGCATCAAAGGAAGTTAAAGACCCAAGATGCATGATGCATACATCTGAATCACAACCTGAACCTATTCCCAGTATCACAATTATGTTTTCTTGTTGTCTTAAATGCTGATAATTTGATCCCCTTCCCAGTAATGAAGATGCAAAGTTTCTCTGAGAATATAAGGATCCTGACAAATCCAGACTAAACATCTGGCTGACTGTGCGACGGAGCAAAATAAAAACATCCAACCAAGATAGTGAGACTCAACTGTGCTCATCTTTGCCCCTCTTCCCATGACATCAGACTCACATGAAATAGAAGCTGGAATAACTCTGCTGGTTTTGGCCAACATTTTTTCTTTGCCAGTCAAGGTCTCAGCAGATGTGTTGCAACTTCTGGGGTTCATAATCCAAACATATTTGGTAAAAAAATTGAAGAAAACCAGGATATCTACAGGGGACGAAACCCTATGCAGTTGAAATCCTGCAAGATCATAATTTTAAGTTTCAATGGGGAATCTACAGAGTATAGCAAAGGCATATGTGCAGTGGTGGGATTCAAATATGTGAACAACCAGTTCTCTGAGTGGATGCCGCTTCCAGAAGTCGATTCTGGGCCTGGGCAACAAAAAATTAGCTACCGGTTCTGCCAAACTGGTGTGAACCGGCTGAATCCCACCACTACATATGTGGAAGTGCTCAACAGTTCCACATGCAAGGGGTAAGAATAATACTGTAAATGTATCACATTTCTTGCATGGGATGGGGGAGAGGTGTAGAACAGGATAATGACCCAATAGAACTACAAACTTGAAAACAAAAAGGACTAATATAGATAAAAAGCATAACTCTGATTTATGAAGATAGGAAACATTATAGCTGCAATCGTGAATATGTTACAGTGCAGAATGTTCATAACGGATCAGAATGCATTTGAGTTATCCAGGATGTGGTCTGTGAAAGCTTGATGTAAAAGCATCTGGCATTTCTAAGAAGTTCAAGCACAAATGCAAACCATCTGTGCAATTGATTGCTCTACCAGATCCAGGCTTATGAGCATAGATTTTTGAGTTTGTTTGTTCATTGTGCAATGATCAAATAAAAAATATTAAATCATGCATATAGGAATAGGTCTGCTTCAAAAGTGCACCCTTCAGCAGGTGCACATCCATCAGAAGTGACTTTAAATGACAAAGAAAAAGAACATTAACTGTACTCAAAACTTTGCATAATGGATAAGAAATTTTCTCCTCTGCTTGCTGAAGGTTAATGAACCAGTAGCCCTGGGAATTGAAAACCAGCAATCTTTATCCATGGGTCATTTAGAATAAAAAAAAATGGAAGCTTTTTCCTTGAAGCTATTTGTAACATCATAACATTTTATCAGTACCATTCATATTTCATTCATAGAATAATTTTATAGTAACAAAATGGCAGAGTTGGACAACAGTCCCATTCCAATTTAGAAAAATTATGTAAATCTCAACAGATTCCTCCTCCCCCCCCCCATCAGCCAAGGTAAATAAGAATAGAAACTTCTTGTACCCAGCCTTGAAATGCAAAGTTTAAAAATGAGCAAAGTGAAATAGTAGCCTTCCTGTGACACTTTTCTTCCACACTTTTCTTATTTTCCTTTTGTTCCCTAAATTTTATTTGCTCATTATTGTTCTTGACTTCTGGTGCTGAAAAACAGAGGAATGAGCTCACTGTAAATCATTCAAAAGCCCCTTTTCCTCCTCCCCCCCCCCCGTTCCCCATATCAATTGTGTTCGGCAGAACTGGTAGCTAATTTTTTGTTGCCCAGACCCACAACGGACTTCCGGAAGTGGCAATCACACAGAGAACCGGTTGTTCACATATTTGAATCCCACCACTGGATAAAGTGTACTTGTATGTAATGTGGCTTTCATTCCATGTTTCTCCACAAAGCAGACAAGCAAATAATAATAAAAATCAAAGTAGTCCCTCGCACAAATTCAGCCTCTTCAGTGATTTCAACCTTTGATTAGACCTCCATAACCATCCTGGGCAGGACAGCTAAATGAAGGGAAGTAGTTACTATGGAGGCTGAAGTGAAAAACAGTAATCATCTTCAGTCAATGACAATTTCCAAGATACACTACCCATGAGCTCATCTGATGGCTGCAGATAGGATTGGGAAAGCATCTACTATTTAAGATTTCCACCAAATCCCCACAGCAGTGTAGGACTGTCGTAGGAATGTGGGCACTTAAAATTATAAATGATGTCTTGACTCCTGCCAGGTACTATACACAATCTAGCAATACTGCACACTAGCATCCTACAATCAACAGGACCAATGTAAAGCAAATTCTCCTTCATCAAACTCCAAAAGTTGCTAAAGAGACCAATGTATTTCAATTAGTATATTTTTTTAATACAGTCTTCTGGATTAAAGTGCCTTCTTCACATTACATAGCACAGAGATAACAAATCTGATAGCATCTAGGTGTTTCGTTTATTTATTTTAGATTTTTGTAAAATCCTACTTTTTAATAAATAACTCAAGGCAGGGAACATACATAATATTCCTTCCTGTTCTTATTTTCTCCACAACAACAATCCTGTGGGGTTAGTTGGGCTGAGACAAAGTGACTAGTCCAAGGTCAACCAGCCAGCTTTCATGCCTAAGGCAGGACGACTAGAACTCACAGTCTCCTGGCTTCTAAATCTGCACCTTAATCACTATACCAGACTGACTCTCACCATTACACAAAATCCTGTCTCCTGGCTTCTAAATCTGCACCTTAATCACTATACCAGACTGACTCTCACCATTACACAAAATCCTGTAGTGTTTTACTATTGGCCATGCTGGCAAAAATAGATTGAAGTATTTGGAAGGCAATGTACGGTCTACTCCTATTAAAAGGATTTACAATGAGTCTGGAATACAGAGTTATCTTTTATGCTCTAGATCAGGGATGCCAAACTGCCAGCCCGTGGGCCGGATGCGTCATGTTGAAACTGCACCCACCCTATTGCCGGCAATGGAAAAAAGTCACAATACGTCGTGACACATCACGTGATTTTGCGAGTTTGACACCCCTGCTCTAGATAGAATGGAGGTGTCTGCAGAACCATTTCTTCCACAAAGTTTTGACCTGTTTGATCTACCATGCTGAAGAAATCATAATAGTAGTCCCTCTTTCCAAGAAATTAGGAAGAAGAGGATACAAAATATTTTTTTAACACTATTGATTCTATGGATCTCCCTGCCCTCTGAAATCCAATCAGCTTCAGGAGACTATTAAAACCAGAACTGTTTAAGAGGATCTTTCTGCTATAGATAGCACCTATTTTTATTGGGTAATTTATCATTTTATGCATGCTTAAATGATTAGTTTGGTTTTTAAAAATTATTTGTAGAGTGATTATTTTATTGCTCAAACTATAACTGACCAAGAGTCTCTCAACTGCAGCAGTTAAAAAAAAAATCAGTTAATCATTCACACAAACGTAAGATGAGCATTACAAGTATCTCTTGCTAGGTCAAATCAATGATGCCACATAGAAGTGGCTTTTTGTATCAAGACACCTTGTTTGATTGTCCTAGCTAAATCCATATATGAGAGAAAGATCTAATTTTGATTAATATGGTGTTCAAATCTCTAATTTCCCCCAAATTTTCTTTCTTGTAAAAATCTTTTTTTTAATTTATATTTCTTAGGAATTTTTTCATAGATAAATTGAAAGAAAGAAACAGAATGACAGAGTGAAGAAAGAAAGAAAAAAAGAGAAAGAATTAAACTTAAGAAATATAATTTATTTCTTGATTATTTTCCACATACAGTTTTATAATACCCTTCCCTCCTAAATATTTAATAAGTTATATAACTTATAAATATATAAATTCCTTCTCTCCCTCATTTAGTTTATTTTAAACTTCAACCGCATCATTTCATTTCTTTCTTCTTTCGGCAGAAATTCCATATAAAGTTTCCAGTCTTTAGAAAAAGTTGTTTTGTTTTTGTCTCTGACCAAACAGGTCAGTTTTTGACATTTTCACAATCTAGTACTCCACTGTGTGGATTTGATTATTTTTGTGCAGTTATCATATATATGATCACTCTGCCATGAGTTTTTCCTAATTCATTGTCCATATATTCCAATAAAAAGAGTTCTGGTATCTTTGAAATATTAACCTTTAAAATCATTTGCATTATTATGTGAATTTGTATCCAAAATTCTTGGCTTTCTCACAAGTCCACAAGTACACTGAAAGCTTCTGCACTGGAGGCAAATTCCTTGCGTCTAATCACCTTTGGCCAAATAAAGTATTCTAATAATTCTAATTCATTATAATTCTAATTCATGGTAAAATATCATCTCCTGTTCTTTACATTCCTTGTGAAATCCCAATCTGGTGTGTTCTTTTTTTTATCTCGTTCTCACAATGCTTTAAAATGACACTTGACATTTTTGACTTTTTGTTGCTGTTAGACAAGATGCTACTGTTGTTGTGCTCTGTTATTCTTCAAACTTTTATTTTTCTACGGGTTGAGATCTACAGAAAACTCAGTAGGAAGAATTTTGTCATAAGAAACAACCATTGGAGGTAGACTGAATTTTGGGGAAAGAGGAAGGTTGCAAAGTTGACTGTAGAAGAATTGTAGAGTGAAACTCCATATGTTTTCTTTTCCCCCTCCCCTCCAATAAAAAAAGAAAGATTTTAGAGTCCCATATTCCATTTAAAACAATATCTGGAATATTTTCTTTATTTTCAACATCAGCATCTCTTCCATAAAACCTGAGTGAGAATATCAGGAAGTAGGAGTAGTGTGAATGCAATATGTTACATGAGTTTAATATATTCATGTAACTTGTCCATCAAGTTCATCTTAATATGGATTTCTATAAATTACTTTTTAGCCAAGAAGTAATATTTTACTTTATTTAGCAGCAGCAGACCCAGGAGCTGGAGAAACAGAGAAAATGACTTGGAGGGTTCTCCTACATGTGGCTGCTCTGCCACTCTTAGACTGGCTCTGCATCTTCATGACCACATGAAAATCATCTTCAGTGAGGAAAATAGCTGAGTAAATCATAACTCTGCAGCCCCCAAGTATCTTGTTTTGCACAATAAAGGTTGGATTTTTTCAGAACAATTTCTCATTGTTGGGGACTTTTGCCTCATTTTATTTAATTCTGGGTCCACAATAATGGTAAGCACTACACAAAAGAAAATGATGTAGCAGTGGTTCTCGACCTTTTCTTTACCATGCACCCTCTTTAAATACCTTTTGTGGCCACGGACCATGACCACGGACCGCTAAGACTTCACTCAAGGTTTAAATCATAAATAACATTTCTTCAAGTGTTTGGCAACCCTCTATGGTGACATCACGGCCCCTCCCCAGGGGCCCAGGGGCCAGGGGTTGAGAACCACTGATGTAGAGAACAATGATTAAAGTGCTAAGGACAAAAAAAATGCATGGAAAACGAGAATAGTGGGTTTTTTTTCCATTTCACATTCATTGTGTAGTGCTATTAAATGCAAAAGCCTAGCATAAAGGAATGCCTCTTGAAGTGGGAGGAATGTTTTCCCCAAAGCTGAGTCAAGGCCAGGATTGTTCGGTGACACCGTAGAGAGAGTAAAGTTCAAGAAAACAAATGTATTCCTTTGTTCAGTTTGTCAGAGTAACCTTAAGGGACCACAAAGGCTATCAACAATGCAATTTCCTTTCTGTGCCAAGAAAACAATCCCTTCAACTACACAGGCCCATTTTTCATGACAACTCAGTATTGACTAGTCATTCTAGAGCATGGCTAGCCATTTAGAACTGGTGAAATCCATTTAGGGAAGATCAATTTATTATAAGAATCGGAGTCTTTCACAACCTTCTGTCATAACAAAAATGAGAGGTAGTCAAAGGAGCTGCATTTGGGGGATTGGAAGTTCTGGCTTCAAAGCAGAATGACTTCACCTTTGTTCTCCCATCACAATGCTTTGCAGGAGGGATGTCAAAGTGATATATTGCCCGGCTGCTCCAATGTTCCAGCCTTGTTGGTTTCTGTCCCAGAATTAGAAACCAAAAAGAAAAAAAGGAAAAGAATTAAAAAAAAAAAAGCTTGAGAGTCTCTGTTACTTGAAAGAGTATAGAACCAGGCTTTTTCCTTAGAAAATTCTAGATACGCAAATCTCACTTGTTTATAAACATTGCCTTCCTCTCCCCTCACAGAAGCAAGAGTCAAAGGCAGGAAAGCAATACACTGCCCTTTGAGATATCTTCCACTTGACACACACACCCATCTATTTTTAAAATGTATTTTGTTCGCATTTCTTTTCTTTGCAAGCTATGTCTGTTTATGTAAAGTGAGGTGCACAATTTTATAGAAAACTGCTTGGGCTTCATGAAATACATGAAAGAGGCAAACAGCGTTTACATCGAACACTAAAACATTAAAACTGAAACCATTGAGTAGCATGCTTTTTTTCCCCTCCCAGAAGTTAAATTTGTGTAGGGGGTGGGTGGGAGGATATAGATTCAGGTACAGATGTAGTGATATATAAATTATTAACTATTTTAATTTCTAGGGCAGCATACAAGCAACATGAACTAATGCATAATCAAAAGCAAACCTAATATATGAAAAACCCTGAGTTACATTATAAATATTCTTGGCAAATTCTTGGAAAAGAAAGATTTTCTTAGTCCTCAAATGTATTCAGAATCTTAACTTAGTTTATTACCATAAAATACATTAGAAAGCAGTAGGAAAGATTCATGCTTAAAATAAAAGTGTGTGTGTGTGTGTGTGTGTGTGTGTGTGTGTGTGTGTGTGTTAATGTAAGTCAAGGAAAGTGCAGTCCCTATGACTTCTGCAATTTTTCCCAGGACTATGCCAGCATTTCCATAAGAGAACTATATATGTTCTTTTGAATAATAATAAAAAATAATACGATTAAGTAGCAACAATGGTGCCTTGGTAGATCTGCAAGAGATACAATTTGCCTGAAAGCAAGAACTGGTAGGACCATAAAATAGGAAAAGTAATAGAAAATGAAGAAGCTAAAGTGCTCTTGGACCTTAGAATTCAAACAGATAAGCAACTACCACTAATATCCCAGACCTAACAATTGTTAAGAATTGATAAGAAATACAAAAAAGTCTGGGTAGAGGATGTGGCAGTTCCTGGAGATGACAGTATGAAGAAAAAGAACCGGAGGGCATCGCAAACTACAAAAACCTACAAATAGAAATAGAATAAGTGTGTCAAAAGAAAGCAAAGGTAGTACTGGATAGTAAAAGGCACCTTGAGTGCAATCTCAAAACATCTGGAGCACCACTTGAACACCATCGGCATTGACAAAATCACGACCAATCAATTGCAAAAGGCAGCTTTATTTTGTTGTGATTCAGGGTCAGCCTGTGGGTTCGGCAGTTGGGTCGGACGACTCAGAGGAGGAGGAGGGGGGTATTGAAGAGCTTGCTGATGATGGCCTTGAGGCTCCGCAGAGCCCTCACCCAGGCCCCTCCCACCTAGTCACGACAGAGACCCAGCTGTGTGAGCCTGACAGCGTGGATGAAGATGACCCACAGCTGGCCCTGTTCAAGGACGCCCGACGCAGGAGGCAGTCAATCAGGAGTAAACAGAGGAAGGCAATGGGGCACCTTGGAAGGAGGCAGAGAGAAGCCACGCCCTGAACTGTATAAAAGGGGAATGCGTGGGAGGGCTGGTTTGCTGAAGGCAACCGCTTGAAAAGCTCCAGTTTCATGGTTCGTGTTTGCTCTCATTGCTCTGTGTTTTTATGTTAATAAATTTGGCAGGCTTAATTCCAGCCTCTTGCCTTCTTGTAAAAGGGGTTGTCCCTGCCTTTTCTGCAGGGCTGGTAGCAGGCTGGTACAGAACATATTTGGAGCCGCTTACATCTTGCAACGATACCCATAACATCATCAAACTTCCATATCTGTCTACCCCAGGTCCTTGGGAAGGACTCGATAGGTGGATAAAAATGCCAAATCCAGGCTAAATATCTGGCTGACTGTGTGATGATGTAATAATGTATTTAATTTTTAGTGACTGTGCCTGGTTTATAAAACATTAAATGATGAAACCGATGTGAACAAAGAAAAGGAAAGGGGGCTTCAATCACTTTTGTAATAGACTTGGATGAAGGATAATGAAGTACAGTATTTTATATCTCTCTTGCTCTCCCTGTATATGTTTGTGCCCTTTTTGTGTAGGTGTGCACACATCTGTGCACATTTTCTCCCAAATCAGAACATATGTGCTATCAGTGCCTGTATGTATGTATAAATATGTGCCTACATACATATGTGTTGCCAATCTGAGACGCCTCCCCTGGATTTGAACTGTTTGTGCTTGTACATATGTGTACAAATGGAAGCAAAAGGGGGCTTGCATATAATACCCACTTGGTCATGTGACTCAGAAGGTGGGGGCTTAGCATGGAGGAATCAGCCCAATTACTTCTCCCAAGGGAAAGTCCTAGGATGGTTTCACGCAATTTGATCCCATTCACTTTGACTTCTGTAGAGTTACCCTGCCGATAAAAAGACTAAGACCATTGATATAATTTCTTTCCAAAACTGCATTGGATTGAAAAGAATGAAAACCCAATGCAACTGTTTACAAATCCAGCCACACATACCAATAGTGTTTGCGCATCACTGCTAACAGGAAAAATGGAAATGCACACTGGAAGACACATTCCATTTCTCAGTCATTGGAAGGAATATATTCTGGGTTCATTGTGTGGGTGTACATTGTGATTCACATCTGCATTTGTACCATGCCACATCCGACACCGACATTTCTTGCTCTGGATTATAATATTTGGACTCATCTGCTGAACACAGTTTTGCATGTGCACGTTTTTAATAACCAAAGGGCAACTCACACTGATCACGATTTAATCTCAATTTCCTTAAAACAATTGGAAAAAAACAAACAGGGGAAAAAAATCAATCAAAACAGAACTGTCTGCCGAATAGCAAGAAAAGAGCAAGGGGAAGGCAAAGTTTAACCATTGATCTTTCTTGGTAGAAATGCCATTTAGAATGAGGTCAGAAATGACGTTCTTTTAAATGCTAACAAGAACTCATAGATACAATCCCTTGAAAGATCTGCACCTATAGTACTTCATGATTTAAAAATAATACTAATCCCTGCTTAATATACATCAGTAACTGTGCACATCTTAGCCAAAACCTACCAAATATTAATATGGAAATATTCCAAGCTCAAAACATTCCAATGTTTTAATGGCTGATTTAAAGGAGCCACCCTTGGGCTAGAAAAGAGGAACTCCCCAAATTTTATTACTCAGAAGCAGTAATTCCTACTAACAAGACACCTAGGATAACCAAAGAAAATTAATTAATCAAAATATAATCCAAAAGTACATGTGAAAAAGTATATTTTGAGTTGGTTTTTTTTTTTTAAAAAAAAACATGTTTGCACAAATATCTGAATTTGGCTGAAAACAGAACATGTATACTATTTCTGAAAAAATGCTCAGGGTATGAAAAGAGCATTCCCTGGCTTCCGGTTTGCGCACGCAGCGCTTCTGGATGCACAGGAACAGTCCGCTTCCTGCTGTCCTTTCTATCTTTTTTGGAGGACCCTGAAAAGGGTCAAAAATCTCCCTAGAGGGGCAATTACCATGAGGAGGCCTTCCCTGCGATTGCAGAAGGGTGGCAGCTCTCTGCTTGAATCCAGGACAATCTCTTTTAGCCTGAAGAAAAAGAGACCGGCCATAAAGATGGCTGTTCACTAAGCTGCTCCCTGCTGAAAGCCGAAAGCACTACCTAGCACTAAGAACAATCTGGAGGACCTGGGTGAGCCTTTACCTTTCCTATTCCCTTGGGACTTTCCTGAAAATCTCTTTCCCCATTTTTTGAAAAAACAGTGAATATCTACTCTGGGAACAAATCTTAAAGCCTTAAAACTTTAAAAGAAACTCAAGTAATTCAGCAAAGAAATTTCAATTTCATCTGTATTTACTAAAAAGCTCCTAATTGTTTGCTGAGGATCCACTATCCTATTTTCTCTCTAAGCTGTGAATTAAGGAAAAAAATTGGACTAATGCTAGAAAAGTTCTATATTAATTTGGAAAAAAAGTTTTTACATTGCATTTTATATGTTATTGATGACATCTTGTGGCAAAACCTGGTACAGCAAGTAAATTTCTTTTTTCTGTTGTGAGAGCTGACTGAATAACAGAGCGGTCCTTGACATTATTTTTAAAGATAAGTGTGGGAACACCTGGCACTGAAAACAACTCTTTTGGAGCTGGATAATCTTTGATTCTTATTAAAATAGCCTCCATGGAAGATTTAGCTGCAAACAATAATGAAATGGATGAATATATCCCACCACTTGACATAAACTGATACTGGACACGATTTTGGCAATGACAGAGCAAACTAAAGCCAAACTGCAAGAAAAATATGACAACTTAAAGCCACCAAATCAAATTTTGACTTCAAATGAGGAAAAGATAATTCAAAACCAAATAGAAGAAGTGGAAACTAACACTAAAATAGGAGATTTCAAAGAACAACAAATGCAACCTACAGAAACCTTAAAGTCCAAACTTCAATAGCAACTACAAAACGTACAACTCAAAAAGCAACAGCACTTGAAGAAAGCAATACTAAGAGTGAAGGCCTTCAAATACACTATATTGAGAATTCAACTAATCAAATGACAATTATAACACCAGCTAGTACTTTCTACCTAACCCAGATAGAATTGGAAGAAGAAAAAGACTTGACTGATTTAATGACAACTATATTACATCAATCATCAAAAACTGAATTATCAAAGCAAAACAACAATGGTTACAAAGGGGACACTTTCCTTGCAAAATTGACATTTGTATATGCTCCCTGGATTCAAATAAGGGGTATAGGAAGAAAGGAAGATACATTTGAGAATTTAAAGATGCCAAAAGGGAAGCCTGATTGGCACAAAAGGAAGGCAAGAGTTAGATTTAAAAAACTGAACTTGTTTCGTTTTGGGGGTTCCTAAAGATAGAGTATAAAAATACCTTTCAATGGATTAAGGGGAATCTCTAAAAAATATAACTGATTTTACATTTAGGTTTTAGATCTGTAAGGGAAAACAAAAGTAAGCTTTAGAATATAATTCTGAACTATATTATAGAATTTAGAATGATATATCAAAAGATAGTATTTTAACAATTGATGTATGGTTAAGACGACCTATAGAATATATTAGTTATTACTTTTGAACTATATTATAGAATCTAGAATTTTATATATAAAAGATAGTATTTTAATAATTGTTGAACGGTTAAGACAAAAAACATCTTTCTAATAATTGGTGATTTGTTAAGATGAAAACTAGACTTTAATGGTAAAACATAAGAATGTTTTGTAATGAACAATGTGTTTTGTACACAAGAGAATTGTTCTTTATTGAAATAGGGAATTGTGGGTTACCCAAAAATTAAGCTTTCTTTTGTATATTATAGGCTACTCTAGAATAGTCTATTGCAATTAGATAAAATTTAAAAACAGGATATTGATATATATTAGTGAAAATATATTGAAAATTTTGTTAATTGACTAGGTTACAACTAGAAGTGTATTAACCTGACTATTTTGACTATATGATAACTAAGAGAACCAGAGAGAGAATCCCTGTTGATGCAACCTGAACTATTTACAACTTGTTATTTGTTAATTTTTTTATTTTTTATTTTTAATTCCATTTATATCCCGCCCTTCTCCGAAGACTCAGGGCGGCTTACAAGCTTAGCAGTAGCCTTCGTTCTATGTATATGCCTGCTTATTAGGGCTTTCACACACACCCCAAGTGGCATCATTACAAAGTCAGCTTATTGCCCCCAACAATCTGGATCCTCATTTTACCTACCTCGGAAGGATGGAAGGCTGAGTCAACCTTGAGCCTGGTGGGATGCGAACCTGCACTAATTGCAGGCAGCTGGTGTTACTTAAGGAGGCATTAGCCCACTGCTCCACCAAGGCTACCCAACTACCATATTGCTTCACAAATACATGTACATGTAAATATTAAAAAATCAATAAAACCTGTATAAAAAAGAGCATTCCTTTGGTGTTATACAATTTTATGACAGTGAGGAATTGTGCTTTTCGAAATCTGTATTATTAAAAAGAAGAAGAAGAAGAAGAAATATGTGAGGGATGCCATAGGCAAAATTGCCATGGTGAACTGTTCTCTAGATTTAGGCCCCTTTTGATTTGTCAACCTGATCCAGTTGTCCTTATTTTCATTCTTTTCCCTCCAGGTGCGAAACTATTCTTGATCAAGGACTGCTTTTGGTAGATATTCCCCAGTCTCAAAATATACATACCATGTCAGGGAAGGCTAAAATTCAAAGCTTCTCTTTGTGAAGTGATGTTTTGAGTTAGAAAACGTGCTGAAGATCAGCCCCTGAAAAGAAATATGGATCTGGTGAAAAATAAAGTTATGCAATTTTATTCAGATACACTGTTAAAATGTTTGGAAGAAAAATATTTCAGCAATTTACTAATACTAGAATAGTAATCCTGGGTTCTGTTTGAGATCCATAGAAGCACTGAATGTTTATTGGATGTTAAAGAATTTATATGTTGAAACTTTTGTCTTCACGCTCTGCTACCAAGGTAATACAGTTTAACAAGCTCTTGAAATAACTCTTTTATTTGTACTTATAGTGTTGAGAAGATGGAATCAACCTCTATTCCTTTAAGTATTTTTTTTAATCTGTAAGGGAGACATGAGACACCACCAGATGTGGTTCACAATCATTCAAAAAGTGAGTTGAGTTTCCTGATCATCAGTGAACACAATCACATTTACATTTGGGCTCAGGTTTCTTCTACTGTAGTCCCAAGGCAAGCTTTCTGGGCAAACGTTTTCAATTAGTGAATGACGCCATAGCAAGGACTGTAATTTTACTCTGTTGTGTGACAAAAATATTTGCTCATTTATTCCAACCCCCAGCTTTTGCATAGTTACAAGGATGGAAGATTAAGTAGAGGGACAAATTCAGAAACATCAGACTTGGAGATAAGCACCAAGGTGGAGAGACATTATGCTAGATCTTCGATATCATTCTTTTGAGAAGAAAAGGATTTATGGCTAAATGTGTTCTGAAAGGGAAGGAGTGTCCACTAATGTGTAATAACTGAGCACTGCCTGATTGAGATATCTCTATGTTCTTGTATTTGCCAGAATGGGCAACTGGTTTTCTCAGAGTGCTGAAAAGTCTCTGCCCATCCCTAGATAGTCAGTCTAGCCCAGGGGTAGGCAACCTCGGCTCTTTTATGACTCATGGACTTCAACTCCCAGAATTCCTGAGTCAGCTATGCCAATACATGCTTCCTTGAGTTATGAAGTTAGAAATTGTTTATCTGGAAATGTTGATGGACTATTCTTTTTTTCATATATTTTATTGATTTTTTTTTTAACATAAATCACTTAATAGTTGGTAAACAGTATGATTGCTGGGTTTAAATTTGTAAAGAAAAATCATTAACAATTGGTTTCTATAATCCAGACGTGTCAAACACAAGGCCAGGGGGCCGGATCCGGCCCGCGAACTGGTTTCATGTGGCCCGCGAAGCCATCCTGGAAACAGTGAGGGAACGGCCCCCACTGCCTTGGCCCTGGCCCAGAGACCCTCCTTCTGCCAGAGACCCTCAGATCTGTCCCACTCCTGCCCAGGCCCCCATAGGCACCCTTGATGTGAACAATGTAGAGCTGGCCACGCCCACCCAGTAGGCCATACGCACTCTAGCCACGCCCACCCAGTAGGCCATGCCCACCAAGTAGGCCACGCCCACCCGGCCCCCTGAGGGCAACCGCAATGCTGATGCAGCCCTCAATGAAATTGAGTTTGACACCCCTGCTATAATCCATAATCCACATAGTACATTTAGTTGATTTCCCCTTTTCCCCAAAATGTCTTCTTTGCAAACCTTGAATTAATACAGTTCTTATTATTTTGATAAATAACAGTTACATATATGATTTTTCCCCAATATTCCTAGAAATAATGATCACATCAATATAATATTTCTTTTCTATCTAATCATTCTGGTTGCCTCATCTGATGTCCCGTTACAGTCCTTATTTGGATTTGTTTCTCCCATAAAGTTCAAAGTATTCTTGTTGGTTAAGATTTTCTTAACAGTTAATTACATTGAAAGATTTTAATCCATTTTTCCCATATAAACCATCTCAACACTTTTACATTTCTTAAAGAATAGGTAAAAACAGTAAACAAAAGGAAAAGAGAGAAGAGTAAAGAAACATAAAAATACTTAAATTATATTCTCCTAAACTAATATATATTCATTCCCAGATTATTCTTTTTAACCATAATTAAAAATATATTTAATCTTTAAATATTCCATTTAAAGTGTCTAGTCATCTAATCCTTTAACTCTTATTCAAAACATTTTTTTTCTTTTTATACACTATAATTTCCCTAAATTCAAACACATTTAATTATCTAAAACATTTTCTTCATCTAAGCCTTTTCAACAGTATTATATTACTTATATCAAGAAATAAAATAAAAAGGGGGGGAAGCATTCAGTAGTATTTAAGAAATTCATCTCTCTTAAAATGACATTTGTATTCAGAATCTTTTCTATTTCTTTAACCATTTTCAAACAAATGTTTCTTTTTAAAAATATTCTCTCTGGTAGATCCCATCATCTATTTTCTTAATTTTCACTTTAATCTTTTTCTTTTGACCAGTATCTTTCTTGATCAATGGGTTTTGCTGAATCAAAAAGTTTTCCCATATATTCATGACTGTTGCTGTAGTTATAAGAAGTAAATCGAATATAGTGTCTTTATCTGAGGCTTTTGCCTTTCCGTGTTTCTTGAAAATCTTGTTCTTTTTCTTTGCTTCTCTTATCACTTCCTTCCTCTCTGAAGTTTTCAACATCTCTACATTCCATTTTATCCAATCTGGGGGTTTTTTTGTCCTCAGATTTATTTCGTAGTCTTAAGGGATGAGTTGTTTTTAACATTTCTTGTGAATTTTTCCCCACTAGGATTAAATCGTGTTTTCTTGCTTTGTTAAGTTCCATCTTTGAGTCTCTATTTTCAATTTTATGTCCACTTATTTGTTTTGTCTGCTCCTTCTCTGTTGTTGTTTCCTGGAAGTTTTTGTTGTAGAGTTAACTTAGAAATAGATTGATTTATATTTTCAAATTTATTTTGGATCTCTTTCATTGTTGTTTGAATTAATTGCAGTATACTATATATCTCCTCCTGAGAGGTATTTATGTTTTCTTGGTGTGTTCTATCTACATGTCTTTGATCCATGATGGCCAAAAGTTGAAGTTTTCCTTCTTATCTGCAAATAGCTTTAGATATTAAAGAGTTAAAGAGTTCAAAAAAATTTTTTTCTAAAGTTTATAATTCTCTCTTTGTCTGCAGCCCAGATTGTTGTCCTTCTTTATCACAGCGGTTCTTTGTTATTAAAGCTTTGAAGGTCACAAACACAGATTAGCTTTTCCCAGGTTTTGGCAAGTTCTCTATGGAGATCATAACTGTCATAATCTTCATACACCACTAGGTGTCAGCATTTATTTAGTTTTCAATATGAACAATGGTCTTTAAAATGAGAGTTTTAACCATTCAACAATTTTAAACTTGTCCAAAATTAATTTTTAGCTTTTATAAATTTCTTTCACTACCATATATTTTGATCCTCCATGGAAATTTTAATTCGCCGCTTCTGTTAGTATAAGGGTGGTGCGGAAGTCCCCCTCCTTCACTTTTGGAGGTATTTTGCTTCTTGGGGATCTTTTCCAGGAAATTAAGTGTAGAATAGAAAAAGGAAAATCAGATTCCTCACCCAGTTTCAAGCACACTGTTTACTGTTGTGCTGGTTAGTTTTTTTGGACTTCAGTTGCAAGTAGCTTGGGCTGATCAGTGAAATACAGCCTTTCTCCTGTCAGGTTAGAAGGCTTTCCCCAAGACGAACAGAGTGACTACCATCATTCCAGAGTCGCTGGGGCACCCTTCTTTCTTTGCTGCCTCTGCGGGGCAGCTTGGACCCATTAGAGTCTCCAGGCAGGACAAAAATTACCCGCGGGGGTGCAACGGTCTGCAAGGCCATGACCAGTCACTACCGCGGAGGACCAGAAGTCACCTGGACTATTCTTATGGTTCAGCTCAGTTATAAAGAGACCCATAGAAACGGTTGGTTCCGGACAACTGGACCTATTTGTCAGTTGACTATGAATTGAAAGCTTCTCATTTGGATATCATTTCAGAAGGGAACCCAGATGGCACTGTGGGTGTGTAGAATTAGCAGACCCTGGATAATGATACTTTATTGGAGATGTAGATTTTCAAAACTCTATTAGTCTAGTCACTAATGTTGAAGGCCTAGACAGAATTTAGAAAAATAAATTTTCTAGGATTTAGTATAGTCAATTCTGAAGGAGAATATTTCTAGCTCAGGGCTGAAATGAAGGGTCCTTGGTGCTCTCTGAGCTTGCTTGTTTTCTTCCAGATGTTTCATCACTCTATCTAGGCAACATCATCAGTGCTAATCTAATGGACTAGCACTGATGATGTTACCTAGTTAGGGTAATGAAACGTCTGCAAGAAAACAAGCAAGCTCAGAGAGCACCAAGGAACCCTCATAGCTAATTCTCTTTATGCAAATGACATCTGTTCCCTAAAAGTGAGGAAAGGTTTTTAGGAAGCCATTTCTAATCGTACAAGTGATCTTTGTAGTGGGAATTTATATTTTGTTGTTACTTGCGAAGTCGTGTCCAACCCATCGTGACCCCCATGGACAATGTTCCTCCAGGCCTTCCTGTCCTCTACCATCTTCTGGAGTCCATTTAAGCTCACGCCTACTGCTTCAGTGACTCCATCCAGCCACCTCATTCTCCGTCGTCCCCTTCTTCTCTTGCCCTCAATCTTTCCCAGCATTAGGCTCTTCTCCAGTGAGTCCTTCCTTCTCATTAGGTGGCCAAAGTGTTTGAGTTTCAACTTCAAGATCTGGCCTTCTAAAGAGCAGTCAGGGTTGATCTCCTCTAGGACTGACCGGTTTGATCGCCTTGCAGTCCAAGGGACTCGCAGGAGTCTTCTCCAGCACCATAGTTCAAAGGCCTCAATTCTTTGGCACTCAGCCTTTTTTATGGTCCAGCTTTCACTGCCATACATTGCAAGGGAATTTATATACTGCTTGGTAAATGAACCAGGTAATAAACCATAAAGTAATCATTAGAAAAGGTGTTAATGAGTGAACAATAATTTCATTATTCCAGGTTAAGAAAACATAATGAGATTTGCTTCATACTGTATTATGTGTGTGCATAGGAGATCTGAATCTTTTACTTTCTACTAAATATATCTCCAAAACATACTGGGAAAAGATCTCCATAATGTACAGGCTTTATTTATTTGACCTGCAACTCAGTTAAAGTTATTTGGAGCAGCACTGAAGCCTAGAGTAAAATCAATACAGTAGCCATTTTAATTAAGTTTATGTTTGTAGATTCAGACTGTCAGTTCATCTTGCTGTGAGTTCATCTTGAATCATCCAAATGTTCTATACACATGAATAATGTCTTCCTATTACACAACTTTCTTTACGGAGGAAACAGCTTTGCAACTTTCCCTTGCTGAGAGGTTGCAGCAGCCGCCTAATGAGAACAAAAAGTTGGTGGGGTGTTTTTTTTTTACTTAGAAAGCATATAATTGACTGAGTATAATTGATTGAGGAACTGACAGTACAATGAGAAAGTTAAAAGAAATCCCTACAGGGTATCTGATGCAAGCCATGATTTCATCAAAATGACAAAATGCATTAGCATTAGCAATAGCAATAGCAATAGCACTTAGACTTATATACCGCTCCACAGTGCTTTACAGCCGCCTCTAAGCAGTTTACAGAGTCAGCATATTGTCCCCAACAATCTGAGTCCTCATTTTACCAACCTCAGAAGGATAGACAGCTGAGTCAACCTTGAGCTGGTTAGGATCAAGCTCGTGGCAGTGAGCAGTGAGTTAGTCTGCAATACTGCATTTTAACCACTGCACCACCATGGCTCTTCACCCCCTCTAGGGTTACAATTATCTCTTCATGGTGACATAAAAGAAGATCCACCCCTTAATTTTTTACACGCAAAATCATAATGTAACCACAGCAGGGGAGGACTTAGGTTGCATTAGTAAAACACACATTTCCACACATTTTCCTCCCTTGCCCCTCTCTCTCCAAATATTTTTTTCTATATAAATTGTAGAAAGCACTATAGGAATGTTTACCCCAGTCTTTGTTTCACCTTAATCCACTTTATTTGCCCCATATTTTTCAACCAATCTCCTGAACATATATCTTTTTTCCATTCCAGCAGCTCTCACTCACTGCTATCTGTGATGCAAATGATTGTCTGTTTTTTTCTTGCATATATACATTTTAAAGAATTTTTATTAAGTAGTAAAATGTAAGTATAACTAATTTAGTGACTCTTCACCTCCCTAAGGTTACAATTATCTCATCATTCTATATCCCATCTCTTATCTATAAAGAAACCCATAATCTGTCAGTCCCACATCTGCAGAAAGCCCACCAATGTTTACACTAATTATATACTCTATACTAATTACAAATTGTAAAAAACCCTCAAATATGTCACATTAAGAAGATGAACCATATTTTTTTTAAAAAAATGATTCATTCCGCATATAGAAGCAGGTGGTTGAAAGAACAGATTCAGTAAGTTTTGCCATTCTTTTTTTTAAAAAAATATTTTATTGATTTTTTACAATAACAATTGTTAGTGCTTGGTAAACAATGCCTGGGTTCATAAATTTAACAACAATCAATAGTGGTTAATTTCTATAATTTCATAATCAATATATTGACTAGAAATACCTTTTCTTGATCCTCTCTTCTTCCAATAATATTCTCCTTTTACCAACATTGAGCAAATAGTACTCCATCTGGTAGATCAAATCATCTCTCTTGAGTCTGACTT
Organism: Vipera ursinii; assembly: GCF_947247035.1. Classification (NCBI taxonomy): domain Eukaryota; kingdom Metazoa; phylum Chordata; class Lepidosauria; order Squamata; family Viperidae; genus Vipera; species Vipera ursinii. The sequence continues at coordinate 167,609,405 of NC_139512.1, read as the reverse complement.
TCATCTTCTTCTTTTGCCAAGCAGCTTTCCGAATCAGTGTGTTCAGCTTGCCAAGAGGTTCTTCCTGTGTTTTTATAAGTGTTGTTAAAAATGGAAAAGACAAATTGAATGAAGCACTTTTGGGGTAGTTTCGCCCATTTATATTCATTAAGAAGCTTCCACTTTCCTTCTCCCTCAATTTCTCTTTTCATTTTTTGTCTCTCTAGTAGTTCTCCTGATAGCTCTATAGTCCTTTTTATCAAATGTTCTTTCTTATCCTCAGTTTTGTTTTGAAGTCTTGAAAAATAGAATGCCTTTTCCATTTCTAATATTATAGCAGAATCTTGCAGATTTTTCTTTGTCTGTGTTAAGCTGTGATTTTCTTCATTTATAGCCTCCAACTTTAAATTACTTTCCTCTGTTTTTTGTTCTTTTGTCTAGTTTATTTGTTCATCCTTTATCATTATTTTCTGAGAGTTTTTTTAATTGTAAGGTTAGGTCACAGGTCTGCAACCTGCGGCTCCAGAGCTGTATGCGGCTCTTTCAGCCGTCTCCTGCGGCTCCCAGTCCTCTGCTATGTGCAGTCCAAAAAAAAAAAGTGGGACTAAAAAAGTTCAACCAATCAATTCAAATATGCACAGTAGGTGCATATCTCACCTTGGCTACACTCTTCAGTCAAACCCTGTTCTGCACATGTGCGCATGTACGCACATGCGCACACATTTTTTGCGGCTCCCAGTTTTTCCTTTTGTGAGGGAACTGGTTCCGAGTGGCTCTTTCACTGTTTCAGGTTGCTGACCCCTGGGTTAGGTCAATTATGTGCTCATTTATATTATCAAAATTATTTTTAATCTCATCATGATTTGAGACAATTGTCATTTGAATTAGTTGTGACATAGCATGCATTTCCTCCTGGAAGATATTTCTCTTGTCTTGAAGTATTACTTCTACAGATCTCTGATATTTCAGACTGGAGATTTTAGAAAAGAATATTGGATGTGGTTTCCTACCATTTTTAGTTGTGTATGCAACCTCCATTTTCATCAAACCAACCAGTTTTAAGTTCCAAACACCATAGTCTTATATATTTCTTATTTTTATGAGCAGTTCAAAATGTTCAACCACTTAAAAAACAATCCGGTAATTTCCCCTCTTGAAAGATAGTCAAAAGGTCAAGGTTTTTCTTTCTCTACAAACTTAAACTTAAATATCACAGCTCAGTAAATGTTTATAATCCAAGAAGGTCAGCAGTTTTTATAACAATTGTATTTCTCTTTCTACAATAGATAGCCCATATAGAGGAAAGTATTTTCTTTCCTCTATTCCTAGCTGTTCTCTATTTTGCTAAGAGTCACTGTGGATCAAAGGAACAAGTTGTATTCTATTTCTGGGCATCTTGCCAATTTCTGAGGCAGGGCAGCTATAGTTCTATACTTTGATCCACCACTAGATGTCAGGAGCTATTTATTTTCCAACCTTCAAACAAAAAAATTGTTTTCTTATAACTTCATCAATATGGAAAATGGAAATGGAAAATGGAAAATCTTAACAATTTCCATAGTTTTCAGTTTTAGCTTTACATTAATTCATTTCAATGTATTTCTGTCTCCCATAAAAATTAAATTGCCGCTTCTGTCTATAGAAGGGTGGGGTTACAATCCCCTTCCTTCTCAATTTTGGAGGATTTTTTGCTTCTTGGAAATCTTTTCCAGGAAATCAGTTTCAAAATAGAGAAGATCGATATTCTCATCCAGTTCCAAACACACTGTTCCTGGTTGTTCTTAGTTGGTGCTTTTGGACTTCAGATGCCGGTAGCTTGGGCTAGTCACCAGAGTGTAGCTAGCCTTTCTCCTGTTGGGTTGGAGGGCTTCCCCTGAATCAAACGGATCAACCACCATCTTTCTGTAATCAAAAGGGACACCCTCCTTCTTCGTCACCTCTCCAAGATGACTTTAGACCCATTTAGGGTCCCCTGGCAGAGCAAAACCAGCTGTGGGTGCAGAGTCCTGCAATCTCTCAGCTGCATCACTGTGATGTAAAACTGGAAGTTCCAAGTTTTGCCATTCTTGAATGCCTCTTTTTTCAGATATATATATACTTGTGCCGGAGAAGTCCTTGAAGTTTTCTTGGCAACATTTTTTTAGAATTGTCTTGCCATTGCTTTTTTCTAAGGCTGAGATAGAACAATGGCCCAAAGTCATCTAGTTGGTTTCATGCTGAAGGCAGGAGAGCACTTGTGATCTCCTGGTTTCTAGGCAAGTGCTTTACCATTAAGCAAAACTGGCTCTCATTATTTCAATACTTTCTCCATGTCCGAGAACTACTAATTTCTCTATAGACCTCAGGTTAATGAATAATATTTGAAAAACAATTAACTACATTATTATATCTCTGCTTATTTGTCCACAGAGGACTTGATTTCAATAGTCTGTGATTCTGTAACAGAAATCATGTTTTTGCAAACTAACTTGGAAGCACGGTCCACCTTAACATCTTCCAAAAGCAATTTATATCTGCACTCTAGTTATGCAGAATACTGTAGATAGCCAATGTCAAGGGACCAATCAATTTTACGTCCTATAAGAGTCCTTACCAAAGCAAAACAGGTACAACTTTTGCCTCCTCTTTAATGGTTCAGATGGTCATTTGGTTGCAAGATAAGTTCCATATGGCACAAAACCCCAAGAATACAAATGTTGCTGCCTTCACATTTTTTTTATTTTAATTCCATTAGCAGTAGCCTTCATTCTATGTATATGCCTGCTTATTAGGGCATCCAGATTCAGCAGCCTGCAGGTTTCATGGGAGGGCTAACCCTGAATCCAAGCCGAGAAACCAAGAAATTATTTGCTGATGTTTTTTCTCCCAGTATCCCCAAAGTTCAAAGGTTACCCATTGTTCTTTCAATAAAAGCAAAGCAGGAAACAAGGTCTGCTTTTGCTTACTACACTCTGTTCAACACTAAGTAGAGCCAGAGTAAACCCTTGAGGTTCCTTAGTGAAAAGTAGGTGACTTTTGATATTGTACATCAGGGGCGTCAAACTGCTGGCCCATAAGCTGGATGCGTCATGACGAAACCGTGTCCACCCCATTGCCAGCAATGGGAAAAAAGTTGTGATACATGTCGCGACACATCACACAACATCACGAGATTGACACCCCTGTTGTACATCTTAAACTAAACAAGTTGACTGACATCCCCTAAGGATGTGAACAATATCACATATTCACAGATTTCCATTCTGTGAAATGATCTGATAATTATTTAAGGAAAAATACAACCAGAACTTTTGACTTGTGACTAATGGACAGAAAACTAGAAAATTATAAAAGATTTTTTTTAAAAAAAAAAATTCATAACTGCAGTCAGATTATACACAGAGACGGAAAAATGGAGGAATGATTGGTGAAGATGACAAAATTTGCAGAGATGGCAAAATTAACTTGTTTGATTGGAGAAAAAGACAATAGCTATATTTGTTAATGATCGGGAATATTTTATAGACATTTTGCTGAAAAAAAAGTGGTTTATGGGTTTGATGAGTAGAATATAGAAATAAAGAAACCATTATGCAACCTTATACAGAGAAGGGATAAAATATAAATGCCTTTATAACTTCTGTAAAAATCAGAAGCCACATCTGTAAATCTTTTGTTTTATTTCCCTTTTTGCCATTTTATCTTTCACTTTTTTCTATGTACTTAGTACTTTTCTTTACTTTCCTTCTTTTTTCTTTAAATCTGTAGTGTCTTTATAAAAACCTTCAATAATAAAGAATTTGAAAATTATTTAAAAGTTAGAATGAAATGTGTCTGTCCTCAATATGTGCTTTTAAAAACAAATTATGTGCCCTCAGTTCTAAACCAAAATAGAGTAGCTCTACTGTATAATTGCACAAATCACACAAATAAATAAAATGTTCTGTTTTGTTAACAAATTTTCTATAATATGCTTTTAAAATGCAACCACTGATAATATACATATTTGGGTTGGCATTAAACCTACCCAAACATGTATTTTTTCCACTGATTTAGCATTCTGTGTTGCACTGCCTAACCAAATGTAGAACGTCTCTTTTTGTGGGTTTTTTGAGGCAACAATAATGGACATTAGTGGACTAGATATTGTTACAAATCTCTTCCAATTTCCCAGGTTTGCATCTGTAAATCTTGGATAATGACTATCCTTGGCAGCTGTAACTTTTGAGAAAACTTTGCAGCATAGAGCTATAGGTAGTGTCAACAAATGATACAACTGTGCCTTCTTTTTTATTTTTTTAATGTGATAACTTTATTACATTTATTGCTGCTCTGCAAAGAGCAAACCTCAAGTGTATTGAGCAAAGCACCGGCTGGAACTTTCAGCTGCTGCAAACTCTGAAATTTGTCTGATTTTTTTTTACTAGCATAGTCAGTTTGGAGGTATAATAATAATAATAATAATAATAATAATAATAATAATAATAATAATAATAATAATAATAATAATAATAATAATAATAATAATTTAATTTCTATACCGTCCTTCTCCCGAAGGACTCAGGGCAGTGTACAGGGCAATACAATAAAATACAATATACAAAAGTTAAAAAAATATTAAATACTACAGCCCAATTCAATAAGTTAATACAATAATATTAAAATACCCCTAAACCCATCAGACCAGGCCGGCTTGTTCAGATAAATATGTTTTTAGGTTACATCGGAAGGAGCGAAGGTCGGGAGCCATCCAGAGCTCAACCGGTAAATGGTTCCAAAGGTCTGGTGCGCCCACAGAGAATGCCCTCCCCCTGGGGGCCGCCACTAAATGAGATACAGATAGGAACTTTGTACCAGGCACCTAGTGTTGGACAAGACTAGGGAGGAAGACATTGTAATGTATTGGGCTTTTACTTGAACTGTTTTCACGTTTCTTTTTGAATGCTGCTTAAGGTTGTTCAATTAGGGTGTCTGTGTAACGGTCGCTGGCTACCCAGACATGCAGTCTCCAGGAAGATCATTGGTTGGCTCTGGGGCGGGAATGGGTTCCTTTAAACCTAGTGGCCACTGCCTAGTGGCCAACCGTATAAGTAGCTGCGCAGAAGGCTCTGATTCAGTTCTGTTCCTGTTACTTCAATAAAGCAATGTTCCTGGTTGAAACCTCTCATCTTGCTTCCTGCTTCCAAAGAACCCACTACACAACAGACATATTTTCTTTTCTCTCTTTTTTTAATTCTGACTTGCAAGCACAACCATGCCCTTGACAGTCAGCATCAGCTTCTTTTTAAGCTGAGTTTTTATAGATTCTAGTGAATATGCCAGGGGAGAAAATAGTTCATGTAAGGCTCATAAACAAGTCTCTGACCTACATCATTTAAAAACCAAGTTGCATGGAGTCCTTAGGAATTTTTCATCATTTCCCCCCTTGCTCAATGGGGCCATAATTTATGGAAGTCATCATCTACCTACAATTTCTTACCATGTGTTTCCAAGGCTGCAAATCAATCTGCGGTTCATAAGAAGCCTATCCAGGTTATGATTTGTAAAATATTCACCACCAAGCTACTTGGTTTGTAGCTCTCCATTCTTTTGCCTTCATTTTACAAGTTCCTGTAAAACCTTGTGGAAACAGAATATCATTACTCATAGAAGGATATTGCAGAAAAATTCAACAGTATTGGACTATAGAGCTTGAAAATTTTTGTAGAAGCTTGTAATAGTTTTACTTTGAGGCTACAGATTTTGCAGAGCAAAATGATAATCTAAGGCTATAGTGCTAAAAGAAGACTGTAGCCTAAAGTCCAGGCTTTCTTAGTGTTTCATTCCTATCAAGTTACCAAAATTAACAGTTCAACAGATTTATTATAACAGTTAGTGGCAAAGACTATATATTCAGAGATAGTTATTGGGAATAAGAGTAAAAAAGAGATATTCTGCTTTTTAGTCTTAGCTGGACTTTTGGAAAATATCTGGTTGGCTACTAAGGGAAATAGTCTGGATTTTGATTCAATAGATAGATCAGGGGTGTCAAACTGCCAGCCAGAGGGCCAGATGCATCATAGCAAAACCACACCCACCCTATTGCCGGAATGGCAAAAAAAAGTCATGATACATCACAACATGTCACGTGATGTTGCAAGTTTGACACCCCTGAGATAGAGAGATAGATTTATTTTATTTATTTATTAATTGAATTTCTATACCGCCCTTCTCCTGAAGATAGATAGATAGATAGATAGATAGATAGATAGATAGATAGATAGATAGATAGATAGATAGATATGATAGAGATAAAGAGAGGTAGGCAGACATATGCACACACATATATACATAGACACAGACACTTTTGTACAATGCTATCTGTGTGTGTATACATACACACAAACATTTATTACCTTCTAAGTCTTAACTATTGATAAATATTCCAAATGTAATAAAATACTTTCCATAAATCCTAAGCTACAGTAAATTAGTTTTCCAACCATTATGTCATATACTGAAATATGTGAAACAGGAAAAAAATTGTAAATCTGAAGTAAACAAAACAAAAGGCCTTAGCATACAAATGTGTTTCCCTAAAATGTATTTTCAAAAAGACACACAACGGTGAATTTGTTTATGAGCAAACTTAAAAATGAGCAAAGAATTGGCTTAAGTGTGAATTTCACAACCTAAGTGTATTCTGAGCCATACAGAACCCAGGAAGCATAAATAACCGTAAAACAGATCATATCACCTAAAAATATGAATGAAACAACAACACTGAGTAAGACTAAATCAAATAAACAAAAATGGATCCAACACCTTATTTGAAATTTATCTCAGCATACATATTGATAGTTGGATGATATTGTACTTCTATGTAGCTATACATTAAAGTTATATTAACTTCTTAAATTGCTAAACAGCTTTAATTCCTCCATTTCTATTCATTTCTGATCATTAGACTGAACTAAGCAGTTTCCATTGGCTAGATCCATGGGTTTTCTTACATTCTTCCTAGAAGGAAGCATGACGTTGAAACAATGTTCTTTCATTCAAATAGTGCCATAAAATATACATGTTATAACTGCCAGAAGCAACAGTGCTATCAATTAGAATTGATCAAGACCCTCACTTGACACACCCACACCTGACCCATCACAAGACCCATCTTAAGACACTGACCTGAGGGGACCCTCACCTGACATGACCTCACCATCAAAGACTTACTGACCACACCTGAATCTCTTATAAACAGAGGAACACTGACACTGACATCCCTTAAATTCCACTGAAGATGTTACCTAGCCTGGTAATGAAATGTTCAGAAACCACCCCACAAGCTCGGACAATGGACCTCCACCCTCAGTTAGAGTTTTATCAAGCAAAGACTGGGGGTATCTGGGGCTTTTCTGGAATTTTTGGCTTAGTTGTTGTATGATCAGGGCTTTTTTTCTCATAGAACGCTCAGAACGGAGTTCCGGGACCTTTTTTGGATGGAACCTTGTAGGGTCGGCAAGGCGGGTTGTACGGCATGTGTGAGTTCCGGCACCTTTTTCTTTTACAAAAAAAGCATTATGTATGATTATTAGAAACTTTCTGGCACTGAGGTACACAACTTGCTTCTTTATTTGTCTTCTATCACACTGATGACAGCATAAATCACATCAAAATATATTGAACTGTATGATACCTTTTGCTCTTATTAAACAATCTGTAATTATTTTCATGAAGCAAAGTGACAGAAACAATAAAACATATTCATTTTTCTCCCCCTCTTACAACCAATCTAAACTTCTTGTTTCATGTTGTGCTGTAGAAATAAGACATTGATGTTGGAATTGTGTCATTTGTATCTTCATCTTTGTTGTTAGAGATGTGGCCTGGCCTGGCTTAAACCTTTTCAGCATTTCAGAAGCAGTTCCTTTTGTTCTGCCACTTCTGTCTCCTCTTTAACAGAAGAATGGAAGAGTTGGGAAATATTACTGTTCTTCCAGCCGCTGTGCTGAATCTAGAAGGGATGTTTTGCACTTTCCTCTCCTTTAGTGTAAGTTGCATTAAAGAAAAAGGACTGGAGAACAGTGCAGGAGAAAAAACTGCTGTGGCTATTAACACCCTAATGTACATTACAACACTCAGTAAAGCAGTTGAGCCCAGCATGCTACTTTTGACCTCTGCCACCACGGAAAAATAGATGAATGGCAGTGTGTCATTTAGGATGTCAATCTGTCTACCACAGTATCAGAATAAGATTTAATAATGATAATATTTGTATCTCTTTCTCAAACTCAAACTACAGTAAATGAAATGGTGTTTTACACTACACATCCAGAACCAGACTAACAATTCAAGCAAGAGATCCAGTCACAAGACCATTGCCCAGAGGATCTTGCAATGGGTAGTCAGGTTGGGAGTACAGGTGAAGAAAGAGGAGGATAATTTCAATATAAGAAACATACTCTTATATAGCTAAAGTTGCTGCTTTTGTCTAATTAGAAGTTACTACTCCCTCCTCTTGAAGGGTTGTGCATGCTCCCACTGCATGCTCTTATTTAGCTGGTGATGTGATTTAGGGTTTAGTGCATTCCCAAGATCAAGTTCTGTTCTGTTCTGTGTTTTGTTTTGTTTTTTTGTTTGCTACCTGAATTAGCAGCCCCCTGAACCAAGTTGATCACCCTTCACCAGATGGCTGAAAGAATCCTTTCAGCTCTTCACCTCCTGAGAGTCTGCTCAAAATCAGAGGAGTCCATGACCCCAATAAGCATCATGACCTCTTTAATGTATGGGACCAATGACTCTCTTTAATATATGGAAAGGTAGAGTTGAGTGACTTTGGGCAGTTGCCTAGGAAATAGGGTCTTGCCCCCTTACATAAGGGGCAGGACATCTGGTACAGGCATTCTGCATGTACAGTGTGTGACTAGGGCTGTTTCAGATTACATGTCCAGCATTCTTCTGAAAGAGCAGCAACCACCTGACAGGTTGCACTTGGGGAAGGACATGGTCTGAAGCCAGAGTTGCTTTCCAGGCACATCAGGAATGCTCTCCCCAGTACATGTCTAATCTATCAGCCAAGTTATAGCATTATTCAGCATTCAAAAATACCCTGACTGATGGGCATAGTTGTGAGATTGGAAGGAGCAATTGAAGAATTCCACCAACACCTGTCTGCTGTGCCTTTGACCATCAGTCAGATTATTTCTGATCACAAGTCTTGTATCTGGAAGTATAAAATAGGTGTCACCAAAAAAAACTAAAAACGCTTGGGTGGCAGGTTGCCCATACAGTTGAATAATATAGAGTAGACTAAAGCATAAAAACAGCACTCTAGCCTTCACCCTTTTTACCTACGATGTCAGTGAGGTTCAGGGAGTGTGATTGGCAAGTGGTAATCACACTCCTTCAACCGTGGGAAGTGTGCTATCAGCAAGTAGCCAGGACCAGCAGCTCCTGAATGTAGCCAATGCAATACTCAAAAGTAAGCAAAATGACTCAACCTCTCACCGAAGCAAACAGCATTTATTTAATAAAAAAGTGGTAATTCTTCTCTCCCCCACCCCCAGTTACCATAGTAGAATATAGAACTGGTAACAGAGCTGGCAGAACCTGGCTCTATTCCCTGATTTAAATATCCTGGAGAACTACTCTTTATATATGTAAAATAACAATGAATGCATGCTTTTAAAATACTGCATAGGCAAGATGGAGGGAAATGCCAGGGGTCCATCCCAAATAGAGGGAAAGACTCAGTGGGGAGGAGCCACCCTGTACCAGCCCCTCTTATGACATCATCAACATTTAGAAGGTGATGAAGATTGTTATGCAGCAAAACCAATGCCGGGAGAAGTTGGAAAAAAGTTAAGCCGTTTCTAAGGTGGATTTACTAAATTCAAGTAAATCCACAAAACATATAAGGAACAGCTGCTGGAATTGGGAATGTCTAGTCTAATGAAGAGAAGGACGAGGGGTGACATGATAGCAGTGTTCCAATATCTCAGGGGGTTGCCAGAAAGAAAAGGGAGTCAAGCTATCCTCCAAAGTAACCAAAGCCAGAACAAAAAGCAGTGGATGGAAACGAACCAAAGAGAGAAGCAACCTAGAACTAAGGAGAAACTTCCTGACAATTAGAACAATTAACCAGTGGAACAACCTGCCTCCAGAAGTGGTGAATGCTCCAACACTGGAAGTTTTTAACAAGAGACTGGACAGCCATTTGTCTGAAATGGTATAGGGTTTCCTGCCTGAGCAGGGGGTTGGACTAGATGACCCACAAGGTCCCTTCCAACTTTACTATTATGATTATTATTATGATTAAGTGCTCTGTCCATAGGAAACTGGGGAAGAGACAGAAGTTCTGTCATGACAATAGTCTTTTAAAAGCAATAAAGGGCCATCTTCAGGCTGTAGTTAATAGGATACGAGGACTGATTAAGAAATCAGCAAGGATGTATGTAAATAAATACACATACATACACAGAACTTTATTGACTGCTGTATGTCAAGGATAAAATATTAAAATAAATTTACTTGGCAAAATATAAGATAAAAAAGGTAAAGTTTCCCCCGCACATGCGTGCTAGTCGTTTCCGACTCTAGGGGCCGGTGCTCATCTCCGTTTCAAAGCCGAAGAGCCAGCGCTTGTCTGAGGACGTCTCTGTGGTCATGTGACCAGCATGACTAGACGCCAAAGGTGCACGGAACGCTGTTACCTTTCCACCGTAGTGGTCCCCATTTTTCTACTTGCATTTTTACGTGCTTTCGAACTGCTAGGTTGGCAGAAGCTGGGACGAGTAACAGGCTCTCACTCTGTCACGCGGCACTCAAGATTCGACCCGCCAAACTGTCGACCATCTGATCGAAAAGCTCAGCATCCTAACCCACTGAGCCACCACGTCCTTTGGCAAAATATAGTTGTCTCCAATTTATGAGCATGCCACTTTTTCTCTGTATTTCAGTGGCACTGAAACAAAATATGGATGAAAGCAACAAAGCAATAGTCTAGCTGACATTTTGTGGCATTATAAACCCATAAATGTTCATTTTAATTGGAGACTATAAAACTTGTCCCTTTATGGGGGCTTGTGCAGAACCATTAAAACTCCACCATTATCTTTCCTTTTCAGAACAATGGGCATAAAATAGATTAGAAATAGGCTCATTATCTAAATCCTAGGAGATTTTTGCAAGATGCAGAGAAACAGCTAGAAAAATAATAAAGTGTGTAGTTTGATCCTTGAAATAGATTGCAAATATTCTTCCTTGTCCTGCCAATTCTTTTCCGCTCTATTTGGCATGTGGAAGGAAATTGGAAATTCTATTGACCCATCACTTGATTTGAAAGATCAAAATGGCAGTTCTGAATACTCAGTCATCCCATCTGCCTTTGTTTTTCCAAATCATAAACAGTCCTATGCTAATAAAGTATCTGTTGAATGCTCCTCTCTAACTATAGGTGGACTTTCTTTACTGCTGGTTCAAAAGAGAGAGAGAGAGAGAGAGAGAGAGAGAGAGAGAGAGAGAGAGAGAGAGAGAGAGAGAGAGAGAGAGAGAGAGAGAGAGAGAGAGAGAGAGAGAGAGAGAGAGAGAGTAGCAGTATCCAGGAAACATATATTGATTCTATTTCTGAAATGGCTACTCAGTTCTGTTCTGGTGGGGAGATAATTTTAAGTCACTAATTGATTCAGATTTCAATCTGAAAGGAATTGGATTGCCCAAACAGAACAAAATAATAAAGATTAACATTCAAGAGACTTAGAAACTGGTAATATGACTGAATGAAGAAATTACCATATTATCTAGTCTTGAAAAGACTATGCAAATCCAGTCTTGAAATTCTAATGCTACAAACTAGACTTCAATGCTGAAAATTTTGGCAAATCTGTTTTTATATGACCATCAGGACTCGAATTTAACTTGAACAAACTTGAGCCATGATTGTATGAATCTTTTGCATGACTTCTGTAAAATATTTCAGTAAGAACATTTTATCTATTTCTTGATGTTTACATTATATCTTCACAAACTAAGAATCATTAAGGAAAAATTATCAGTAAAATCTTTGCCCAAAGTTATTATTAACAACTTTCACATTCTTTAAAGAAATGTCCACCAGTTTACCAGGAGAAGTTATTTTCAAGCTTATTGTTCCAAAGATTACAGGCATAATATCAATTTGATCAATTTCCTATAAAAATACTTAAATAGTTTAGGAACCTTGATTTCTCTAAAATTTCTAATCCCTGCAATGGCAACACCAGCTGATAACAGTGTTTGAGCTGCCAAAAGCATTTTGAGATAAAGCTGTTTTACTTTTACTAAAAATTAAATATGGAATTGTGTTATTCCTTAATGGAAGCTTAGCATGAGTGAAAATTCTATTTGCAACAATATATTTTCCCCTGTATAAATTTTGCAGTATTGAAACTAGGTATTAAAACTGATCCCTCCACAAAGAAAAGTTCTAAAACCTGCTAGGAGCTCGGTATAGTCCAGGGGTGTCAAACTGCCAGCCCACGAGCCGGTTGCATCATATGGATGCCATGCCCACCCCAGCTCTGGCAATGCAGAAAAAGTAGTGATAGGTGATGCAGTGAGTTTGACACCCGTGGTATAGTCAAAGAATAATTCTCAAGTTGAGTCTAAACAGGAGCTGAATGTCGAAATTAATAATTTCAGCCAGTGACTGAAAGGAAAAGAAAAGTAATAAAGCTGAATGTGTGAAAAATTAAATCCACCTTTCCCAACAGGCAATTGTAATTTATGCAGTGAAACACACATAGAAAGCTCAGCCAAAGAAATTATTCGCTATCATATAAATTCATTTAAAATTCTCTGATAAAGAAAAAGAAAAAAAACCTTTCAAAATGTAAATCCACGTTGATGTTAAATTCATCTTCATCACAGTTGTCTTTGCACATACTCAAGAGAAATCCAGGCCATCTGTCTAGATTTTCTTTCATTTGTATCCAAATAAGAGATAAGTTCAAATTTACCAAGTGAAATATGCTTCCATCCTTACAGCAAGATAAACAAACATCAGAATCCAATCTATAGCACGACACAATCAGTGACACCATGACCCAATGGCACCTACTCCAATTTGTAGCATAACCAAGCAGGCTATTAATTTAATTACATTAGATTGTGATAGTAGTATACAAATGGTGTAGACAGACCAGGGATCTGAAGAGACAGGAGGCCCTAGGTTTCCCCTTCTCCAGGTTACAATAGGAGCCATTATAGAAGAGCAAAATGGAAAGAGGGGGAGTGGAGCTTCCCCTGCTGGTTCAGCTATCTATGTCACCTTCTCCTCCATTGCTGCTCCTAAGTCTGCTATCACCATAGCAACAGCATTGTCATTGTTCTTTTCCTTTTCTGACATGGAGTCGCTCACTGGGTAAGAAACCGTGAGGAGTCCATGGAAGGCTTGGCTGCTTCCCCAGCACTTGCTGCTGGAAACTTTTTCCTCTTCCTCTTCTTATCCATTTCTTCCCTACTCCAGAGTAACTGTGTGTCTGTGTGAGGATCTTCTGAGGGTAGAGACAAGTAGAACTTGTATGCTGAAAAGGAGAGGAGGAGAGGTCCAGTTTGAATCTGAAAGTAAGACAGGAGAAGGAAAAGGATATATTTTGAAGAGACTACAGGTTGTCCTCGCCTTACGACCACAATTAAGCCCAAAACTTCTCTTGTTGAGTGAGACACTTAAGTGAACTTTGCCCCATTTTATGACCTTTCTTGACACAGTTGTTAAGTGAATTGCTTCAGCTGTTGTTAAGTGAATCTGGCTTCCCTGTCACTGTGGGTTTTTTTCTCTTTTGTGAGCTCAGCACGTCTCACTCTGAGCTGCTGATGGTGTTATAACGTGGTTTGATGCTTTAGTCGCAGGTATCTGGACACAGCCAATTCGACCGATCTCTGTGATGGAAGACAACAACTCTGTGGTTTATATATGTGAAACACGGTTCACAGGGTCAAGGTCTAGACACATTGACATCCGTTATCAAAATATAAGACAAGTAGTTAAACAGGGTTTTGTGACATTGCAGTATGTGCCTACACATGATCAGATTGCTGATATGCTGAACAAGCCGCTTCCTGCAGCCCAGCACAAGTATCTGCATAAGGAAATGTGTCTTATCTGAGTTCTTCTTTACTGACAAAAGAAGGGGATGTCACTGCATTTTTTTCTGTTTTGTCAGCTCAGCACGTCTCACTCTGTTTTTCTGCCAGCTGTATTGTAACCAATCATTGTAACCAAGGTGATTGTCACATGTCCAGCCATGTTTTGGTTTTATGTCTGGATCTTCTATGATGTGCGCATGTCCAGCCACAAAAGTTTACTTTTTTTCTTTTCTTTGTGCTGTCTGGTGAAATAGACATGTAGTCATGAGTCTTTCTTTGTTTTATAAGTTTTTGTAATTAAAAGTTTTATAGTAGAATATATGCTTCGGGGTTTCTTTATTTTTACCTGACGTTCATCATGCATCAAATGAACCACGGTTCATTGCTCTTTGATAGGGAGTGTTTGATTTACTCCCTGACATTCCCCATTGATTTTTCTTGTCAGAAATTTGCAAAAGGTGATCACATGACTCTGGGACATTGCAACCATCTTAAATATGAATGAATTGCCAAGCATCCAAATTTTGATTATGTGACCATGGGGAGGTTGCAACGGTTGTGTGAAAAATGGTCATAAGTCACTTTTTTCAGTGCTGTTATAAGTTTGAACGGTCGCTAAATGAACTGTTGTAAGTCGAGGATTACCTGGAAAGAGATTGTCACTTCCACTTGTTAGTTAGACCATGAAATCAGCTCTACAGGAATGCTAAAACTACTATGTTTAGAAAGGTTGTAATAACAGAATCTTTCAAGTTTAATTATGTTGCACCTCCTTCTTCTTATACCTCAGTGAATTAGGGAAGTGTCTCAATAATAATAATAATAATAATAATAATAATAATAATAATAATAATAATAATAATAATAAGAAGAAGAAGAAGAAGAAGAAGAAGAAGAAGAAGTTGGAAGGGACCTTGGAGGTCATCTAGTCCAACCCCCTGAACCCCCTGCTCAGGCAGGAAACCCTATACCATTTCAGACAAATGGCTGTCCAGTTTCTTCTTAAATACTTCCAGTGTTGGAGCATTCACCACTTCTGGATGGAAGTTGTTCCACTGGTTGATTGTTCTAACTGTCAGGAAGTTTCTCCTTAGTTCTAGGTTGCTTCTCTCCTTGACTAGTTTCCATCCGTTGCTTCTTGTCCTGCTTTTAGGTCCTTTGGAGAATACCTTGAGTCCCTCCTCTTTGTGGCAGCCCCTGAGATATTGGAACACTGCTATCATGTCACCCCTCACCCTTCTCTTTGTTAAACTACACATACCCAATTCCAGCAACCGTTCCCTATATGTTTTAGCCTCCAGTCCCCCAATCATCTTTGTTGCTGTGTTATATATGTAAACAATTCTGTAATAGATAGGTATAGATGTTAACAGTTCTAATAATACGGCAGCAACAAAGGGTAGAAACTAAAAGCAGCCTGACAGGAAAACACGCGGGAACTTTGACAGCTGTCAAAGTTCCTCGCACCGCGCAGGCGCCACCACTGACAGCTCGCGGCTGTCAAACGCCGGACTACGAAGAAGCCTGAGCTGTCAAAGCGTCCACCGTACAGCGCAGGCGCAACCACTGACAGCTCGCGGCTGTCAAAACACCAAGACACGCGGAAGCCGGAGCTGTCAACAAAAGACGACGCGGATTGGTCCCTGCCTGACAGGGCGCCAAAATGAACACCGCTGATTGGTCCTCGCTACCAGCTGCCGGCTATAAAAGCCGGACAAGTTATTCTAAGTTTGCCTTGCTCTTAAAATAAACCTGTTGTTACTAGCCTGTCGTCCCGAGTGGTCCTTCGGCTACTTCACTGGCGACGAGGATGGGATCGCTCCGGAGCTGAAGTCACGGCCGAGGAAGGGAGTTCCCGGCAAGAGCTGTCACGGAAGTTTTAACTTCCATCGGAGCAACCCAGGACCGGACGACATGGCAAACTTCGGCCGTGTGAGGGAGTTTGATACCCGCCATCCCGAGAGATGGCAATCACACCTCGGCCAAGTCGAGGGATTCCTCCTCGTCAGTAAGATCACTGACGACCGAGCAAAGGCCGCCGCTCTGCTGTACATCAGCGGGCCCCCGGTGTACGATGCAGCCGTTGGGTTGTTCAGCCCAGTGCCCATCACTGAAGTCTCCTACGCGGACTTGGTGGACCAGCTGAGCAAATACTACATGCCGGCTCGATCAGAACTGTACTGGCGGGTGCAATTCGCACAAAAGAAACAACGGCAGGACGAGCCCGCCAACGAATTCATCGCCGGGGTCAGACACGCCGCTAGGAACTGCTGTTTTCCCGACCTGGAAGACCGCATCAGAGACCAGGTGGTGATCGGTCTGAGGGACGAGAAGCTACAGAAAAAACTGACGTCCAAACCCGACATGAACCTGGCCGAGCTGACCAGGGAAATCATGGCATACGAACACAGCCACAAGAAGAAACCGACCAACACGACCCCGGAGACCCCCGCGACCGTCTACCAGGAAAGCGCAGCCTTCAGCGACAGCGGAGAATTGGTGGATTTCACCGACGGAGAAGCCCTGCAGCGCCGAATGGAGCACCGACAGCCAAGAAGGGGAAAAACGTCGGACCGCCGGGGACCCAGGAACCCTCCACCACCGCCGCCGCATTACGAGCAACGAGCCGCCTGTGCCAGCTGTGGGGGCAATCATGCCCGAGGAAGCTGCCGCTTTAGGAACGCGAAATGCCACAATTGTGGGAAGACTGGCCACATCAAGCCGGTGTGCCGCAGCAAGGGCCGGGACAACATCAATGAGGTGGAGGCAAACCCCCCAGGTAGGCCAGCAGACCAGGCCAGCAGAGAACCCCACCCAGGACCCCTGGTAGAGACAGTGGACAGAGTAAACAGCATAAGCTCCAAGGTTAAGGTCTGGGTCAGAATTCAGGGGGTGCCCTGCCACATGGAAGTAGATTCTGGGTCGGCAGTTTCCTTAATTTCTCTGACAACCTATCAGGAGATCTGTCAGAAGGGCCGGGGACAAATTCCCCTGAAACAAACTCAGGTACACCTAGCTGACTTCCAGAAAACCCCCATTCCGTTGGAAGGAAAAGCCAAGGTCGTAGTGCAGTACAAGGGGTTCAAGGGTCCCCTGGAGGTTTTAGTTACACCAGGGAACCGTACCAATTTGATAGGACTAAACTGGTTCAGCCCACTAGGTATCGCTTTAACGGGGGTTAACACCATCCTAACGCCCAGCCTAGAAGCCGTTTGCGATAAGTTCGCCGACGTTTTCGATGGCACTTTAGGGAAATACACGGGCCCCCCCATCTCCTTACAGCTAAACCCTGCAATCCAACCAGTTAAGATAAGAGCCAGGAGGGTACCTTTTGCCCTTAAGGAAAAAATCGAAAATGAACTTGATCGCCTCGTAGGACTAGGGGTACTGGAGCCAACAGAAGGGGGAACCTGGGAGACCCCTATCGTCACTCCAATCAAACCTAACGGGGAAGTAAGACTGTGCGCTGATTATAAAGCGACAGTCAACTTAGCCCTCAGCCCCCATGCCTACCCGGTGCCAGCGGTAAGGGACGTATTTGCTTCCATCCGCTCTGGCGCCCTTTTCGCCAAGCTTGATCTCACACAGGCGTATTTACAGCTGCCTGTCACTGAAGACACTGCGGAGGCCCAGACAATTGTCACCCACCGCGGTGCCTTTAAGGTAAAGAGGCTCCAATTTGGCATATCGGCGGCCCCGGGTATATTTCAGGGTATCATGGAGAAGACCCTGAAGGGAATACCCGGGGTCTGCCCCTATTTCGACGATGTTCTCATCGCCGGAGAAAACGAAGCAAACTTAGCTGACAGGCTGTCAGCTGTGCTGAGCCGGCTCAGAGAAGCCGGCCTCAAACTTAAGCGGGAAAAGTGCTCTATTGGAGTTACATCCACTGAATTCCTAGGGTACAAAATAGATAGCCAGGGCATTCACCCCACCTCAGAAAAACTGCAGGCTATTCAGACCGCACCCAGTCCTAGGAACAAACAAGAGCTGCAATCCTTTTTAGGATTGTTAAACTTTTACCATGCCTTCATCCCCCATAAGGCCACTATTGCGGAGCCTCTGCATAGACTCCTAGACAAGGGTACAACTTGGTCCTGGACCAAAGAGCATGAGAGTAGCTTCCAATCGTTAAAAAAGATTATCTGTCACAGTTCAACTATCACTCTTTTCAGGGAGGACACCCCAATATGCATCGCTTGCGATGCCTCTCCCTATGGGATCGGGGCTGTCTTAAGTCACATATTCAAGGACGGCACACAAAGACCCATAGCCTTCTATTCACGCACTCTAACCAAAGCTGAAAGAAACTATGCCCAAATTGACAGGGAAGCCCTAGCAATAGTAGCAGGGGTCAAAAAATTTCACGATTACCTATATGGAAGACCATTTACCATAATTACAGATCACAAACCCCTGCTAGGCATATTCACGTGGAAGAAAACTACCCCACAAATACTCTCCCCGAGAATGCTAAGATGGTCAACCTTCTTAGCAGCCTATTCCTATCAACTAATACATAAACCAGGTAAAGAATTGGGACATGCTGACTGCCTCAGCAGACTGCCCATACAAACTAGGGACTCAGACCCAGACCCAGCCAGCCAGATTTTAGCAATCTCCCAACTTCCAGAATGCCCCCTGACTGCAAACATCATAGCTAATAATTCTGCCAAAGATAAGATACTTGCCAGAATCCTCAAATGGGCCACAACAGGATGGCCAGCTCAAAATCCACAACCTCAATTCCAACCTTATTTTAACAGAAAAAATGAGATCTCAACACATAGAGGATGCCTGCTGTGGGGAAATAGGGTTATCATACCAGAGAAAAACATAGACCAAACATTACAAATTTTACACGAAGGACACCCTGGAATTGTAAAAATGAAGGCGATGGCTAGAAGTTATGTGTGGTGGCCGGGCATAGATAAACAAATAGAAAAGTATGTGGGGGGGTGTTATGCCTGTCAAGAGACCAGGAATGAACCACCCCAGGCTCCAATCCATAAATGGGAGACTACCAGGAACCCTTGGTCACGTATACATATAGATTTTGCTGGACCCATCCAAGGCCAAAGTTTCTTAATTGTAGTAGACAGCCACTCAAAATGGCTGGAAGTCACACCCCTTAGAAAAATAACGTCCCAAGCCACTATTCAAGCTTTACGAAAAATATTCGCTACCCACGGCCTACCTGACACCATAGTTTCTGACAACGGACCTCAATTCACTTCTCGTGAATTTCAGATCTTCGCTATGAAGAATTGTATTAGGCTGGTCACGTCGGCGCCGTTCCACCCATCGTCAAACGGAATGGCTGAAATTATGGTACGATCCACAAAAGAAGCATTAAAAAAATTCGTTAAAGGAAACTGGCAGAGGCGCCTCAGCCAGTTCCTCTTAGCACAACACACAACACCATGCTCCACGACCGGCAAATCACCGGCGGAATTAAGATGGGGGAGAAGGCTAATAACACGTCTGGACAGACTGCACCCGGACACGTATCCAGAAGAAAAACAACACCCCCACCCCGCCCGCACACTCACCCCAGGTCAATTGATTTGGGCACGATCATACACAGATAAAAACAAGTGGGTCCAAGGGACAGTAATAAAACAAACAGGGCCCATCTCATACCTTATAGCTACGCAAGCACAGGGCAACATTCGCCGCCATATTGATCAGCTCAGACCCAGACAACCACCACACCATTCTGAGCAACCAACCAACGCCAGCATACAGCCCCCACCGGAAATGCTGCCTATCCCAAACCAGGAAGAAGAACACCAAAACGAAGATCCGGAACCAGACCAACCTCCACCCCTTCGCCGCTCGACCAGGAATCGGAGACCACCCACCTACCTAAAAGACTATCAGTGGGCAGGTTCAAACATCCAAGAGGACGGAAACGCACCAGGGGAGGGGTAAGGGGTGTGTTATATATGTAAACAATTCTGTAATAGATAGGTATAGATGTTAACAGTTCTAATAATACGGCAGCAACAAAGGGTAGAAACTAAAAGCAGCCTGACAGGAAAACACGCGGGAACTTTGACAGCTGTCAAAGTTCCTCGCACCGCGCAGGCGCCACCACTGACAGCTCGCGGCTGTCAAACGCCGGACTACGAAGAAGCCTGAGCTGTCAAAGCATCCACCGTACAGCGCAGGCGCAACCACTGACAGCTCGCGGCTGTCAAAACACCAAGACACGCGGAAGCCGGAGCTGTCAACAAAAGACGACGCGGATTGGTCCCTGCCTGACAGGGCGCCAAAATGAACACCGCTGATTGGTCCTCGCTACCAGCTGCCGGCTATAAAAGCCGGACAAGTTATTCTAAGTTTGCCTTGCTCTTAAAATAAACCTGTTGTTACTAGCCTGTCGTCCCGAGTGGTCCTTCGGCTACTTCAGTTGCTCTACTCTGTACTCTTTCTAGAGTCTCAACATCTTGTTTTACATCGTGGTGACCAAAACTGGATGCAATATTCCAGGTGTGACCATACCAAGGCATTGTAAAGCGGTATTAGTACTTCACGTGATCTTGATTCTATCCTTCTGTTAATGCAGCCTAGCACTGTGTTGGCTTTTTTGGCAGCTGCAGCACACAGCTGGCTCATATTTAAGTGATTGTCCACTAGGACTTCGAGATCCCTCTCACAGTTACTACTATTGAGCAAGGTACCATGTATACTATACCCGTGCATTTGATTTTTCCTGCCTAAATGTAGAACCTTACTTTTTTCACCATTGAATTTCATTTTGTTAGATAGCGCCCAGTGTTCAAGTCTGTCCAGATCCTCTTGTATCTTAAGCCTATCTTCTGGAGTGTTGGCTATTCCTTCCAGCTTGGTGTCATCTGCAAATTTGATGAGTTCCCCATCTATCCCCTCATCCAAATCGTTGATGAAGATGTTGAAGAGCACTGGGCCCAGAACAGAGCCCTGGGGCACCCCACTACACACTTCCTTCCATGTAGATGCAGTTCCATTGAGGACCACACGCTGAGTACGGCCTGTCAGCCAGCTACGAATCCATCTGGTGGTGATGCTGTCTAACCCACATTTTTCTATCTTATCAAGTAGTAGGTTGTGATCTACTTTATCAAATGCCTTACTGAAGTCCAAGTAAATTATATCTACAGCATTCCTCTGGTCCACTAATTTTGTCACTTGGTCAAAAAATGCAATAAGATTTGTCTGGCATGATCTGTTTTTGACAAACCCATGTTGGCTTTTAGTGATGACTTTGTTTGCATCAAGGTGTTCGCTGATTTGTTGTTTGATTATCTGATTTGTTGTTTGATTATTTCTGTCATATCTGAATATATTTCTGGACTTAAATAATGATTGAGCCTTTTGCTTAGGCAATGAAGTTTGTTATCTCTCTCAAGACCTTGCTACAGTGATGAAGTGAGGGAGAAACAACTGTAACTGTCTTCAAAATCACAGCCATGTTTGGGGTGGTCATATCTCATTTGAAGGTCCCCACCTAAGGGGTTAGGAATAGGTTACAAATAGGCCCTCTGGTTACCTATAAAATATACCATCTCATCAGCATAAAATGAAATCTTGTGTTCTACCCATAGCTGTTTGCAGAGGGAAACAGAAATGATGCATTATGTTTTGTGATCTTGCAATGCACACCCAACCCTTTCATACTGGTGTTGCAGTTTCACATACAAATACTTAGGGGAGGATCTTGTCTCGTGACATTACTATGCAGGCTTGGTCATTTTGTGACAAACTTACAGCCTGATGCAAACACACCTGACTCCTTTGCTCCTTTGGTTCAATCCCTTTTACAGTTTCAAAATTTCTAATTAGGTTCAGAAGAACTTTCAAATCCAGACCGATGACAAGGAAAAAAAGAGAGATCATTAGCTTGTATCATAAAATAAATTTAATTAGGCAAATGACAAGCCATTAATGCCCCCTGGTGAGTTATGGAGTGAGTAATCCTTGTGGTGGAATGTAGCTTTTAGCAGTTATCTCCCAAGGAACACTGCTATTAACAGAGAAAAAGATTTCCAGTGTTAAAATATAGGACATTTCTAGTAGATTCATTTTTTATGTCAGAGATGAGTCAGTTAATAGTTATATTACTGTATTTTATGAGTATCTGGATATAACTCAAATAGTTTCCAATGGATGGCATGGACAAGCATGTAAAGGATTGGGCTACTATACTTCCCCTTTGCACATGAAAGATACAAGAGATGCTTTTTGAAAAAAACCTTTAAATTGTAATGATCATCTATTTGCTTTTTTTTGGAAAAATAATTAACTGAGCCTATAAACCGAACACCTAGAGGCAAACAAAGTCATTACTAAAAGCCAACATGGGTTGTCAAAAACAGATCATGCCAGATAAATCTTATTGCAGTCTTTAACTAAGTGACAAAATTAGTGGACCAGAGGAATGCTGTGGATATAATTTACTTGGACTTCAGTAAGGCATTTGATAAAGTAGATCACAACCTACTACTTGATAAGATAGAAAAATGTGGGTTAGACAGCATCACCACCAGGTGGATTCATAGCTGGCTGACCAGCCGTACTCAATGTGTGGTCCTCAGTGGAACTACATCTACATGGAGGAGAGTATGTAGTGGGGTGCCCCGGGGCTCTGTTCTGGGCCCAGTGCTCTTCAACATCTTCATCAACAATTTGGATGAGGGAATAGATGGGGAACTCATTAAATTTGCAGATGACACCAAGCTGGAAGGAATAGCCAATACTCCAGAAGATAGGCTTAAAATACAGAAGGATCTTGACAAACTTAAACACAGGGTGCTATCTAAGAAAATGAAAATCAATGGTGAAAAAAGTAAGGTTCTACATTTAGACAAAAAAACCCAAATGCACAGGTATAGTATAGATAGTACCTTGCTCAATAGTAGCAACTGTGAGAGGGATCTTGGAGTCCTAGTGGACAATCACTTCAATATGAGCGAGCAGTGTGCTGCAGCTACCAAAAAAGCCAACACAGTGCTAGGCTGCATTAACAGAGGGATAGAATCAAGATCATGTGAAATATTAATACCACTTTACAATGCCTTGGTATGGTCACACCTGGAATATTGCATCCAGTTTTGGTCGCCACGATATAAAAAAGATGTTGAGACTCTAGAAAGAGTACAGAATACAGAGTAGAGCAACAAAGATGATTAGGGGACTGGAGGCTAAAACATATAAGGAACGGTTGCTGGAATTGGGTATGTCTAGTTTAATGAAGAGAAGAATGAGGGGGGACATGATAGCAGTGTTCCAATATCTCAGGGGCTGCCACAAAGAAGAGGGAGTCAAGCTATTCTCCAAAGTGCCTGAAGGCAGGACAAGAAGCAATGGATGGAAACTAATCAAGGAAAGAAGCAACCTAGAACTAAGGAGAAACTTCCTGACAGAACAATTAACCAGTGGAACAACCTGCCTCCAGAAGCAGAAACTGGACAGCCATTTGTCTGAAATGGTATAAGGTTTTCTGCCTGATCAGGGGGTTGGACTAGATGACCTCCAAGGTCCCTTCCAACATCATCATCATCATCATCATCATCATCATCATTATTATTATTATTATTATTATTATTATTATTATTATTATTATTATTATTATTATTATTATTCCCCTTCATGGATTACTGCCTTGTCATGGTGAAGGGGTTTGCATAATTCAATGAAGCTATGAGCTATGCCGTGCAGGGCCACCCAAGATGGACAGGTCATAGCAGAGAGTTCTGACAAAATGTGATCCACTGAAGAAGTAAATGGAAACCCACTCCAGTATCTTTGACATGAAAATCCCATGGACAGTACCAAAAGGCAAAAAGATATGATGCTGGAAGATGAGCCCCTCAGGTCAGAAAGCATCCAATATGCTACTGGGGAAGAGCACAGGGCTAGTACTAGTAGCGCCAGAAAGAATGAAGCGACTGGGCCAAAGCCGAAAGGACACTCAGCTGTGGATGTGTCTGGTGGTGAAAGGAAAGTCCGATGCTTTAAAGATTTTTTCTCCATAGGAACCTGGAATGTAAGATCCATGAATCAAGGAAAGCTGGACGTGGTCAAACAAGAGATGACAAGACTGAACATCGACATCTTAGGTATCAGCGAACTAAAATGGACAGGAATGGATGAATTTAATTCAGATGACCATCAAGTATACTACTGCGGGTAAGAATCCCTCAGAAGAAATGGAGTAGCCTTCATAGTCAATAAAAGAGTAGGAAAAGCAATACTGGGATACAATCCCCAAAATGACAGAATGATCTCAGTTTGAATCCAAGGCAAACCATTCAATATCACAGTAGTCCAAGTCTATGCCCCAACCACCGGTGCTGAAGAGGATGAAATTGACCAGTTCTATGAAGCCCTACAGCACCTTATAGAACTAACACCAAAAAATGATGTTCTTATCATCATGGGGGATTGGAATGCTAAAGTAGGAAACCAAAAGATAACCGGAATAACAGTCAAGTTTGGCCTTGGAGTACAAAATGAAGCAGGGCACAGGCTGATAGAATTTTGTCAAGAGAATACGATGGTCATGGTAAACACTCTTTTCCAACAACCCAAGAGACGGTTCTACACATGGATATCACCAGACGGTCAACACAGAAATCAGATTAACTATATGCTCTGCAGCCAAAGATGGAGAAGCTCTATACAGTCAGTAAAAACAAGACCAGGAGCTAACTGTTGCTCAGACCATGAGCTTCTCGTTGCAAAATTTAGGCTTGGACTGAAGAAAGTAGGGAAAAGCACTAGGCCACTCAGGTATGAACTAAATCATATCTCTGATGAATATACAGTAGAGGTGACAAAAAGATTTAAGGAATTAGATCTGATAGACAGAGTGCCTGAAGAACTATGGACAGAGGTTCGCAACATTGTACAAGAGGTAGCAACTAAAACCATCCCAAAGAAAATGAAATGTAAGAAAGCAAAATGACTGTCTGAGGAAGCTTTGCAAATAGCTGAGGAAAGGAGGGAAGCGAAAGGCAAGGGAGAAAAAGAAAGATACGCCCAATTGAATGCAGAATTCCAGAGAATAGCTAGAAGAGATAAGAATGCTTTCTTAAATGAACAGTGCAAAGAAATAGAAGAAAACAATAGAATAGGGAGGACCAGAGATCTCTTCAAGAAAATTGGAGATATGAAGGGAACATTTCATCCAAAAATGGGCATGATAAAGGACCAAAATGGCAGGGACCTAACAGAGGCAGAAGAGATTAAGAAGAGGTAGAAAAAATTACACAGAAGAACTATACAAGAACGAGCTTAACATCCCTGATAACCATGATGAGGTGGTCACTGACCTCAAGCCAGACATCCTAGAATGTGAAGTGAAGTGGGCCTTAGAAAAGCTGAGCAACAACAAAGCTAGTGGAGGTGACAGTATTCCAGCTGAGCTATTCAAACTCTTAAAAGACGATGCAGTAAAAGTGCTACACTCAATTTGCCAGCATATTTGGAAAACTCAACAGTGGCCACAGGATTGGAAAAAATCAGTTTATATTCCTATTCCAAAGAAAGGCAGTTGCCAAAGAATGTTCAAACTATCGCACCATTGCACTTATTTCACATGCTAGTAAAGTTATGCTTAAAATCCTACAAGCTAGACTCCAGCAGTATGTGGATCGAGAACTACCAGAAGTACAGGCAGGATTTCAAAGAGGCAGAGGAACTAGAGATCAAATTGCCAACATACGCTGGATCATGGAGAAAACTAGGGAGTTCCAGAAAAACATCTACTTCTGCTTCATTGACTATGCTAAAGCATTTGATTGTGTGGATCACAACAAACTGTGGGAAGTTCTTAAAGAAATGGGTGTACCAGACCATCTTATTTGTCTCTTAAGAAACCTATATGCGGATCAAGAAGCAACAGTGAGAACTGAACATGGAACCACTGATTGGTTCAAAATTGGGAAAGGAGTCCGGCAAGGCTGTACACTGTCGCCCTGCCAGTTTAACTTATATGCAGAGCACATCATAAGAAAGGCAGGGCTAGATGAATCAAAGATGAAATTAAGATTGCCAGGAGAAATATCAACAATGCAGATGATACCACTCTAATGGCAGAAAGTGAAGCAGAACTAAAGAGCCTCTTGTTGCGGGTGAAGAAGGAGAGTGCAAAAGTTGGCTTGAACCTTAACATTAAGAAAACCAAGATCATGGCTTCTGCTTCCGGACTTTTGGTGCTCCCAGATGTGTGAGGGAACCACTCCTCATGTCACCTGGATTTCTTCATGGGGGGGCTTTAAAGGGGTCGAAAGTTGCCTTGGAGGGGCAATGAGCGGGGGAGAGATCTCTCCAGTCAGTGGTAGAAGGGCAGCGGCCATCCCATTGGCTTGGAGCTACTCTTCAAACCAAAGAAGAAAGGATCGGCCACTCCCATGGCCCATCATTTAGGCATTTCCTGCCGAAGCCAAAAGCACAACAAAGCACTTGAAAGCACGAAAACTGGGTAAGAATTGCCTTCTTGTTTTCCTAATTGTCTACTTTCCCTGCCAAAAGCTTCTCAAATTTGCTTCCCCCTGCGAGGAGAGAGGGAAGGGATTTTTTTCTCCCACCCTCCTTAAGAGCGGCCTTTGTCTACATTGGGAGACAAAAGAAAAAGCCTTGTATTAAATTATACTGATTTATTGGATTTACTGCCTTTCTACTTTTGGCCCAAAGTTCCTATATTTACAGAAATGGACTATTCTACTTATTAGTCTAAAAAAGGGGACAAAAAAAGAAAAAGATACTGTCTGAAAAGGTTTTGAAGTACTCTGGAAATATCTAGTGAATACTATTGGCAAACAAGCTTGCTTACATTTTGGACTGACCTTGGCATTAAGATAAAAACCTGAAACAGCTGGAGAAGAATTTGGCTTAGACTTGTGGACGTGGACTCTTGCTGATTTTTGTTTGAAAAATAGCCTCCACCAAGGACTATTTATAATTATTACAAAATGGAGAAGGATCACCCACAAACCTCACTTGACTATAACCTTATACTTGAAACAATCTACAGACTCACTGAGATGTCTATCTCCAGATTTAATAATTTACATGCCAACTTTAAGTCACAAATTGAAACCCAGACTGCAACTAAAGAATTTACAGTTCATAATATAACAAAACTGGAAGATATTACTATTGAGACAGGGGAATATAAGCAACAACTATCCAAACAACCAACAACTTTAAAAGTACAAGGAACTACTACTATGGCAAATAACCTTAAGGACCAACAACATACTATGGGAAAACTTAATGTGCAAGATAGTGATGCTAACATAGAGGATGTGGAAGATCAACAAAGACAGTTTTGTGAAAGCCTGGATAGCCAAGTATTAATTACAAAACTGGATAAGACTTTCTATCTAAAGCAGATGAATCCAGACAGAAGAGGAATCCAGACTGAAGTTTTTAGAGCAAATACAGAGACTAGAACTAACAGGGCAACAACATAATAATTACAAATGGTTTGGGTTTTGATAGACCACTGATGGCTAAACGGCCTCCTTCGATTCAAATAATATGTATTGGAGCGAAGGGAGACCTATCTGGCAATTCAAAGGCCTTGGTCTGGAAACCTGATTGGCAAAAAAAGCCAGAGTTAGATTTAAAAAATGTGTTCTTAGGGAATCATTAAAGGTTATCCTTTTAATAATCAGTGACCTATCAGGATCTAAAATAGAAAATGTTTATGAGATATAACTAGAATGTGTTTATGTATCTATTAGGCTTATTTTAGACATTATAATTTGTGCACTGACATAATGGAAATCTGGTTGTGTATAAATAGTTGTAGATTGATAAACATAGGCCGTGGTCCTGTCAGTAACATGTGATGTATTAGGATGTGAAACAGACAATGTTTATTAGGTAGAACATAGCTACTCAGCCACTGTGTACATGTTAGATGCTATAGTTTTTGCTGTAATGAAATAAGGGAAATTTGGGTTGTGAATATTATTTGGGATGTTAAAGGCTAAATTTGAATAATACAATTAAAATTAAAATTAGGTAAACTTTAATAACAGGACATAGATATATCTCAAAGAAATTGAACTGACAAATTTTTCAACTGACCATACTATTTCTAGAAATTTATCAGTTTAAACTGGTTGTATGAAATGTTAAGGAAAATTGAGAAGGATGTTTTGATAATGTAACCTGAATTATGTACTGAAAACTCTGTTACTGAATCTCTGATTACTCAGTCATCATGATGCTTTCTAAATATGTAAATTTTAACTGAAAAACCAATAAAACCTGTTTAAAAAAAAGTAAAGAAAACCAAGTTCATGGCATCCAGCCCTCTCAATTCCTGGCAAATAGATGGGGAAGAAATGGAGGTAGTGACAGATTTGATTTTCCTGGGCTCCAGGATCACCGCAGACGGGGACTGTAGCCAAGAAATTAAAAGACACTTGCTGGAAAGGAAAGCCATGGCAAATCTAGACAGCACAATAAAAAGCAGAGACATTACCCTGTCAACAAAAGTGCGTATAGTCAAGGCTATGGTCTTCCCAGTTGCGATGTATGGCTGTGAAAGTTGGACCATAAGAAAGGCTGAGTGCCAAAGAATTGAAGGCTTTGAACTATGGTGCTGGAGAAGACTCCTGTGAGTCCCTTGGACTGCAAGGCGATCAAACCGGTCAGTCCTAGAGGACATCAACCCTGACTGCTCTTTAGAAGGCCAGATCCTGAAGCTAAAACTCAAATACTTTGGCCAACTAATGAGAAGGAAGGTCTCACTGGAGAAGAGCCTAATGCTGGGAAAGGTTGAGGGCAAGAGAAGGAGGGGACGACAGAGAATGAAGTGGCTGGATGGAGTCACTGAAGCAGTAGGCATGAGCTTAAATGAACTCCAGAAGATGGTAAAGGACAGGAAGGCCTGGAGGAACGTTGTCCATGGGGTCACAATGGGTCGGACAAGACTTCACAACTAATAACAAATTATTATTATTATTATTATTATTATTATTATTATTATTATTATTATTATTATTATTATTATTATTATTATTATTATTATTATTAAACTTTTATTCATAAAACATGAAACTCAGTCAACTGAACACTCAAATTGACTGGCATTAATGGTTGACACAGGTTGCTGCCAGTATCCTAGGTATCAACCTAGGATACTTACATTTTCCTTAAAATGTAAGATGTTCCGAGTAGCGCAGTTTTTTGTAGCTTTGCTGGAGTTATTGCAGGAAGCTGCAAATTCTTGGTGTATTTTGTAAAGTTTTTGGACATAGTTCCCAGTGCCCCAATGACAATGGGTATCACTGTTACGTGTTTCATCCATAATCGCGCAGTTTCAATGGCCAGGTTGCAATATTTCGTAATTTTTTCCAGTTCTTTTTCTTCAACTCTGGCATCTCCTGGTACTGCAATATCAATCAGCTGTACGCTTTGCTTCTCTTCAACTGTGATATCTGGCATGTTGTGTTCCAAATGGCGATCTGTCTGTATTCAGAAGTCCCACAAGATCCTCACCCTCTCATTCTCAACAACTTTTTCCACCCTATGTTCCCACGACTTTTCGGACACAGGCTTGTCGTATTTTTTAAACAATGCCCAGTGGATTAGTTTAGCAACTCGGTCATGTCTAGTTTTGTAATCAGTTTGCGCGATTTTGCTGCACTCACATATTAAATGTGAAACAGTTTCAGCTTTGTTGTTGCAAAGTCGGCAATTTGGATTGTCAGTAGATTTTTGTATCTTTGCTTTCATGGCATTAGTTTGTAGTGCTTGTTCTTGAGCAGCCAGTATTAAGCCTTCTGTCTCTTTCAGCCATGCCCATGTCAAGTCATTATCACATTTTCCTTCAATGTTTTTCAAATGTTGTCTATGCAAAGCTTTGGTTTTCCAGCTATTTAATCTTATTATCCAGCAATTTTTCCTTATATTCTGCCTTTGTTTCTGTTATTTTGATAATGCTCTCTGTTTTCACAGCCTGCAGCAATTTTTCTGTACTTTGATTCACATAGTCATTCAAACTCCATTTTTCTTCTTCTACAGTTTGGTGGATTTGCAGTAGCCCTCTGTCCCCTATTCTTCTTGGCAGGTACAATCTGTCAGTGTCACTTCATGGATGTAGAGCATGGTGCATGTTCAAAGGTTTACGCATTTTCCTGTCTAGGTGTTCCAATTTGGCCAATGTCCAATTGATAATTCCAGCTGGGTAGTGTATCACTGGGACTGCCCATGTATTAATGGCTTTAATTAGATTTCCACCGTTCAGCTTTGATTTTAGTATTTTGCAGACTCTTCTGATGTATTCCTTTTGTGTTGACTCTTTGACTTTTCCATTCAAGATGTTATCTGTTCCAATATGCCTAGGTATTTGTAACCATCATCCTTTGCTAGTGCTTTCATAATACTTCCATTTCCCAGTTCTATTCCTTCTATTTTTCCCATTTTTCCTTGTTGCATGGATAATATAGCACATTTTCCAAGTCCAAAGTCCATTCTGATGCTGCTGCTAAACAGTTGAACTGCGTTGAGTATTGATTCAAGTTCGGTGTGGCTTTTCACATACAGTTTTAAGTCATCCATGTATAGTAGATGGCTTATCTTGCCATGCTTTCTTGAGATGTGGTATCCCAGTTTTGTGTTTCGTAATATTATTCTCAATGGAATTAATACGATGTTGAACAGTAGTGGTGAAAGTGAGTCCCCTTGGAAGATTCCTCGTCTGATGTTGATTTTACCAATGTTCTCCCCATTTGCTGTTAGAACTGTTTTCCATTTTTGCATATTGGCTTTCAAAAATGTACAGATGTTTTTGCTGATTCCAAAGTTTTCCAAACATGCATTAATCCAACTGTGGGGTAATGAGTCAAATGCTTTCTTGTAATCAATCCACACCAAATTTAGATTTGTTTTTCATTGTTTTGCATTTTTAAGTACCATTTTGTCAATGAGCAGTTGATCTTTTGTTCCTCTTGATTTTTTTTTATAATTTCCTTTTTGTTCTGCTGGACACAAATTGTTTTTCATCAGATGATTGAATACTGAATTTGCCAGTATTGTAAAAAGTTTGACTATTGTTGGCAGACAAGTAATTGGGCAGTAGTTGCTTGGTTCTGTGCTCTTTTCAGGGTCTTTCATTATCAAGTATGTTCGACCAGCTGTTAACCATTCTTCACTTGTGGCATTTTGAAGCGTTTCATCAAACTGAGTGGCCATGCGGTGATGGAGGCTGGTGAGGTGTTTCAACCAGTATCCATGTAGCTCGTCCAGGCCAGGTGCACTCCAGTTCTTGACCTTCTTTACTTGTTTTACAACCATATCAGTGGTTATTACAATATTCTCCATTTTGTTTTGTGCTGCTTGTTTTTGGATATCTTTGATCCAGGAGGCAGTTTTATTGTGTTCCACTGGGTTTTTCCACAGTTCTTTCCAAAAGTTTAAGGTTTTTTCTTTACATGGTAGAACAGTAGTTTGGACTTTATTTTCATCATGTGACCGATAGAAGAGGTGCTGGTTTCTTCTGAACTGGACATTTTCACGATATTGTTTTATTCATCCTTCATATCTTTCAATTTTCTTTGCTGTTGCTATTACACGCTGTTTTAGGTTTTCCATGATTTCTGTTATTGTTTTTTCCTCCAGGTTATATTTTTTGTATAAACTATTTTTCAGCTTTTCGTTCTTTAGTTTTCCTTCTTTCAAGTA
Organism: Vipera ursinii; assembly: GCF_947247035.1. NCBI lineage: Eukaryota > Metazoa > Chordata > Lepidosauria > Squamata > Viperidae > Vipera > Vipera ursinii. The sequence goes on along the minus strand of NC_139512.1, from coordinate 167,577,656 downwards.
TTTCAATTTGCCGACATCTCCTCGTAGTTTTTTTTTATTTTCAAGTCGAATTTTCCACTTTGGTGTTCCAGTGGGTTTCTTTTTTGGCATTTTATAACCCAATTCTGCAGTTATAACAGCGGCTGTACTGTACATTAGTTGGTTTGTTTCATACAGTGTGCTGGATGGGATGGAAATTAAAATGGTGTTCACAGCATTTAGTAGATCTTTCACTCATTTGCTATGCACTTCACAGATGGCAGGCAGTCTTTTTCTTTCTGTGTTTACTTTGATGTTGTTTTCAATCTTTTCTTTCAGCATTTTTGCTAGATTACTTAGCTCTACACTTTCGAGTTGTTGCACAGGGGAATCTTCATCCTGTGTGGTGGCTTCTTCCGCTGGTGGGTCAGTTTGTTGGTCAGTTTGTTCAGGTATTGGAACAATTTCTTCAGCCTATTCATCATCATTGCTTCTTGTTTTCCTTTTAGCCAATGTTCCGAGATGTTGAATTTCCACATCTGTAAAAACTATTACGGATGATGAAACGTCTTTGATCCATTAATCGTTGTTCGGTTACATCACTTTCCAGATGCTTTTCCTTCCACAGTTGCATCATTCCTTTTTGAAATCCCCTGGCTGTTGGTTCTGCCTGGTAGTAGCATTGGATGATTTCTCAATTTTCTTTGGTTGTCCAGGTTTTGCACTTTTGTTCTAGTCACTGCTGGTTCCCCAGCAGTAGCAACTGAGCCCTGTGGCCCATTTTTTGACAGATGTTCAGGAGCCATAGCATCTGACGCGGTCCTTGTTGACCCAGGTGATGACCGATCTGGTATGGATTTTTTTTTAATTTCTTCTCATCATTGGTGATGGGAGGTGCCTGGGTTGGTTCACAGTGGCTAAGCCACTACCAATCAGAAGACCGGTAATCCCATAACCATAGGGATCGCACCCAATAGCTGTCCAGGCCCAGCCAAGGGTTATTATTATTATTATTATCAGTAGTAGTAGTATTAATATTATTATTGTTAATATTATTATTAAGTACTCTTGTGCTGCTCCCAGAAAGACAGTAATATAGCTTTGTGTTTCAGGACCAAGTAATACTTTTGTTCCATTCACCAACTTGTTCTTTCCATGAAATAATAGAACTGCCTTTAAACAGACAATGAAAGCTAAAGTCATAAGATTTCTTCGAGAGATGGGAATTTTAATCTGATGATTTCTCTGATATTATTAATTGAGTTCTTTGTGATTGAAGTATATGTCACAGATTCTCTGCAGAGAGAGTTAATTGGCTGGACATAGAGTTTTGATTAGCTAGACTGAGAAACCTGACATTATTCTAGCCACAGTTTCTCTTCAGGTCCAGAACATCTAACCATGATTTCCAACATTGTTTTTGAAAACAGTAATTATTGGATTTCATTCATCTCAAAAATCTAATGCTCCTTTCCTTTTTAAAAACTCTCCTCCCTCCCTCCTTTACATAAAACCCATTCATTGTTTTGATTAATTTCCACTGTCAAAGTTATTTGTTTCCTGTAATTAATCTTAAAAGCCATGCCTGTGCAAATGATGTTTGTCCTCCTGATGAAATATTCTCTTATCTTTTATCTGATTCACATAAGGAGCTCATCTTACTTCATGTATTGCTATGATATTAACAAGCAATTTTGGGAGATGAAAAAGCTAAGTGTATCTAAACAGTCATCAGAACTAAAGGCATAAAGGAATCCTGATGTTCTAAATGGGAATATATTTTGGATGTGTATTTTTTGCATGGCAGATTATAGGTAGGGGAGAAGAACAAGACTGTAACTCTGACCATACTATCTGTCCAGAATTGCTGCAAACTACAATAGTAAATGTTATGTAGACAGAGATGAACCGTGACCTGCAGATTTTCCAATGATCAGACCCTGTTATATTTTATTTATTTTATTTATTTAAAACATTTATATGGCTGCCCACCTTATACCAAACTCTGGGCAAATCCCAATCAAAAACTAAAATAACATAAAGCTATATTAAAACCATAAACATTAAAAAAATAAAACCTGGCACCTAGTCAAGCTTCTGATGTAGACTCACCTTATTCAGCCCTAATAAGCAGGCATATACATAGAATGAAGACTATTACTAAGCACATTGGTTTGTGCTTAAAAATTGTAAGCCGCCCTGAGTCTTCGGAGAAGGGCGGGATATAAATGGGATTTTTAAAAAAGGGATTATTCTATCCTACTAGCACTTGAGGGAAAAGCCATCTTTTCAGTGCTTTTCAGAAGACTAGGAGGGTAGAGGTCTAGCAGTCTTCCAGAGGAAGAGTTTTCCATAAGGCAGGACTGCCACAGAAAATTATAATACATAGGCTTTATGTATAAAATCAGGAATTGCCCAAAATGCAATTCAATAGACTAGAATTAAAATTTTGATATTTAGGTAATGAAATTCTATTATTAATTTCCTAAGATATACTGCACAGGGCTATATATGAAATAGACCCTTGTGTTATTGTTGAGAAGTTTTTTTATTTGAAATTTCAGCATGAATATTCTTGGTCAGCAGCTCAAAATGAGTGGGTTCTTGGATGGAAATGTGATAATTTTGTGTAGCTTTAAAAAAAATAAAAAATCAACAGAATTGAGTCAGTAGAGGCATTACATACAAAACTGCCTTGTTTAAAAAGGGGCTGATTAGTTGATAGCTCTGGTGCTTTCAACTGAAATACTAGTAATTTAGTAGCAATATTATTTGTGTCTATAACTAAGCCCACTATAGATAGTAGATAGACAGACAGATGATTGACTGATGATGATGATGATGATGCAAATGATGATGATGATAGATGTGAGTTGAGAGATTCAGAGCAGCAGATTGAATTTTATGTTAAAAAAGAATAAAATACATGAAATAGAAAATGTAATATCATGCTCTAAGTATGCTAGCTAATGTTTCATTTTCTATTGCTTACTGAGATAATATCCTTATTTAACTTTTGTGGGGGTTTGTTAATGAAAGAGCCCATTTTAGCAGAAAAAAATGTCATATTTGTACAATGTTTCTAAAAATTTAGTTATGTTTTAGCAGGCAACAATTATTTCTCTCTGTTCTCAAAACTGTTTAATGCTAATCTAGTGGTATATTCTTGCTGTATAAAAGTAATATTGTAAATCTAATTTCTGACTTTATTATTTTATAAGTAAATCAAGGCACGAAATATACATTATATTCCTTCCTTCCTCTTTCCCCACAACCACAACCCTGTGAGGTGAATTGGACCGAGAGAGAGTGACTGGCCCAGAGTCACCCAGCCAGATTTCATGCCTAAGGCAGGACAAGAATTCAGTTTCCCGGTTTCTAGGCCAGAACTTTAACCACTACAGTACATTAAACTACAGCAGGGGTCTTCAAACGTGGCCCTTTTATGACTTGTGGATTTCAATCCCCAGAATTCCTCAGCCAGGCATGCTGGCTGAGGAATTCTGGGCGTTGAAATCCACAAGTCAAAGACCCCTGAACTACAGTAAGAAACAACAGGAGGGAGCAAAATATTATGTATTTTATATATAAAGAAGTATGAATATCATATATATTCCTAGCGCGTCTTCTTTCTTTAAAAAGAAACACATTTCGTTTGAATCTAATTCCCATGGGTTAATCTACTCAATAAAGTGCCTTACAAAGGATGGTTTCTAATCTGATGTCAAGTATTTAGACTTATACTTTGAACTATATAACTGGAAACAATTGTCATTATTAAAGGTCAGCCAGATTGCTACTGAAATTCTACCTTTAGGTTTTTCTTATCTAATGTGTAAACATTGTTACCATCAGTCTTCTGGCAGCCTCTGGAATATTGATTTTCCTAGCGTCCAAAATTTCTGAAAAACTTATTGTTGTTTTTAAGCTATTCATAAAGTATGAGTGGAGATGGATAGATTAGGATGTGTGTATTATATTGTATCAATAAAATGCCATGTGGCTATATGGGTAACACTACTGGGTCAAGGGCATCTCCTGAGTTCTCTCTTTGATCATGAATATACGTGAGGTCATGGGACATCTCAGGTAAATGTCTACGGAGATTCTCAGTCATCATTGCAGACTACAGGAACCATTTGCACTTCAGTTTGAGATTCAGAAAGCACAGACTCATCCCCAACAGCCTATGCCTGTCTTCAACAGTGAAGGGACATAGGACAGAAAACATCCTGCAGCCAAGAAAGCTCCACACACCTTTGCACTGCTCAGGTGTCCCTGAGGACACAGGCAAACCTCCAGGTGGCCTCAATAACTCCTTTAAAAAATGCAAATGACCAGCTGTCTTCAAGGAGTATAAATCCTTCCATTCTACATCATCCAGTCAGAGCTGAAGAAGCTTCTTGGATGAGAAGCGAAACATTTTCAAAGAAAAACAAAAAATCCAGTTGCCTCCTGAAAAAAGCACCTTTGGGACACCTCAGGTATTTTTAGCTTGGTTCTGAAGGACAAATGAGTCAATTAAAATAGCAACTCAATCTAAAAAGAGCTCTTGCATGCTTTGTATAAGCAAGCTGCTCTTACTAAATGGTCTCTGTTACATTTATTTAAACAATAACAAGTGCATTTGCATTCCACTTATTACCTTATCTACACACCGTTCTTCCAAACTGTTTTGAGAATATGCTTGGGTAAGGTTGGAGAAAAACACTTAGTGCTGTAATAAAATAACTTTAAATGGCTTAACAGTGTACCATGTTTTGCAACAAAAGACTGACTGCTATAAGTACTCTGAAATTTTGGATCTCTACCTCTTTCTGAATGGTAGATAATGTTTATTGCCACTGCTACAGTGATGTCAGACTGAGATAAGATATTTAAGTATTGCAGTATTGGGGGGGGGCTTTTTACATGCAAGATGGGACTTAAGAAATATTTTGCCTCTGAGCTGACCACTAGCCAAAAGATAGGGGGGAAAGAATGAGAAACCAAGGTTTTCCTTTGAGAGGAGAGTGCCAATGTTGTTAATAAGTAGGGAAGGAAAGATTGCCTTAAGCTATCTTTTCACACACCATCATAACTGATGTGGCCTACAGTGAAAAAGTGCAAACACAAATTTTGAAAATAACATATTCATTTCATAGATTTTTTTTGAGAATTAATGGTAATATGGGTGTGGGAAAAATACCCTTTTGGTGCAAGAGTAAGTTGCACAGTTAGAATAAAGAACAACAGAGTTGGAAGGGACTTGAAGGTCTGCTATTCCAATCTCCTGCTTCAGCGGGAGACCCCCATGCCAGCCTTTACAAATAGCTGTCCAATCTCTTCTTAAAAACTTCCATTTATGGAGCACCACAACCTCTGGAGCCGTTCCACTGATTAATAGTTCTCACTGTCAGGAAATTTTTTCTTAGTTCTTGTTGGATGTCTCTTTGATAAACCTCCATCTGTTATTTCTTGCCTTGCCCTTGGGTCCTTTGGAGAATAGACTGACCCCGCCCCCTCTTCTCTATGATAACTTCTCAAATATTAGAAAACTGCTATCATGTCACCCCTAGTGTTTCTCTTCATTAGATTAGATATATGTCAATTTTAAATTTGATGAGTTCCCCTTCTGTTCCCCTCATCTAGATCATTTATGAGGATGTTGAAGAGTTCTGGGCCTAACTCAGAACCTTGGGATACTTCACTGCACGCTTCTCTCCATGTAGATGTAGTTCCATTGAGGACTATATGTTGCGTGCAGTTGGTCAGCCAGTTACGAATCATCTGGTGCTGATGCTTTCTATCCCACAATTTTCTATTTTATCAAGAAGTAGAGTATGGTCTATTTTGTCAAGTGCCTTACTGAAGTCTAAGTAAACTTTGTCCACAGTATTTTCCTGATCCACAAACCTTCTCAATAAGGTTTGTCTGGCAGGATCTGTTTTTGACAAACAACTGTTTTGACAGTTGTTTGTGTGCATTTGTTTACTACATAAATACTCTTCTACATTAAGTGTAAATATTAAATCTTCTAGTCCAGAAGAGGGATGGACTAGAAGACCTCCAAGATCCCTTCCAGCTCTATTCTGATTGATTGATTGATTGATTGATTGATTAAATAACATACAATACCAAGTTACATGACTCAGCTCCCAAATTTCAGATATCTTTAGACGTCATTGCTTAAAGAGTGTCTTTAACATGATACTGATTTTTTTTCTCTTCTTCATGTTTAAGTTCTAAATCTCAAATAAGAAACTTAAAGTCTATTATTTAAACTTCCCATTGTGCCACATTAAAAACCTTTTCTATATTAATTCAAGAAAGCAATGAAGAGTTTCTGCAAGCTATTGACTTATGGAAGTTGCTCAATAGCTCCCAAAATAATTCTAGGAGCACAATGATTGACAATCATTTCAGGTCCTGCTAACAACTGTATAATGGTCCAGGAACTATTTTCACCCAATCCCCCCTCCCCCAAAAAGGTCACTCAAAATTTCACAATTCTGTACTGTCATGAGTCAAAAATCTCGTAGGAGCTGGCGATTTCACATGAATCTTTTAATTTTTTAAATTAATTTCTTAACTTTTAATTATATGAATTTGGGGGAAGTCTGGTCTACTGACAGTGTAATCTTACTTATATTAGCAAGCACACTTTGTGGCACCCTAAAATATGTTTACCAATTACCAGTGGCGTAGCGTGGGGGGTGCAGGGGGGGCCGGCCGCACCGGGCGCAACATCTGGGGGGGCGCGCTCGCACTCGCAGCTCTCTGCCCCTGCCTGGCTCACTCACTCTCTCTCACTGCAGTGCTGGCTGTGCGAATCCGATCCGAGCTGCCAGGTCGCTGCCCACTGTGGAGGGGGGGTGCCAGGCGTGCGGTGCAGTGCACGGGTTAGGGGGCGCAAATTACTTGCCTTGCCCTGGGTGCTGACAACCCACGCTACGCCACTACCAATTACAGGGACTATACGTAAGGCTTTAGCCTCAATTTCCAATTTCCTGGATTTCTGGAATGTGAACTTATATGATATAATCTCTGTTTTGTTTTTGTTTTAGCCCTGAATCTGATTTCTCACATTCATCCTCCACCCTCCCCCATTTGCATTATGAAAACTTACTAAGTTGGTTACCTCTTGTCGCTCAGTGACTAAACATAACTGGGGGAAAAATGCAGATGCCTTTCAGAGGGTTGTAATAAATGGATTGGTATAAAGGATATCCAGCAGTCACTCCCCGAAGACAGAACAGAAAAAAGGAGCATCATAAGCAATTTAGCAAAAGAAAGAGGGGAATGGTATGAAAATGTGGTTTGCTATTTCCAAGGAAAACAAACAGAGTCACGCTGTCTGAGATTAGGGGCAGATAAACATTAAAATGTAGTTGTCCAAAAAGATCATTTGATAAAATTGGTGCAAGCATGATTTAATTCTTTTGGAATAATTTGGTTCATGACAAACTATATTAATAATATAACATATAAAATAAAATAATTAACAGCGACATATTTATTCTAAGACCTTGATGCTGTTTTTCTGCATTTAGTTCTTCATTTCAGGGTGTGTTTGTCTTACAAATAGTCTTGTCCTATCTTTTAGATCAATGCATAAACAGACAATCCCTAAGTTAAGAACAAGTTCTACTCCTAACTTTTTTTTAAACTCAAATCTGGGTTTAAGTCAGAACTTGTACTTACAGATAGACTACCCATAATTAATAATGGTGGATGGTGCTGTTCTTTCTCAAGCCCATGAACAGCTAAAGCTGTACAATTCTTTCAGGAACCACTGAAAACTGCTGAAAATAAGCTGTATATTAAAAATGTGCAGCTTCAGCAGTTGCTAAAAGCATTGTGTGGCTTCAGCAGTGAGGCAACTCAACTAAGGACAATGCTGTCTGCCATTGTTAGTATTAGACAGCCTTTTCAAGTGTTTTCAGTGGCTCCCAAAAACATTGGGCAGCTTATACAGGGGCTGTCCTTCAGTTGGACATTCTTAACCTGCTGACTGCCTATTCATAATTCATAAGTAAAGGTAAAGGTTCCCCTGCACATGCGTGCTAGTCGTTTCCGACTCTAGGGACCGGTGCTCATCTCCGTTTCAAAGCCGAAGAGCCAGCGCTTGCCTGAGGACATCTCCGTGGTCATGTGGCCGGCATGACTAGACGCCAAAGGTGCACGGAATGCTGTTACCTTCCCACCAGAGTGGTCCCAATTTTTCTACTTGCATTTTTACGTGCTTTCGAACTGCTAGGTTGGCAGAAGCTGGGACGAGTAACAGGCGCCCACTCTGTTATGCAGCACTTGGGATTTGACCCACCAAACTGCTGACCTTCTGATCGACAAGCTCAGCGTCCTAAACCACTGAGCCACCGCGTCCCTTTCATAATTCATAGACTCACATAAAGAAGTTGCTATCTTCATTGCTCATTTCATTGGCAAAAGTGGATTTCATATATGAAAATGTCTTTTTTAACATGCCAAGGAGAAAAATATCTTGTTCTTGGTCTCTTGTACTAATCATGCTAACCCTGCTATGACATTAATTTTCTTCATATAATTGAAAATCCCAAAGAGAGACTATTGCTCTATCCATGATGAGTTCCTGTATAGCAGGGGTCCCCTAACCCTAGTCTGTGGACCGGTACCGGGCCGCGGCTTGCCAGCAACTAGTCTGCACAAACAAGCAAAGCCTCATCTGTGGGATGCAGGCAGCACACAAAACCACACACTCTCCGGTCCGTGAAAAAATCTTTCTGCATGGAACCGGTCCCTGGTGCCCAAAAGGTTGGGGACCTCTGGTGTATAGCATAGAACTGTGTTTCTCAACCTTGCTAACTTTAAGATGTATGGATTTCAACTCCCAGAATTCTCAGATTCCCATAATTCCCCAGTCATGTGTGAAGTCCACCCTTCTTAAAGATACCAAAATTGAGAAACACTGAGGTAGAATTTTGGTAACTGAAGGTTTTCAATTACATTGTAAGCTTACAATGTAATAGCCTTAATAGCCCAAAATATCCTTAATAGCCCAAAATATCCTCAATTCTTTCTCAGTACTAATGCTGATTGCATGTGACCTGAAGGGCCTACCATCTGTCACTGTATTGTCTTTCACTTTATACCTAACCATTATCTCTGTGGTTTTTCTTGGAAAAAATAGGTGACTGGGTTTCGCTGTGCTCTTTCATGCAGTATGGACTGATGCCTTTCCCATTGTCACTTAGATGATCATCCATCTCCAGTATCTTTCTACACTGCTGTGTCTGATAAAGATGTCCACTTGGCTTAGCTAAATGGCTGGGATGAGCTTCACATCTTGAGTGACCTGGGTGAGAATATATATATATATATATTTGGCATACTCCCAGCTGGATCAACTTGACACAGTCCAAGCCTTCTTTGCTCATCCCTCCCAGGAACAACCACCCCCATTGTACCTGGGAGCGGGGTAAGCAATTAAATCTTTGTGCAAATATAATTGAAAAGGTAGACTATAAAGCAGAACATGGAATTTATAATAGTTACATTTGAAAACCATCTGTCATGCCTCCATTGGAGCCTGAATCTGCGGAGGAAAATGAGCTGGAACGGGACCCTATGGAGGGCGAGGGAGGGGTGTCTGTGGCTTCAGAGGAATGTGGGGAAGAGCAGGCCGAGGCAGGCCAGGGCCCTTCAGGGTTGGGACAGGATGAACAGGAGAGACAGAGTTCAGGCGATGAGCAAGGGCCACCCCCACCTGATCCTAGAGCACGGAGAGAAGGAGGGAACAACGCAGGCAGGCTCAACTACTCAGAAGGGGAGCATCCTGCCCCTCTCCACAAGGCACACCTGGAGACTGAGATTAAAGGAGACGCAGTGGGGAGAGGCATTTGTCAGGAACAAATGCTGTTTCCTTGGAATTTTGTGTGTTGTTGCTGATCTCTTGTTCTGTGACTTCTGCTTGGAAACCCGGCAACTCTGACCATTGGACTGACTGACAACATTGCTTGGATATTCAAAGACCTTGGACAGTATTTTGGCTTCTCCTCTGAAACTGCTCAGGCAAGCTTGTATTCACACAGACTGGTTAGGCTTATGATGTATGTATCATTCCTTGTTTCTCCGTGGCCTTGAGTAAATTCCTCTCCTAATCAGACTGTATGTGAAACTACTTGCAGCCAGAGGCGGCGGAAGGTGTGTGTGTCTTTCTTTGTTTTGAGGCTTGAACAAAGATGGTAGATCAATGAAGTAGCCAGTAGTTAAATGTGAGAAGAAAATAAGGAAGAATTAAACAATTTCAAGACTTGTTCCTGCCTCAGTCTCCTACCTGAGCAAAGGGTTGATTTTATTTCTTCATGTATATTTTTTATGTTTGAATAAGTTTCCTATTCATTTTCTGGTCAAAAGAAATTGCAGCCATTTAGGCCTGGTTAGAGATGAAGAAGACGAACTTTGAAACTTTGGTGCTTTGGCTCATGAAGTTTTCTAGAACTTTTATGGTGAAAAATATCTGAAGTTTTTATACAACAAAAATAAAATAGATACACACCCATACATAGATAAATCATAGCATCATCCTTGAGCATGGATTATATTAATACTATAGAGAAGCATGGCTTTTAAAGCATACATATATCCTATTTCCCTTTACCTTGACTGTTTTACAATGGGTGCATATTCAATTTATGGCTTCCAGCTATGCCTTTCAGAAAAAGTTGGGAAACGACTGAAGAATAAGAAGCACAGATAGTTAATTTACAAAAGGAATTTCACTCCTGAGATTTATTTTATAACATACTTGCCTGAAGGATTTTTCTAAGCTCTCTGTCAGTTCTGGCTAAAAGGTATTTTGTTAAGAGTTCACCTCGGATCATACTGGTGACTTTCTAGCGCTTTATCTCCATGCGCTGACATTTCCTATCTGGTTATCTGATGAAGAACTTCGTCTTATTTTCTCTTCATTGGGACCACTTCTCCCTTTCAACTTTGCCATACGAAAAGATTATGACTTATCAACACAACCCTGCAGAATGCCAAACCGAGACCTACAAATGAAAGGAAAGCTACAGTTTCACGAAGCCAGTACATTTTTTTTCTCATTTGGAAAACCGGCTGGTGGCATATCTGATGCAATGCTATAAATCACAAGTTTGAAAGAGTAAATCTGTATTTTGCAAAGGGGGAAGTGACATTCTTGGCTCTCTAGAGCAGAGGTCCCCAACCTTTTGGGCACTAGGAACCAGTTATGGGAAGGGAGTTTTCTGTGGACTGGAGGGGGTGTGGTTTTGTGTGCTGCCTCATCCTGCGGATGAGGCTTTGCTTGTTTATGTGAACCGGGTGCTGGCACGTCATGGCCCAGTACCAGTACATGGACCAGGGATTGGGCACCCCTGCTCTAGGGTCTTCCCTCTCCAAAATGCACATTTATGCATGGACTGATCCTAGCATTTTAACATGCACATGCCGTATCTGCTTCTCTTGTTAGCTCTTCCTCCCTGTCTTGTATTCAGTGTCTTAAGTTCCAAAGAAGCTGTTTTCATGTAAATCCATTAATAAAAGAAATCAAAATAATAACTTTTTAATGGTTATGTTCTTATATTTACCAGGAGCAGAGGGCAGGGCCCTCTATAGCTTCCTCTTGGATAAGAGTTCAAAAGCCACATTCTAAATCTAATGAAGCCAAAATAGAAAGTGTAGAAGAACACTGAAAGTCTATTCATAATAAACAAAGGCATCAATTTAATAAGTTTGTGTGTGTGTATCCACTCACAAGTGGTTCTCATGCCTCTTAAAATAAGCCTGCCCTGCAGTCACCTTACACAGAATTAAACTACAAACTCACCATACAAAATTAAAATAGAATAGAGCTGGAAGGGGCCTTGGAGGTCTTCTAGTCCAGCCCCCTGCTCAAGCAGGAGAACCTATACCATCTCAGGCAAGTGACTGTCAAGCCTCCTCTTAAAAATCTCCAATGATGGAGCGCCCACGATTTCTGGGGGCAAGCTGTTCCACTGGTTAATTGTCCTCACTGTCAGGAAGTTTCTCCTTAATTCCAGGTTGCTTTAATCAGTTTCCAACCATTGTTTCTTGGTGCTTTGGAGAATAATGTGCCCCCCTCTTCTTTGTGGCAGCCCCTCAACACTGCTATCATGTTTCTCCTATTTCTTCCTTTCTTTACGCTAGCCCAACCCAAGTCCTGCAGCTGTTCTTCTTATGTTTTAGTCTCTAGGCCTTGCAATTTTCCAATCTTTCCCCCCAACTCCAACCCATATTTCTCTAGCCATCAATGAAGCACCCTTTCTGCTGTCTAAAATTCTTGAATAAGTTGCACAGTACAATTCTACATAGACTTAGTCCATTTGAGTTCAAAGATATTTATTCCCAAATAAGAAAAATAAGGACTGCAGCCTTCTTATGCAGAATAAATATAATAAAACATAACCCAACGCCACTGTTGAAATTTGCAATTTCACAGCAACCTTTGGGGGGGAGGGGTGGAAGTAAACACTCCCTTTGTGTCCATCTTCCCCCTTTCTGAGCACTGGCTTAAAATATATAAACAAAATGTTGGAAAGAAAACTATTCTGTGATTGTATCAGAACTTTTCTAAAGCAAGTTAAGCTTGTTCACAATGTTCCCCACAGTTGCTGAACCAGCCATTTTTCAAGCAAATATTAAATTCATGAGGTTCTAAATACACAGTAAAAAGACAATGAATTGGAAGAAGTTGGGTATGGCTGTAGCTTGTACCTATTTCAGTTTGCCTTCATATTTAATTTGTTGCAGTGAGAACACGCCGCTCACAACACAAATATAAACCCTCCATTGATAAAACAGGCAGGAAACAAGCATGCCCAGAAAAGAGCCAGGACAGGAAAGAAGGTGTATGAAAAGAAGGGGGTGTTTTGGTAGGTGGAACCAGGGCTTTTTTTCTCATAGAACGCTCAGAACGGAGTTCCGGCACCTTTTTTGGATGGAACCTTGTAGGGTAGGCAAGGCGGGTTGTATGACATGTGTGAGTTCCGGCACCTTTTTCTTTTACAAAAAAAGCACTGGGTGGAACGAATACTGTAAGACAATATTGTTTATTAGAGGCCAGTGTTTTGGTTCTGGCAGCTTGGAGGCCAGGATTTTGTTGTGAGCCTGCACTTTAAAAATGTGGTCTGAAGAAATTCATGACGGTGGGTGGGTGGATGGAATACACTAGTGAGGGCAATTTCTAATTCCAGTAGTGCTGTAGAAAAATTCTAGAAGACTGAAGAAAGCAAGGTCCCTTCTTCTGCAACCAAATCTTTTCACTTCTTGTAATAATTGTTCCTCACTTTTAACTGGTATTTAGTTCTTTAACTTATGCTTTTAAAAGTTTGGTTGCTGTTTTGGAAGTTTAGGAGCAATCCCTATTCTGAATCCACCCTCTGTTGCTAATGGACTTCTGCAATGACCTTGCCAGCTGAAGGACAGGCTTTAACAAATCTTTTTTTGGGGGGGAGGGTTATAGATGGATATTTAGGGTAGAGATAACAGTCTCCTTGGACGAAACAAATAACCACTGACTTGGTTTATTATAGGCCTAACCCCCAATCTGTGTACATGTTGGTCCTGGAGAAAGCTCAAGCAGAGAATTTTTGACCTCTTTATATACAGACAGAATTAATGTTCTGTATCTTCCATGAGCTCCCTTTACCACCCACAAATATTTATATCACTTAAATTGCCCTGTCACACAGGAGGGCATTCACATTGGCACGCTTGGATGCTTTCCCATCAATGATTCTGTCAGGAAAGATTTAGTGGCATTCTGCAATGGTATGTGGGAAAGTCCTTGGGAGACCAGGCCAAGAAAAGCTGCCAAAAGAATGGTCAGATAAATGAAAGTTCACCCAAAATCAGGAATATGGGAGGGGCAAGAGGCTCAGGAGGGACCCTCTCTAATTTTTTGAGCTGGATTGTACTTTCAGATTTGCAATTTTATTTTTTATTTTTTTAAAAAAATAGTCATCTATTTGTGATTTCTGTCCAGTTTACTCCTTGAGGTTAACCCATTCCTTATCAAGAGCATTTATGTATCTGTTCAGATTCTGAAATTGGGAGAAAAGCAGACACGCTAATTCTCATTTTTTGAGAATAACAGAATTTATTTTTTATGTACAGAAAAACTGACACATCTATCCAAGCTTGGTGGCCAGCTCTTTAGCCTTGGCTTTTTCAAGTTTAGCGATCCGAGCAACCGATTTGGGACCCAGGACGTTCCCACCCCAGTGACGGCGAATCTCATCGTATCTCTCATTGTAGTTGGTCTTAACGGCTTCCACCAGTTTAGCCAAGGCTCCTTTGTCCTCAGGATTAACCTGGGTGAAGGCCACGCAAGTGCAGGTCTTCCGGTGGACGAGGCAGCCCAGCCTGGCTTTGCCTTTGATGATGCAATAGGGGACCCCCATTTTTCGGCACAAGGCAGGCAGGAAAACCACCAGCTCAACAGGGTCTACGTCGTGTGCGATCACCACCAGCTGAGCCTTCTTGTTCTCCACCAAGGTTGTGACTGTGTTGACACCTGCTCTCAGCACAGGCGGCCTTTTGGTTGGAACATCGCCCTTCCCCGCGGCTTTCTGCTCTGCCCGGGCCAACAGTCTCTGCTTTTTCTCTTGCTTGGTCTCAGGCCTGTATTTGTGAGCCAGCTTCAGAAGCTGAGTCGCCGTCTGGCGGTCCAGGGCTTGGGTGAACTGGTTCACTGCCGGGGGCACCTTCAACCTTTTGTAAAGGATTGCCCGCTGGCGCTGGAGTCGGATGTAGCGAGGCCATTTCACAAAGCGGGTCAAGTCTCGTTTGGGCTGGATATCCTGGCCGATGCCAAAGTTTTTGGGTCTCTTCTCAAAGAGGGGGTTGACCACCTTCTTGGCCTCCTGCTTCTTGACCATTGCAGGGGCCGGAGCTACCTTTTTCCCCTTGGCCTTCTTTCCCTTCGGCATCTTGGCTGGAGAAAGAAAAGCAATAACAGAATAACAGAATTGGAAGGGAGTCTTCTATACAACCCACTGCTCAAGCAGGAGACCCTATGCCATTCTGAACAATTGGCTGTCCAATCACCTAAAAGAGTTCTTAAAGAAAAGACGATAGACTGAATTCACAATTTTATTCTAAACTACTCATTGATTTCATATGGCAATTGCTAGCTACCTTTTCAACAGTCAGGACCAGGAAGTCTCCAGAAGTGTAGCAAAATTGGGTGCCATAGCAGTGACAGTTAGAAGCTACTGGGCCCAACTATACCTTAGTCCTAGGTATGGATATGTTGTTATTGGATACCTGTATTCTGTATTCCTTCTTAACTTTTTGCCTTTTTTTGTTGGTCTATGATGGTATACTTTAATTAAATATCTTGTGTTTTAGATAGTTAGCCACCTTGATAACTGTGAGATCTTGGATTAGAATTAGACGAATTCTAAAGTGGGAAAGAAAGAAAAGTCTATTGTTTGAGACAATCTGGGTTGTAACCAAAAAGCTGTTCATGAGAACTGTAAGGCTAGAACAAAAGTGTGCTGACAGAAGAGGTAGGGAATACATGGTGGCCAGGAGACTTTAGTGGATCCCATTGTCTTTGTGGAGCTTAATAGCATTAACTGGAAGAGGGAAAAGAAGAAGCAGCCAATCACAGAGCAGTCCATCCTGCAGGGCAGAAAAAGGTAGTTGAAGGAAAGGGCAGCACAGCCAGATGGAACTAAGGGTGTCAATAGATTGCGATGGAACTTCACACATAACCACTCAGCAGTTTTAAGATGGCTCAAAATGGAGAGCAATACTTTCAAAGAGGAGCTTCACAGCTTGAGCAAGAGGTGTATTTCTGATAGGCTGAGAGTGGGTAATAAGAAAAATAAAATTTTAGAAAGCTGGATTCAGCACCTCAGGGTAAGAAGCAGTAAAAAGCCAACTCTGTCACACAAAGAGAGCAATCTTTCTTTATCTGGAAGCCAGCAGATGATATATATGCATTCTCAGAAAGAATGGGGGGGGGCGGGGGGGGAAGCAGAAAGCTGAGGAATGAGGATGCTAGCTTAAGAGATAAACAAATGAGCAGCAATTAATCAATTAGAGTTGTGCTTGGTGAATTTGCCCAGCAATGCA
This sequence comes from Vipera ursinii, assembly GCF_947247035.1. NCBI lineage: Eukaryota > Metazoa > Chordata > Lepidosauria > Squamata > Viperidae > Vipera > Vipera ursinii. The sequence goes on along the minus strand of NC_139512.1, from coordinate 167,561,612 downwards.
AACTATAAAAGCTGTGAAGGAGAAAGTCAAGCTGATTTTTTTTTTCCTCAGAGAAAAGTTTGTCATTCTCATATCCTGGAATGGCCAGCCCTAGTAGCAACAGAGGTATGAGTAGAGTGCACCTAAGTATGTGAGCAAAGTCTTTCCTCTTCTCAGAACTCAGAGTTCTTATCAAGAACCTAGCTGGCTCTTAATTGTAATTCTAGGTGAAGTCCCAATGAATGGGTATGATTTTCCTGGACTGGACAAAATAACTTCCAGTTCCCAGGCTACAGTCACTTGTGAGCTATGGATCAAAAGTAAGGGGGGGAGTTTGAACAGTTACTCAAAGGGGAGAAAGAGAGAAAGGAGAGGGATTGTAAGGGAGTGAGATTTATAAAAACACAGGGCCAGTTATATTTTAGCAGGAAAAAAAATTATAACAGAGGGTGATAGAATCCATTCCTGCACTCAAGCAAATGACTGAGTGGCCTAGCAAGCAGAAATGGTGGATCTGGCAATCACCATCATATAATTTGATTCAGTAAGAATCAGAAACATTACCATCCACCCATCTCCAATGATATCTGTGTTTCAGGGTCAGAAAAAAAATAGCTCCAAATCAGAGTTTCATCTGAAACCTTTGTTCAACATTATATTCAGTTTTGATTGCTCTTGGAAACCCTTTTTATTTATGCTGCTGCTCAGATCTTTTATAAGGGTGGTTTACCTTCTGGCAAATAAACCAGTATTTTTTTTAATGTTCCTACTTTTAAAAAAATAAATAAATCCCTGAACAAAAAAAGATAAATGTTTTCAACCTCGAGATTGCTCAATGACAGAATACTTTACATTCGTAGTCTTGGGAATCTGAATTTAAAATGCAGCCCAGCAACCATAATGCATTTCAAATGCAATTCAAGCATATCAAAAATAAAATAAAATAAAAATAAAAGTAGCAATTATACAATTTTGCTCATACCCTCCAACCTTCTGCAAATGAAATTTGAAGAAGATTGGACAGTATGAGCAAAATGCACTAAATATTTAAATACTTGTTTTAATACTTTAGCACACACACACACTGTTTAGAAAATTTCTAATTGCACTATTTCCACCCGTTTCTGTCAGATTTTGACATTCAGAAATGTAAGTATTAGGAGTCCATATTAATAATAATGCTTTTCTCAAGCCAGCGTTATGATCCCTGAATTCTTCCCAAATTGGAGAATCTAATTGGAGCTGAAAACCGACTCTTCCCAACTCTTATTCAGCCAACCCATCCATTTATTGGGCTAATTCTTCTTAATGTGATTCAAAGCAATTGAGGACAGGATAAACCAGGTGTTCCCAACCAGGGGTGCTCGCACCCCCTGGGGATGCAAGACGATATCCCAGGGGATGCAAAAACTTTCAAAATTATAGTGTATATGCATAATTCATTGCCATTATTCCAAACTTTTGTAAGGGGTCTGAGAATATATCAGAAGCGTTTTAGGGGTGCGAGGTATAGAAAAGGTTGGGAACCGCTGGGATAAAGAGTGATACCAGGCAAATATGCTTTTCCCAAAGTTTCTACTATGCAAACTGTAGAAAGGGGCATTTCTCAAATGGCTACTATTACTACAGCTTGCACATCGGACATCAGAAAGAGGAAGAGCCAGTGCTTTTTTTTGTAAAAGAAAAAGGTGCCGGAACTCACACATGTCATACAACCCGCCTTGCCTACCCTAAAAGGTTCCATCCAAAAAAGGTGCCGGAACTCCGTTCTGAGCGTTCTATGAGAAAAAAAGCCCTGGGAAGAGCAATGGCTTTCTGTGACTTTCTAGTGATTACACAAACCTAGAGAGATGGAAGGAATTTCTGAGATTGAGGGATTAAAAGGCTTGGATAATAAGAAATTGGTGGCACAGCTCTGGAAGTAAATAAAGGCATTTTTTATTTTGGAGGTGGCAACAGAAGTTGCTTGGCTTATTCCTGATTCAGTGCAAAGCAGTCACACATTGCTATAATTAACTCAACCTTAATTAACTTAAGGAAGGTAGCAATAAAAGCCTTCTAGTCATTTTTCTTCAGGTTTAAGGAGATTTGTCCATCACTTCCAATTCACAGGAATATCTTTTCACCTGCTTCTCACACCACCATTTAAAACAGAATGAATAAGTACCAGAATTTCACCCTGCTTGCTACAACAGAGGTGTGTTAGGGATCAGCAATCCCATGAAAGGGAAGATTCATTCACTCCTAATTCATTGGAATGGACAGATCTATTAAATCTAAATGACAATAACAATGGTAATAATTTAAACACAGCCTAGTTTAAGTTCCATGCAAATGTGGTCAGGAGGAGACTATACAACATTGTGATAGTTTTATTAAGCTTCGCTTCTTAACAATGAGAAGTATATCCTGAATAGGAATAGCAGAAGTAGAAAGCAAAACTTTCTACAACTTTGGTATATTTGGAAAGCTGTTGATTCCTTAAGTAAAACTGTTGTTTGATGTTTGGTCAGGGCTGTTTGATAGCATCAGCCTTACATTTGTGGATTTTTCATTTGCATTCATCCATGCTTGATAGCAAGTGGAGATATTGCACTCAGCATCCTTTCTTGTTTTGGGATTAGAAATTGTTTGTAGATGTAACAAGAACTAGTCACTTTGGATTTCTCACTGTTCTCCAGGGAAGGTGAACTGATTATGTTTGTTATGCTCTGCTTGGATTCATTTCTGATTGGAAAGAAAAACGGAATTTAGCATATTACAAAGAGCATACAATTATGCCTGATAAAATAAATAGATCCATCTACTAGCAAATATTAAGTTCCTTACAGAAAAGAAGATGCATTCTTACTAAATCCGCAGTTAGCAAGGTATTAAAAACTTGATTTTGTCATCAAGCTTGAGGCCCTGATAATATGGGTTGTATTGCTTGGGAGATGTTGCAGTTGTTCTTAGCTGTTTATGCTGTTATGTTATTTATGTTTTAACTGTTGATTTTTATATTGTTTTTATACTGTCTACTGCCCAGAGTCGTATATGTGAGATGGGCAGCAATATACATGTTGTGACTCAGGGCCAGCCTGTGGGTCCGACAGCCGGCTCCGACGTATCGGAGGACTCAGATGAGGGGGAGGAGGGAGACGAACCGGCTGATGATGGTTTGGAGGCTTTGCAGAGTCCTCAGCCGGGGACCTCTTCTCAGCTGCGTGAGCCCGAGAGTGCGGAGGATGATGACCCACAGCTGGCCCTGTTCAAGGACGCCCGACGCAGGAGGCAGTCGAGCAGGAACAAACAAAGAAAGGCTATGGGACTCCTCGGGAGGAGGCACAGGGAGACCACGCCCTGAGCTCTCTATAAAAGGAGTGTTTGGGGAGGGGCTGGTTGCTGAAAGCAACTTTTCCGCTTGAGAAGACAAGCTCTAGTGTTTTTGTTAACTGCGTAATTAAATCTTGGCAGAAGCCTTTTAGCCTTGGACGCTCTCCAGTCTCTTCTTTCTGATAAGGGGTTTGTTAGAAGAGGGCTGGTTCAGAACAGTTTGCTTTCAGCCTCCCACCCCTTACAACTACGATGGAGCAGCTTCTTGCCGAGAATGCTCAGCTCACCCAGCAACTCACTTTGCTGGCAGCTCCAGTGGGGCAACTACAAGCCCAGGTACATGCTGCACCCCCACCCAGGAGGAAATGTCAGATAGCTATGCCGGATAAATTTGCTGGCAATCCAGAACTGTTTCCTGCCTTCCTGGGACAATGCCAGCTTTTTATCAGCGTGAGAGCAGCTGATTTCCCCACTGACCGAGATAAGGTGGGTTTCGTGTTGAGCCTTCTGTCGGGAGATGCAGCTCGTTGGGGCACGCCTCTGTTGGCACAGCCTAGCCCTTTGTTGGATAACTTTGGGGGGTTTTGTGACCATATGCGCCTCATGTATGAGGACCCAATTAAGGCGCAGACGGCCACCCGACGCCTGAAAGCTTTGAGGCAGGGTCAGCGCCCCCTACAGGCCTACATCAGCGATTTCCGGCTGCTTAGCCAGGATTCCGCCTGGAATGAGGCTGCGCTCGTGGATGCCTTCCAGGATGGCTTGTCGGAGGAGATGTTGGATGAGCTGGCCCGCGTGGACATTCCCTCAGACCTGAATGGGCTGATCCATCTTTGTCTGCGGATCGATGCCCGGCTGCAGCAGCGAAAGAGTCGCCGTGCCACCCCACAGACCCCTGCCGCTCCTGTTGTGCGTGAGCCCCCAGTCCAGAGGGAGGAGCCAATGGAGCTGGGTGCCGCCAGGTCCCGTCTATCGGAGACGGAAATGGACAGACGACGAACGGGGGGGTTGTGTTTTTACTGTGGGGACCCTGGACATTTGGCTGCTTCTTGCCCGAAGAAGCGTCAGTGGGCGTCAGTGATCAAGCCTGCCCCGAGAAAGTCCCCTGCTTTGCTGTCGGGAAACGGCCCGAGCCCGATCTAGACGGTGTGAAAGATCGGGCGACCCACAACGACCACGCCGAGCGACGCCGTTCCGACGGTGCCTGTGAACCTCCACGGCATTTGATTCTGGAGGCACGTCTTATCCTTCCTGGCAAGCCAGAGGGGATTCCGGTCCATGCCTTAATTGACTCTGGGGCTACCACTAACTTTATGGATTCGGCCTTTGTGGCCAAATGGGCTGTTCCCCAGTGTCCAGTGGATCCGCCCATGCTTGTGGAGACCATCGATGGTCGAGTGCTCCTGTCCGGGCCTATTACGGCCGCCACGCAACCCGTGTGTATGGCCATCAGTACCCATGTGGAGGCCATTCAGTTCTACGTCACTTCGGATCTGCACTTCCCCGTGGTCTTGGGACTGGCGTGGCTCCGGGCGCATGATCCACAGATCTATTGGTCTCAGAACTTGGTCACCTTCCCAAGTTTGCAGTGCGTGGACCACACCCGCCATATCTGTGCCGGCCAGGTGGAGGGTTCCCCAGGGGTTTCCTTGCCTCCCGAACTGTCCGACTTTGCTGACGTGTTCAGCGAGTCAGAGGCGGACCAATTACCCCCGCACAGGCCCTACGACTGCTCCATTGACCTAGTCCCTGATGCGCCTCTCCCAGTGGGGCGTTTGTACTCCATGTCGGAGCCCGAGTTGGCTGCATTGCGGGACTTCCTGACAAAGAATTTGGCTCGTGGTTTCATCCGGCCCTCGTCCTCGCCAGTGTCTGCGCCCGTGCTCTTCGTCAAAAAGAAGTCGGGCGAGTTACGGCTTTGCTGTGACTACCGGAAACTCAACGCCATCACGGTGCGTAACCGCTACCCGCTGCCCCTCATCCCCGAGCTCTTGGACCGACTCCGGGAGGCTAAGATCTTCACGAAACTGGACCTGCGTGGAGCTTACAACCTCGTCAGGGTTCGGCCGGGTGATGAGTGGAAGACGGCGTTTGGTACTCGCTATGGACATTTCGAGTACACGGTGATGCCGTTTGGCTTGACCAACGCCCCCGCTGTGTTTCAGCATTTTATGAACGATATCTTTCGGGATCTGTTGGACCAGTTTGTCGTGATTTACCTGGACGACATCCTGATTTACTCCCCGTCGCGTGAAGCGCATCATCAGCATCTCCGTCAGGTCCTGCAGCGCCTCCGGGAACATCGGCTGTTTGCCAAGTTGGAGAAGTGCCAGTTCTACCAGGTGGCCATCGATTTCCTGGGTCACCGCATTTCTCCTGAGGGCATCGCCATGGAGCCGAGTAAAGTCGAGTCGTTGCAGAGTTGGCAACCCCCGCGTCGCGTGAAGGACGTTCAGCGACTCCTTGGATTTGCCAACTACTATCGGACATTCATCCCTGGCTTTGCTGCCTTGACAGCCCCCCTCACCCGGCTCCTGCAGAAGAAGACTCGGTTCCAGTGGAACGCCCCCGAACAACAGGCGTTCCAGGCTTTGAAGGACGCCTTCATGAAGGAGCCCATCTTGAAACATCCCGACCCGCAATGGCCGTTTGTCGTGGAGGCGGACGCCTCCGACATTGCCATTGGGGCCGTGTTACTCCAGGCGACGACGCCCAGCGGTACCCTTTTCCCTTGCGCGTATCACTCTCGGAAATTGAACCCCTCGGAGCGCAACTATACCATCTGGGAGAAGGAGCTGCTGGCCATCAAGGCGGCGTTCGAGGCTTGGAGGCATCATCTGGAGGGGGCGCGGCATCAGATCGAGGTCCGGACGGACCACAAGAATCTGGAAAGCCTGCAGACCGCTCGGAATTTGAATCAACACCAGATCCGGTGGTCCCTCTTCTTTGCGAGGTTTGACTTCCGGGTGCGGTACATACCAAGCGAGCACAACCAGAGAGCGGATGCTCTGTCCAGAAAGCCCGAATACACCCGAGCGGAAGACAAGCTTCCGCCCAGGACAGTGATCCCCGTCGAGTCTTTTGCTGCGGTGCGGGAGCCGGTGGATATACGGGCTCGGATCCGGGAGGCGCAGCAGCAGGAGGCATGGGTGGCTCAGCGGAAGGAAGAGGTGGGGCCAGATTCGCCTTGGTCGGTCGCGGATGGACTCCTGTATTATCGTGACCGGCTCTATGTTCCAGGAGGGCCACTCAGGGGACTCGTCCTCAGCCAGTGTCATGATAACCCGGCTGCGGGGCATTTTGGCCTGTTCAAGACTCTGAACTTGGTCTCCCGTACTTTTTGGTGGCCCCGAGTCCGACACGATGTCCAGTCTTATGTCACCTCCTGCATTCCTTGCAGGCAGGCCAAGTCAGCGACAGGGGCCCCGCCTGGTTTACTGCAGCCCTTGCCAACACCCAAGAGACCCTGGGGGGCTATGTCCATGGACTTTCTGACGGATCTACCCCCATCCTCCGGCTTCACGACAGAGTTTGTGGTGGTGGACATGCTGACCAAGATGGTGCACTTCATCCCTTGTCGCGGCTTACCGTCAGCTCGCGCCACTAGTCGCATGTTCATCCAACAGGTGTTCCGGCTGCACGGCCTTCCCGATAGAGTCGTCTCCGATAGGGGGGCCCAGTTTACAGCCCGCTTCTGGCAGGAGTTGATGCGGGCGTTGGACATTAAGGTTTGCCTCTCGTCCGCGCATCATCCACAAACCGACGGGGGTACCGAGAAGGTCATCGGCATCTTAGAGCAGTATCTGCGCTGCTACGTTAACCTGCAGCAGGACAATTGGGTGGACTATTTGGCCATAGCCGAGTTTGCCTTTAACAACTCGCAGCACACCTCCACGCAGATGACACCGTTCTTGGCCAACGTGGGTTATCACCCCCGGTTTTTCCCCCTTTCTCCCATGGACTCATCGGAGCCGGCAGCGAACGATTTTATGACGGAGTTACAGGCGATCCATCGGTTGGTGCGACGGCAGCTGGAGAAGGCCAAGGCCGACTACAAGAGGTTCGCCGATCGGTCGAGAAGGGATACGCCTCCACTATCGGTGGGGGATCGGGTCTGGCTGTCCACCAGGAACCTACCATCCACTCGGCCGGCGAGGAAGCTGGACCACCGTTACCTTGGACCATTCCCAGTCGAGGCCGTCATCAATCCGGTCGCCTATCGTTTAACTCTGCCACGTTCCCTGCGCGTGCACCCCGTCTTCCATCGGTCCTTGTTGGTCCCCGAACAACCGGCCTGTCCACTTCGCCAAGCGGAACCTCCCTCATCAGGAACTCGTGATGGAGGCAGCACCCCCGAGTATGAGGTCGCCAGCATCAGGGATTCCCGCTGGCTGAAAGGTCGCTTCCAGTACCTGATCGAGTGGAAAGGGTACGGGTCGGAGGACTTCACATGGGAAGACGCGACCGCCGTTCATGCCCCTGCGTTGGTGACTGCTTTTCACGAACAGTTCCCATCCCGACCGCATCCGGATCGGCAGACCCGGGGAAAGGGCCCTGCGGTGCGGGATAGTGTTGTGACTCAGGGCCAGCCTGTGGGTCCGACAGCCGGCTCCGACGTATCGGAGGACTCAGATGAGGGGGAGGAGGGAGACGAACTGGCTGATGATGGTTTGGAGGCTTTGCAGAGTCCTCAGCCGGGGACCTCTTCTCAGCTGCGTGAGCCCGAGAGTGCGGAGGATGATGACCCACAGCTGGCCCTGTTCAAGGACGCCCGACGCAGGAGGCAGTCGAGCAGGAACAAACAAAGAAAGGCTATGGGACTCCTCGGGAGGAGGCACAGGGAGACCACGCCCTGAGCTCTCTATAAAAGGAGTGTTTGGGGAGGGGCTGGTTGCTGAAAGCAACTTTTCCGCTTGAGAAGACAAGCTCTAGTGTTTTTGTTAACTGCGTAATTAAATCTTGGCAGAAGCCTTTTAGCCTTGGACGCTCTCCAGTCTCTTCTTTCTGATAAGGGGTTTGTTAGAAGAGGGCTGGTTCAGAACAATACATTGAACAAATAAATAAGAAAAAAAGCAAACGAAAAAATTCCTGCAGCAACATGCTCACGACTGGCAACTGGAAGCAACCTAGCAGTTTAGCCTCTAGATCAGGGGTCTTCAAACTTAGCCCTTTTATGACTTGTGGAGTTCAACTCCCAAAATTCCTCAGCCAGCGTGCTGATGCATTCTGCCTTTCTCATGCCGTGATCTCCAGAAAGATACCAGGGTTATACTTTTCAAAGTTCCCTGTGTTGGTGAGTGATATGTACAGAAGACTCACCTTAATCATAGGAGCAGTCAACAGTATAACAGCTTCATTCATTTTTAAGAAGTTCAGCAGAAGGTTCTGTGAAGGCTTTGTTCAGAGGACAGTTACTTCTTTTGGTAGCAGAAAGGTTATTATTTTATTCATGGGGGGGCACTCATGAAGAGCAACTAGGTGATTACATGTCTGCAGCTAACAGGCAGTTTAATTGTTAATTTTAGATTTTATACCACCCAATTTTTTTTTCTATTAAAAATAAAATAGTGATTAGGGTCAGTGCTCAAAAATAAGGGTAAAAAGCTCTTTGCTTTTGGGTGGCTGATAAGTCTCTTACACCTTACCTGAAATATCAGCTATTAATATGAATTGTGTGAGTGTGTGTGCATATACACTTGTATGCTTCATTACACCAAAGCTGCTGTAAACATAGCAGAGAGATAGCTGCACACTCTTATCAAATGCTATACCTACCCTAATTGAGGACATTTACAACTTTGGCATTAATTCTCTGGAACTGTCATTCTGGCGCTGCACCAACCCTTTCAGAACAAAACATTCATTTTCTTTACCTGTTTTCTGGCACATCTTTTTCAGAGAAGACTGTTCAAGTAACAATCCTCCAGATATTAACAGATGTAGATTTCTTTTGCAGAAGCAAATTTCTTTCAGGGCACAATTTTGCTATAATATGTCTGATAAATCAATTGAGGATACCTTAAAAATGCTACTGCATATCAAGCTTTTCAAACTTGGGGTTTGCTGTTGCTGATTTTTGGGGGTGGGGGGTGGGGGGGTGGGAAAGGCGAGTGAAAGTTTCTCTGTGTGCATCTGAGTAGAAAACCAGGAAGAAGCAAATGTGGTTGAAATCCTCATGATTGATGAGTATGCTTTTGTTATAAGATGCTCATGGGATTGGTCATTTTCTTACTAGTGGTTTGCAGCTTCTGTGGCTTCCCCCATTTCAAATGGGGGGGGGGGCATAATGGGGAAACACCCCTCTCCAGGAGCTTGAGTAGAGTAAGCAGTCTGGAAGGCTACCAAGTGATAGAACCCTATCTCCAATAATAAACTCCAGAAAAATACTCAAACCCTCTGATAATACAGTTAAGTTAGAAGAAGAAAACTTTATTGCATAAGGGAGAGGGGAAAATGTTTTAAACAATTATAAATCAGATTTTGGCCAGGCATTGTATAAAGTATTCAGTACATTTAAGAATCCCGAGCTTTTTCCCTCTCCTCATAAATTTATATCTGCAGGTCCAGATCTTCTTCTGCCTCTTTGTTGCTGTCTCGTCTTTGATGTTGATATAAAAATCCAACCAAGAATATCGCCTTTCCTTTGTTAATTGATACATAGGCGCACATATTGCCCTGGTCACTCCTCAGCTTAGCTTTTGCAAAACACTCATTTTTGGGCTTCTGTCTTGGGAAACAGCAGCCGATCCAGAAAATGGCAGCTGGACTGCCAGAGGGAGAATCCCACCCACAGAATGTCAAGTCTCAGTTGTTGCACTGATCCCCAACACCCTCTGGGCCTAACTCAAAATAGCAGTCATCACTTTTAAAGCTCTTTATGATATAATGCTGGATTATATCCAGGCTACCTTGAGAGAACTGAACCTGTCCATTTAGGCAGAATAGTTATATGCCTGTTAAGAATCCCTTTTCCACAATAAGCTCACTGAGAGTGAGCTAGGCGGCAGGCTTTCTCTGTCATAACTTCCACACTCTGGAGCATGGTTCCCCAGAATTAAATCAGTCACTTCCTACCTTGTTTTTATTTAGCAATTATTATCTGCATTATATTCACTGAGGGAGATGGGTGGTTAAGAAACATGAAATATAAATAAATAAAAATCTGTCTCTCGCTTGTCTGCTCAATGCCCAGAGACTTAACTGATTGGGAGACATACAAATATGACAAATAATACATGCTGTGCATAAATAAATAAATATGTTTTGTTTTCCTAGTGATCATGATTCTTCTGGTCTCAGGATTTTCTAAGCAGCAGGACTCTTCACTGAACTGAAGATAAATCCTGCGAATAAACAGCATGTGCCTATTCTTTACAATATTATAATTTGATATGCCTAGTCTGTCAACAAAGTTATTCAGTCTTTACACTGAATAATATATGTTCCCTTTTCTCATGAATAGATCATTTTTGATACTGATGGATTGTAATAGAGATGGGATAGTCATCTCCCTCTATTTTTTTTCTAGATACTACTTCATTCAACATTCAGAAAGGGTTTAATTTCCTGCCACTGTAGTTCTGTACTCTCTGGAAATTCTTTGGATGTTCCCATTATTTGGCTAAGAGCTGCCTACTTCCAATTTGAAATTTCTCTCTCTCTCTCTCTCTCTCTCTCTCTCTCTCTCTCTCTCTCTCTCTCTCTCTCTCTCTCTCTCTCTCTCTCTCTCTCTCTCTCTCTCTCTCTCTCACACACACACACACACACACACACACACACACAAACCTTGTATAGGTATGCATTAAATTTCAAAAGCTGTTTAAACTTAGCCAGGAAATCACATTGAGATGAATAGGCAAAGCCATTCCATGGATGCAGCAGCATCATGGATACACTCACCAATGAGCAAAGATCTCTTAGGAACCCAATGGCTCAATTTCATAAACAGCTTTGTGGCTGAAAGCATCTGCAACCCATTATATAGGAAGAAATGCCAAGGTGTTTGGGAACTATTTTGTCAGGGGGAAAGCAGGTAGAGATTTTAGAACTGAATAAAAATAAATGATTTTCATTCATCTGCTGTTTGAGAACAGAATGATTCTTATATAAGAGAACTGATGGAGGGCAGGTGGGTCTCCAGCTGTTTCTGAATGATATGTTGCAGCATCTTTCACCACATCTTTGCTGGGAAATATCATTTGGTGACTTCTGGAGAACCAATGGTTTCCCATCTCTAAGATAACGGCTGGTTTTAATAATACATCAAACATATTTCATTATATAGGAAGTTAAAGCAATAAAATAATAAAATACACTTTGTGGTGTCATTGCTTTCTCAAATTGTGCTGGTGTGCTTTTTATTTTATTGTTCGAATCTATTGTCAAAGTGACCATTGACGGTTCTGTCACTTCTCCTCACATTATATTCTCCTCACATTCATCTGACCATGTTTTAAATACCAGGCCAGTGCCTTCGGTCTGCAGGCTGGGTTTTGATTTCTTTCGACTTTTTGACAAAGGATGAATGTATTAGAAGAAAAAGAAGTAGTTGGAAACCAATGAATATTCTACCTAACTGGTGATCCATTTCTGTCTCTCTTTTTTCTCTATTACACAAACTTTTGGCTTTATGTGAAGTATAAACACCTGGCCATCCTTAATTGGTTGTGTCTCATTACCAATTAATAGAGAAGAAAATAGGTACTTGAATCAGAACATATTTCTTTCACACATTTTGATAATGTTTTAATATCTATGTGCTTGATATACTTAAGTTATATAACCCACTAATGGATGGTTCTGTCATTCTAAACCTTTCTCTCTTCCTTCCTGGTCAGAAGACCTACAGCTGAGATACTTTTAAGGCAGGGGTGTCAAACTGCCAGCTCACAGGCCGGATGCATTACAACAAAACCGCACCCACCCCATTGCTGGCAATGGGAAAAAAGTCGTGATACGTTGTGACACGTCATGGGACATCACGAGTTTGACACCCCTGTTTTAAGGGATTAGAAAGAATAGTAGAAGACATACTCTGTGTGCCATAAGTTGTCATTCTTTCCATCCCAGCAAAATGTTGGAAGGAAATTATTGCAACTATCCATCTTCTGTCCATCAGCATCTCTGAAGAGCAAAATGGGAACAAATTTGGTGTGATAAGCCAATAAAAGAAAGATTGAGCTGAAAATGGACCAGATTAGGCTGTGGGGAAAAAATATTTCCCTAGTGGAAAAGCAGTTAGGCAGTAGCTAAAAATGCTGCCCTCTCCCTCCTAATTAGGTGACCAGAGTGAAAAATATGAATGTGAAATATAGTACGACATTTGATATATTGCATACGTTTTTGCATTTCTTGGAATTAAATCATATCATAAATAGGTAAAGTATCAGTGAGGGAAGCAGTTCAGACTAAATGCATAAAGCTGCTTACTTCCATGTAAGTGATCAATTCATATAATGCAAATAAAGTGATTTGTAAATCCCGGCCAAAGAAGTCAAAACCTGAGGACAGCTAAAGTACCAATGCATAAATATAAAGCACATTCAAATAAATCATCAAATTTCCATATTATCATAGCCTATTGCATAAAATCAATTCTCAGTTGGACAGCCTTGACAAGTCAAGAGCATTGAATTGGCAGTTCTGCTAGAAACAATTGAGTTCATGCCCTAGAGGAATAAGACAGTCTACTGACAGTATCCCCATAGACTGTTCTGTCAAAGAATGACTCTGACTGAAGTACATAGTTGTCTATCAGCTTCCTCTCGTAATATGGCACTTGATAAAATCTCCCTTATTTCAGAATAGAATCTAATAGCTCAAATCTCACTGTAATAAAATCTGTTCTGTGTTACCATCTCACACCTAGTCAGGTATTTTTTTCTATTTGAAATGCCTTCTTATTCTTGGTCAACCATTTTCAAGATCTGATATTGGCAAGAGATTCTATATCAGTTTGGGTACTAATATTCACAATGCTCTGTTTAAAAGTTTCCTTGGCATGATATATGTTTAGGTATTGAACTGATAAACCATAACATGAAACATCTTTGGTAAATTGGTTTCCCACCTGGTGTTATGCAACATACTGTTTTGTTCCTCTAGGCATTATTTGGGTAATTGTTATGAAGGAAAGTTATCATTCTTACCTTTGTTTCATATGTAGCAATAAAATCACGATAGCAAAGTGTAGCATTCAATTTTTTTAATAAGATTATAAAACAGCATAGTACAGGTATAAAACTGAAATAAATTACTTCAAAATGGATTATCAAAAGAATGAGAAAACTTGCACTGAGCAGGGAGATGATGTAGCAAAAGACAGACACACAAAAACACAATCAAATATTCCAATTTCTTTTAGTTTGGAATCCAGCAGCAAAGCTATAAATGTTATTATAAACATAAAAGGTTTCATTTCATCACTCACAGCTTACACAGAGCAAACTAGATTTGATATTACTTGCAGCTTACGTGCAAGTACAGCTGCCTGGTAGAAATAAAAATGGTGGAAAGAATGAGTAAATGTCCAAACACTGGAAGTAGGTCAGGCAGTCTGGTGCCTTAATGTCAGGATATTGCAACATTCATTTCCTCCTTTGCTCACTTTGCCCTCCATCCTGTCATTTGCTGTGGTATCATCTTTTGTAAGGCCATCAAGCCAACCCACAGTAAGTATCAAGCAACTCAATTGGAAAGCTTTTGGCTCTGTTCTAGCTGAGTTATTTTTGAACAGAGACCATGCAACCTTCCCTGGACAATTTAAAAAATTGAACAATCCCAAAGTCAAATTTTTTAAAGTACCGTATATCATATCATATCATGTCACATCATCATTATACATATTGAAATATTAGCTCTAAGTGGAAACAAACAAACAAACAAACAAACAAACAAACAAACAAATAAATAAATAAATAAATAAATAACCTTAGTGCAATGAAATCTGTATCCTGAGATTCTGGTTGGCAACTAGGAGGAAAGTAATAGAAGGCAAGATTCTGGGAAAGGTATCTGAATAGACTCAGAAATACTACAAACTACAGCATTCATATTTCACTTGAACACCTCCCCCCCAAAAGGAAAAAAGGATCCCTATTTTATTATAGTGATTACTGTATGCAGTCTTAAACGTCCTAATATTAAATATAAACATTAGCTTTCTTTCCTAAACTGGAATATTTTTATGGTCAGTAACGAGGGTTTTTAAAATTTAAAATATAATTGATGCATCTCTGGCATTTTTCAGTTTCCTGAATAATATTATCCAACCTTCCACTCTTCTTGAAAGAAAAAAGCTAGAAGTAAGTCAAGGTGCATTTCTTGAACAAACAGATTACCAAATAAGCCAATAGCTTTACAAGAGAATAATCAATGGGCTAAAATCTCTTGCCTTGCTGACCTTGTCTACCCATTATTAACTCTGCTTAGGGAATCCACCTGGCTTGGCACATAATTGATAATGAGTGTTCTGTCTTTGCGAATACTGCTCAGCCACTTACTCGCGAGGAAAAACCCCTTTCCACTGAACAAGGCAGGATTTGGTAAGATAAACCCCTTTTATTTTGACACAGCTTTCATGGAACAAAACTCCAACCAGTTCTTTAGCTGTTGAAATGAACAAGATTCAGTCTGAATTCTCAGCTGGAATGCTCAGGGTTTGAGTCACTCAAACACAGAGAAATCTGACAAACCTGGTTAAATATCCAAGAATGCTGAGGCAAGAACTCCAACAACAGACGCACAAAGCCATAGCATGAACGGTTGCCTTCAGCAACCAGCCCCCCCCCCCCGCAACACCTCTCCTCTTTATAGTCCAGCCAGGGCATGGCTTCTTAGAGTCTTTTACTTTTCCTGGAGAGCTGCCCCAGAGCCCTCTGCTATGCTGCACACCTTTTTTCCCTGTGCATCCATGCATCTGGAACAGGCCCCAGCTGCTCCTCATCTTCGCTCAGTTCGGGCTCCCAACCCCGCTGTCTCTCTCTGCCTGAGCTTGAGTAGATGGGCCCAGTGTCACATCAAGCTCTGAGTCTTTGCTCCTCAGAGCCTTCCACAGACTCCAATGTGATCCCAGGCAACCCTTCCTCCTCGTCCGATTCATCTGACCCAGTTGCCCTCTCAAACTATTGTTGGGTTTACACATCTTAGAGAACAAACTCCCAAGGCAGGGTTAACTAGCTCTCTATTTCAGTTTATCTTAAAAATAAAATTACATTTAGGCACAATCAATTTGTTAGACACAAATTGAAATCCACTCTGTTTGTGTTACAAATAGAAAAGAAGTTTATTAGACTTCACAACAAAGTCTAAAAAAATAACGGTTTGCAAAGCGTGGTGGATTCAGGAAGGCAAACAATGCAGCCAAGCACTGAACCACACCCCAAATTCCAAAATCACATATTATTATACATCCTATCACGATGCCCCATTCCCTCCCCCATGGCCCCATTGGCTTAGGCTTTGGAGGTTACAATCTATCAGAAGTGCCTAAACAGAATACATTATCTCTGCCCCTGTTTGCTTACATTATACTAATAAGATCCCTCCCCTACTACCCTGTTTCTAGAGGAGAGATGTCTCCCATCTTCTACACCTGCCAGGGGTACCAGGCACCAGAAGGTACTTAAAAACAATTCCTAGATGGTGACTCACAATGGGCCCCATGGTAACTCCTGTTCTCCCCCTCCCTCCACTTAAGACCTGTATTTTTCCCCATATACTCAAAGCATCTACTCAGGCAATTGGTTATAAAATGATTATTATAAAATATAAAATATGATTACATGATAATACCAAAAGCATATATATTTTTATTTTTAAATTTCTTCACTACTTCCAGTTATTTTCCACAAATTCTAGTTACTAAATAGCTGATACCCTCCTTCTGCCAGAGACCCTCAGATCTGTCCCACTCCTGCCCAGGCCCCCATAGGCACCCTTGATGCAAACGATGTAGAGCTGGCCGTGCCCACCCAGTAGGCCATACGCACTCTAGCCACGCCTGCCCAGTAGGCCACGCCCACCCGGCCCCCTGAGGGCAACTGCAATGCTGATGTGGCCCTCAGTGAAATTGAGTTTGACACCCCTGGCTTAGAAGGTTTATCTTACTACCTATGTAACTGCTTGATTTTAGAGCTTGAGCAATATACAGCGTGCTGCCTAAAGATGACAGAAGTTAATATCTAAAGCCATATAGAGATTATTAGATATTGGAAGGCTGCTACAAACAAAGCATTAAGCTAAGCCAATGACAGGGTGAGGTGATCATCGTCTCTATGTATTGATGTGACTGAAGTGAGTGTGATACAGACTGGTAGGAAACTGCTACATCCTTGAACCTCATGCTTTGAATATCAAGTCCCCAGGGAACTTATTTGGCCTCTCTGAAGCAAGTGTATTACACTTACATCCTTAACTGGTAAACCAGGTTAATGTTCCTCCATCATCTGAATAGGCTTAGGGGGTATTGAATAACCAGTGCAGGCCTGCCTAGGCCTTGAACTCTGAACAGTTCTCGAACTTTGAACCTTCTCAAATGTTTGAATGGCCCTTTCCTTTCTGACTTTCTGACTTAGGAAGTTTCCAAAGACTTGATTGTTCCATCAAGCCTTGGGGTGAGTATATGTACACACACACACACACACACACACACACACACACACACACACACATATATATATATATATATATGTATGTATATATGTATGTATGTATTCTGCAAGTGTGTTAGAACTAATAGAACTAATATTCTGAATTTTTTTACATTTAAATTTTAGATAAGATAAGATAACCTTTATTGTCATTTTTTTTTACTGTGGGCACAACGGCACACATCAAAAATGAAATTTAGTTGCCCGCTCTCAAAGTGAACACATACATGACACACACCTAACATACTATAAACAACATATGTATAGACCCACACCCCTACATATACGTAACAAATAAATATTAAGCACTCTCCATCTTGAAAATATAACGGAAGGAGGAAGCTTTAGAGTTTACAAGGTTAATACTGTATGGAGCGAAACTGTGACTGAATCTGGATGTTCTGCTTCGGATACCACGAAGCCTTCTCCGAGAAGGTAAAAAGGAAAACAGGTTGTGAAGAGGATGTGTAGTGTCCCAGAAAATCTTATGGACCCTGCTCAACCAACGCTTCTGTGCTATGTCCTGGAGACTTCACTTTCTTAGGATCTTGCGGAAGAACAGGGTAGAACAACAGCAAATGATCCTCTTTTACCGGTCTACCATAGAGAGCGTCCTCTCGTGTGGTATTGTGGTTTGGTATGCCGGTCTGACAGCCGCGGATAGGAAAGTATTACAGAGGGTAGTGAGCACAGCACAAGACATTGTGGGCTGTTCCCTGACACCACTGGATGACATCGCCAGGGCTTGTTGCCTTGGAAGGGTGAGGAAGATTCTCAGGGACGACTCACACCCTGGACGGTATCTCTTTACTCTCCTACCATCCGGTAGGAGATATAGGAATATAGCCAGCCATACCAACAGGCTGAAAAATAGCTGTTATCCGTGGACTGTTAGGCTTTTAAATGGGACATAATCATATGCAGAATTGACTTGGGAGGCCGGTGTGTGGTGTAGTTGGTTCACATAGTGTGGTGGGATGGAGGGTTTGTTGTCACTGTGTGTTGGGGGGAGAGAGCACAGGGGGAGGCTCAGCTAATCTCAATGTACACATGTTGTACTTTGACAATAAAGGTTTATGATGATGATGATGATGATGATGATGATGATGATGATGATGATGATGGAAGGGAGGAAACTGCCAATAATCTTTTTGGCCATCCTCACCACTCTCTGCACCGCCTTCCTGTCTGAAGCAGTGATGCTTCCAAACCAGACTGTGTTGTTGTATGAAAGGATGCTCTGAATCATCCCCCTGCAGAAAGTAATAAGACAGGGGAAGGAAAATGCAGGCATTGCTGTGCCCGCTTCACCAGTTTCTCATTGTTGAGCAACCAAGCCAGCCTACTTGTTAGCTGCACACCCAGGAATTTGATGCTAGTAACCATCTCCACAGCTGAAGCATTAATGCACAGAGAAGTGTGGCTGTGCCTGCCTTTTCTGAAATCGACAGTGATCTCTTTGGTTATTTAGTCCATAATTGTTCCCATTGTTTCTTTAAATTTTTGTGAAGATTTTATCATATAAGGTTTTTTTTAATTCTGTCTCTCTGTCATAGCTAAATAAACATGTATTTATGCATCCTAATAGGTGGTGTTGATTTTGCATGACCTTTCTATTATTTTTCTTAACGTCCCTCTTTCCTTCTTTGCACAGATTTCTCATCATTTCCCACGAGTGAGTCTTTCCTCTTTAATCTAATGGCTAAATTCTGTACTACCCTATGGGTGACACGTAACTTCATCCTGAATAAATGCATTCCTTTCTCCATATGTATTTGACAGAAGGAGACTATATGCAGGAACATGAGTGGGGCAATTGGATTGGATTCATATCTTTTAACTGTTATTTGCTTTCACATTGTTCTTGCTGGGTATTCTTTTGGCTTATTGTAGTTATTTTTAATCCTATGTATAAGTCAGTTCTATATTAAGTGTAGATCTATCTTTGTGACTAAGCTGGGAAACAAATTGGGAAAAAAATGAATGAATAAATAAGAATAATAGAACTATCCTTTAATATTTTAGTTAGAACTTTAGTTAGACCCTAAATGGCTTGGGTCCGGGATATCTGAGGGAACACCTGCTGCCGGCATCAAGCTCCCTTCGTCCAGTGCGCTCCCACAGGGAGGGTCTTCTCAGGGTGCCACCAGTCAGAGATTGCCGGCGGACAACACCCAGGGATAGGGCCTTCTCAGTGGGTGTGCCTGCCCTGTGGAACCAGCTGCCTGCGGAGCTTAGGACTGCCCCCGACCTCCGTTCATTCCGCCGGGACCTGAAGACCTGGCTCTTCGAGCTCTCTGGCCCAGGCTGAGAATTTTAATTTTAACTGGGGTTTTATTTGTTCAGGGACGGATATAATTTTTTAATTGTTTTTAACTTTTGTATTTTTTGTTTTAATCACCCTGTAAACTGCCCTGAGTCCTTCGGGAAAGGGCGGTATATAAATATAATAAAATAAATAAATAAATAAA
Source organism: Vipera ursinii (assembly GCF_947247035.1). Taxonomy (NCBI): domain Eukaryota; kingdom Metazoa; phylum Chordata; class Lepidosauria; order Squamata; family Viperidae; genus Vipera; species Vipera ursinii. Next base: position 167,542,198 of record NC_139512.1, on the reverse strand, counting down.
TAAATAAATAAATAAATAAATAAATAAATAAATAAATAATGTTTACCGCCTAAACCCATTTTGAGTCTCTTTTGTACAATGAAGTATGGAATTGTTCTTTTATTTTTCAAACTCGCTGAAAGATTCCACTATCTGCAACCCCCTTCCCCAAAAAACTAGTCTAAGTCAAAATATGTTTGCACAACACACTGTCAAAAATCAAGTTTATGTTTGCTTTTACATGTTGGCTAACAATAGTATTCTCTAAGGTGCTTTTCTAAAAGCCATTCTCTTGCATTTCAATCTACTTGATGGGTAACTGCAGCAATTTGCAACTAACACAGTTATCAGTCATTTAAGTACAATTAGGCTATCTAGTGGAATTTTAAATATATCAAATGAAGAGGGGGGTAGTGTATAAAAGCCCATAATTTATGAAGGAAAATTTTAAAACACCTGGATTTTCTCTGAAATTATATTGGGCTAGGCTGGCTGCCAGCAAGTTTGGCTATTCCTTGATATCTTTTTGATGTGGTGCTAGAATGATCCCGAAATTGCTTGACATGATTACAATTCCATAGTTAATATCTAAAGTCATGGGAAATGTTGGCATTCAGACTTATTCAGAGTCTGTATGTCTTTGCTGGATTTAACTCTTTTGATAATTATATTCTTATTGAAATAGTTTGTTCTTAATATAAAATAGAAATAAAGATAGGAGGAAAAGGGGGTCCAGGGTGGTGAAGTGAGGGAAGAAAAGGAAAAAAAACAAAAATCAGTGCTTCCAAATTCTTTTGGTGTAGTAAGTTACCTAATGGAGTTATAATACCAACTTATTACATATACCAAATAGTAATTATTCACCATTTCTATAACAATAGCTGACTTAATCCTCTTTCAAGCATAAAGTTCGGGAATAGTTTCCAAATAAGAATAAAGCTATTTACAATCTTTTTCCTAATTAGTGCAGTCAAGTTAAACATTTTTACTAGTTCCATCATCTCTTTGATCCATTCCTCCATTGTGTGAGTCAACACTTCTTTTCATTTTGAGGCATATAGAATTCTTGCAGCCGTCATCATATATAGTATCAGAGTTCAATTTTTCTCCCAATTTCTTTATCTAGTAGTCCTAAATGGCTTCCATGTAAATCCATGTTAAAATCTTCTGAATTGAAACCTGAATCTGTTCCCAATAATTCTTTGCCTTATCACAAGTACACCACATATAATAAAAAGTATCTGCCTTACAATTACATTTCCAGCAAACATTTGAAACACCCTTATAGATCTTTAATCATTCTTTTGATACTCAGCCTTCCATCCTTCCGAGGTAGGTAAAATGAGGACCCAGATTGTTGGGGGCAATTAAGCTGACTTTGTAATAATGCCGCTTGGGGGTGTGTGAAAGCCCTAATAAGCAGGCATATACATAGAATGAAGGCTATTGCTAAGCTTGTAAGCCGCCCTGAGTCTTCGGAGAAGGGCGGGATATAAATGGAATAAAAATAAATAAAAATAAAAATATTATAAAGGTTAGCTTCACCATGTCTCCATCAAGGTTAATGCAACATGAATTTTGAAATATTGGTTCTTATTGAAAAGGATGTGATCTAAAAATCTATTGAAATGTTTGTGGGCTTTTTTTAACCTCCTCCAAGCAAAAAAAAAAGGCAAAAGGGAAAAGATAGATATAGACGTATATGTATACACACATACACACACCTCTTCTCTCTTGCCCCACAGCTACAATTTGCCACTTAGATATTTTATATACATTTTCTTTGCATAACATACAATGTATTTTGGTCATTATTACTCATTTTGTTTGTATCATTGTAATTGTTATTACCCCTTCATGGATTACTGCCTTGTCGTGGCGAAGGGGCTTGCGTAATTCAATGAAGCTATGAGCTATGCCGTGCAGGGCCACCCAAGACGGACAGGTCATAGCAGAGAGTTCTGACAAAACGTGATCCACTGGAGAAGGAAATGGCAACCCACTCCAGTATCTTTGCCATGAAAACCCCATGGACAGTACCAAAAGGCAAAAAGATATGACGCTGGAAGATGAGCCCCTCAGGTCGGAAGGCGTCCAATATGCTACTGGGGAAGAGCAGAGGGCTAGTACTAGTAGCGCCAGAAAGAATGAAGCGACTGGGCCAAAGCCGAAAGGACGCTCAGCTGTGGATGTGTCTGGTGGTGAAAGGAAAGTCCGATGCTGTAAAGATTTTTTCTCCATAGGAACCTGGAATGTAAGATCCATGAATCAAGGCAAACTGGACATGGTCAAACAAGAGATGACAAGACTGAACATTGACATCTTAGGTATCAGCGAACTAAAATGGACAGGAATGGGTGAATTTAATTCAGATGACCATCAGGTATACTACTGTGGGCAAGAATCCTTCAGAAGAAATGGAGTAGCGTTCATAGTCAATAAAAGAGTAGGAAAAGCAATACTGGGATACAATCCTCAAAATGACAGAATGATCTCAGTTCGAATCCAAGGCAAACCATTCAATATCACAGTAGTCCAAGTCTATGCCCCAACCACCAGTGCTGAAGAGGATGAAATTGACCAGTTCTATGAAGCACTACAGCACCTTATAGAACTAACACCAAAAAATGATGTTCTTATCATCATGGGGGATTGGAATGCTAAAGTAGGAAGCCAAAAGATAACTGGAATAACAGGCAAGTTTGGCCTTGGAGTGCAAAATGAAGCAGGGCACAGGCTGATAGAATTCTGTCAAGAGAATACGATGGTCATAGCAAACATTCTTTTCCAACAACCCAAGAGACGGCTCTACACATGGACATCACCAGATGGTCAACACAGAAATCAGATTGACTATATGCTCTGCAGCCAAAGATGGAGAAGCTCTATACAGTCAGTAAAAACAAGACCAGGAGCTGACTGTGGCTCAGACCATGAGCTTCTCCTTGCAAAGTTTAGGCTTAAACTGAAGAAAGTAGGGAAAAGCACTAGGCCAGTCAGGTATGAATTAAATCATATCCCTGTTGAATATACAGTAGAGGTGACAAATAGATTTAAGGAATTAGATCTGATAGACAGAGTGCCTGAAGAACTATGGACAGAGGTTCGTGACATTGTACAACAGGTAGCAACCAAAACCATCCCAAAGAAAAAGAAATGCAAGAAAGCAAAATGGCTGTCTGAGGAAGCTTTGCAAATAGCTGAGGAAAGGAGGGAAGCGAAAGGCAAGGGAGAAAAAGAAAGATACACCCAATTGAATGCAGAATTCCAGAGAATAGCTAGAAGAGATAAGAATGCCTTCTTAAATGAACAGTGCAAAGAAATAGAAGAAAACAATAGAATAGGGAGGACCAGAGATCTTTTCAAGAAAATTGGAGAAATGAAGGGAACGTTTAATGCAAAAATGGGCATGATAAAGGACCAAAATGGCAGGGACCTAACAGAGGCGGAAGAGATTAAGAAGAGGTGGCAAAATTACACAGAAGAACTATACAAGAATGAGCTTAACGTCCCTGATAATCACAATGAGGTGGTCACTGACCTCGAGCCAGATATCCTAGAATGTGAAGTGAAGTGGGCCTTAGAAAAGCTGAGCAACAACAAAGCTAGTGGAGGTGACAGTATTCCAGCTGAGCTATTCAAAATCTTAAAAGACAATGCAGTAAAAGTGCTACACTCAATTTGCCAGCAAATTTGGAAAACTCAACAGTGGCCACAGGATTGGAAAAGATCAGTTTACATTCCAATTCCTAAGAAAGGCAGTGCCAAAGAATGTTCAAACTATCGCACCATTGCACTCATTTCTCATGCTAGTAAAGTCATGCTTAAAATCCTACAAGCTAGACTTCAGCAGTATGTGGATCGAGAACTACCAGAAGTGCAGGCAGGATTTCGAAGAGGCAGAGGAACTAGAGATCAAATTGCCAACATACGCTGGATCATGGAGAAAGCTAGGGAGTTCCAGAAAAACATCTACTTCTGCTTCATTGACTATGCTAAAGCCTTTGATTGTGTGGATCATAACAAACTGTGGCAAGTTCTTAAAGAGATGGGAGTACCAGACCATCTTATTGGGCTCTTGAGAAACCTATATGCGGGTCAAGAAGCAACAGTGAGAACTGGACACGGAACCACTGATTGGTTCAAAATTGGGAAAGGAGTCCGGCAAGGCTGTATACTGTCGCCCTGCCTATTTAACTTATATGCAGAGCACATCATGAGAAAGACAGGGCTAGATGAATCAAAAGTTGGAATTAAGATTGCCGGAAGAAATATCAACAATCTAAGATACGCAGATGATACCACTCTAATGGCAGAAAGTGAAGAAGAACTAAAGAGCCTCTTGTTGCAGGTGAAGAAGGAGAGTGCAAAACTTGGGTTGAAACTTAACATTAAGAAAACCAAGATCATGGCATCTGGCCCTCTCAATTCCTGGCAAATAGATGGGGAAGAAATGGAGGTAGTGACAGATTTTATTTTCCTGGGCTCCAAGATCACTGCAGATGGGGACTGTAGCCAAGAAATTAAAAGACGCTTGCTCCTGGGGAGGAAAGCCATGGCAAATCTAGACAGCACACTAAAAAGCAGAGACATCACCCTGTCAACAAAAGTGCGTATAGTCAAGGCTATGGTCTTTCCAGTTGCAATGTATGGTAGTGAAAGTTGGACCATAAGAAAGGCTGAGAGCCAAAGAATTGAGGCCTTTGAACTGTGGTGCTGGAGAAGACTCCTGCGAGTCCCTTGGACTGCAAGGCGATCAAACTGGTCAGTCCTAGAGGAGATCAATCCTGACTGCTCTTTAGAAGGCCAGATCCTGAAGCTAAAACTCAAGTACTTTGGCCACCTAATGAGAAGGAAGGACTCCCTGGAGAAGAGCCTAATGCTGGGGAAGATCAAGGGCAATAGAAGAAGGGGACGACAGAGAATGAGGTGGCTGGATGGAGTCACTGAAGCAGTAGGCGTGAGCTTAAATGGACTCCAGAAGATGGTAGAGGACAGGAAGGCCTGGAGGAATGTTGTCCATAGGGTTGCGATGGGTCGGACACGACTTCGCAGCTAACAACAACAACAACAATTGCTATTATTACATAAAACAACCCAGATGCTTTTCTCATGTTGAAAATTCTAGGCTATTCTTCCACATCTACTGATTTAGATTTAAGGTTTAATTAAGAAATACAAATATTTCCTGAAGTTTCCCAGTACAATAGTGGATCTTTTGCAGCAATAGATCTTGAAGCAGCCCTGAGTGTTAATTTTCAATAAAGCTGTTTTCCCCAATTTATTATTCATAGCTTAGTAGATCCCAAAATTCTGGGTATTGAGCTCAGCTGTTTCTTTTTTTCCTCTAACTTTTAAGGTATTTGTAATGTATTGGCTTTACACTGTTTTCTTAAATGCCTTGGGTCACTTACTTAAATGTCTGACCTAGATTTCTGTGTTGTAATGTTACTGAAGCCAGACTTACTGTCTCCAGGCAGATAATTAGGTTTTGGGCAGGAAACTGTTACTTCAAACCTATTGGTCGCCACCTAGAGGCTAACAGTATAAATAGCTGCACAGTAGCCATTAGGGCTGCTTCTGTTCTCAGTTAATAAACTTGTTTACTGTTTCAACACTTGTCTCGCTTAATGCCTAAAGAACAGAAGATATAACAGTATTGTTTCTGGTAATGTACCTGTTGGAAGACCCTAAGCAATTTTACATCTTTTTACTGAATTTATACAATACTTCTGTTAACACCTACTGAAGGCAAAGACACTACGTTATACTATTTTTAAACTTTCAAATTCCATTTATCTTTACTTTGTCAACTTAATGTTCCAATAAGTAATGATTTCACACTTTCAATCTGTTCCTGAAATGTGTTCAAGTGAAAACAAACAAACAAATGAAGCCTGATTTCCAAATTATACTTCTTAGAAAACAGCTTCCTTTTGTAAAACTCCATTGTCTTTGGAAATACTGATCTCTTTAGTTTCAACCAGTAATTTAGAAATCAATAAAGGCTTGCAGCTACCAAAAAAAGCTGACTTTTGTTTTCTTTCTTTTATGCAGGATACAATTCATCTCTTGCACTTCTAATTCCCCAAAGCAGAATCAAGACTTAAAATAATTTCATATTAGTTCGAGGATCTTGCCATACTTGAACATCTTTGCCTTCAGAAATCTTGTACTTCCACAGAGAAATTCCCCACCTAAATGACACGCCACAGAGAAAATCGATCCACACGGTTGCAAAAATGACTTAATAGCACACAATCAAAGTACATGCATTTTACATAGTAGACAAATTTCCCTTCATTTGTATAGGCATTGTAGAGAAGCAAAGAGTGACCTTGGAGGAGGTATGCAGAGACTTTTAGCAAAACATAAGGTCATTCAGGAAAACAAAAAAGGGTGAAAAAGAAGCTTAACATTGTCCCATTTTGACTCTTTTGGGTATAAAAAAGAAAGGAAGGGGAAATGCTAGATTTGAGTCCTTGAGGTAGACCAGGTCTGGAAATGGAGGCCCCAAAAAATATTAGAATTCTTGGAAACCTGATATATATCATAATTTGCCAAATAGGCAAATTATTTTCATTCCATTCCTTAATCAAGTATGTACAGATTTTGTATGGTTGTGTATGGCATTAAATTCACAGCAGTGTGGAAAGGAAAGGTGTACATATGGGCTGAAGAATGCTTCTGCAAGCATAAGCTACCAAAAGATTTTCCAGAATTTATTTAAATCCAATGTTTTAATTAGACAAAATAGAAATTTAAGCAACAATTCCACTGAATTTAACTGAGAGACTTATGCTTTCATTAGAACAATTATGTACCGCTTAGATTGTAGATTCCAGTATAGGCACATTGTTTTGTCAACTGATTTCACTTTTAATTCCTGACATTTTTTCCTCCCAAACAAAGGCTTAATTATTGTCCTTCTAAAACATTTTTTGCATCAGCCTTCAGTAGGCAGGGAATAAAATGGGCTTTTGTGTTCTTAATTAAGCATTATATGTGAGGACATGGCTCTGTGAAATCAGATTTAATTTACATTGCTGGCAAGAGATTTAAGTTTCTAAAAGTCTAGATTATATTCCACACCACCAGAATGCTAGTATACATAGACCTAATATATTGCTTTCAATGGCATTGTTTCATATTTTTGAATGTCAATTATATTATGAACTGTACTGGATCAGACCCATTCTAATATTTTGTGTTTGTCCTTAATAAAAATTGCTAAAGACCTTGCTGGGACAAAAAAAGCTTATATAATCAATTATAAAGCAAAAGAAGTTAAAACTGTACTAATAAGCTGTCAAAAGAAGTATAATTTATCTCTGCGATTACTATACTGTTCTTGTAATTATAGACTTCTGTAGTGAAAAATTTCCACTTATGTGAAGTCAGAATGAAATAGAAACACAAAGAAAAGAAGAAGAAAAAATACTTTGCTAGCCAAGGCAGAAAAAGGAGTTTTTTTCCCCCAAGGAAGATATGTGCAATATTCCAAATATTTGCTACTTGGGAGATCTGTTTCTTATATTTGTGGTTACTTGCAATATTGAGAACTTTAGAAATCAAAGGCACAAATTAAGGTGGATTTGCTTAGCAGGGACTCCCCTTATGGCCATATAGGACCCCTTTTGATGGAGGCTGAATTACCTTTGATGCAATGTTATTGATAGTCAGCCAGACTTAGGAGTAACTGCAATGTTTATTGCTTTCATTAAATGACAAAAAGGACAAGGACACCAGAAAGAATGCTGTTAATAAGGAACCAACCAGACTAACTAAGATGAAAGGTTTTATATGCCTAGGTTTCTTGCAATGCTTGGTTTTTAGCTAAAAAAGTGTATCTGAAGGGACAGTTGTGCCAGTTTATACTAATACATACATTTATATTTTTGCAAATGAATTACACAAAGGTAATGAAATTTAAAAAAAAAAAAAGAATAGTCCCTATTCGCATGAGAAATTATTTCCAGTCAGAAAGCAATGCACAAATACATGTACAAAGAAGAGATTCTGTGAATGTGATAATCTGTCTGGATGTAGACTTAAATGCATGGAACATCAGTTCTATACACTCTTTCAGCCTCAAAAAAAATGAGAGTCTGATTGAATTAGTTTATGAAACCTATATAGGATATCATTCACCCACTTGTGCTTTATATATCTTCTGAGAAATCCTTGTCCTTTCGGCTCTCTTTTGTGCAGAACAGTACTCACAATAGCTGAGTGTGCTAGAGGGGGAGGTTTTTAGCAACTGGAATTCTGTCAGATTGTTCAGATGCAGAAATCTTTTATTGATCTGCTTGACTTCTCCTAAGCAAGCTAAAACAAGATAGGCTTTTTCATTTGTCCAGAAAGATGTTATTGTATGATAATAACAGTGGGCATGGCACCAAAATAACACTTGGACTCCAAAAATGAGACTGTCCAACATCACTTTTAACATATTCCAATATACTTGGAATTAACACAAGCTATGTATCTCTAGCCTAAGCTCTCTAGAAATGTTTTCATCACTAACAAGGTTGATTATTGATGTACCCAGGACTGATTGGATAAGGTCTTGATGCTGTAACATAATAGAGTTTCTAAATGCTTTAAATCTGATTCCTAGTTACCAGTAATTGCTTCTGCAAGCATTCAAAAAAGTATTTCTGTCCAATCAGTGAAGTCAAATACACACCAATTCAAATTTTATAGATTAATTAGTCTGTTTAATTAGTGTAACACTTTGGTATATGTCTGGAATGCAAATCAAATGCACAAATTAATGTAATAATGTTTTCAGCATAATTTCTGAATTCTTTTTCCTTCATTACTATTTCCTCAATTCTGTGCAAGCTTTGGTATTAGTATTATTTTCCATCCATTCTATGCAGTTTTCCAAGCTATGAAATATATCCCCAAATGCTAACACTATGTAATGAAAAATATTAATTTATTAGGCAATTTGGCTTAAAGCACTTGATAATGTATAAATATGTTTTTGCATCCCGTGTGTGTTTGTCATTTTACCTTATGTTAATATCTTTAAATATTAGTCTTGAGAAGATTGTTCTATAAGCTTCATTTCTCTGAGTGGTCATAAAATGTCTTTTAAATTAAGCTTTGTCCAAGACAAGGACATGTCTTGGTTATTGCACAAGCTATTCTCTAGTGTTTAGCCTAGAAACTTGGAATACTGAAGCTCTTACACAACATACATCGTGATCCACTTAGACCAATGAGTATTAATCAAGCTAATCATTTGTGTATAATTAAGGAGAAATAGATATAAGTTACTCACAGCTTTTCAATTATTTTCACTTAAATCTCAGCTAACTGTATAATTTCTTTGTCAACTCTAGAGAAGTAAAGAAAGCATGTCCTCATACGTAGTGTGAAATACAGATGGAACTTCCTTCCTGCTGAAATAGTGGGAAAATCTTTGTTAACTCTAGCATTATATATGATCATTGGAAATCTATCTATAGGCTGTCACCAGTTTGGGTATCTATGGACAGTTAATATATATGGTTTTGGGATCTTTTAATAACACTTGTAGATTTGTTGTCTTTGAGAAAACATATTGGAAATAGCAGTATATGCGTAATATACAGACAGACAATTTAACTGCTGATACATTTGTGGTATGTATATGTAAAACACTATTGAAAGGGTATTGACACGTCTGAACTTCAGACTTTGATGTTGGAAAGGAAAACCCATGGACAGCCAAGAAAACAAATCAAAGGACAATGAAATAAATCAACCAAGAGTTTTCATACAAAGCACAAATGGCCAGACCCTGATTAATCATATTTTGGATATGTTATGTGAAGGCCTAGCACCCTGGAGAAGTCTATAATGCTGCAGGGGGAAAAGTGAAGAGGAGGACAACAACCAGTAGCAATGTGAGCAACAATGAGTACATTGTTGGAAGATCTGAAAAGCCCAGTTGGACCAGATTTTTCTGGAGGAAAAATCTTTCTACATTGTCGTTAAAAGCCAATATCAACTTGATGGCACATAATTAGTTGAAGTCATGTTCACACAAAATGATGGGAGTAGGAGGGTTATGCCAGGCAACTTTAATCATTCCCATTACCATCACATCCCTAGTTGAAATATCCTTGGTTGTGCTCCTTGCTTTTGTGTATCGATAGGGAGAGGTATGGGGAATGCCTGTGAATACTTGAGCCATCTCATAATTTCATTTGGATGGGCTACAGCAAAACGCAGAGCACTTTGGAAGCATCACTTTCAATAAACAGTTGGCTGAAGTTACCAAAAAAAATTCTTTTTTTTTTTGTCACTAGCTAATTGAGCTACTGCTCCTCTGGCTGTTCTTTCTCTGCTTGGCAAAGTTACAGAGATCTCTAAATCCTTATGAGGCTGCCAGGAAGAGATTAGGCAGGGAAAGAAAGAGGCCATAGAGAATGTCTACCGAATAACAAGGGCCCTTTTGAAATTAAAAAAATGTGGCAACTCTTGAAACCCGCTCTCAGCCTGGACCACCGCAACTCTTCTCTGCCTTTATATGTGGGGTGATATTTAAGAAGGGGGCTGCTGACAAGATGTGACAAATTGGCTGCTTTGATCGGGCTTGCCACTGAGACCTTCTGAGTTATGGTGTTAATATGACTGAAAAATGCACTTGTAACTCTGTGCGGATTATTGTCTTGTAATAAGCGGCGTAATATATTTTACTTACGACCCTGGAATTTGATTGTAAATTCTAGTTATATCTGAGGGGAAGAGGAAACCCTCTCGGGAGATTTGTATTTTTGCCAACACAGAAAGTAGTTATTGATCAAGCTGTCTGTCTGAAACAAAAGATCTGCAATATGTGAAAATGGAAAAAGATTAGCGGAGGAGGCACATTATGCCCTTGAATTATGGCCTGATTGATCTTTTCTTTTCTAAATGCTGAAGCAGCTGCTATCCTATCTTGATAGTTTTATATCTTCTCAAAGCACCTCAGTATGCTTTTGTGGTTTTTCTAAGACTAGAGGGACTATCACTTCGTGAGATGTTAATGCGTGGAGAAGGAACTCCTATCTCACCCTGGAAGGGATGCCCAATTTCCCTTCCTAATAAATTCTAAAAAAAGAGAAGAGAAAGAATTCCTTACAGTTTATCTTTTACTGCTTCTTATCCATTTCTGTAAGCATAAAAAGATTTCAGTCTGAAACCAGTCCTCTTGACTGACATTCCACCTGCATTTTAAGGCTTGTGTCATTGTTTCATAATCTTGTTGTCAAGGGTGTCACTTCATGGAAATTTTACAGATCCCTTCACCACAGCAATAAGAGATTAACAAACAAGGCTTAAAATGGCCTGCAAATGGGCTTTAGGTTTTTGCTGCTATGAATGAGTAATCAGTGGCAGAATTGTTTTTTAAGTCATGATTTTCAGTTGCTCATGGCAAGAGATTACCTAGGATCCAGCATCCAAAATAATTAACAGGAAATTACACTAGTAAACGTAACCCTGACTTATGAATACATTGATCATAATATTGACATTGTCCCCTATTCATTTCTCTATCTCTGTAGGGAAATGACTCCATGGACTCTAAATTCTGAGACTTTAGGATTATCTGTGAAAAATGCCAATGGTGAAAAACAGTTTCCAGTATTAGCTGCTCAAAATATCTCAGATCTTGACTGATTTAACATATTTCAAGCTATCTCCTCTATCTTACCATCATTCATCTACCTTGGGCTCCTTGTCAAGCCTTGTGTGATTGGCAAATTCAGGAAATCAGATCCACATGGATGTCTAGAAAAATTTTTGTATTGCTAGCAGGATTGTACAGCCTCAGCACAAGGACAGACATGCTGCAAGATACCTTATGTGAGACTAAGCTGAAGCTGCCATATCTAAAGATGGCATAAGCAGGAGGACAAAAATTCAGAAATCTTTTTTTAAAAAACAAGTTTTATTGGTTATTCAATTAAAATCTACATATTTAGAAAGCATCATGGTGACTGGGTAATCAGAGATTCAGTAACAGAGTTTTCAGTACATAATTCAGGTTATATTATCAAAATGTCCTTCTCAATTCCCTTAACATTTCATACAACCAGTTTAAACTAATAAATTTCTAGAAATAGCATGGTCAGTTAAAAAAATGTCAATTCAATTTCTTTGAGATATATCTATTTCCTGTTATTAAATTTTGCCTAATTTTGATTTTAATTATATTATTCAAATTTAGTCTTTAACATCCCAGATAATATTCACAACCCAAGTTTCCCTTATTTCATTACAGCAAAAACTATAGCGTCTAACAACAACACAGTGGCTGAGTAGCTATGTTCTACCTAATAAACATTGTCTGTTTCACATCCTAATGCATCACACATTACTGACAGGACCACAGCCTATGTTTATCAATCTACAACTATTTATACACAACCAGATTCTGTTTTAAATTTTAGCTAATTCTTAATTCTTAAATAGAATAATCAAACATCTTTTTACATGAAATGTTGGATCTATAAACCAAATTTCCATTATGTCAGTGCACAAATTATAATGTCTAAAATAAGCCTAACAGATACATAAAGACATTCAGTTAGTAACTCTGTCTTGCTTGGATTCAATTCCAACCTGTTTATCTCATAAACATTTTCTACTTTAGATTCTGATAGATCACTGATTACTAAAAGGATAACTTTTAATGGTTTTCTAACAACTCACTTTTTAAATCTAACTCTGGCTTTCTTTTTTTACCAATCAGGTTTCCAGACCAAGGCCTTTAAATTGCCAGATAGGTCTCACTTAGCTCCAATACATATTATTTGAATCGAAGGAGGCCATCTAGCCATCAGTGATTCACAAAAACCAAACCATTTGTAATCATTATGTTGTTGCCCTGTTAGTTCTAGTCTCTGTATTTGCTCTAAAAACTTTATCTTCAGTTCGGTCTGGCTTCCTCTTCTGTCTGGTTTCATCTGCTTTTGGTAGAGAGTCTTATCCAGTTTTGTAATTAATGCTTGGCTATCCAGGCTTTCAGGAAACTGTCTTTGTTGATCTTCCACATCCTCTATGTTAGCATCACTATCCTGCAGATAGTATACTTCAAAAGTTATAGGCTCTTAAGTTTTCCCATAGTTTGTTGTTGGTCCTTAAGATTATTTGCCATAGTGATAGTTCCTTGTACTTTTAGAGTTGTCAGTTCTTTGGATAGAGTCAAAAATTTTGTATTAGTTTTTTCAATATCTTGTTGTACCTTGTGTTCCTCTGTCTCAGTAGTAATTTGTTCCAGTTTTGTTATATTCTGAGTTGTAAATTCTTTAGTTGAAATCTGGGTTACAGCTTGTAAATTGGAGTTGGCACCTAAATTTTCCAGCCTGGAGATAAACATCTCAGAAATTTTATGGATTGTTTCTAATATGAGTGTATAGTCAAGTGAGGTTTCTGGCTGATCAGTCTCCATTTTGAAGTAATGGTAAATAGTCCCTAGTGAAGGCTAATTTTTAAACAAAAGTCAGTAAATGTTCACCTCCACAAGCCTTGAGTTCACCTCCAGCTGTTTCAGGTTTTTATCTTTAGCTAATAATGTCGAGGGCAGTTCCAAAATAAACAGGTTTATTTGCCAAAAAGGCCACAAGATGTCCCCAGCATACTTAAAATCTTTTTCAGATAGAGTAAATTTATCAATTTTGAGTACTTTTAAGTAGCTTTTAAGTAGTTCTTTTCTTTCTTTTTTTTAATTAAATAGACAGATTAGCCAGTTTCTGTAAGGATAGGAGTTTTGGGTGACCAAAAATAGAAAGGAAGTAAGCCGAATTAAATAGTATTATTCTATCCAAGGTTTCTTTTTCTCCCGGCGTGATCAAAGGCCGCCCTTAAGGAGGGTGGGAGAGAAAAAAAGCTCCCTTCCCTCTCTACTCGCTGGGGGAAGCAAATTCAAGGAGCTTTTGGCAGGAAAAAGTAGACAATTAGGAAAGGAAGAAGGCAATTCTCACCCAGTTTTCAAGTGCTTTGTTGTAATTTTGGCTTCGGCTGGAAACGGCTGAAATGATGGGCCTTGGGAGTGGCCGATCCTTTCTTCATCAGTTCGGAGAGTTGCTCCAAGCCAACAGGTTAGCTGCTGCCCTTCTACTGCCAACTGGAGAGACCTCTCCCCCACTCATCACCCCTCCAGGGTGACTTTCGACCCCTTTACAGCCCCCCCCCAATGAAGAAATCCAGATGATGTGGGAAGCATTCCCTCACGCATCTGGTCATGCCGAAAACCGGAACCGGAAGCCAATCTTGACTGATTTAACATTTAAAGCTATCTCCTCTATCTTACCATCATTCATCTACCTTGGGCTCCTTGTCAAGCCTTGTGTGATTGGCAAATTCAGGAAATCAGATCCACATGGAAATAAATCTATATTGCTAGCAGGATTGTACAGCCTCAGCACAAGGACAGACATGCTGCAAGATACCTTATGTGAGACTAAGCTGAAGCTGCCATATCTAAAGATGGCATAAGCAGGAGGGCAAACATTCAGAAATCTTGTCTAAAAGTTCCCTTCAAGGGATAAATAAGAAGGAACCAAGTCATTAAGGGAACAAAAGAAAAAAATGTCACCTGAATGTGGTAGAATTCAACAACAACAGGACTCTATCCACTCCCTCTATCTACTTCCTTAGGAGAACTGGATTACATTTAGCCCACATACGCAGCCCAGTTCATCTCTAGAGGACTAGCACAGTCAGAGTTTCACTCCGAGGGCATCTGAGCAACATTATCTGATAGATACTTTGCATAATCCTTACAGTTACTCTGAAAGGACTTCCCTGACCTCTCTTTTCCAAAAGGGGACCTGAAGCAGGATTGTTGGGCTGCTAACTGCAGACACAATGTTAATCTCTCATATATCACCTTTCACATATTGTTTGAGTTCCAGTTTAGTTGAGATCAAGGAATACAGACTGATAGTTTCATCAAGAAGCTTTTTCCTGAGTGAGCAAAAGCTAATAACATCAGAAATTCCAAGCAACCCTCTGTTGGGAATGCTTATTTCAATCAATCATCGATCTCATTAATTCATATTTGAGCTCTGTTGAGATCCTTTCAGACCCTCGTTGCTCCATTTGCTATGCTAGGCAGCACTAAAACAATGGCTCTTTACGTATTTTAATTAAATCACTCCAGGGGTTCCAATCCTTTCTAAGTGTGAACTTACAACCTGTGCAACAGCTGAGCTACAATTTAATTTTTGAAAACTTAAATGCTGAGCATATCAGTTTTCCTCCTCTGGTTCTAAAAAAGCCAAGGAATGTGGCAACCCTCCTTTGAGCACTTATAGACCCTGATTTAATTTCTCTACTTTAGGAGCAAATTTCATAATAAAAATACCTCTAAGTATCCGTTTTTGGGGGATGTAGTTGTCTCTGGATGTCTGTTGTCAAAAGTGGATTGCTGACAGTTCCATGTGTTGTAGCCATAGCTCTAGTCATTGCCCATGTTCTTATACCAGAGGTTCTAAATAGTTGTTTCTCTTCTTCCCTATGTTCTACAATGCAGGGTGGTTGCCTTTTGATGATCACAAAGGTGTCATCCACGTATCTCACCCAAAACTTGGGGCGATACGTGGACATCATCCGGGTCTCTAACTGTTGCAGGACTGCCTCTGCAATGACATCAGAGATGGGGGACCCCATAGGGGTACCCTTCACCTGTTCATAAATGGTGCCTTGAAATGTAAAAAAACATTTTCAGGCATAGGGACATAAGCTGAAGCAGATCTTCATTGCTAAGTGAATCTTGATGCTGCCCCACTCCCTGCTGTTGCAAGCAGTCCCCAGTTAGAGACCCAGGTGATGTCCACGTATCACCCCAAGTTTTGGGTGAGATACGTGGACAACACCTTTGTGATCGTCAAAAGGCAGGACAAGGACAGGCTGATGAGGAAGCTCAATTCCATCTATCCTGATATCCGCTTCACTGCAGAAGAAGAGACCAATGGGGCTTTGGCCTTTTTAGATGTGTTGGTTAGACGTCAACCTGATGGCTCGTTACACACATCACTGTAAATCCACTCATATGGACAGGATACTTCATTATGAAAGTAATCACCCCACAACCCATAAGGCCAGCTGAATTAGGACCCTCTTTAGACTTATAGACATGCATTGCAGCATGAATAAGGCAAAAAGGGAAGAAAGACACCGCCTTTATCATGTCTGCAGAAACAACGGGTATCCACCTAACTTCATTAGACAATACAGCAGGCCAGGTGAACCTACCCGCCATCAATGTGAAAACGCCTTAACATCACGGATAACACTGCCTTATATCAACGGTGTATCCGAGGCCACAGTGTGCATACTAGCCCCTCACAAGGTCGGTGTTGCCCACAGACCTGATCGGACGCTTGTGTCATGCACCCTAAAGATCTACTCCCCAATGAAGAAAAACCCTCGGTCATGTACAAGATGTCATGCCAAAATTGCAATTGCAATTACATTGGGGAGACGGCAAAACAACTGAGGACTAGAGTGCATGAACACAAGCTCGCTATTAGAAGACAAGAACAACATTCACAGGTGTGGGCACACATGGCTACACATAACCATATCTTTAATCTAACAGGGACCGAGGCAATTGCCAGTGACAACACTAAAGGCAGCTGCTTGTTTAAGGAAGCTTGATTTTCAAACCACTCCTCTATCAACCAGCACACAGACCTCCCCCCTGCATACCAGGCACTAAGGAATTGGGAAGAGAAACGTCATGCACGATATGGAGGCAAACAGCGCAAGCACTTACAGAGCGCCTCATTGTATCAAAATCAAGATTGCACAAACACACAACCACCCTGCATTGTAGAACACAGGGAAGAAGAAAAACAACTATTTAGAACCTCTGGTATAAGAACACAGGCAATGACTAGAGCTATGGCTATAACACATGGAACTGTCAGCAATCCACTTTTGACAACAGACACCCAGAGACAACTACATCCCCCCAAAACAAATGCACATACACACACATCCAAACAAAGCTACAATATTCAGCGGTAGAGGAAGGGCTAATGAGACTTTTTGGTGTCAGGACTGATCAACTGTTAAGTTGTTGCTGCTGCTAGATCTGTGGACTTCCTTGGATAGACCTTTGATTTTCAATGTTGTTTGGATTTCTTAGTCTGGATTGCTGAGGCTCCAAATAGCCTCTGTTTTGCTTTCAATCCTTGTTCTTGAATACTTAAGGGATTGAAAGGATAAACCTCAACATGTTCTTTACACCTTTAGAGAATCCAGTGTTTGCTTTCTACCACTTGTTAACCAGCTCCCCACCTCTCTGTCTATAATAGTCTGTGCCAAAGTGGCAGATTTAAAATCTATGCAAATTAAAGCAGGAATGTATTTCCACTTGCCAAAATACTTTCCAACAGCTTCATTGTTCAAAAAATCAGAAAAGCCAAATTTGCAGCTGGAGAACCAGGTGTAGGATAAACTTAAGAACAACAAACGTGTTACAGCATGGCTGAATCACCAAAGTAGATGAATGGTTGCAATATGTATACATCTGGGACAAAAATATTTGCCTGCTTTCAAGTTCAGTCAGTATGAGGAAAATTTAATTTCCTCACAACATCTTAAAGCGTAATTTAATAAGTTCAACATTCATGACTCACAGGTAAGCGGAGGGCTTGCTAGAATCTGTCAGCAAGCACTTTAGATTTGAAGCTGGGATAATGAGTCCACTAAAGACTAAACGCCTGGTGTAACTGAATGAAAAATATGGCTTAACAAAGAACTCAGAATTGAGTCTACATCACTGTGGTGAATAGTTCCTGACTTAGTATGACTTCAGTTTTTTTGGTTTTTAATTGCTGCAGATTGATAATTGATTATAAAAAGTATTTAAGGTAAGATAAAAGGTAAAGGTTCCCCCGCACATGCGTGCTAGTCGTTTCCGACTCTAGGGGCTGGTGCTCATCTCCATTTCAAAGCCGAAGAGCCAGCGCTTGTCCGAGGACGTCTCCGTGGTCATCTGGCCGGCATGACTAGACACCAAAGGCGCACGGAATGCTGTTACCTTCCCACCATAGTGGTCCCTATTTTTCTACTTGCATTTTTACATGCTTTCGAACTGCTAGGTTGGCAGAAGGTAAGATATGATAACCTTTATTGTCATTTTTTTTAATGTGGGCATAACGGCACACATCAAAAATGAAATTTAGTTGCCTGCTCTCAAAGTGAAACACATACATGACACACACCTAAACATACTGTATATAACATGTGTAGACTCACACCCCTACATATACATAACAAATAAATATTAAATACTTTCCATCTTGAATATATAACGGAGGGAGGAAGCTTGAGAGTTCACAAGGTTAATGCTGTATGGAATGAAACTGGCTGAATCTGGATGTTCTCCTACGGATACCACGAAGCCTCCTCCCAGAAGGTAACAAGGAAAACAGGTTGTGAAGAGGATGTGTAGTGTCCCAGACAATCTTACGGACCCTGCTCAAGCAACGATTCTGTGCTATGTCATGGATGAGAGGGAGGGAACTGCCAATGATCCTCACCACTCTCTGCACTGCCTTCCTGTCTGAGGCAGTGATGCTTCCAAACCAGACTGTGATGCTGTATGACAGAATGACAGGATTTATTTAATAAAGTCTACCTTTTCATCTGCTGGTCAAGAAGTTTAGAAGTTATGAATCACTGCAAAACTAATAGAGCCATCATAGTTGTCCTGTATGTGGGATGATGTTTGAGGATATCATGAAATAAATACCTTATCTAGTTCCCTCTCTTCTGCTAATTGCAGCCTTTCTTGAAAAGGGAAGCATGATTCAATCACTCATACCTTAGTCATTGCTCAGTTGGACCATAGGCAGACACTGTCTGGGAGGCTCTTCTTTAACAGCATTCAGAAGCTGCCACTGATCTTGAATATAGTAGCAAATAGATGTCCTTCAAGGTGCTTGTGTACTCTGAAAGCCACAGTGACTTCTGGGTGCAATTCAAAGTGCTAGTTGTCACCTTTACATTTGTGAGCCTGAGTAACTGCAGGACCACCTTCAGTGTCCGTGAACATGTCAGCTTCCCTAAGCATGATCAGCACTGAAGCCTTTGGCTCACATTAAAATTGTCTCTCTCCCAAGCCATGACATCTCTTATAAAAATGGCAAGCGTAATCTCCTCTTTGCTTAAATACTACCGTGAAAAGTTCATGTTTATCCTGTTCTTTTTATGTTTAACAAATAATTGCTTAATGCTGTTTAAGACTTGCGAGGGGAAGACAGGATAGCAATCATTTATCACTCCTGTCATTGGTACAAATATTTTCTCAGTGGACGATGAAACAGACATCTGCGGGTTAGGTAGTGGTTTATGTGAATAATTTAAAGCCTGGCGGACCAAGTGACAGGTCTTTCAAAAGACCAAGATAAATCATTCCAGCTGGGAGACATTTTTATGATTTTAATAACCCCCATTTGGTAACATCTGATAAAAAGCCACAGGCTGACAAATAGTGGCTTTCATTTCAAAGCCTTCGGATGAATGTTAAAATGCCCAGGCCTCACTTCGGTTCTTTCTAAGGCACTAAGTATGATCCAGCATATATAGAGACAGGGGCACTTCTTCAGCCTTGTAAAGTTATATGCAGAAGGAAGGAGTTTGAGATAAGCTTCAGGGCAGCTCTGTTCCTTTTGCCTCTAACAGTCAGCTGGGAGGTGAGAAGGAAAACTTTTCATCCCAAAAAACTAGAGCTGGGCCGAAAATCAACCCTGCTGCTTCAGTTTCTGGCAGCAAAAGTGGGCAGGTTCATGGGGTGGAAAGTGTTTTTACTCCTTTAAGGAACATTAATTCATGTTTCAGATTGCTAACAGCTGAGCCTAACATTTTCTCCCGCCCCACCGCCCCCCTTTTTTAAGGGGAACTTTTGCTGCAGAGGCAAAAGCTAAATACTATCTTTACAGAACAAACAATTGTGTTTTACAGCATCCTTCCAAGAACATAGTGGTTTTTTTGTATTATACTATGAATGCATATGTGTACTTGCTTTTATATGTACAGTATATCCTTTCTTTCTGCCTTGAGTACACTTCAAGCACCCAACGATAACATCAATAAGTAACATCGATACATCCTACCTTGAACTGTGTTTCTCTTAATTAGTTTTTTTTTAAGTGTCATTTTGATTTTGATGAGAAGCTGGAATATAAACGGAAACAATAGATGCATAAATAAAATTGTTGACTCAATAATATCCCATCAAAGTTCAATATCATACAGAAGTGATAAAGCATTGTAATGGCCCTATAACCTGTTTATATGCTTTCTTTGATGGTATAAATCAGTGGTGGCAAACCTATGGCACGCATGCCAGAGGCAGCACTCAGAGCCCTCTCTGTTGGCACATGCGCTACTGCTACCAGCAGCTGGTCCATAAGGCCACCACCGCCACCCAGAGCAGGAGCCCCACCCAGCACAAAGGAGACGAAGCGGCCAACTAGCAAGCTTGAGTAGAGGTGGTGGAGCAGAGGTCACCAACCATTGTCGATTGGTGGACTGGAAGAAAAGGGAGGGGGAAGCATTTTACATGCGTGCATGCATGCACGGGGTCGTGAGCACACACATGCTGCAAATGGGACGGGACGAGTGTCTGCGTGATACTCACTAGCCATTTTTGCACCCCCAGTTTTTGCATGCCAGAGGCAGCACTCAGAGGTGCCTCCCTGCTCCCCCTGAGGGCACCACAATGTTGATGCGGCCCTGGCACTTTGCGATAAATAAGTGTGTTTTGGGTTGCGGTTTGGGCACTCGGTCTCTAAAAGGTTTGCCATCACTGGTATAAATACGGAGTTATAGAAGTTAGGGCAACAAGGAGCATCACTTGGGTGAAAGCTTGAACAGAGCCCCCTGCTTCAAAATTGCTTCATAAAATAACTTGGTTTCCTTGCTTATAACAGCTGATTAGGCTTCTAAGGAGGTCTAGCTGCTTATAAATATTGCAAATTATTTAGAGTATGAAGAGGAGGGAAGTTAGATATCAAACACCTACATTTCCAAGCAGCTCTTTTTTCCTTTCTTTTTTGTTATTATAACATTTCTGAACAATAAATAACAATGCAGTAGAAACCATAGTTTTAAGCATTAAACTCAAAGACAGAAATCTTTTTACTTTTTAAAAAATGGTTCATGCATTTTGCCATTATCAATCA
The DNA here is from genome assembly GCF_947247035.1 of Vipera ursinii. Taxonomy (NCBI): domain Eukaryota; kingdom Metazoa; phylum Chordata; class Lepidosauria; order Squamata; family Viperidae; genus Vipera; species Vipera ursinii. The sequence goes on along the minus strand of NC_139512.1, from coordinate 167,521,037 downwards.
ATGCCGCACTTCACCTTAATTGTACAAATCTAGCAACCTTATGTTTATTTACAGTTTAGAAATTATATCTGACATTCATACAAACTTTTTTCTCTTTATCATTAGTGACTTAACTTAAACCATCATATGTTAACAACTTTGAAATTGTATGTCTAAATACACTGTATCCAGCTAATATCCATATTTTATAATGTACGATTCACATCTTGTAATGCAATAATTACCTGGAATTACTTGGACTGTCCCCTGCCAGAAGAAAAAATATAATATATGAACATAACAGAGAAAACAATATATCTACCTAACTCTAATTTATAAATTGAACAAATAAAGCACTGCTAGGATCTATCAGGAAGCCAACACAGTTACACCTATCAAAAGGAGCTCAACATCACACTATACCTGAATTTTTCCCAATAGCCTTTAAATTAGCTTTAGGATATTCTCTGAGCCCAGTTGCAGGTTGTCAAAGTAGACATTTTTAAGATCAAATCAGCCAAAGATGGTGGGAGACCTTTAGCAAACAGTACTACTACTTTGGAATCTATGAGCAATATGAAGTTCCAGTCTAGGAACATCTGTCTTGGTTGACAGACCAAATTGTTTCAGCCATCAGTTGGCTGATCATCAGAAAAGCTTTTCCCTCCATTTAGTTTGCTGTCATTCAGTACATGCCATATCTGAATTCAACTACTTATTTAAGGCATGAAGTAGTGCTTCCAGATTTCATAAACATGAAAAAGATAGCACTACTTGACACTAGTATATAGACTGTGGCTCTAAATTGCCCAATCTATGAATATAAAAGGTTGACAAGTATAAAAAGTGAACATTTATTTTAATAGAGTTATTTATTCCCCTACTATGGACTGCTCTAGAGAAAAACAAGCTGCTTATTTTAGATATGTATATATATAAAGGCTTCCTTAGCAACACTGGAGATGTGATTTGCTTGGAAGTGATTTTTGTGTATGTGTTTGTGTATTTATTTTCCAAGATAAGCCCTACAGTCTTATTTATTTATTTATTTAGTTATATTTATATACCGCCCTATTCCCTGAGGACTCAGGGCGGTTTACAGGGAATTAAAAATCCAAAATACAAAAATTAAGAACAAATTAAAAAGTATTAAATTAACCCTGTAGTCAGTTAAAAAGAACCCCAAATTGAGAATTTTGAGAGTCTCCTATCCAAGCCTGAAATAGGTCAGATTCCCAACCACCTGTTCATAACTCCCTTCCCTACCCTGCAGTGGAAAGCAAGGGAAGGAATAGTAGTTCTTGCCCAACATTGCTTGAAGGAACTTCTGCTGTGGGCCATTCTATTTCACAATTTGGAACCCTGCCTAGCCATATTTCTGGACTGCCTAAAGAACTTTCTTAAGTAGAAAACTTCCTTTTTCAGCAGTGGAAACTGCTTTTCCAAAAGAACTTATAGAATACAGCAGGGACTCTCAAAGACTTTGTCCAAAAGGCAGAACCCACTAGTATTGCCACTCTCCTCTTCACAAAGTTCGAAATTGGGTTTATGTAGAGGAAACCAAGTCTATAGAAGGACTTAGCAACATGGTGCCTGTTGTGTAGCCGGTTCTTTGCAGGCAATAACTGAGATGGAAGGTTGCAAACAGGAACATTGCTTTATTGTGGCAAACAGGAACAGAACTGAAACAGAGGCTTCTGCACAGCTACTTATATGGTTGGCCACTAGGCGGTGGCCAATAGGTTTAAAGGAACCCATTCCCACCCCAAATCATCCAATGATCTTCTTGGAGACAGCAAGTCTGGCTTAGTCAGTGACCATTACACAAACACACCATTGACCAACCTGTTGTGATTCAGGGTTAGCCTGTGGTTTCGGCAGTTGGGTCAGACGACTCAGAGGAGGAGGGGGGGTGTTGAAGAGCTTGCTGGGGGGATTGGACAGCTTGATGAGAGCCCCCAGCCAGGCCCCTCTCATCTGGTCACGATGCAGACCCAGCTGTGTGAGCCTGACAGCATGGATGAAGATGACCCACAGCTGGCCCTGTTCAAGGACGCCCGACGCAGGAGGCAGTCAGTCAGGAGTAAACAGAGGAAGGCAATGGGGCACCTCGGAAGGAGGCAGAGAGAGGCCACACCCTGAACTGTATTTAAGGGGAATGTGTGGGAGGGCTGGTTTGCTGAAGGCAACCGCTTGGATAGTTCCTGTTTCTTAGCTCCTGTTTTTATGGTTGGTGTCTTGTCTTGCTCTGTTTTATATGAATAAATTTGGCAGGCTTTATTCCAGCCTCTTGCCGTTTGTAAAGGGGTTGTCCCTGCTTTTGCTGCAGGGCCGGTAGCAGGCTGGTACAGAACACAACCTTAAGCAGCATTCAAACAAACACGTGAAACAGTTCAAGTAAAAATCCCAATGCAGTACACCCTTCCCCCTAGAATGTACATACATTATTTAAGAATATAATCTTGCAAATATTGTTGTGGTCTACACGACTGTTCAGAATGCCTGGGAGATCCAGGCAACTCTCGGTCTACCAGCTTGCCCACTGGGCTGGGTAGACCAGGACTCTTGGGTTCACATGAGTCAGAATGACTCAAGTTCCTTTGGCTGACCATTCCTGGTCAGCCCAAACCAAAGTCCAATGAGGTAGCTATGTCAGCGAATCTGCTGCCATGTTCGGGTTGACTTTCCCCATGTGGAGACCCATATTGCACTCCCGGACTTTGTTCATCTATGACCACCTTCCTGTTGTACTGACTGAATGAGTCCTCAGAGCGTGTGAACTGCTCTGTTAGGCTGCTGGTTGCCAGCTCTAGTTGCACACCCGCTATGAGGTCCTCGCTTAGTGGCCATTCTGCAAAATGCTTCTGCAGCTGATCAATATGGTGGCAAACGACTCCCCCTCTATCCAGAGCCACCTCGTAGGAAAGAGGTCCTGAGATTTTGACGATTTTACCTGGCACCCACAAGTTCCCATGCCCATAGTTCCAGGCCCACACCCCATCACCCACTTTCCCAGTTTCATAATTAACCTTCTCCCCCAGCAAAGCTCTGATAGGCTCTTGCCTGTTGCTGTGCCAATCCCCAGACACAATGTGCTTGACTAACTCTTTTGTCATACGCACCATGCGTTCAGCCTGCCCGTTAGTTGAGGGGTGAAAGGGAGCCAATGTTGCATGCCTTATGAGGTTAGCCCTCAAGAAGGCCTGAAATTCTGCCACTGTGAACTGGGCCCTATTGCCTGAGACTATGATGTCCAGCAGCCCGTGTGTGGCAAAAAGCTTTCTAAGCACCTGGATGGTCCTAGCAGTAGTCATAGTTGATATAGGAATTACTTCCAACCATTTAGAGTGGCTGTTGACCACTATCAAAAACAACTGTCCCTGAAAGGGCCTAGCGAAGTCAATGTGAATCCTTGACCATGGTGTATGAATCTCCTCCCAGGGTCTCCTCGCAGGCTCCTCCCAGGGTCCTACGGCATCTCTGGTCTGTACTGTTGATGCGTGTAACACCCATGTACTAGGGTCTCGATAGCCTTATCTAACCTGGCCACCAAAGGTAGCTCTGTGCCAGTGCCTGCATCCAGACTATGCCTGGATAGCCTTCATGAAGAGACTGAAGCACACGGTGCCTTAATGAACTGGGGACAATATCCCTACTCCCCCATAAGATGCAGCCTTTATGAGCTGAAAGCTCGTGTCTACGTGTAAAGTAGCTCTCGAACTCTGGTCCTGTGCTATCTTTCAGCCACCCAGTGTGAACCCATGACAACACTCTGCTTAGAATTCTGTCTGCGGCAGTTTCCGCAGCAACATCCCCAGCATGGAGGGGAAGTTCAGGCAAATCTTGAATTGACAAGATATGTGCTGTTGGAGCCGGATCTGGCTCCACATGTGGCAATGGCAATCTGCTAAGGCCGTCTGGGTGGCCCATGTCTTTGCTGGGTTTGTGAACCAGCCTGTAGCTGTAGGCTGACATGAAAATGGACCACCTTAACATTCTAGGGAAAAGTATTTGAGGCGCCTGCCTGTCTGTAGTAAATAACCCCAACAATGGCTTCTGGTCAGTAAAGACCGTGAATTCCCTGCCATACAAATAATCATGGAATTTCTTCAACCCAGCCACAACAGCCAGAGCTTATTTGTCAATCTGAGCATAATTGCACTCAGCTGAGGACAATGTCCTTGAATAATAGGCAATGGGGACTTGCATCCCATCATATGATAAATGGCTTAGTACAGCCCCCACCCCACAAGGGGATGCATCACATGCAATGCATACAGGCAAGTTTTCATTAAAGTGCGTAAGCACTGAATTTGAGAACAGTAATGATTTTACTGCCTTAAAACTATTTTGTGAACCTTGGTCCACTTCCATGGGGTGTTTTTATCTAAGAGCTGGTGTAATGGCTCAACCACTGCAGCCTTGTTAGGAAGGAATGCATGGTAAAAATTCAGGAGGCCCAGGAATGCCTGGAGCTCTCCTTTGGATCTGGGGCTTTGTGCCAGCTGAATTGTCTTCAGCTTGGACTCTGCAGGATGGATGCCTTCAGCATCAACACAGAACCCCAAGAATTCAGTGGAAGGGACCCCAATTTTACACTTGTCCCTCTTCAGCTTGAGTACCGCTGTGCAGAACCATTGAAGGACAGCTTTGAGCCTCCTTGATAGCACCTCAGTGGACTCACCGGCGATGAGCACATCATCAAAATAGGGGCAAACCCCCAGAATACCCTTGAGCATATGCTCCATAACTCCCTGGAAGATTCCTGGGGCTACGCTAACCCTGAATTGGAGGCGTTTGACTCTAAAAGCCCCCTGTGTGTCACAATTGTTTGTGCGGCCACTGTGGCCTCATCCACAGGTAATTGCTGATAGGCCTGTGACAAATCTAACTTAGCAAACACGGTACCCCCTTGCAGTGATGCCAAAATGTGGCTAACGACTGGCACCGGGTACACGTGCTACTGAAGTGCCCAATTAATGGTGCACTTGTAATCAGTGCAAATTCTGATTTCCCCGTTGGTCTTAAGTGGCGTAACAATGGGAGTTGCCCATTCACCCCCATCTACAGGCTGTAGTACACCCTGACTGACTAGCTTGTCCAGCTCTGCATTGATTTTGTGTTTTAGTGCAAATGGCACTCGATGGGGCTTGATACTAATAGGCGTTACAGCACGATCAAGCTTAAAGGCTATCGGAGGGCCCTTGTACTCTCTCAGGCTTGTGTCAAAAACATCTGTGAATTCCTCGCATACTGATGCCAAGTTCGCCACTTGTGTCCGGTGGATCCCGGTTACTTGAATACCCAGTGCATCAAACCAATCAAGTCCAATTAAACTCATTCTCTGGCCCTCCACCACCATTACATCTAGGAGCCCTGAAAACCCATTGAATTTGTCAGCCAAAGTGGTCTCGCCTTTGACGGCTACTCAGGAATTCTGGAAGTCAGTTAAAATGATGTTAGACGACCTAAGCTTGGCCCACCTCTTGCTGCAGTTGCACATGAACCAGAAAGTCTCAAGTGAAATAATGGATACAGCTGAACCAGTGTCCAGTTCCATCCTGCAAGGAATGCCTTGCAGCTCGACTTGAAGCTGAGGTTTTGGTTTAAGGGGGCAGCAAGCTCCCATGCGGCAGACACTTCTGTGACTGGAGCAGAACCCTACTCTATGCTGTCCCAGTGACCTGGTACTTCTCCTGTATGGCTCGTCCAGTTGACGGTCCTTGTGCCAACCTCTACAGACAGCTGCGATGTGGCCAGGTATCCCACAGGCCTGACACGTGGCTGACCAGAATCGGCAGTCCACTCGTTGGTGGCAGCCGCCACAGCCCAAACATTGAAGGAAGGGAACTGCCTTGTAAGGGGCTTCAGTTCCTTGTCGTGGTGCCGTTGGATCTTGTTGACTTTGTGGTCAGAGTCAACATCTTCTTGGTGTTTGGCATCCTTGTAGTGGACGGCTTCTTCATGTGGAGTGCTTTTAGCAGGCCACAATGCCTTCATGGCCCCGCTGGTGGCTTTGTCCGCCATAACCTCTTTTAAGGCTTCTTGGAGCGAGATAGTCTCCTTCATGAAAAATTTTTGTTGGAGCTTTCTACTCCTTAGGCCACAGACGAGACGATCTCGAAGCCTTTCTTCCAAATCCAAGAATTGGCAGAGGCACAAAGCTTGCCTCAATGCCGCGATGAACTCTGTGGCTGTCTCGCCGGGTTGTTGTACTCATTGTTTGAAGGCATGCCTCCACGCTATCGCTAACAGCTTCGGTTGGAAATGGTCACTGAGCCATTTGTTCAGTCCGTGTAAGTAACGGACTTCAGCTGTGCCAATGTGACTAAGTTCTCCACGATGTCAAACATTGCAGACCAGCAGACACAGAGAAGTGTTGTGGCCTTCAGGCCATATTCGGCGACTTGGTTTGCGTGGAGGTAGTTCTCTACTCTTGAAATGTAGGACAACCATCTCTCTGGGTGTGTGATGTTGAATTCCTTGAGCTTTCCGACCTTCGCCATGGTGAGAGGTCTTCATGGCTCGTGGTGCTTCATTGTAGGCCCTGGGACTTGCTAGGGCTTGCTAGGCAGACCGAGGGGGGGGGGAACGCAGTCCCTGCCAGGCGCTGTGCTGGCCTCACCCCTAGTGACTTCAAGCTCTTTCAAAGAAGCAGCATCCCACCTTCGTCACCAGTGTTGTGTAGCGGGTTCTTTGCAGGCAATAAGTGAGACGAAAGGTTGCAAACAGGAAAATGCTTTATTTAGGCAAACAGGAACAGAACTGAAACAGAGGCTGCTGTGCAGCTACTTATATGGTTGGCCACTAGGCGGTGGCCAATAGGTTTAAAGGAACCAATTCCCACCCCAAATCATCCAATGATCTTCTTGGAGACAGCAAGTCTGGCTTAGTCAGTGACCATTACACTGACACACCATTGAGCAACTTTAAGCAGCATTCAAACAGACACATGAAACAGTTCAAGTAAAAAACTGAATACATTACAGTGCCCATAAGTCATTTACTGGTATTCCATGTGATTCCCCAGCCTTTCATACAATTTAAAAATTAAAAAAGTGAATTGCTTGAAATAAAGGGAAATTGCCAATATTCTGCAATGTTGATGATGATATCCCTAAAGTTTATGAGATACTGCAGAATGTCAAAAGTTTGTGACACAAAGAATCAAAAGCTCCAGTCTTGGAGGTTTGTCTATGCTGTCAGAATTTTGTCATTAGGTTCTTAATGGTCTCAAAATGTCTATGGATGGAGGAGAGGGCAGATTACATAAGGTCAACAACCAGCTACCAAGGACTAAGTTTTTTCTGCTGCCGGAAACAACTTCCCATCACCCAGTGTGCTCACACAGAGAGGGCCTCCTCAGGGTGCCATCGGCTAGACAATGTCGGCTGGTGACCCCCAGGGGAAGGGCCTTCTCTGTGGGAGCGCCAGCCCTATGGAACCAACTCCCCCTTGAGCTTCAGATGGCCCCGGATCTCCAGTCCTTTCGCCGCAGCCTCAAAACACTCCTTTTCCATCAGGCTGGCCTAGACTGACAGGGATTTTAATTATGTTTTTTTAATTTTTAACTTAATTTTAATTTTAATTTATTCTACTGGGGCTATTAATTTAATTTCTTTTTAACTTTTGTATTATTGTATTTTATTGTTGTTAGCCGCCCTGAGTCCCAATAATAAATAAATAAATAATTACTCGGATGTCATTACCTGTAGCCCATTCCATACTACTCGCAGGCTACTCCCATACTACTTCTGATCATGTTTACACTTTTTATGGAGTTGTTACCCTTCCGAACAAAGCACTGGGCTATAATGAAGCATGTTGATTTGTAAATAAATTGTGGAGCTTATTTCAGGTCCAGAGGCATTCCTAGAAATAAAGGTGATACTGGAGGCTACTGTTTTGCTTTTCAGCATGCAAATGTTCGTGTCACTTAAATAGAAAAAAAAAGTTCAGTGGGAAAGAGAATTTAATGGGCCCAAATCAGCAGGCATGTGGGTGTCCCTGGGCATTGTGCTGGAAATCTGGAAATGACATGATGCAGCTCAGAGCCAGAATGGTAACTGACCTATTTGTGTCTGTGTGATTGAAGAAATAGAAAAATTATACGCCGTATATTTCAGTTTATCTAGAAAGAGCATTTTTCCTCTTCTTTCTTCTGACTGTACAATTAACAAAGGAAACACTACCAAAATCAAAATGAATGTCTCGGTTAAGGGAACTTTGAGGGCAACTTCTCATACTGTTTTTTCCACCCAAGTAAACAAGAGATATTTGAATGGTTCCTCAGGGGACTGGAGAATGGTGTTGGTTAAGGTGTCCCAAGTGGACCATCCATCTTCTCCTCGCCACTTCCCATCAATCTATTCTTCCAGTCAGAAGCTAAGAACTCAGATCTACATGCAAGGATAGCAAAAAGGCAAAAGATCACTAAAAACAAAGGTAAGGGAAAAAACATAGAGATGTTGCCATTGGTTGTGATCTCCTAAACTCCAAACAGATCATCTGCTTACAAATTATTTCATGAAACATGGAATATTTTTATTTAATATCTCAAAATTATTTCTAAATTCTACATACTGTAGATAGGCATTTATTGTTGAATGTAAATTATGTGCAAATCATTTTTTACTGGTTTTGTTCTAGTGGTTGTTGTTCATAACTGATTTTTTTTAATGCTCATTCACTATATCTTATCCTTGCAAGTTCATGTGAACTCCAATTCTCCTGGTTCTTTAAGACATATGGAAGAAAGGGAGACTTGTCCTTCCCCATTGGACATTTCTGTGTCCAATAAAAAACAGAAGCAATTATATCTGTATTAATTTTTCACAACTCATATGCTGTACTTGAATTTTGTACCCGTGCACCTGGGATGATCATTCTTTTGATGACCAGACAGGGAATGCCTAGTAGCAAAAATGTTTCAGAGCAGAGAAGGTTGTAAAGAGCATGCCTTTTATTTAGTTTTTATATTTACCCATCCTGCTTCAGACAAAATGGTTGCTGGGATATTTAGAAAGCAGAGAATATTAGGTATCCTCAAGTTGCTTTGGATGGCCTGGAGGTGATGGAAGAAGCTGATCTAGCTGATTAACTTAATGATGCATTAAAACACTTTATGGGGCAAACTATGATCACGGTTAATTTCCATCACAATAAAGTATTACAATACAGTGCAGCACAAAAGAGCAAAAATTAGCATTAGGCATTGCAATATACTGAAAATTATTTTGAAATATGCTTATATTTGGTTCTTCCCAGAACCCCATTTGAATGCCTGCTGGTAGCTCAGGATCAGCTCAGGGATGAGAGGCGCTTTCTTTGTTGATTGAATCATAAAAGATTTTGAGCTGCAAAGCAATGACCACTTGGCCAATCTAACTTCCTGTTTTGTTAATCTATCTGCAGTATTGTGCAGTAAGTTTGTCGTTTTCACATTCCATGCTTCTGTCCAGATCTTGAGGTTTAATAACCCTGGAATTCAATGAGTTGTTGATGGTCAAATCTCTGATGTCTTCAATAGTATTAGGCTCCTGCCTTCTAGAGACCTTTCTTTCATTTATCAGTGCCATCATTTTTGTATGTGTAGGCCTCCGGTTTTGCTTTTCTGTATGACAGCCTTTTCTAACCTCTTCTTATTTTATATATAACAAACACAATACATTTCATTTCTTCATGTACTTTCTGTGGAATCAAATCTCCCAGGCATTTTTCTTTATATTCTGTACAATTGAATATTGCCTTTACACATTTGGTGATTTGTACAAGGAAGCTTAAAGGATGGTTAAGGCATTTGTTTCAGTTATTCCTCCCTTGTCATTGTCATGTTAGGTGGTTAAAATATGTAATCTATATGTCTATATGACCCTCCATTGGCTCTCTGATAATTTTGAATGGACGGTGGGCCTAGATATGTACCTCTCCCATGCCATATGTATTCACCATTCATGTATTCTTTTTGTGTTATGTTCTTTAAATAAGTAAGTGAAAGATAGACAGCCCTATTGGTTTAACTATTTAAAATGAAACATTTTCATACCAGCAGCATCTCTTAGGGCTATTTGTAAACAAAAAATAGTTCAGTATTAAAGAAAGTTATGCAAACATGCCAATATTGGGGGATGCTAGGGAAAATTATATCTCAAATTTCTACAAATATAATGTCAGCAATGATGTCTGGCTCTATGGGTAGATTATTTCCAAAAGATGTTATAGAAGAAATGACAGATGTTAAAGATAATGTTTTGGAAGTGATATAGATATAGATGATATAGATATAGATATAGATATAGATATAGATATAGATATAGATATAGATATAGATATAGATATAGATATAGATATAGATATAGATCAGAACACACCCACCATTCAAAACACACTCCCACCCAATCAGAACACACTTGGTCCCCTACCCAATCAGAGCACACCTCCACAGAACACACCCCCTCTGGCAGTTTAAAAAAGAGGAACAAACAGCCACATGCTTCTCCCAGAAGAAGGAAGCTAAAGTCTGATGATGACGGATGGGATTCCGTCGAAACGTTGCGCCTACACCTTTAGTTCTACGCGGGGAAAAACCCGAAAAACCAAGGATCCACATACAGGCACCCGCGAAAACCTCAGAAAACAAATAGATATAGATATAGATATAGATATAGATGATATAGATATAGATATAGATATAGATATAGATATAGATATAGATATAGATATAGATATAGATATAGATATAGATATAGATATAGATATAGATATAGATAGATATAGATATAGATGTAAAGGTTCCCCCGCACATGCATGCTAGTCGTTTCCAACTCTAGGGGCTGGTGCTTATCTCCGTTTCAAAGCCGAAGAGCCAGTGCTTGTCCGAGGACATCTCCGTGGTCATGTGGCTGGCATGACTAGACACCAAAGGTGCACGGAACGCTGTTACCTTCCCACCATAGTGGTCTCTATTTTTCTACTTGCATTTTTACGTGCTTTCGAACTGCTAGGTTGGCAGAAGCTGGGATGAGTAACAGGCGCTCACTCTGTTACGCGGCCCTCAGGATTCGACCCACCAAACTGCCAAACTTCTGATCGACAAGCTCAGCGTCCTAACCCACTGAGCCACCGTGTCCTTCATATATGATAAAGAGCTGAAACAAACCTCATCTAATGCAGAAATATAAGAATATTAAAAAAACTATTTTTTTATTAAAGAGTTTTACAAAAAAAATTTTTACAAAACATCCCCAAAACCCACCCACCCCAAACCCCCCTCCCCCCTTCCCAGAGCTGAATACAGGGTCATAAATATAATAATCATATTCTAACTAAAATTATCCATTATAAAATTAACCAAATTCATAATGTGCTTTAACTCCCCTTTAACATTGATACATTCAAATTATTAAAAACATAATAATAATAACTTAAACAAAAATATAATCAATACTAATACTAAAGTTAATAAAAATCTAAAATCTACTCATAAGCTAAATGGAACTTTTTAGTCCCATATTTATTCTGAATATAATCTATCCATCTCCTCCAAACTGAAATACGGTATATCTTTCCTGCGAATGATCTTTCAAATAAGCAGAAATCTTAGACATTTCTGCAAGATTCGAAACTTTAAACACCCATTCTTCTATAGTGGGCAAACTATCCTTCTTCCAATATTGTCCCACCAGTAACCGTGCTGCTGTTATCAAGTTCAACATCAGATTGGTTTCTTTAGTATCACAATCTACAACAATACCCAATAAAAACAATTGTGGAGAGAACTTTATCTTTCTCTTAAAAATCTTTTGAATGTTCCACCAAATTTTAATCCAAAAAGCTTTTATATTTCTGCAAGTCCACCACATATGAAAATAGGTGGCATCTAAACTACCGCATCTCCAGCATTTAGACTGTAGGTTAGGATACATGTTAGACAACTTTTTGGGATCCAAATGCCATCTATAAAACATTTTATAAAAATTTTCTCTTAAATTTTGAGCCTGAGTAAATTTAACATTTCTAACCCAGATTACCTCCCAAGTATCCAACGGAATTGGTTCCTGTATGTTTTGTGCCCACTTTATCATACAATCTTTAACTAATTCCGTTTCCGAGTCCAATTCAATTAGAACATTATATATCCTCTTTATATGTGCACAATTTGAATCTCTAATTTGTTTTACTAAGTTTTCATCTGTAGTTGTGATGCCAACTTTCTGATCCAGCTTCCACCTAGCTTTCAATTGGGTATATTGAAACCAAGAGTAACTTATGTTTTCTTGTTTTAACTCATCTAATGATTTAAGTTGCCAATCATTCCCTTCCAATCTAAGTAATTCCTTATAGGAAAACATATCCAAACTCACTCCCATACATACACCTTCTATCGCGTGTCCGGGAATTCCCCAAATCGGTATTTTATAATTTAACTTATAATAATACTTTTTCCAGACACGCAACAAAGCACTTCTAAGAATATGAATTTAAAAGCCCTGTCTACCTTTTTATCATAAAGCAAATATGCATGCCATCCATATACCAAATCCCAACCCTCAAGGTGGAGTATTCTTTTATTAGTTAAATTAAGCCAATCGCTAACCCATGTCATAACCACCGCATCATAATACAATTTCAAGTTAGGCACCTTGAGTCCCCCTCTTTCCCTAGCATCTTGCAGAATCTTAAATTTAACTCTTGGCTTCTTCCCCACCCAGATAAATTTATTAATACCCTTTTGCCATTCATCAAGGTTGGCATCCTTTTTCAATATAGGTATCATTTGAAACAAAAAGAGAAACTTCAGCAGAACATTCATTTTAACAGCTGCAGTTCTTCCCAATAAATTGTAATTTTTTCCAATTATTTAAATCCTTTTGTATCTTCAACCATAGTGTTTCATAGTTATTCTTATGTAATTTTGCATTTGAAGCTGAAATATACACTCCCAAATACTTAACCTTTTTTTCAAAACCTGTTAATTTGATTAACATTTCCCTTTCACTAATAGTCATATTCTTAGACAATATCTTGGTCTTATTACTATTTACCTTAAACCCAGAAACTTTACCATACTGAGTTATAATTTCCATCAAATCTATAACCGATTGTATCGGTTGAGATAATGTCACAACTAAGTCATCAGCAAAAGCTCTCAATCTATAATCATTCTGTTTTATTTTAATTACCTTTATCATAAAAGACTCAAAATCTCTAACGTTAATACAAACAACAATGGTGAAAGGGGGCATCCCTGTCTTGTACCTTTTTCAATTTTAAACATCTCTGTTAACCCCCCATTAATTATAATTTGTGCAGTTTGTTGTTGATATATAGCTTTAATAGAATGTAAAAAACTGCCAACCTTCTGATCGACAAGCTCAGCGTCCTAACCCACTAAGCCACTGCGTCCTTCATATATGATAAAGAGCTGAAACAAACCTCATCTAACGCAGAAATATAAGAATATAAAGAAACTAATGAAACATAGGAAATTTTAAAAAATGTGTATTATAAAACAGAGGTGACAATTAAAATGGAAAAACAAATGACAAGCCAAGAGAATGGTCTGAAAAATAGCTACTTACTATATTTATAAGAGTTTTGCTAAAGCCTTGGGAAAAAAATCTTTAAAATGAAAAAGAACTTTTGAAGAGAGATCAAATCTTACAACAACATCTGAATCAAATAAAGACCAAAAATGTTAAAAGCAATAGGAAGGAGTACAGAGTTGGTTTGTTTGACCAAGGTTAAACTAAGATGTGTTTTCATAAAATTCCAGGAATCCTTTACAGATTTTTTGCTGAACCAAGACTGAAATATTAATAATTAATGGATTTGCATATGAATAAGGGATGGGCTATGGGAAGAAGAGATACTTACATGTAACCATATGGGGGTGAAGAATGAATAAGTTTGATTGTGCTTCTGAAGACTGGAAAACATTTCTTTAAATATCTTTTTTCTTTTTCTTATACCTTTCTCTTCGTTTTCTCTTTGCATTTTCTATTCCCTGTTTCTTTATTCTTTTTTCCCCCTGACTTTGTTGTTGTTGTTGTTGTTGTTAGCTGCGAAGTCATGTCCGACCCATCACAACCCTATGGACAACGTTCCTCCAGGCCTTCCTGTCCTCTACCATCTTCTGGAGTCCATTTAAGCTCATGCCTACTGCTTCAGTGACTCCATCCAGCCACCTCATTCTCTGTCATCCCCTTCTTCTCTTGCCCTCAATCTTTCCCAGCATTAGGCTCTTCTCCAGTGAGTCCTTCCTTCTCATTAGGTGGCCAAAGGATTTGAGTTTTAGCTTCAGGATCTGGCCTTCTAAAGAGCAGTCAGGGTTGATCTCCTCTAGGACTGACCGGTTTGATCGCCTTGCAGTCCAAGGGACTTGCAGGAGTCTTCTCCAGCACCACAGTTCAAAGGCCTTCCTGAGTTTAATTTGCACTAAACTTTACTATTGTTATCACATTTTTCAATAAAATTATTTTTAAAAGAGAAATTGTGTCAAATTAAAGTTTTGGCTCTATGATTTTTCCTGCAAAAATGTGCGTCTAGTTCCTATTATTTTATTAAAGATATATATCAGTGCCTATTCAAATACATTCTTGCCCCGCATTTCAAGGAGGCAAGTATTATAGTTTTTTCTTAACTTTTCCTATTATAGACCTTTTTATTTGACAAATGTAGATGCCACCTTGGCCAATTGATTACCAGTCATTCCTGAAATAATGCACCCAGCTTATAATAGATAAATATATGGTTTTCATGATTTTGATAGTATTAGATTCTTAACTGATGTCATGACTTTAACTCAATTAATAAGCACATCCATCTTTGCTATACTTTGGATGTTGAGAAAGTTGATCTGGTGCTTTGGAAGTATGTGAAGTGGCTATTATTATTTTTTATGAGTTCCCCAAATTATTTACTGAATTGATTTTTAACTCAAAATCACACATGATAATCTATTTTAACCATTACTTTACTTAAAGCTATGTCATTGTACATATTATCTCTTTTTCTTCCTTTGAGTTTGACTTTAGAACTTTTTCCTTGTGTTATTAGACATTCTGATCATTAAGTACAGCAGAGACAGATGATCAGATTTGGCTGCAGGCGACGTGATATATGTTTTATCAAGTCGGTATTGCCTCTGGTTGCTCAAGAAATTGAGTTGAATGTGATTTGATGTTATTGTATCTGACTAATAATTTTGACAAGGCTGGTGGAGTTGGCTGACTTCTTTCTTTCTCTTTGTATATAAGCATTCCTAAAAATGTTCTGAACTGCTAACCTGTCCCTGATTTTGATACAAATGAAAAAAGAGAGATAGTCTCAGCTTCTTTTTTCTTTCATAATAAAGATTTATATTTGTAATAAAGATGAATTCTCAAGTATTGCTGTATTTCTCAAAAGATGTGCATTAGCTCCAAGAAGCCAGGCTACAAACCTCCAACTACTAAATTCTGCCTTGCTTCCCCTTTCCTCCCCTTTATTCAGAAAGACCTTATCTTCAGGGACTTCTTGGTTATGTTTACCTCCAAATACAATTAATCCACATCCAAGACATTTATTGTGTTTACCAGTGCGGAGGCATTTCACATAAAGGAAACCACCATGAATATTTGGCCTTTCAAGACTCATCTGTTTAATTGTTTTCATTCGGTACCAGCCTTCAAACATCCCTTGGATTAAATAGAGTGATCCGAGGTAATCATTTTTAAAATGGGTCATAGCAGAAAGCTATTCCAAGGAATGAGGCAATTTAGGAAAAGCATTAAGGAATGCCAAGCTGCGTTAATAATGGTATTCACAATAGTCATGTTTAATGTTGCAGTCATGGTCCAGAATGGAAATATAAACTCTACTTACACAGTTAACTCTAGAGTTTAGGATGTTGATTAATCAAATCCCCAAGACTAAATCTAGAGGTCCCACAAATCCACCCTGAAAAGAAATATTAAAATGGTGTTTGGAAGAGACATGCAAAACCGCATCCAGTTCATATAGTATAATTAGGGGGGAAAGCAGAGATTATAATGCACAAAGGATATTTCAAAAGATTAAAGAATTGAGAATGTAAACAAATGTGTAGCTAACAAGCATGCATAATTCAAACAAAATAATGATTGTAGTCTGTCTATAGCTGTTTGCCAGCTAAATTGGAGAAGCCTCCTACTTCCTTAAATAGGCTGTCAGAATCAACTATCCATAAGGAAAACCAAGAGGTCCTTCCAGCCTGGAGATGAGGAAGTAATCTGGGCCTTTTGGAAACTCCCATTTCCATCATTCATTCTTCGATTCATTCATTCATTCATTCATTCATTCATTCATCCATGCTGCTTATCTCATTCTGAAAAGTGACTCATAGTTGCCTATTATCTGATTAGTGAAATATTAAGAAACAGCGTCTGACTGAAGAGGTTTCACTTTTCCTTCCTCTCATTTTCTTTCAGAGATTTTTAAACTATGGTATGCCAATGTTTTGATTTCTTGGAATGATTTCACCCAGCGCTGTGTGCTTCTCCCTTTTTGTTTACTTTTTGATATAAAAAAGTGGTCAAGACAATACAATATACCAGGAAAAAATAAGTAGGTAGTATGAAAAGTTCTGACTTAATCAGGTGTTTTCAAAAGGATTAACAAATTGGAGAGGGAAGAAGCGTCGACAGAATTAATATAAACATCACATGAAAAATAAGCTCTTTGTTGATTGCAGGTTATTTCTTTCAAAAATGCCACCTCTCAAACTTTGTTGTATCAAACAGTAATCCAGTATATTTTTTTTGTGCATGCCCCTTTGATTCAGTGTTGACTCATGGCAACTGCCTGGACAAATCCTGGCAATTTTTTGACTAATCTTCAGAAATGGTTTGCCCTTGCTTTCTTCCTCAGGGTGTGTGTGTGTGTGTGTGTGTGTGTGTGGTCTCCCAGTTTCTAACCAAGTGCTTACTACACCAAACTGACTCAAACCAGTAAACTAAAGTTTCCTAAACTGTAATGTTGTCACTTTGATTACTTTCAGGAGCAAGACAAAAGGGTCCTTAGGATAAAGAAGAATAATTTCTAATGAGCTGCAAAAAAAAGAAAAAGCAATCTTGAGGAAAAGGTGTTGTGAAATTCTGTTACTGTAAATTCTGCAGTAAATGTAGTTGTAGCATTCATTCCTTTGGTATTCAAGTCCAGAAGGATGCATCTTGAGAAACAAAATTCCTCAGCTGAGTGAGTCATGGGTTTTAGTTTGTACAGATCTACTGAGTAGCTTTAACCTAAAGACTGTGTGATGCTAAACACTGTCAGTAGAGGGCCACAAAAGATAACGCATGCCTCTCAGTCTCAGTAAAAAGGCTTTTACCTAGCATCAAATATAATAGTAAGTTAGAATATAGTGCATGGAATAAAGCCCCCAAAGAAGAATTAAATGAGAGCATTATTAAATGGAAATTCAAAAACTGGAGGGAGGGTGGCTCACATCTCTCTAGAACGCTTAGAAAAAAACACAACGGAGTCTTAAAATGTAGACAATCATCTGACTTGGCACAAAATCTGAATTAAATGAAGGAAGGGGGAATTGCAAGTGGTTCTTAACTCAAGGTAGAATTGAAATGCCCAAATGGCCCAAACTCTGATTCAAAATCCTCTATGGAGCTCTATCTTAGTTTATCCATGAAATAAGTTGGGAAATAAAAAATTATTCAGTTAGCTCCATGACCAGGTGAAAACTTGAAGCAAGATCTCCCTGCCCCAGGTTCTTCAACTCATTTTATAATTCTTTAATCAATATTGGGAATAAGTAGAGAAAGGGTATCTCTAGGAATAATACAAAGCACTTCCTACTAGTTCCAGGAAGAAGAAGCTGGTCACAAAGTGTCCAGAATAGTCCTAGCTAGAATGCACAGTGAAAAAAGGCTATCAAGTCTGCAGGAACATCTGCATAAATGAGTAAAAAAAAACTATTACAGCAAAAAGACATTTTTCACATTATAAATTTTCTGCCAAAAAAGGACTGGCAATTTATTATAAACTGATTATAATGATTGCAAGAGACAGAGGGAGAGAGAGGG